>NC_133752.1:109865018-110525652 GCF_036562045.2 Rhinolophus sinicus | reverse complement strand
ACATTGCTTAAAGCAAAACCGGCTATGGGTAAAGCTTGCTAATGTCAAGCTGTCAGGAGGCCATGACAGGCTTCCCATTGAATGACGGCTATACGCTCCTGGAGGAATGGGCAGGTGAAAGCCACATAGAATTTTGACAGGAGACTCATGGCCTGCCCACAGCCGCATTAGGTCAGCATAAAGGGGTTTGAATGGTCTATCCAGGCATGGGTAACAAAGGCTTTCCTGGGCTGGAAGGCAGAGGCAGGACGGGGCGGGGCCAGAAGGAACGTGTCTTTTCCTTGCATGTAAGGGGGCGGGACATAGATGACCTCACTTCATCTTCCCTAAGATCATCGCATGTGGGTACTAATAGCCCGATTCTGTAGTTGGGGAAGCTGAAGCTCAAAGAAGTTGGCTTATTCACGTCATGCAGCTCGAATGTCGTACGTAATCTCAGGTAGTTACATAAGCCTTGAATCCAGTTCTAACTCAGTACCACACTCCTCAGCGATAGGCTGTCTTCCTCCTCCAACCAGAGGGGAGCTAGAAGAAGGCCCCTCTGGTCCCCCAGCCAGAGTCACCTCTCCATCTCCTTTGTTACATTTGTCACCCCCAGTCTGATATGCAAAGCAGGTTAGAGGAAAGGAGGAAAAGAGAGGCAGGAAGAACTGATTTTAAATGTTAACGTAAAGGAACATGAGTTTGATTTTCTTTAAAAGGGAGAGAGAAAAGAACTTTATGATTATAAGAACTATGTTGGAAGCATGAAAGCAAGTTATGGCATTATCTTGCTCAAGAAAAAAAAAGAAAGAAAGATAGTTAACTGAGAGCAAACACCTCCATTTGGAATGGTTTATGGGATGGTTTATGAGGGGGCATATCAATTACATGACCTAGCAGAGCTTCCTTTTGAACTTGATTCGAGGAGGGTGTGGGTGACCCAGAGCGCTCCAGAATGGAGTCTTGTAGCTACCTGACCACCCACTCTCCTGCCTTGGAAGGTACACCGCAAGAAGGAACGGGCTATAATCTGCCTCTGATGACGCAGGGTTGTGCAGTGCTGCAGGCCATCACTTCTGAGCCTCTGACACTCCAGGAACCTCAATACCGTGGGAACCCAGAGGGCTTCTCTGGCCAGGGACAACCTCACAGAGGGGTTTATATGTGGTATCTTTGGAGAAGTCCTGTCAACTCCTCGAAGCCACAAAACCCTTGACAAATGGCTCTGCCCACTCAGCCTCACCCAGGTGGACACCAGCAAAGTGCTGCTTTGACTTGAATGTGGTGCTTTGCACACAGGCCCACACCCGGGGCTGAGAGGAGCTCAGCAGAAGGATCGAAGGGGAGACGAATCATCTTAAATTTACCTTTGATCCATTTCCTATGACCACCAGTGCTCAGCTCCAAACAGAGCGACCCACGGTCCAGTTGCCCTTGGCTCCCGCCCCAACGCTCCCCTCCCTTCCACATAAACATGGGAGATAAAAACCACATGTCATATCAAGATACATTATCTGTCAGAAGGCTGTTAGTGGAGGAGAGAAAGTGACAGCTCCTGCCTCTGTCATTTCTTGCTGATGTGGAAAATCATCATCTGGTAATGGAGGGAGATTAGCTACATACTGAATTTCTATCACTGGGGCACATGGCGTGGAGGGGAGCAGTGGAAAATGCACAGAAACTGGGATCGCTGGCCGTGGAATAAGAGACCGCTTGGGGGAGACCACTTGGAGTCCCACACATCAGACTGTCCTGCTTGTTTGAGAGAGACACTTGTCCATTCATTCACTCAACACATATTAAGTACCAACTGGGCACTCAGAATACCAAGACAAATAACCCAATCTGTGTCCTAAGGGGACTTACAGCCTAGTTAAGGAGACAGAGGCACAAATAAAGAGGTTACAGCAATGAGTTGGAGGTGTGAACGAGGTACTGGAGAAGTACAGAGGAGAAAGAATAGGGTCTAGAAGAGGATGGAGGGCTTCCCACCCAGAGAATGATTCCTGAGGGGCCGTGTCAGTCAGGGCAGGCTAATTATTGTACTAAGAACCCCAGCTCAGGTCTCAGTTGCATCTTACAGTGAAGGCTGCTTCTGCCCCACAGATCACTGTGGGCTCCATGTTAGCAGGAGGGGAAGTTCACTTCCACCGTCTTCAGGGACCAAGGCTCCGTCCCTCCAGTGGCCGCAGAGGTGTCCCTGGCTCCCTGCATCTGGACCGCAGAGGGAAGAAGAGGGAGCAGGGCAGGGCATGCGGGAGGGTTTGGAGGCCAGGCCTGGGTGTGTGGGCATCATTCCCACCCGCACTCCATTGGCCAGAACACAGTTATCAGCGCCATTTGGCTTCCAGGGGGCTGGGAAACGATCCACCTGAGTGCCTAGGGGGCATGGTGGCTGCACTGGAAGGCACATAGCAGGTTTCAGCACTGTCAGAACAAAGCACAAAGGGGCTCAAAGGTAACTTAGTGGGAAATGGGCAAGGGCTCCAGGAACACAACAAGCAGTTTTGGCGCTTTCCAAACACCTGGCTTCAAGCCTAAACTTGGACTTCACTAAAAAGGCCCTCAACTTTCCACCAGCAGGACATGCGGTGACAGTCAGCACCACCCCTCCTCACTGACAGGAAGAACAGGTAATTGTGTTCGCACGTAAGACCCTATTGTCAAATCACAGTCCAGGACTGAGGGGCTCCTGCGGAGGCCATGGGGAGACCAAAGGAAAGGAGTAGGGTGACTTGCCCCAGAGGATACCTCCAAATAGCCTGGGCAGGAATTGGGAAGAAAGATTGAGCCATGAACTCAGATGCATAAAAATATACATTGTTTGCAATTTAGACTTAATTCATATTAGTTCATTAGACTGACCAAAATTACCCCCAGCAAAGAGATCTGCAGGGATAATTCACTAGACAGAGCTTTGATGAAAGGTGTTTAAAGGTTTATCCTGTCCAAAAATATATATTTGAATGGTGATAAGGTCCTTCAGTGTTGTTTTCTTTTACCAGAAAAAAAAAAAAGTAGGATATTAGGATATTTTTTAAATGTCTGGACAGAGGAGATTTTGATGCTCCCTAAGTCATTTTCTAAAAATTGTTTGCCAAATGTACAGCTGGTTTTGATTAACATACCCTAAATCTTATTCAGAGAACTTCAGAGAATGCCTCCTATGCAGGGGTACAAACATTCCAAGATTAGAGGTCAAGAAAAAATAAAAACACAGGACAAAAGCTGTTAAAGAATTATTACACTTCACTGAAACTTGTCTGTGCCTTTGTTTGGGAGTAATATATATATAATAGATCTGTTCTCAACAACTTACTGACGAGGTGAAAAGCACTAATTATAGGCTTGATAGGCTGACTTTAAGGGGAAAAGCCTTTGTTTACCTTCCCAATTCCAAGCTTCACATCAACCTGTGCAACCATTATATCTCATTTCAATGACTCATGAGATATGATAATGGTATCCAGTATCAGGCCAGTTATTATGTTAACAAAATTCTCTGAAAACAACAAAACACCACACACACACACACACACACACACACAATAAACATAGGCAAGGACAAATTTCTTATCTGGAATGTTCAGAATGAGAGTCTCATTATATTTATTAATACTTGCTCCAGATCCCTATCAGCTGAGGGCAGAGCCTCTGCTTGGTGTGAAAAGTAATGCCAGTGGGGGGCAGAGGATCCTAGCCCCTTGACCCACAGCTCATTCTGCCATTCTGCAATGACTGGGAAGTTGCTGTGGCCAGTTGCTGGCAAGCAGAGCACCCTAGGTTTTCACCAAGAAGATCCCAAGCTTCAGTAAAACTGTAGAGCTTCTTCTTGAGCCTCTTTGATGGTATAAAATCATGTATATTAATTATAATTTTCATAATCCCTTTATGAAAGGGATTTGAAATGGATTAATTTGATTATCCATTAAGTCATACGCTTTGATTAGATGAGTTGAGAGTGTAACAGTATGAGATGAATGACCCTCATCTTTCTCTCCAAACAGGATGCCAGAGTTTGGGGTTTGAACAATCATAGTATGTTGTAGTGGAATTCATAGAAGCCTGAGAAAAACAGGTCGCCTGACCTCCACTCCTCACTCAGTAACCAGTTGGCAATTTGCCTCTCTCAGTTTCCTCATTTGTGAAATGAGGGGTTGAATCAGACAGCTGCAAACATTCATTCCAGCTTTGTGTTTTGTTTCTACAATTCTAAGTTGACATACATTGTCTTGAGCCCTAATGGTCTGGACCAAACCTTGACCATTCCAGTGCATCAAACCCCAGAGAAAGGTAATTGAGTCTAGAAACCTGCAGTCCCCAGACTCCTGGGAGTTGTACTGGGTCTCCTGCAGGATTTCCTGAACACTGAAAGCCAGCTGGTTCTTCCAAATACCCTCCTGGCACCTATGTACCCTCTGCCCTCCCTGCCTGGAAAACTCAGCTCTACCATCTGCCTTTGGAACTGGCTCCCCTCAGGCGTGCCCTCCCTTTCTACCTTCCCTATAGTCCCCACCCCTGCTTCTCTCCCGACTCCCTCCTTTGTGCCCCCAGAATACCTATTCCATGCCTACGTAAGCACTTACGGTTATAGGTTATTATTGTATCTACTTACTTATCTATCTTACACTGTCTGCTGGGTTGGGGACCTCATGGGGCGGGAGGTTTTGCGTTTCCATCACTAGCACAGAGGTTGGTAGATAGGCAGTCAATGAATATTGGTTGGAAAAGGCATCAGGAATGGGGGGAGAAAAGCAGGGTCTCCCCCTGGAAGTCTTTGGAATTCTGCCACTAGGAACAGATGACTTGGGCCTGTCTTGTCACTGTCAGATCTAAAACTAGATAGGGTCAGATCTGGTCCAGCACAGGATATGTAGTGAGTCAGACACGCAGATTAATTCTTCATCCTCCATTTCTTGTCTGTCCATACTTCTTTCTAACTTCTGGGAGAAGACAGAAATATTCTGCAACATTTTACTTCATGTACTCACCTCTTCTCCCCTTTCTTCCTCAGATACATCCAGAGAAGTACTGGAAATATCCTTGTTTTATTTCTGTCTCAATGAGGCCAGCTAGCCAGCTAAGAATGGCAGTCAGGAAATGGTTAAGAGAATACTAAGAATAAATTCCTCGTTGCTTCTTTAGGACCAGAAAGCTGAATACGTTTAAGGCTTGAAAAGGTCAACTGCCTTCCAAGGGGGCAGAGGTTTGATTCCATCCATTATGTGGTCTTTGGCATAATGCTCATTTCATTCACTGGCTGCAATGGAGATTTATGGAGTAAATGTTATCACAAGCTGAGACTTAATGAGATCTCAACTGTATCTCCTGGATGTAGTGGAAAGCAACCATTTTGGTAATAAATACAGAACAGCATCTAATTTGTAAATTCCTCTTTCCGTTGCTAAGTTTAATCAGATCAGTGAAACTGAAGGGAATTGTTGATGACCAAAAATTATTTTCCATGCCTTACTCTGGCCAGGAAACATTACTCTTAATGAAAACGGCATGTTGCTCTGACGATGGTGGGGATGACATTTGTCATTAGACTAACCCAATCGTTGCATATTAAACATTATGTTTAGAACAAAATCTATTTAAAACCAAACTGAAACTGAGGCCCCATATCACTCTGTTAACTAGTGTCACTGCTTCATAGAAGCAAAAATTCTTTCCAAATAGGCTACACAAGTCTGTAGCAGTGGCCATTCTGAAAGGGCTCCTGAGTCATATCAGTTCGTCCTGACCTGACTGAAGCATCCAGAGTTAGGCTGGTCGGATCACCACGGCCAGACTGTGCTCACATAACCTCTCTGACATGGCAGAGAGCAGGTTAAGAGAGCAGAACGCAGTCTCTGGCATCTCCTTGGTTTAGCTTAGGGTTAAAACAAAGAATTAAAACAGCACAAAAGGGAAGCTAGCATGGCTCTCTTTTTTTTCAGTTGTGCTTAAATATTTTTTTATCATTACTTCATACTTAAAGATTTTTACAAATTATCTTCTCATAAAAGTTGCTAAACATGTCCAGGGCAGGGACCATGTCACAGCAAGTTACTGTTAGTACACAGTAGGAGCTTCATGAATATTCTATGAAAGGACTGTGAGCAATGATGAAGACATCTGGGACTTGGTGACCCCAAAGGGAACATGGCTAACTTCGGCCATCCTTAGGGACTGGCCTTGAGAACACATATGTCATCACCAATAAGTGTCCAGACTCCAGATGACCTTTGAGATGCAAAGCAAGTGACCCTAGGGTTCTCTTCTTTGGCCTGTGTTTTGCTTTTTCATTCCCTAATAAATATATTCAGTGTCCAGGCATTCTATACACAGAGTATTACTCTTGAATATTATAGATGACAGCTACCACTTATGAAGCACCTCTGCTAACTCATGTTACCTTTAATGTTCACTTAACCCTCCCAGAGTGGTATTGTTAGCTCTTTTTCTCAGATGAAAAAGAGGAAGTTCAGCTCATTTGCCCAAGGCCACATAGCCCATAAGGGGCTGAGTCAGGACTCACACCCAGGGCAGTGTGACTATAATGCAGGAAAGAGTGAGCACAAAGGACAAGGTCCCCTGAAGTACCTGCCGATAGGAAGGTAAGGTGGGGATTGGGGGCAGGGGAAGAAGACCCTGGAAAGGAAGTCAGGAGGCCTGATACCTAGTCTCAGCTTTCACACTCTGTGACCTCGAACAAACCCTTCCCTCACTGAGCCTCAATTCCCTAATACATAAAGGTAATAGTCAAATAATCTCTGGTTTTCTATAAATTCTTGAGCATTCTGATCCTAGAAACTCCCTCTGCCACTGTCTTTTCCTTTGAGTCCTATATTCCAGAAGTGATGGGTGGCTGGGCCAGGGAGAGAATGTCCTCGTTTTGCAGACACTGGCTCTCCCTGTCTTGGCCGGGTGGCAGGTGGCTACAAGAGAGAAGTATCTTTGGTGTAAAAGCTCGGTATGGCCTCTCTCCAGCATCCGGCAGCTGACCTCTTCGTGGCCCATACTGTCTTGCCCTTTCCCAGAGCCCAATATCCTGTAACTCTGTGTTTGCCTTGAAAGCATCAAACCGAAGAATCTCCACCCTGGAAAGTGTCCCAGAGGCTCTCTCCTTCTCCCCTCAGGTCCCCATCTATGCATGAAACTCCTCTACAGCATCTTCCCCACCTTTCTTGAACACTCTGTGGTAGCAACTCACCAGGTCACAAGAAAACTCTTCCATTTTTGCGCAATTCCAGTTGTTAGAAAATTCTCCCTTCTGAGCTGACACCTGGGGCTTTTTAACTTCCATACACTGTTCTGAGGTGTTGTAGGTGTAACATAGGTGTAACAGGCGTCCTCCCAACAGCACTGTTAATCGTCCTCGAGGGGGCTAACCCCCACCCCCACCCCCCACCCTTGCACTAATTGCTTCTCTGTCTCTGCTCTCCCTCCTGCCTTATGTTCTGGTAGGGACGTGCTTTTGAGATCATTGCCCACTTCTTGTCATTGATCCTCCCAGTAACCCAGGAGGGAAGCACTGAGCTGTTAAAACGATGCGTTCTTCCCAAACACTGAGTCAGTGCCGAGGTGGACCCTGGAACTCAGGACTCCTGACTGGCATATGTAGTTTCAGTGTCACCTCTCTCCTTCCCACACTTGGGATTTGATGCAGCCCCTCTTTCCTCACCACTGATGATCTCTGCCCTTGGTCCCTCCGTTCTACAGGAAGCTCACTCTCTCACAGAGTTATTGGAATAAAGAAAAGACCCCTGTCTCCTTTCTGCTGTCCCCAAATTAGGCATCATTCACTGTCTTCACAGCTTTTCACTTAACCATCAGATAAGGATTACTGCTGCACCAGCAGCTGCAAAAGCAACAGAGTTGCTTGAACCTGCCCAAGGTCCCCACGCCCCCACTGTGCAGTAACACCTGCTCGTCATGCAGTCCACACAACCAATCCCCTTCCTCACAGGAGAAGCCTGTGCATGTCCCACCAGCCATGGCCGTGATTCCATCCAAAAACCAGACTCTGTGTATCCTTTCCTTCCTCTGGGGTTCCTGGCCCAAGCCTGCAGCAGGCGTTCTCACAAACTCTAAGACTAAGAGGGTCTGTACTAGACGGACAGGCAGCATCTACCCAGCAGGAGGCCCCAGTGAATCCAAGGTCACCTGCATGTAGAGCCGATTTCTGGGACATTAACATTCCCATTTGCTGCCAGCGCCCTCAGGCCTTCTGCTTGTTGAAGACACCGTCCCTGTTCTCTAGGTTTCAAAAACCTTTTCTCCGTCCTAAAGGAAGAACAGTCAGCCTCCCCAACACGCCCAACTCTCCTGAGAAATTATAGAAGAGTTCTAAGATTAAGGAAAAGAGGGAGGAGGAATGAAGGGTAAATAGTGTCTTTGATTCAGAGTCCGTCTTGAGAGAAAGACTCTGGAGGGAGATGCTGCTCAATAGAATAATAAAAGTGACATTGTTCAGCATTAAAATCCATGTCTTTTGCACACTTGGTTTGGGGCTGCTTTCTCCTTCTCTGTGCCTGGTTCAGAGTCATCCCAGCTGCTGTGGGCAAGAGCAGGTGCTGCCCACCCGTGGCCACATCTTGAGCCCTCCCCTAAATAGCACAGGAGGGAAGAAGGAGCCTTGGAAGGGCGGCTGACTATGTGCACTCCGGTGCCCACTCTGATGAAACAGTGAGTGAATGAGTGAGTGAAGCACGCTGACCCTGGCCCCACCCCAGACATGCACATTCCTACCCCTCTGAGGATGAACAAGTAGAAGAAAGCGGCATGAGGTGTGTGCTCTGGTCCCAGCAGTGTTTGTGGCACGCCTTCCGTACCTCCAGGGGGAGTTCCGAGTCCTGCTCCCAGCCCTGCAGCACTTCCCATCTTGTGGCCCAGGAGGTCAGCTTGGTGTCAGAGAAGGTGCCATGTTTTCTGAAAGTTTTGGTGGAAATGCAAGGACAAGAGAGTAGAGCAGGGAAGGGCAGGTAGAGTTGGTGAGGTGGGACAATGGGAGCTGACTCTCACATCCGTTCCTGAGCAAGAGTCAGAGGCACGTGTGGCTGGGGAGCCACAGGGAGCAGAGGATAACACCCTTGTCCTCCTCGCTCTGTTCCCCTGAAGCCTGTCTCCTCGTCCGCAACTTGTGAATGAAGGCCCCTTCCCTGGCTGTGTGGATTAAACTGAGGTCATTTCACAAGTGCTCTAACACCACACAGTGCGGTACCTGTGTGCCCGAGTTCTACACTACATGGTACAAACGGTACATGTGTCTGGAAGCAGGATGCCGTGGGGTTTAAGAGGGTACAGTGGGCCCTAGAGGGAAAGAGAGTCTTGTGCACGAGAAGGCTCCCAGGGGAGGAGCACCTGGTAAGCACCCTGCATATGGCAGGCCGTCCACAAAATGGGGTCAAAGCAAGCTGACCAAGGGTGGCGTATTCTGGAGGCCAAGAGTAGAACCAAATGCCTGGTCCAAAGGGCAAATGCCAGATAGAAATGGAAAAGGAGGTTGGATAGGTAGAGGGAAAGCAAATTTCAGAGGGCCCTGGGAGACAGGCTGAGGGCTCTACATAGTAAGAGATTATGACGGGATATGAAGAGATGGTGCTGAGAGAATTCAGTGAGGGAAAGGACCTCTCTGTAGGCCCAGGTCCTGCCCCTCTCACAAACAATCAACAACCTGGTGTTTTATCACAGAGAATACTCCTCGCTTGTAAACGTCAGTTTCGTTTTTTTCAAGGTAAAATAAATCTTAGGAACCTCCTCTCAAACTTACAGCAAATGCTTGAAAATATCCCCTGGTGAGCAACTCCTAGTCTCTGAAGGCAACCAGGCCATTTTGGAAGTAGGCATGAGGGCTCCCCAACCCCATCCCCCCACCCCATCTAAGCAAACCTTTGCGGTGTCTTGTGGACCATGGTGCACGTTCTGGGCCCTTCAGCATCCCAGAACTGCCTCTGGCTGCTGCCCCTCTGACCGTGGCCCTGAGCTCTGACCGTCTGTACTGACAGGTGTGCCTGATGCTCAGGAGGGGATCACAGCCTCCCTGGGTCTTTGCCCATGCTGCTGAAGCACCTGTCAATAAAAGATGTGGGCGGTTCCAGTAGCAAGGTGGGCCAGGTAGACTGCACCCTTGGTCTTGCAACCAGGGCAAGAAGGAAGACAATACCAACTAGCAGCATCCAGCAGGCAGAGTTCACATAAACGCCACCAGTGGAAGCCGCCTAGAAATTTAAGGCAGTAATTTACTTGCATGCTGGCAGGGAAGACGAGCCTGAGACCCTTCCAAAGAAGTACTACCCCTTGGTCCAGGTGGCTCCCCCTCTGTGGGTACCCACGTCTTTCAAGATCGTGCTGGGCCTTGTAGGACCTCCTTGCAGGGCAAATGACCTGGGTCAAAATTATCTTGAGCAGCAGAAGAGTGAAGGAGAAGACAGAGCCCAAGAGAAAAGAGAAAATGAAAGCAAGCTCTGTGTAGCTGTTGTCACCAGCAAAGAACAGGCACACGTGTAAACCACTCACAGTGGAACTTCGGAATTCCAGACAAGGGAGGGAGATGAAGGAGGGAGACCTGGGCCTGTGCCCAGCTGTGATGACCAAGACTGGGCTTTCACCTGTCCATGATGTCAGTAAATGACACATGAAAACAGGAGGCAGCACTGGATTCTGGAAAGAGGACTAGACCTCTACCACTAACTAGCTGTGTGACCCTGGGCAAGTCACTGACCTTCTCTGGACCTGAATCTATCAAATGGAGGGCTGGCCTATTCATTCAACCCTGCTATACAGGTATGAGTCAGATCTCTTTTTTGCAGTGGGGAAACTGAGCCACAGAGGAGCAAAGTAACATATCCAAGGTCACATAGCTCCAAAGTGACAGAGCCAGGATTCAAACCCAGGTCACCTGGCTCCAGAGCCCATGCTCCTACCCATGCTGCTCTGCTTTGTCCCCTGCCCCCTTCATCCAGAAGTGCTGGCAAGGAGGCCCTCAGCGGATTATAGAATAAGTGGCTTTTCCCTTGACTCCCATCTGCACTTTCTGCCCCTCCTCCTAGTGGTACAAGCAGTCCTCTCCTGTGACTAGGAAAGGGTTTTATAAATTCATCCAGTACACACAGTAGCTGAGGGGCTGACTTAGTGTAACGTCCACCAAAGGCTCTACCTTATTAGCTGCCCACTTTGAATAAGTGACTTAATTCTCTAAGCCTCCATTGTCTAATCTGGAAAGTGGGAACTTATACTGGGGACAGATGGCCCCTCACAGGGTTGTTTTGAGACTTGAATCAGTTATATACATATGTAAAGTGCATGGAAGAGCAGTGGCATGTAGCAAGTGAGCAAAAACCTGAGCAATTGTTATTATTAAGACAGAAATCACTGATATTACTATTATGCTTCTCAAGGGTATTTGCACTCTGAGGGGACAAGGCCCTAAAAATGAAGCAATTACCGGTAAACATCATTGGACTGGAGAAGGATTGGGGACAAAAGTCATTCTCTGTCCCTTTCATACCATGTTGGTGACCACCTAGTTTCCAGAGGAATCCTACACAGAAAGGCCACCGTCATCCATGCCTAGAAGATCCCTGTCACGTCCCTAATGATTGCAGTGAAGTCTGTTTTCCCTTGGGGGCTCCAACCCCTCCTGTGTGATCAGATGTCCTGTTTCCCCGCATAGTCCCCAGGGCCTAGTTCCATGCTGCCCTGTCAACCCTAGTGAAGGCGGGTGGGGTGGGAAAGGGAAGGGAAGGGGACATGTGTTAGATGCAGCTTAACTTCCCCCCCCCACTCCCACTCTTACCTCTGCCCACCTCCCTCACCCCCACCACCAGGTAATAACTGAGGTGACTGACTCAGTGGCGCCACAATTGTGAAGAGAAATTTTCTGCTTGGGAGCACTGGATGTTTACAGCCTGGTTTCTTCCGTGGGTTATAGCTGCGGATCAAGGGCAGGCGTTCATACCCCCTCCCAGTTTATAGCAGTAATAATACTGATGATGATGGCACTTCATGCTCATACTGTGCCTTTTTAATAAGGCTACTTTGTTTGGCTTCTTAATATTTAATCCTGTTTTATATTTACTTTCCGATGGCTTAAAATCAAGCAGGTTTTAATTGCTTATGTGGAGGAAGCCACGCTGGGCCTGGGCTGCAGGAAGTTGTGCAGACGGCTCTGGAGGCGGGTAGCACCTTTCTCTGTAACCTTTCAACTCAGACAGGCTGCCATGGCTGCGTACCATTCTGCTTTCTCTCTCACCATCACTTTCTGCTTTTCTTCTACAATCTGCTTTTCTCCTCTCCTACTCCCTCTCTTTCTTTCCCTTATGAGAGACCTATAATTCATCATCTAGTTCAATTTATTTATGTAAAGACGAGGAAACTGAGTCCCAAATCATCACATGACTGATCAAGGGTTTGGAGCTGCTTCTGGCTCCGCCTAGGTTTCCAGTGCTAAGGGGCTTCCTCAGACTCCGAGTTGGATGAAGACATATAAGGAGCTCCTTCACCCATCAGCTTGAGACCACATGTGGCCGTGTGCTTCATCTAGTCAACTGTAGAAAAATAGTAAGGACTAACTTCCCAGGTTACTTTTTTTTCTGCAAGATAAAATTAAATTTGGGGAAATGTAACACAGTTCCTCCCAAGAAAGTCAACTAGGGCTGTAACCGTGACCAGAATGTTCGATTCTGTTCTGCCATGGCACAAAAGCAATCCCCAGGCTAACATCCTCCATCACTTGCTTGTATCAGTAATCCAACCTGCAAATGTGTGTCTGAGCAGAGTTACTCTGGAGGTTGCCTGAGGTGGCCAGGAAAGCCCTGGACTCATGGGCAGCCGTTCTCTGCCATTTACTAGCTGTCACCTGCAACTCCGGGGGACTGCTCTTCACCTGTCAATGGGATCATACTGTCTACCTTGCCCACACAGGTAGATGCGTGAACTGGGTGATTTAAGGAGAGGCTAATAAGATACAGGTGGGGTCAGCAAGGCACAGTGCAGGAAGGACACTGAGGGCAGCACCCGGGGGAGCTGTTACCTGTACAGGCCTGAAGGGACAGTGACGGAGCAGTTTACAAGAGTCAGAGAGGGTCACATGCCAGACCTATGACCCTCAGCAACAAGTCACGGCCAGTCAGCACCAGCCTGTATGCAGGCCCAGGGGAGTGACCACCCAGTCTCACTCTCCTCTGACCTCACAGACGTCCTGCTGCCACTACCTGTGGCTAACCCAGCAGGAAGCCCCAGCATAGGACAGCTCACTGATGAAGTTTACAAACTCAGCCTCCTGGGTAGAGGGCATGGCGGAGAGGGGTGGGGAGGGCATCTGAAGGACAAACCCTCAACATGGCCAGCATATGGAGTACCCTTAAAAGGCCACGAAGATATAAGTGTTATTATTATAGTTCTGTATCCAGTATCAGTAGGATCTGAAAGGGAGTCCAGAAATTTCTAACAGAAAGTCTCTGGCCTTGAGAAAGTTATAATTTAGTTAGGGACATAAAGCTAATACTTGTACCGCAAACTATTAGAAAGTCAGATGAAAATTTGTTGGTAATATTAGCAAACACTTAGAGCGCTTACCATTTTACAAAGTTATTTTATAAATATTTCATTTAATTCTTGCCAGAACCTCTTAAAATAAAAAGTATCATTATCTTCTTTTTACAAATGAGGAAACCTGATCTCAGAAAGGTGAACTTACTTACCCAGAGTTACACGGCTAGGAGAGGGTGGAACTAAAACTTGAATTCAGGTTTTTATAATTCTCACCGATCCCAGTTTTCCTGGAGCTCAGAAGATGGGACTCAGGGCCAGTGGTGGTCCTGAAAGCCTCCACAGACTAGAACTGGGTCTCCAGGAAAGGGCAAAATTTGAATAATTCAGGAGTCAGCACACTTTTTTCCTAAAGTGCCGGTTAGTAAATATTTCAGGCTTTGCAGACCATGTAGAGCCCCTAGTACAACTATTGGACTCTGTCGTTGTAGTGGGAAGGCAGCCATAGGTGACATAAGCAAACGGATGTGGTTGTGTTCCAGTGAGACTTCATATACAAAACAGGTGGCAGTCTGGATCTGACCAGGGCTGTGGTTTCCTGACCCCTGGAGAACGTGCAGGGGTGCAGGAATGCACTCCAGGGGAGGGTATGATATACAACATCGTATATACAAAAGCCCACAGGCTGGGATGAAGATGGCACGTGCAAGGGACAATGAGGAGGGCAGCCCCACCTGGGTGGAGAGTTTCTGCAGGAAGTAACAGGAGAAAAGGATGGCTAGGTAGTGCTTTAGTCAGCAAGGGCTGCCCTAACAAAGTTCCATGGCCTGGGTGACTTAAACAACAGAAATGTATCGTCTCACAGTTCCAGAGGCCAGAAGTCCAAGATCAAGTGTCATCAGGGTCAGTTCTTCTGAGAGCCATGAGGGAAGGCTGCGCCCCAGGTTTGTCTCCGTGACCTGTAGTGGCTGTCTTCTCCCTATGTCTTCATAGCATCTTCCCTCTGTGAGTGGCTGTGTCCAACTTTCTTCTTCTGATAAGGACACCAGTCATATTGGATTAGAGCCCAACCTCATAACCTCATTTTAATTTAATTACCTCTTTAAAAACTCTCCAAAAACAGCTCTGAGGCATCGGGGTTAGGACTTCAGCATGTGAATTTCTGAGGGGACACCTACAGCCATCACAGGTAGGATGGAGCCAGGCCTCAGGGAGTTTTAGATTTCAGTTTGGAGTCAGGGAGGGTAGGGGATTAGGAATCCTGTTGCTTGTTAGTACTCTGAATAGTACTTTGAGAAAATGAATATTTATTATACCACTCATATGCAAAAAAGATAATAAAGTGGGCATCTGCCAAGTAAATGGCAAAGTAAATACTTCAGTTCCACCCAAGAGTACATGGAAGCCTGAGCAGTTGGACCCCAGCAGTCAGGCTGACCCAGGGTTCAGCCCACTGGCTCCCTGTGGCTCTCCACAGCACGGGAGAAGTTCAGGCTGGGTGAGAAATGCCTTCATCTCCTGCCTGAGATGTCTGGTCTTGATGCACCAACCATCTGCCAACAAGAGGAAATAAAGACTGACAGCAGTTGATGAGTCCTCTGACGTTGGGTAATTAGGCTACCAGCTCATTTGTAGAAGGAAGGCTGGGTATTTTTCTTAGCAAATCTCAAGAGAGGCCAGCCATTCTTGCTAATGGTCACAGCAGGGCCTTGCCAAGTCCATCCAGGAACAATGTCATAGCGGTTTGGGGTGACCAAAGATTTCAGAACGAGGCAGAGTTCTCTATCCCTCCCCAGGTTTATTCTTTGTTCCCTCAATGGAGCTAGGCTCCAATTTCACCCAGTCAATTATGACACATAAAAATATCTGAGACAGAAGGCCTCAAGGTGCAAGGCCAGATATTTTATATGTGGCTGCTTCTCCACATTAACTCCTCCAGCCTCAGGGATGGGAAGGAAGGGAGGAAGGGAAGGAAAGGAAGAGGGAAAACAGTAAAGGAAGGAATGCCTAAGATTTTGCTTACTATTTCCTTTGTGGATTGATTGCTAAGTAACCTCGGTGACTTTCTTTTTCTTTGTCAAAATTAAAGTTGCTCTTGTTCTCAAACCTTAGCCCCTTCTGAACACATTTTTTATTCGTGTGACTGATTTGGGCCATCTTTGGGCACACATTACATCATGTTTGCATCATGATGGCTAAATGAAACCTAATTTCTTTTTATGGAGAACATGAGTGTTAACACAGTGGAACAGCCTGGAGCAGACTCACCACTTAGAGCAGGGGTGTCCAACCTGTGGCCCTCGGGCCAACTGCGGCCCACGATCCATTTCTTATTGGCCCGCAGCAAATTCCCAAAATACATTTAGTTTACTGAAATAAACCAGGTGAGGCAATACGTACTTCACCTCGAGTGAGTAGCCCGGCTGTTTGTGTATTTTACCGCATATGGCCCTTGGTGAAAAACGTTGAAAAAAGTTTGGACACCCCTGCCTTAGAGGTTTGTTTTCAGCAATCTAAGGACCTGCCTGGAGACGATCATTAGTTTTATGAAGAGGATTGTTTGCTGTAGGCCCATTCTTTCTCTGTGGCCCACAGCTGTCGAAAGGCTGGCCAGCTGATCTATGTAGCCATGTTTTCCAAGCACTGCCCTGTTTTTTAATGGGGGATTCTTAAATTTTAGTGACTAAAACCTTCAGAGGGTTTGCAAACTCAGACATACCAGGGAACACCAATATTCACAACAGCTCAGATCTAGCGCTCGTCTTCCCTCAGCGCCATTCTGTGATTTCCAGTTGCAGGAGATTATGTCATGTCAGAAGTGGCTTATTATAACCCCCCAGGATCTGCACAACTGTTCTCTAGCAGGTCAGGAAAGGCCTTGGTTACTGTGAGACAAGAGCTGTGCACCTCCCTTGAGACACAGAAACTGTCCAAGTAAACACCATTCAAGCAAGAGTTGCCACCAAGAGTAGATGTTTGCAGAAAAGACAACATAATTCAAGATGTAATCAGTCGTTGGCAAGATAGAGTTTATAAAACTCATTGTAGCTATTGGTGATGTTACTAAATATGTAATTATATTATCTACCACCTGCAATGGCAGCTGTTAATTACTCTTTCATGAAAATCTCATTTTCTTTTGGAATCTTCTCAGCAGAAGCCAAGGGACAGCAGAGCCCAGAGACCCAGATTTGATCCACAGTATCTAGTAACAGTCACGTTAGGAAGTCAAAAAACTCACTTCCTCTCTAGCATTCTTCCTTGGCATTCTCTTTCGTTAATCCGTTCAATGAAGCACAAGTCATTCCACAGAAGGTGCGTGGTCACGACACTGCAGACGAGCAGACATCAAGCTCCACTTCTCAGGGCATCACTGGGTTGCCTCCAGAGGAGACGTGCCCTCAGACACCTGGTTCTTTGCCATCTTTCTGCCTTGGTTTCCAACCACTTCACCATCTGAGTGTCCACAGGAGTCAGGTTGTCCATCTCATCCCCAGAATTAGTATCCAGCATTTATAATTCTCAACTTTCAACTGTTTGGGCACTCAGTTTCCAAGAAGGAACCCAACTCCATCTTTCTAGGGGAGCAAGCCCCTTAGTAATAGGAATACAACTGCATTTTCTCCCATCTTATTCCCTCATGTGCTTATGGGATAAACCATCACAAATTACTGGGCACTAATATTTAATGTACTGCTCCTTCCAGGTGAGGTATTTTCATTTCAGCAAGGAACCTTCAGATCTAGAGCTTCACCCAAAAGAGCAGATCCAGAGGAGACTACTGCCCTGTTGGAAGATAATTTAGATGCTTTCAAATCACTTTCCACGCAGGTGGCTGCCACCTTTGCCTACATGAAAGACCAACCCTGGTCAAATCGGTTATGTATTGAATGGCCATGATTTTATCAAGCTCTTTCTATTGTTTTTAAAGTTATCATACAGTTATTTCCAAAATTGAACAAGATGGGACAATATTGACGCCAAAGCCAAAAGTTGGATAACAGGTTGCAAAGTTCTGGGCTTTCCATCACTGGCCAGGGTTCCCATCTGCTAGACTTCTGTGTGAACAGAAACGCGGTGACTGGTGGTCTCAGTTTACCACTCTGAACAAAACACCACTTATTATGAGATGCTCACTTGGGTGACTGTTATCATTCTGAATTGAGACATCTTTTTCTAGAAGGAAATTTGAACGAAGTCATTCATTTCAGCTCCTAACTCTCAGTGCTTTTTTCAAATAGGATTTTTGAGAAGTGAAAAAAGAGTGCTACTGGTTGTGAAGTTTCTGCTTATTCCAAGCTTTGTTTTTTTAAACATGGGTGCTTGGGAAATAGCCCTTACATAGGTTGAAAATAAGCCTGACCCTTTCCTGTCATGAGCCGGTCTTCAGTGTTTTCACTAACAAGCAGCTTTCGAGGATGTTCATTGATCGTGATCTGAGTGCCAGTGGAAAAGGATGAGATAAAGCACCTAAAGCTTGAACTGACCTCACCTCCATGCCCTTTCCTGGACTGATTGGGGGCTACCTGCCTTCCTCATCAGGGCACGTGATTCTATTCATGAGTGCTAGCAGATTTCCCACCTCACTAGTCAGCTGTGTCTATGCCTTACTCACCACTCATCCCCAGCAACCTCCCTAGGGACCTGGCAGAGGCACAGTTAATGCCAGTTCTGTCAAATGAGTGGGAAAATTCTCTCAGGAATTAGCTAAAATGTTTGCTATCCAGAACTCAAAGTCCAGTGCAGAGCACAGAACTCCCCCGTTGCAGTTGCATAATCAGCGTCTTCACACTCTCACTGGCACCCTCCTCTTCACCTACAACCCTGACCCAAGAGAAGCTTACGGGATTCTTTCTTATATACAAACCTCCTCAAAAGACCACCCACTGACAAGCAATTGAGCAACTCCTTTGCCTGTTTAAACCCATTAAAAGCAAATACATATTTGTGTGAGATGTGATCAGACCTGAAGCGCTTGGTAGGTCTTTACTGAATGACTGAATTGGACAAAGGGGCAAGTGGATCCATGGTTCTTTGTACCTGCAAGTGACATGACCTGGATCTAAGTGGTGAGGGAGCCCTTGGATCCACTACAGGTGGCGAAGAGGTCAAGTCACCTGGTCATTGGGTACCAGTCAAGGGGGACACAAATGCTGTAGTTTGATTTTCACAGTTACCCCACCAGAGCCTGTAAAAAGGCTCCTCCCGAAGGAGGCAGCAGGGATGCCTGGTGGCCCCTCCCAGGAAGCCCTGTCCTCAAAACCACTAACTAGATAGACCAGTGTAGACTGAAGCCTCTGCTGGAGTAACTCTTTCTCCCCAGTGTCCACCGTTTGTTTTGTGTTATTAATTCATGTGATTTGGGGTTTTGGTTCTATTTTATTATGTTTTCTTATATGTTTTGGTTTATTGCTTTTTACAGTTTTTTCAGTTTATTTTTGGAGATGAAAATGGATGTTGTATGTGAAAGCTGAGTTCTTTGTTTCTTTCTTTTGCCCGTGGCTGACTGCATGCTCTCTATTGATGTCTTGTTCCTGGTTCTTGAAAATGACCATCTTGTCTGTGCAAGGAGGCGCCCCAGCGGGCTTGCTGGAGCAGAAGAAAGGGAAGCTGTCTTGGTTTAGTCACTCCACAGACACCCATGGTAACGTTCCCCGTGCCCGTGTGTAAATGTGTGTTGGTACATACCGGAATGGACGGGAGCGTATTGTTCTTGATGGCTTGCAATGCAGTGGTCACGTGTGTGTATACGTGTGTATATGTGTTCGTGTGTATGTCTGTGTTTTGAGGGGATGGCTCCTCACAGCCATTGCTTGTTCATCTCTTCCTATGTATAAAGTCAACAGACGTGAAAATCGGCAGCTGTTCCTTGACGCAATCTTTCCTTTGGATAGTGCCAGCCAAGACTAAGGTCACTGTAAATGCCAGCTTGGTTCAGGTACAGACAGTGCCCTGATTTAGAAAAAGATAGGGTCCCCCCCAATGCCCAGGCCTCCCACTCCTAGTTTGGTTGTCTTTCTGAGCCTAGCACCACCACCATCACACTGCTCCGCACCCCAGGGGCTCTCTGGGAGCAAAGTGTCACAGAGTCAGAGAGCTTTTTATACACACCTCAGCTCTTTAAATAATGCTGCTGGAAGAGTTAGAAGAATCTTAGGTCAGAAATGGCTGGAGGCATATGGATTAAAAGACTGAAGGCTCTTCAATTACATTACCTCTTCCTTAGTGTGGATGGAGTAAGGAACTCTGGAAAGCTCTGAAAATCTGTCCTCCCAGCCTCCAGTACTAAAACCATCCCTAAGGTCTGGTCTCGCTCACCAGTTCTCTCAGACCTCGAGCTCCAAAGAGAGTATAAATGCTGCAAATTCAACACCACTATTTGGCTATTCACTATGCTCCTGTGATGTTCCCAGAGCCTGATTTGGCTTGAAGAACCTCATCTTGTCCTAGAGTCTAGGGAAGGGACTTGGTCAACATGGGGACAATCAGGATGCACGTGGTGCAGGAGTTATGACACCTGTGCTCCAGCAAGTCCCACCCAAACACTGTGTGACATTGGGGAGCTGTCCCTTAGACCTCACACCTCTGTCCTGTGAAGCGAGGGGACAAGTTAGAGCTGCACGATGTCTAAAGCCCCATCCAATTCCAAACTTTTATAGCATCTGGACTGCTCATTACCCAACTTCGTTGAAAATGAGTCCTAGGGTGCAGTCTCTCACACATGATATTCAAACACATGGTAAATCATGGGCTTTCCCTTGGTATCTTCAGTGTTCTTGAAATGAGTCTCTTCTCACCCTCCCATCTTGTGTTCATCCACAAGAGAAAAAAAAACTGGGAAAAATCCACGTCTAGCAATATGGCCCATATAACCATAGAAGTCTGCTGGTCTGTGGTGGCCCCTTGGGGACTTTTCACGTGGCACCACATCACCTGATGTCACACCCTCACTAACTGCAGAGTCTCTGGCTGCTGAGGGCTAGTGATTTTCTCTCCACACAAAGAGTTCTGTTCTGCCCGGAAAGCTGAACCAGGACCCGTGCTGTGACGACCCCTCTAAAGAACAGGGTTGGCCCAAGAGAGGAGCTCGTTGTTGTGTCCTATGAAAAGGTAATAGGAGGTAGAAAAGAATTCTCCTGACTTAAACCTGTATTTGGAATAAAATATAGTAAAAGCAATGGCTTCTTCTAAGCCCCCAATGGGTTCCAAGGAGAAGACCCCTGCTGGTCTGCACAGTCAGCCCCTGCCACATCGGGAGAGATGGGATGGACGGGCAGAAGGAAATGGTTCGCATCCCTGGTTGAGGTGGGAATGTCAAGGTTACTGGAAGGGGGACTAGCGTCCCGCAGTCTGTCTTCAAGCCACATGTAAACTTAATTTGGTGGATTCCTCCTTCCTGAGGTTGCAGCACTAATATGAATCTTAGTACATGAGCCTTCTCATGGCCATTCCCTTCGAGTTCTCTAGTTCAGGGACGACCCTAGACGTCACAGACTCAGGACCCCATGTGCACTTCGGGAAAGGGGCTGTCCTCTAAACCTGTCCAGTAGTTCATGCAGGCAGCAGAAATGCCCTTGGTACAAATAAGCTGGACCCTAAGTTTTGGGGATGGAGCCCCTTAGAATTGGTGGGTGGAAAAAATAAGAGAAATAAAATATTTTCATGAAAGCTCTTCTTTTATGACAAGTAGTAGATGCAAATGGAAAAACTTGCACAGCTTCTGTGGTGCATAGAGTTAAGGGGAGAGAAAGGATTCAATGGTCAGTGTTTTCAGGATGTCTCCTATAAGATAACTGATCTTGTCACCAGATTTCCTCCTACATTCCCACTAGTTTAGAGTGTCCTTGGCAGCAAAACTTACCCTAGACAAGCAGCAGGCATGTCTCTCAGTGAAGGAAGCCCCCGAGCCTGGCCAGGGCAGTGCCAGGGCCTCGGTTTGCTTGTAGCAGCACCCTCCTGGGGCTGGGTGTGGTACAAACTGATGCTCTTCTCTCCCGTTCCTCCTCATCCTCATACCTGGTTCTGCATCCCTCTGTCTCTTGCAGTGAGCATGCCCACAAGTGAGACGGAGTCTGTCAACACTGAGAACGTGGCTGGAGGAGACACCGAGGGAGAAAACTGTGGGGCCAGGCTGGCGTGAGTAGGCTCGGCGAGCCCAGGGGCTGGGCTTTTCCTGTGGTGCAGGCAGGGGTGCTGTGTCCAGAAGTCAGAATGGGATGGCTCATCACTGGATGGGCAGAGATCAGAGCAGCAAGAAACAGAAACCCACATGGGGAATGGAGGTGCTGGGGAGAGTATAACCCCAAGGTCTTAATTTGAGACTGCTCTTCAACCCAGTACTTCTGTGAGGCTCTGACTCTTGGATTTTGAGCCCTATCCATCACGTCACAGAAATACAGAGAGTATGTAAGCGGGGTTGGGGGTGGTGCTGAAGCCTCTTTCTTCCCAGCTCCTCTCACCCACTTGCACAAGAGATCGCTAGGTGATGGTCCCCGGGTCTGTTAACCACCCTTTCCCTTCTGATAAGCATGAGCTGGAAGGAAAGCAAACAGGTAAGAAAATACACTGGGAGATGATAAACATCTTGGGCCTTGTCTGTGACTTAAGTTATCCATCTAGTAAAGGGAAACAGGTGCTCAAAATACAAACTTGAGTTAATAAATTCACCTGTGCTTGGTCTGGATTGTGGCCGACTCCTCCAACGTAAGCCCCAGGCTAGACATTCACAACCTCTCTGTCCCAGGGTCCAACCCCAGACCTGGACTTTGATGAGCTGACTTTGGCCTGGGACGGGCCAGGTGTGAGAAAGGAAAGTGCACACATGAATTATCACAAGCACTCATCTTAGTTCAATCTTAAAAATGGACACCTGTAGTCCCTAGGAAATTTTCTCCTCAAAAAATGAAGGGAAAAATGGTTTACCTGCTAAAAAGAAGCAAACTTCTGGTTTCGTGACCAGCGTCTTAGAAAGCAGAGTCCAAAGATTAAAGCTGTATCCTGTCAGGGGTCACACTGACCGTGAGCATGAGGCCCCCTGAGACAGTCAGGCTCCACGGAGGTATGAGCACTGTGGACTCACCCTGGCACTGCCACACACTGCCCAGAGAGGCCTCTGTGTAGGACCCGTCTCAAAGAAAACGAGTTTCTAAATCCCTCCGTCAGCAGGACAGCATCTTATCTCACCCTTTCTCTCTGAAACGAGGCAACAGTCTGGGCAAACCCAACCCTTTTTAAACAGGGTGGTGAATGGATAAGATAACGAAACCCTTACACATGCCACCTACAAGAGACCCACTTCAGATCGAAAGACACACACAGACTGAAAATAAAAGGGATGGAAAAAGAGATTTCATGAAAATGGAATTTTACCAAAAAAAAGCTGTGGTAGCAATACTTATACCAGACAAAATAGACTTTAAAGCAAAGGCTATAACAAGAGACAAAGGAGGACCCAGTTATTCCACTTCTGAGTATTTATCTGAAGAAACCCAAAATGTTACTTCAAGGGGACGTGTGCATCCATATGTTCAGTGCAGCATTGTTTACAATGGCCAAGATGTGGAGGCTGCCTGGGTGAATGGATGAATGGATACAGAGGAGGTGGTACGTATATATAATGGAATATTACTCAGCTATAAAAATTAATGAAATCTCAACTTGTGCAACAACATGGATGGACCTAGAGGGTATAGTGCTAAGTGGAGCAAGTCAGACAGAGAAAGACAAATGTCATATGATTTCACTTACATGTGAAATCTAAAGCACAAAGTAAATAGAAACAGACTCATAAATACAGAGAATGTTTTGATGATTGCCAGGTGGGGGGATGGGTAGAAAGCGGGAAAGCATTAAGAAGTAGAAATTGCTAGTTACAAAATAGTCATGGGGATGTAGGGTACAGCATAAGTAATATAGTCAATAATATTGTAATAACTGTGTGTAATGTCAGATGGTTACTAAATCTATCGTGATGATCGCCTCATAAGTTATATAAATGTCTAATCACTATGTTGTACTCCTCAAACTAATATTGTATGTCAACTGTAATTGAAAAAAAAAAAAAGTAATGGGAAGGTTAGCTGTAGGTGAGCCTAACCGCAAGCCAATCAGCCTTGAGAATGGTCTCCCAGCCAAAGGAGCAGAGGACACAGGCTGAGGAGCAGATGGTCTCGCAGCTCTGTCTCCAGGGCACCGGGCCTTCGGAATCACTCACTCTGACAATGGCACCGGGGAGTCTGCACTGCAGGTTTCTCAGCATTGTTGGGAAGCAATTATTGTCAAATGTGGTTAAAATACGGTGCTAATTACATTTTTTGCAAGCCTTTTCCCCTCCTCTTGTTTTGGAACCATACAAAACAAGCACTAGAGTTTCTAGAAGTGGGCCCCAGACAGCCTCATTAGGAGAGGCAGATAGCAAGCCTTCAAAGTCCGTCAGTTCTAGGACTTTCTGTGATCTGACACCAGTGAGGCTTGGAGAAGAGACGATTGGGGACCTGCAACTCTGGCTTTTGAGCATGGCCCAAGTTCCAGACTGGGGAACTGGCAGCAGGAAGCCACTCGACGGTGCATTTCATGAAGGGAAGCTGGCAGTCTCTTCCATATGTCCATCATTTCCTCGAGGACATGTTCTGCAGATTTCAAGAGCTCTGCAGAAAGGTCGCTGTCATCCCCGGGAATGTCCACATTTATATACCTGTACTGGACATGTAAAATACCTGCTCAAGCACCAGGGTTATCATGTGTGCTTACTAAATTATGGTCTTTCCCCATCTCCCATCCCCCCACCCCATCCCTCCCCCTCAGACAATGACAAAATGAGACTGTCAACATTCCTGTGGGGGAGACAGCATGAGAACAGGCTGGGGGCTGAGAGAGTGACAGTGAGAGGTAGCACTTTTTTATTTAAAGCTAAGAGTGAAAAGGCTTGTATAGAAAATGAGGTCTGAATAAGGATTTATATGTAGTGAGAGGCCTAGATGAAAATGGCTCCTGAGGGGCCGGGGGCAGAGAGAAGAAAACTGCAATGTGACTTTCAGGGGGGTGGAGTAGGCTGGTGGGGAGGATGGGTGATGCAGAGGAAGGAGCCATCAGAGTTTGCAGGCACTTGATAAGGTGCTGAAGTACAATGTGAGTGACGCAGGGCCTCCAGGGGTCTTGCAGGGATCACAGAGGCAGCGGCATGGGGAGGTCTGAGGCCCGCTCCCAGCAGGAGGGAGTCACGCACTTGAGGTTAGCAGTATGGGCCCAGCATGCTTCCGCTGCGCTACTCTGCTATCTGAGGTTAGCAGTATAAAAACTATTAATGAGGTCACGGGATAAGGGTTGTTCATGGGGGAATAGAAGCAGAACCTTGGGACCCGGGCACACAGAAGAGTAAGACCCAGTAAATGAAACAGACGAAGAGCTGTTAGGGGAACAGACAGCGGCACTCGCTTGGAAACCCCTGGAGGAAGAATTTCAAGGCAGAGATATTTATTTGGACACACATTCCATAGTGTGCCCAGCTGGGTGCTAGATGATGGTGACACAGCCATAGAGCAAACTGACACCATCTCACTGGTGCTCGTGATCTGGTGTGAAAGTGACATTGATAAGTAAATAAGGCGTTAAAATTGGGGTAAGTGTTAAGAAGGAAAAATAACTATAATGTGGGGTTACTGACAGAGGGAGGGACCTATTTAGACTAGCAGGTTAAGAACAGCTTCTGAGAAGAAATCAAATTTTCGCTGAGAACTGAAGGGTGAACATACCTTATTGAGGTGAAGAGTAAGGCAGAATATTCCAATCAGAGACAATGGTGCATCTCAAGGCCCTGGGGCAAAAGAACTGAGAGAAGGCCAGTTTGGCCAGTGAGGCAGGAGGGGAGAGTGAGGAGATGAGGCTGGAGATGGGGCAGGACCTGGTAGACCCCTTACTGATCTTGGTCTTTGTCACAAGACTGTGAGAAGTCATAAGAAGGTGGAGCTGTTTGATTTGGTTAGTTTTGCATTCTTGAAGAATCACTTTGTTGTTCAGAAAAGAATAGGGACGAGTGAGGCCCCTAGGGAAGCAGGCAGACATGTGAAGTGGCCTCAATCTCAGTTACTGAGGTGTGACATGATGGTGGCTGAGGATAGTCACATGTGGAGATGGAAAAACATGAGCGGACTCTGTGTTCTGGAGCTGCACTCTAAGGATTCGGCTGTGGGAGCTGGAGTCCTAGGGAAGGACGGCAGAACCGAGCCAGCACAGGGCACTCACTCCAGAGGGGAAGGAAAACAGCATCACAGAAAGAGGAGGCAGCAACAGCCCAGGAGGGCTTGTTCTCGTCATAGTAAAGGCTGGGGCCATCTCTAACGCACAGAAGAAGCCCGTGCAAAAGGAGGGGCTATACAGGCCCAGGAATGCAAATGGTACTTACAGGAAGGAAGGAACAGCTTGAGGAGAGGGAAGGCTGACTTCAAAGATAGTGGATTTTACCAGGAGTAGAGTTCCTTTACCTCTGGGACTGATTGGAAAATGGAAAGAGACTTGCCATCAGGAGTCCTGAGCCTCATACCAATCAGCCACCTACTAGCCCTGTGAGCTCAACCAAAGCACTTCTGCTGAGTCTCAGCCTCGTCCTCCAGGAAATGAAGGGGCTGGCCCAATGGCTGCTTCAGGGTGACCTTAGCAGACACCTGGGGGTCCTGCAGGGCTGCTGCAGAAAGAGACCACTTCCACCTCTTTTACATGTTGGCTCCTATGTGAGATTTCATAGAAATAAAGCATCTATCACTTGATAACTGCAAACCACAGATCCAGGTGGTACCTAAGGGCCTCTCCCAGCTCTCAAAGCTATAAAGTAAATGTGGAGTATAAAGTAAATGTGGAGTCAGCCTGCAGAACAATTCGACATATTTTTTGGCAGGCTCTGTAACCTGGAAGCACTGAAAACAGGCAGTGGTGTGAACCAGGGTGGGAATTTGCCAAGCAGGCCCAATAGAAGGCCCAGGCAGTGTGAGAGTCTGCGTAGTGTGGATGATGACACTGATGTGACCATGGGCCATGCTGAGAACTGGACATCAAGTCTGACATTAGCCTGGGAGCCCGGGGAGAGCGAGTGATTGGGCAGGCCCAGTGCCAGCAAAGACGGGCTCGTGAGCGAGCAGGTAGGATGATGAAGGAGGAGATTCTTGTCAGAGAAGTGGAGCAGCTGAGGTCGGCGCCCAGCACCTGTAGTGACAAGGTCCAGGGTTTGGTCGTTCTAGTAATGACAGCTGTGGGGGTGCTGCAGTTGTGGAATCAAGGTTGAGCCAGACATGTGTTGACCTGGATGGTGACTACAGCGCTATCTGATTTATGTTAAAGGCAAGTTGGGAGATTCAGGGAAATACTGTTTCACACAGCAGGTAGTCAACATGGGGCTCATTAGGAAGGGGAGAGAGGCTGAAAATATAAATAGGTCCAAAGAAGTTCAAATATCTGTCAAATAATGACAAATTAAAACTGAGTAGGCAAGACAAAAAGAGTTTTGGTTTGTCTCTAATTTTGAACCTCAATATCAACAAAGAAAATCATGGTTTCCTAGTTTTGTCTTGGAGACCTGGGCAGAGAAAGTATCTTGGAGTGGATGAACTCCAGGTACATCCCAGTGGGGCTGTCATGATGGTCTGTGTGTTAGATACTAACGTTCTCCACCGCCCTGCTCTTTAAGGATCCCTTAGAACACTGGGACAGTTTTAGGAAGAGAGAGAAGGGAAGGGGAGGGGAGGGAGGGAGGGAGGGAGGGAGGGAGGGAGGGGAGAGGAGGGAAAAGGCTGCTGAGCAATGGCGTCCCCCTTTTTCATGAAGTGGGACCCTACTGTTGACTCACACCTATACTGAAAAACTGGAGGAAACAAGACATTCAAGCTTTACAAGAGTTCTAACCATGGCTCTCTAAGGGCTGGGGTTTTCCTTTGTCTCCAGACACGTGCTACTTGAGCAATACCATCTCCCTTCTCAAGTTGGGGCACTTAAGTAATGTACTTAAAAAGGGATGAATGTTTCAGACCCAGAAAGCCTAACATTAGGCTCACAATCTCCTGAGAACAGCAAAAACAACAAGGAAAATTAGTCTTCAAGTGTGGTGTCCAGGGTTATGCATCAGGACTTGTAACTGAGTGGAAAAGAAAGCCCTGCTCCGTTTCCTCTTCCTCAGAATGTGCCGGAATGCCAAGGGAGCGCACACGGCGGAGGCCATACCTAAACTCAGTCATGGTCCTCATGTCAAACAGTCCTCCTTAGCTGTGAGTGCCCGCACCCCAGTGGCATTTCCTTGGGAGATGTGAACACCCAGATTTTGCTTTCCCCATGTGGGAGTTTCTAAGAACCTACTTTGCTTATGACTCACTTGGACTGAGAGAGAGCCTTACGGGGAAGGGCCTGTGGTCTGCACTGAAAGGCACCTCCAAGACGTCACTGAGACATTTCTGAGACAAGGCCTGGGCCCAAGCCAGGCTCTGTGGACAGAGTCACAACACTACAGATCATGGTCACTTACATGGGCTTATGTTTACAACGAGGAGAGTCAACTGCCCAAAAGCAAGCCTCAGGAAGACCCTGAAGGTGCCCAGCTCAGCACATCCCTGCTGGAGAACAGACACCTGACTCCCCATCCCCCAGTTAGCACCTGAAAAACATTTGTTTCCCCCTTTAAACCATGGTTCTAAATAAAAAGGCTGCCCTGGGCTCCTGGTCCCCCTCCCACGCTTTGTTAACATGTGATTAAAGCCTCCAGCCCTAGCAGGCAGCTTTGGGAGGCGGGAAAAGGTTCTTAGCTAACGGTTCAGAGCAGAAAAGGCACTTGGCTCGGATTCTCAGGGCCCCAGAGATATAATTATCTCATGCTCGATGGCTTTGCCACCTGTCACATCTTCTGGTTTAAGTTTTTTCATACAAAATAACGAGAGGGGTTGTGTTCTTGCTGTAAGACAGAGCTTGCTTCGTGCTAAGCTGGGACAATGCTGGCTTGTAGCAGTTGCCTCCCAACCCCCGCCCCTATCCTCTCTCTGCATCTCTCTTTGTCTCTCTACTGCCATCTCCGTCCCTTTTTCACCTCTGACTTATATTCTGCATATTTCCGCATGTCCATCTGAGCATGCTCACTCCACCTACAGTCTCTCCCGTAATTGCTCCCTCAATGCCAAGGCCTTTCTGACACATTGCCTTCAATTTTGTCTCAAGCGCTTGCATTGTCCCCCTCTGCCTGCCCCCTCTCCACCTACCTATCCCCCTCCCTTCTGCCGTCCTGCCCCCCCCAAACCTCCCCCTTCTCCCAGCCTGCTTCCATCCAGCCTCCCATGGACTATCCTATGTGAGCCAGGGAGTGTCGGCCTCCCTTCAGTGGACCCCGCCCCCATATGGTGACACTGGGAGTCAGCCACCAGCACATCTGCCCCGTGCTTCTGCCCCAAAGACCCCCAGGTCTTCAGGGCTGCCCGTGCCTGTCAGCACGCTGGCTTTCCCCTCAGGACCCATGGCTGTTTCTGTAGGCCCAGTTTGCTGCCCTCGGGCCAGGGCTGTAGTAGCCTCTCGGGTTCCAGCTGGCTCCTTCTGCTCATCTTCACTTGATACCCAGTGTTGGCCAGGCTCCTGTGCAGAGAGCAGTGGGGTCTACGCCGACACATTCCTGCCCGGGGCTCTGGCTGGTGAGATCCTCCATCTGCACCAGAGGCCTTCCTGGCCTCCATGGCTTTCCCAAGGTGCAGCATTCCTAACACGCTCACCCCATGGAACCTGCTGGGAGACACTGAACACCTGAGAACACAATGCTCTCCCTCTCTACTTAGGAGATACTAGGTTTGTCCCTGGGGCCAGCCCCCCATGTCCACGTGCAAGCATACAAACGCAGCAGGAGATGCTGACAGATAGGCTTCTCTCTCTCTGGGCTTGTTCTAAGTCACACCAGTGACACGTCCGTCCAGGGCCCATATGTTTGATGCCAACTGGGGGCATCAAACTTCTCGGGCATCACTGAATGTCTCTGACATGGAAGAAAATGTGTGTGTCGTTGCTAACATCTCCTTTTTCTCTTCCAGCCGCCGGATCTCCAAGTCAAAGTTCAGGTGAGTGAGACACACTCTTCCTTCCGACCGCAGCTGTACCCCAACCCCCTGGGGGGCCCATCGCTGTACCTTCCAGGTGGGCAATAGAGGGAGGGCTATTCTGCAGAGGAGGTAACTGCTCTCTTTTGCATGGCTGTCAGGAAGAGGCTTTGGGACCAGATCAAGCCAATAATCCAAGGACTGATATTTGTTGAATGAGCTTTGTCAGTGTTTTCGGCAGCACCATCCCCAGGAGTTTGTGAGACCTAGGCGTCTCCCTCTCTTATAAGATGAAGTCCAGTTAAAAATAATATAACGTGACACTTGCTACTATTCTCCATACTTCCTGTTCATGAAACCCAGTGCGGCGTGAACTTGAAGGATTATGGGAAACACACAGTATCGCAACACTGTCTGTTCCAGAAACTTCCTCAGGAACTTCTGCCCCCTTCTGCCTTTCCAGGCGCACCTCCCATACTTCCCTGCACAAAACTTTTGTTCCAACCACGTGGAACTTCTTGCATTTACCAGAATGTTCCCTGTCCTCTCATACACTGAGGCCCGCATGGAGTCTTTCTTCTACCTGAATCGCCGCGCCCCCTGCCTTCATCTGGAGAACTCAGACTTTTGTTAAGAACCTCCAATACGACCACACCTATGACATCTTCTGCAAATGCCCCAGGGGACATAACTCGCCTCCGTCCATTCCCACAGTGCTTTGCTCATACTTCTCGCACAGCACTTGCCATACTGCACACCAGTTACAGGCTCATGGGCCTGTTTCCTCCAATAGGCTCTGCCTGCCTCCGAGGTATTACTTCCAGAGCCTCTGTCTAGCTAAGTGCCTATCCAGTGGTAAGCTGTTTGTACATGTGTGCTGAATGGATGAATGGGTGGATATGTGGAGTGGGGATGTGAATTGACTCCCACAAAGCTTGTACATGTCAAAAATATTGGTGGTTTATGTTTCATAATTGATCTAATCTTGTTTCCCTAGCCTCACCTACTGTGTCGCAGGAGCATAAATAACACTGAATTTCAGTCCAGCTGGGTAAATGTAGCCCAATGCTGTATTTTAAGTAGTTCCTTAAGATAAAATGTTCAGTCTCTCATATTTCCTTTTCCCAGTTCCTCTCTAGCCTGGAATCTGGATGCAGGGCACAGGGGACTTCAGAATCCCAGGAAGTAAATAGGGCTTGTGAGGACTGGTCCCGGAAGGCCCCTGGGTCTGAGCCTAGTCTGAGCTGCTCCCTGCTGAGGTGCAGCAGGTCCGTCTGGTTTGGGCATCCACCACTGGAATCTATGCCCCCATAGTTGCATCTGATCTTGAAATCTCCATCTGTGTTCTCTGACTCCCAAGCTCTATTTGTCCACTGACGTTAGTGTCTGCACACCTCGTGTGAACACACGGATACTGCCCGGTCCCTCACACGCCATGAACGAGCCACGGGGACCCCAGGGCGCTAAGGGAACCCACCTACCCGCCTCCCCCACTGTCTCCGCACCAGCCTGGACAAAGCTCTAAGCCAAAGGGGGTCATTCTCCCGGGGCCTGAAGACCGTATACTACACCCAGTAGAGGCTGCTGACTAGCCCCAACTTCCCCGAGCCTCCTCAGGACTATCTGGGTGCTTCTAAAGCAAACCTCTAAGCTCTTGAGGCTGGACCCCAAGGACCCTGGTGTCTGGCTCCGCCTCTGCTTCTGACACCTTCTTTCTCCAATATTCCAAGGAAACTGGAAAATGCAGGTTTTTCTTCCCTTCCTCTTTCTCTCATGCCAAGACCTCCTTTATATGAAAAATCTGGGGCCCAGTCTACCAGGCCTCACTCTTAGTACATGAAAGAGAGCTCAAGAAATGTAAAAGGCCTTTCTTACAATAAGGAATTTTGCAACATTTGGGGCTCACTGTTCAGAATAGGATTTAAACAACTATGGAACAAATGATTCAGAAAGTCTCTTACAACTTGAAGGGAGTAATTAGATAACCTGTTGGAGTTCCCAGATCTCAACTTAACAGAGATCTGAAGTGGACCCCACGGGGTTCTCAAATTTTGGAGGACCATCTCACCCCATATTCAGTGAAATGTGTCTCCAACATTACCTTTACTTCTGCCATCCCATCAGCAATAAGACACATACCCAAATTTGCCCCAATCTCTACTAATCCATTTTAAAGTTACTTATGTACAATATAATTCAATGTAATGATTTTCTGTGTTGCTTGTTCTCCATTCTGTTAAAGAATGGATAGAATCTTACCATGGCCACCAGAAAGACCCTAAAGTGTCCACCATTTGGTGTTGTCTACTATTCTAGATGCCTGTCAAAGATGACGTGCCAAGCACACTTTTTTTAGGAGCACTGCCCTCTCATAGCCACCCTGATCCCTGGGTCACAAGATGCCCGGGGCTCTCAAGGCTTGTCTTCAACAAGGACTTACTAAGTCTGCGTAGAGTTTGTCTCCACTGTTCTACCAACCTGTCAGCAAACGTTCTTACCATGTGAGACAGACTGCACTAAGGACTGTGGATCTGTGCCAGGCACAGTCCCTTTCCTTCAAGGACCTTATGGTGTCACTAGAGAGGCAGGAACCATGCAGTAAAGGGTAACTGGCACCCAAAGGAAAATGGAAGTCGCTTCCTCTGGGAACCTCTGCTGGTCGTCCCTGACTGGCAAGGGTGCCCTTTGATGAGCTCCCTGGCACCACTGCTAAGCCCACCTGGGCACAGAGCATGCTTGCTTAGTGGTCTGTGTCACCCCATGAGTTTTATGCCGACCAAGACCATGTCTCTCATGTCGACGTTGAATACCTTGTACCCAGCTCATGGTAGGTGTTTAGTAAATATTTATTGAATGTATAACTAAAACGAGTAATGCAGACCATAGCATGACAGCAGTTCCGAGTCTGGGAAGACTAGAAAAGTTCACCACGGAGAAGCTGGGATGGACAAGACATAGAAGGGGCAGATGCTGAGAGTTGGAGGGAGAGTCCATGTAGATGGAAAGGCAAGAGCAGAGACCAGTATTGGGAAGAAGTAAGGGGCACCCGGGGTGAGTGAGCAGAAATCTCCCATGGGAATGCAGCGAGACAGAAGTTTGAAGAAGTAGATTACACACATTCATATCCATCCTTCTCTCATGTCTACATATGGGAAGTTCTATTTCTAGAGCAAATGACTTTTCCAGCTAGTGTGAAGGGAACATGAATAGCAGGCACATTTCTCCTCCCTGTTTTATCATTTAATTTCTATATCCTCCATACATATGTAAACACAAATAAATTTACACATTCTAATAAACCATTACATTTATTATACAGTAGAAAGCGTTGCCAGGAAACCAGTTGTCAAGCAAAGCTATATTTTGAAGAGTGGGAGGTATATAATTATCTTTAAATACTTTTTCTGGATAGTAATGAGCCCCACCCCCACCCCAGCCCAAACCCATGTGACTCCCCTGAATGGCTGTGCACAGGATCAGCACAGCTCAGCAAGTACTAGCCCGTCTATGGCAGCCACTCCATCTGGGGTTGAGCAGAGCAGTTCCAGACCCAGGGGACAGACCTGACCATGTGGCATCCCACAGCCACTACGCTGAACGTGGAAAGAGGAGCTAAATCCAGTTCTTCGCGTTAAACTGACTCCAAGTCAGCTCCTACATACTGTGAAAGAATGCAGACTTGATTCCTTTGGACTTTGAATAACAAGTATCAGTGATTTCTGTAAGATGGTATCTATTTAAAACATATTCTTTGAAACTACAATGTAAGCTATTTAAGATCAGATATGAGTTTGTCCTGAAAGTTCATTTTTCAGTGGAAAAAAAATGTGTTACCAAGTTTCTCTACAATATTACTAATCACAATAACAGGAAAGAAGCTGAGTCCTGTTCAGGCAAGATAAGACCCCTCAGCAGCGAGGTCAGGCCACCTCCAGGGATCCTGCTCACTAAGACCCCTTGTCCCCTTCTTTTGCCCCTCCCTGCACTCTTCCCTATCCTTACTCTTACCCAGAGTGTCTGTAGCACGTAAGTGTCCCCAAGTGCATTTGGAAACCATAGTTTTATGACACTGAGGCATTGCTTGTCTATGTAGTGAATTTCCCCAAGTAGCAGGTAAGTTCCCACAAAGGCTTGGTGCTCACTGGAGAGGGCATTCCAGCACCTACCTGACCACAGTGATGGAAGGCTCAGAAATGAACACTACCCAGTGAAACTCTTCTTCCCTCCCTGTTCTGCAAGCTACAAACTAAGTTCTCCCTGCAGTTCTGAGGAAACCATGCCCTTCATAAATAGACTCCTCACTTTTCTAATCTCATCATAGATATTAGCAAAGGTTTGATAACAGGAATTTCCACCAACAGAAGATAGAAAAATGACAGAGTAGAAACACAGATGAAGTCAAGCTATCCCAAAAGGCAGTCTGGGGTGGGTGGAAGGATCCATTACGGCAGAGATCTACCTCCCTGGAAACTTAGAATACAGATATGAGTACAGATTTGCACGGACAATTGCTCCAAGATTTGGCTTTGTTTCTACCCCACGCACACACTTCTTTATTATCCAAACCTTCTTTATTTCTCCCCTGTCTTCACCTATCTGGTGGGGCTCTTTTATGAACTGCCAGCACCTTAAATGCATTTCCTGAGCTGAGCACCCTACCGTTCTCCTCAGTGGGACCTCCCTGCCCACCTCACTGTCTCTCATTGTCTGTATCTGTACGGGTTGGAGGTGTCATCTCTCACATCACCCCAGCTAGAAATGTGGGTGGTCCCCTCCATACCTCTCTCTCTTGCCCTAGACCACAGTCAGGCTCAAAGGCCTAGTGATTCTGCCTCCAAAATTGGTGTCAACTCAGTGTCCTCTTTTCCACGTATGAAGCTGCTGTCTTCATCATCTCCAGCCTGGATGGCTGAAATGATATTCTTTATACTGCTCCTGATGTAGAAGTTGACAGAGTGGTTGTTTTTGTTGCTTGTTTGGCTTTCTCAAATCAAATCTCATCGTGTCATCCTCCCTCTCGAAGCCCTCAGCGTGGCCTCAGCCTCTCCCTCCAAAGCACCACTCCAGCATCCCTTTTCCTTCTCTCCTTTGCAGTGTCAACATTTGTTATATTTTGGTCAATGGAGCTACCAAATATAGCTATATATTTGCTTGTATCATGTGGATGAAATTAGAGATAAGCTTTAAACCCCTCCACCATAGAATTATAAAATATAACTTTCCTTGGAACCGTCTAATAACGGCTCTCAGCCATGGTTACACCTTAGAACCACCTGGGAAACTTTTTAAAACATATCAATGGGTTTTGGACTTTTTGTGTTTTGGGGGGTTTTGTTTGTTTGTTGTTTTATGTTTGTTTGTTTGTTTGTTGTTTTGTGTTTTAAAAATACCCAGGCCCTAGAAAATCGGATTTAATTAGTTTGGGCTTAGGACCTGGGTATTGGTGGGGATTCTTGGTTATGTTTTTAAGCTTTCCCAGGTAATTCTACGTGCAGCCAGGTTTGAGACTCCCAGATAAGAGTCCCTCCCTAACCAAGAGACCATGGGACCCTTATATGGGCTATGGCTGAGCTTCACGTGGCCATGTGCTGCCTGGACTTGTATATAGAGGTGTGCATACGTGTGGGCACCCCCTTTTTTGGAACAAAGGATCTAAACATTTATCAGATTCTCAAAAGATCCTGTAACTCCAAAAAAGCAAAGAACCTCTGATCCACATTCAGCCCTTAAAGGTGAGGCAGCATAGAGTGAGGGCAGGAGACGGGCTGGGAGAAACCAGGGCTGGTCCTGCCACTGTGCAATACTCGTTAGGGACTTCGCCACCATGGCCCTTAGCTTTCTCCTCCTCAAAATCAGGATAATGCCTCCTTGCAGAGTTATTTAAGGAATTAGGGAGAAGGCATGAGAAGTGCTTACTGTGGCACCGAGTCTACGTGAGGTCTCGTCAATGGTAACCATTACTAGTCCTAATACTACCATCACTGTAATAATACTCTTAATGCTTGCAGTGCTATTTCTATTACAATAATGCCAGTAGTATAAAATAAAAATATTCCCCATTTTTTGAGCACCTTCAGCTTTATGCTAGACAGATTATATGGTATTCCATCAATTCCCGCAGCAACTCTGTGAGGTTGGCCCTTTTCCCATTTCACAGGTAAGAGAACCGAAGCTTAGAAAGAAGTGGGGACATACCCAGGGCCACACAGCTAAGTGGTAGCACCTGGTTAACTTGATGAAAATCTTGCCTCCTTGCCACCCGGTTGCGCTGACCTAGTGAGGCCACCCAAGTTAGTTAAGAAGTGAAAGGAAGTCACAATTGTGCCTTTCAGATTGCAAGAAATCTGAATTTCACAGCCACCTCCTTCTCTCCCTGGCCCCTTCGCAGCCGCTACTGGCGCCGGTGGAATCGGTTCTGCAGAAGGAAGTGCCGTGCTGCAGTCAAGTCCAACATCTTCTACTGGCTGGTGATTTTCCTGGTGTTCCTCAACACGCTCACCATTGCCTCAGAGCACTACAACCAGCCTCACTGGCTCACGGAAGTCCAAGGTGAGAGGCAGCCCCTGGCTACTCTAGCCGCCTCAGCCCTGAATCCCAGGGAGGGAACAGCCACAGGCAGAAGGAGGATGGGAAAGCAGCCAATGGCCACTGTTTTTGGCAGTCGCCATGCTGGGGACACCAAGGGCCTGGCAACCTGCAAGCCCACAATAAAATGCATGAACAGATGTGGCTCCCTGCTGGGTCCACACTATCTGCCTGCCCCAATGGTCACTGTTGGGTCCAAGTGACAAGGACACATGCTGCAGCCTGTTTGGCTATCTCAGATCTTTGGCTGCCAGCTTCCCAAGATTTTCAATACTTCAGGCTTTCTTATTGCCTCCAGGTATATCTGGAGGTAAGTCCAGATGGGCTTGCTGAATATGTGAGGAGGAGGTGAGCAAAAAGGCAGGGAGAGGACAGTGGTGGCTGAGCACAGGGAGCTGTCCCCAATGGGTACTTAGTTCCCATGCCCTTCCCTGCACCCCTAGGAGAGGACCTCACTAGCCAGCACCTCAACACCACTCCTGGGGAGTCAGGCAGGTACAGGGGCTGCATTCTAGAACCCGGGACTGTGGCCAGTATGGCAGGAAGACTCGCATGGCCTGTCTTCACCTATTGGCTGAATGGTTTGGACAGATTACTCGTCTGTCTGGACTTGGCTTCTTATCGCTGATGAATGGGCCTGATGGCAGTGATTCCTACTCCAGAGCTGCTCTGAGGAGTAAAGAAAATGAGGCAAAGCGTTTGATGCGTGGTCAGTACAGTAGATCCCCCCATTCACAGTTTCACTTGCCAAGGTTTCAGTTACCTGCAGTCAACAGTAGTCTGAAAAGATTAAATGGAAAATTCCAGAAATAAGCAATTCATAAGTTTTAAAATTGCATGCCATTCTGAGTAGCGTAGTGAAGTCTCATGCCATCCTGCCCCATCCTGCCTGATGTGAGTCCTCCCTCTGCTCAGCGTCTCCGTGCTGTATCCGCTCCCCACCCGTTTGTCACTTGGTAACAGTCTTAGTTATCAGATCGATCGTTGAGTATCCCAGGGCTTGTGTTCAAGTCACCCTGATTTTATTAATAATAGCCCCAAATCGCCAGAGTAGTGATTTGGCAATTCAGATGTGCCAGATAGAAGTCATAAAGTGTTTCCTTTAAGTGAAAAGGTGAGTACAGTATAGTAAGTTGTTTTGAGAGAGAGAGAGAGAGAGAGAGAGAGAGAGAGAGAGACCACATTCACATATATGGTCATAATTGTTCTACATTTTATTAGTTATTGTTGTCAGTATCTTACTGTGCCTAACTTATCAATTAAACTTTATCATATATATATGATAAAACACTTTACATATATATGTATCTAAGGTTTGGTACTATCCAAGTTTTCAGGCCTCCATTGGGGGTTTGGAATGTATCCACCACGGATAAGGGGGACTGCTATACTCGATAAATATTTATTGTGATTTTAACTCAAAACCCCTTTCCCATCAATTTTGGTCCTCTGGTTGCAGTGGATAGTAGAGGTGTCGTGGCTGAGAAGGGAGCATGTGGGGTTTTTCTCGGTGCTGAAAATTGCTGTGCTTCCTGTGTCCTCCCCCATCCTCCTGCCGCCCACCTGTGTGGCCCCACCCCCCTCCTGGCCCCCAGACACGGCCAACAAGGTGCTGCTGGCCCTCTTCACTGCGGAGATGCTGCTGAAGATGTACAGCCTGGGCCTGCAGGCCTACTTCGTGTCCCTCTTCAACCGCTTCGACTGCTTCATCGTATGCGGGGGCATCCTGGAGACCATCCTGGTGGAGACCAAGATCATGTCCCCCCTGGGCATCTCAGTGCTCAGATGTGTCCGGCTACTGAGGATATTTAAAATCACAAGGTACTTCCCCTCCGACATGGGATCAGGGAGGAGTTCTCCCGGAAGGCAGGGAGGCGGGAAGGCCCGGGTGGGAGAGCAGCTGCTGCTCCTGGCTGGGTCTGTCCTCGCTCACAGACAACGGAGTGGAGCTCTCGTCCATTTAGACGGCAGGCGTACCATTACCGTTGCACATCTCTCGGCTGCTAACGCCAGAAACTCCGCTCATTGCTGTAAATGAACTAGGGGTTTGTTCATCACAGAAAGGAAGTCCAGAGGTGGGCAGCCCAGGTGGCTTCAAGAAGGCACTGGGGACCCAGTGTCCTTCTGTCATTTGCGTGGCCAGCCTGAGGCCTGCCTTCCACCCCAAGGTCCCAAGGTGGCTCCTAGAGATTCCGCCATCATGTTCAAATTCGAGGCAGGAAGAAGAGAAGGCAGGGGGGCAAAGAGGACACCCATGCCACTGAGACAGCCCCTTGCAGAGCTCCCCCGAAATCTCACCAAAATCTCACGGCCCCCACAGCTGTGAGACAGATGTGGTCTTTAGCTGGGTGTGTGCTGCCGCCAATGCAGTCAGGATTCCCTAACTAAGAAGGCTCATGCCACAAGTGGCTTTCAGCCCTCCTTCCACACGTTCCCCCCTCTCCTTCTGTCCCTCCTCCCACGCAAAGACTAGTCTTCCTAACTCTCCAGGTGAAGCCGTTATTCTCACATAGAGGACAGGCCGGGGACGGGGAGCGGGAAGCGTGTTCTTGGACAGTAATTGTCGAATGTGTTGTTACACATTTTGGATGATGCAATCAGTTTGTTGGATCACAACCATCATTTTTAAACAGCTTTATTGAGATATAACTCACATACAAATAAATTCACCCCTTTAAAATGTACAATTCAATTTATATAGGTACTCACAGTTTTGCAACCATCACCACAATCTAGTTTTAGAACATTTTCATCCCCCCAAAAAGAGGCTCCATGCCCACTCCTCATGCCCCCGACCTTCCCAGTAATTTACTTTCTATCCCTATAGATTTGATTCTTCTGGACAATTGATCTAAATGAAACCATACAGTAATGGTGTTTGGTGTCTGGTTTGTTTCATTTGGCATAATGGTTCAAGTTTCCCCCACTTTGTAGCATGTGCTTCACTCCTTTCTATGGCTGATAATATTCCACTGTATGGATGTGCATCCCGTTTTGCTTACCATTCGTCCGTTGGTGGACATTTGCTTTATTTCTACCTTTTGGCTACTGTAAATAATGCAGCTATGAAGCATTGATGTTCAAGCTTTTGTGTGGATGTGTTTTTTCATTACTTTTGTATATATACTTGGAGTAGAATTTCTAGGTCATTTGATAACTTGATATTTAAGATTTTGAGGAAATGTCAAACTGTTTTCCAAAGAAACTAGGCTATTTTACATACCCACCAGTAATATGTAAAGCTTCCAATTTCTCCACCTTCTCATTTTTAATGAAAGAATGAAATAGCATAGGAAAACATCAGAAGGCCTCATATGACTGTACACATTGTTTCATAAAAAGCTTTGAGATATATATCTGAGTTGCATTATATATTTCTCACTGTGGGCTGTGGCCAACCTTCGAGGAACATATCAGACCACCTGGAGGAGAGGGGAGTCAAACTATGCCCCCAGAGAGATAAGCCTCCTATCCTGAAGAATCTCTGCTGTGGGAGCCTGGCTGGTACAGGAGCACGGAGACCAGCAACTGATTGTGTTGGGAAGGGAGGGGGGGAGTATCCTCCATTCAGGACCTGGGTTAGCCGCCGCCTGCTCAGAGTTCTGAGTGTGAGTGAGGGAGTCGCTCGGGGCCTACACGGCACTCCAAGGTGCTACTGTTCTTGTCAGTTACTTCTCATCTCAGCAGCCACCCCATGCACTCTGGTTCCTGTGGTGTTGTCTCAGGCCAAGTGGGAAAAGGCATTTGAGTGTTCAGTTCAGGGCCGGGCACAGACACACAACAACTGGAGCATTTATTAATATTAATCTAATTGTCATTGTTATTAGGAGAAGGAAGGAGAGAAGAGCTAATGGTGGGCTACACATACACACTCTCTTCCTTTTATTTGTTGATCCACCATGTACATACTATGTGCCAAGCCCTGCAGTGGGACTTGGGAAAGGTTTAATATCAGACAACGGACTCAATATATGCAAGTTTAAATCCACAAGTTTAACACTCCTAAGTAACAACCCCCTGCCTTGCCTCCCCCCCCCCATTAAAAAAAGCACTCTTCCTGAATGCCCTGAATACCTTGGCATTACAGAAAAGTTCTGGTTTAAAATAAAAGTAGTAGAAATGCACTAACAATCATTGTTAACAGGCATCAGTGCTACTCTGTGCCAGACAGTGTGATTCGAATGCTTACTCGGTTTGTTCCATTACTCCTGACAATGACCTGTAAGAGACGGTGAGGACAGACTACTATCATTATTCCCATTTTGCAGATGAGAAAACTGTGCTTAGAGAGTTAAGCCACTGGTCCAAGGCCACACAAACTGCTCAGGGGCGAAGCTGGGATTGAAAGGCAAGTCTGTCTGCCCGACTTCAGGACTGACTTCAGGTCTGTGCAGTTCATGACCATGAACTGCAGACGTGATGGCTAGACTGTCCTGTTGTCTATTTCCCTGAGGCAGGACTGTAGGGATTTCTAGCATGCCAATTTTTGTTGTTAGATAATCGCTGAATCTCTTTCTCCTCTTGGGGTCTGGTAAAAGCTATTTTTAATTTGGAATTTCTAGTGCCTCTTAAATAATTCTCAACAGTTCATGTGTTTGGGTTTTGTTTTTGTTTGTTTTTTTAATTCCTATAGAAAAGAATCTTTGCTCCTAGATATCATCATAGCATCTTAACATTCTATTTTTATTCAACAACTTATCTATTGCTAATCTGAAACTATTGCCAAGAAATCATTTTTTTAATCTGTCTTTATCAGAGAGCTTCCCATAGTCCCTCCACAAGAAAGATAGGCGTTATTTTCAGATCTCTACAAACTCTATAAACAGAATAATTTCATTATCTCATTGGAAGCACTTTGGCAAAGGCCGCAATCTTCCTGTTTTCCAAGTCTCCAATCCCTCTGAGGGCTTTTGGAAAACAACAGAAAGGCTGACCGTGCCGGGGAATCCCATGCTCCCGCTGACCTTTGTCTCCAGCACACTCCAGAGACCAAGAAAATGCCTAAAATATGGGCTGGGAGTGGACATTGGGGTCCCTGGAGACGGGTCATCTGTGCATGATCCTGCCATCAGACAAGTGTCTTTCTCCCTGTTCTTTTAAAATCTCTGGGAGAATACTTTGCGGTGTATCACTGCTATTTTTCACAGTGTATTCTGAACCAGTGATTGTGACTCCCAGACTTCCTTGAGTTCGTTAGGAGAGCTCACTGCAGACCCCACCATTAGAGAGTGTGACCAGCAACTCCAGACAGTACCGTGCTGGAGGTCAATGACCTGCCTCACTTTGAGAAACACCGGCCTGATTCTCTGCTGCTGTCCTTCATCCACTTTCTTGCCTAAAAAGTTGTCCCTTTGTATATTCTTACATCTTGATTCTTCTGTCTCCACTCTCTTCATGGCTAGCCCCTAACCATGTTAAGATTGTACTTTTGATCGTTCTTGACTGAGAATACACATAATGATAAAGACCTACTATGACTCCAGCAGTTTTTAAATTAATGTGAATTTTGTTAATGCCTATACACCTGTGTACATTTGAAAGGTGATAATGTAAATTCAACACAGGCTATTTATTTAAAGTGCTATAATGCGTGGTGTATGCACGGATTCATGGATTCCATCCTATCATTCCAAGCTGCCCTTCCCACACCCAGGGCCTGTGGTCTAAGAGTTGGGAATACTGATCAAAACTAGTTGTCCTCAACCATGACGTCATGACACAACAGTATGTCCAGAGTAGTTGAACAGTGTGTGGCAGGTAATTTGCTATTGCTAAGAGCTAAAATACCAAAATTTGTGAATGGTTTCTTTTTTTTTTTTAATAAATACAAATAAATCCAATATTGTTCTTGTATCCCCATTGGTCACATGACTTCCCAAAAGCTTTTATAAATGAGCAAGGACAGGGAGGACTTATAAGGCACCAGAGCTGCCTGAAGGAAGTCTTTGGTATATGATGAATATGAGTATCGCATATGATGAAAGTGATTATTATTAGCATGCTTGCAGTTTTTTCTGTTTTGTGAAAATATGAGAATGCCTTAGGAAGTATACTGTGTTTATGAGTATCATCCATCCTATGGGTCTCATAAAAAAATTTTTTAAAACTAGACTGTAAGTCGGCTGATTACTGGGTATTTATAGTACTGTGAGTGGGAGGTCCAGGACAGGAAAGAATAGGGAAGACAACATTCCAACCTCAGTGAGAGCGGAGGCGTGCGTGCATGCGGTCAAAATCTTTGTCATCTCTGGGTAAATTACCCATGACAGTGGGCCTTCCAGCCATCTGAGGGATTGGGTTCTTTCTCCTACCTTGAAGCTTTATGAGGACCTAAACATTGCTGAGTTTCGATATCTAGTTTGTTTACTCTTTGTCAGCACAGCCTGACATATGGCAGAAGAAGAGTTTCAGTTATATTAAATCTGGATACGATTCCAATTTACTAATTGCATCTCATTTTTCATATAATTGGTTTTTAAGTGCACCAAAATCCCTCCAGCCCTTGCTGCTTTCCACCTTAAACCTTAAATCCCGTTCTTTTTCTTACTGTTCTCTCCTGTAGCTCCCTTCCCAAGCCCTAAAATGTGAAATGGAGCCAACTCAGTACAGATAGACCTCCTGGTGAATCGTAACCACATGTGGGGCTCCACAGCGCCCCACGGGGAGAGCCTTTGCAGACCCTCCAGGCTCTAAATGTCGCGTTTCCCTGCCAGCCTGTGGCCACGAGCATCAGGTCCAACCCCACACCACACCACCCTCCCCACTACCTTCTAGCCCCCACTCTTCTCAGGGCCCACAGAGGCTCAGTGCTAATTAAGGGCCATTATTATAGTGGTATATCTGGCATCTGCCCGGTTCCCAGGCCAGGGTCTACGGAGAGGGCAGCTCAGACTCAAATGTCTACACAGTGGCTGTCATGAAGGGTGGTCGTTCTCTGGAAGCGTGACTGGGATCACCTGGGGATTAAGAAGGCACAGGTGAGGATGACGTGAGTGTGCTCCCTTCATCACCCTGACAGATCTGCTACCGGGGCTGACTAGGGGACACCAAGCGGTCCAGAAGCTCAGGGGGGCACCCTCCTGAGGCAAACCCAAGGTCAAGGGCAGACCACCTTGCCAGCTTCACCCAGTCACACTCCCCCACGCAGGCTCTGTTCTTAGTGTGATTGAGGTCTCTAATGCAAACAGGGAAGGCAAGGCCTTTGGAGTTATCATCCAAGTCAGGATTTGACACATAAAATGTACCTCCCCCACAAGGAGGGGCAGGGGCAGGTGTCAGCCACAACTAAACTGGTAGATCTGGCCCCGAGCTCCAGACTTCCCAGACCTTAACCGTGACAGTCTAGAATTCTCAGTTTTGGCTCCCCCTGGCTCGGTATAGGTCCAGTTCAGGCTGCTGTCATCCCTCTAGGCCCTATTGTGTCTTATGGGACCAGGGCCCAACTTCACTGAATCGATGGTCCTTGGACACCTACCTAGATGTCCCCGTGGCTGGCACAGGGGAGGCGAGGGCAGGCTGAGCTTCTCACTGATGAACCTACCAGCTTCCCCAGGTTATTGCCCGTGACCACATTCCTTCTCCCTCGCCTCCCCCACTCCCACTGTTGGAAATGGTGCACAGAAGCCCACATCACACAGATTCACTGCATGAAATGTGCTTTATAAACACCTACCAACAATACATCACTGTCACCAACACAAAGAGGATTTTTTTTACCCCTCAGAACAAGAACAGTTGGGACATGTATAAATTTAGTCATGACCCTGTCTGGAGCAGAGGGGAAGGGTGGAGGGAGCATTCGCAAAGCTCTCAAAGCCATCAGCACTGTTATTGTGGAGATCTTTTATTTATAGCAAGCTTGCTGCTCTGCTCTACCTACAAGGTAAAGGTCCCAGCCCTGAGCTCTTTGAAGTGAAAGATTCACAAGCTGAAAGTCCCAGTTCAAGCAAGGCTCGGGGCCACTTGCTATGGGTGAAGAAAAAGGAGAATTCCACAGGACCCAACCCAGGGACAGACTCAGAGCAGAAGGATGGAGATACAAGTACCCTGAACACATGGTGGCAACTTAAACCAAGGGAGGCAGAGGGGAAGGTAACAGAAGTGAGGCTGGGCTCAGCAAGTGAGGGAATTCAGGTAACCAAGAAAATGATTGAGTCAAAAGCCCACACATGCACCTGACTCTGAGGAGAAAGCAGTGGGCTGGGTCTGATGGCCGACAGAGTGGACAAAGACACACTTTAATTCAGAGCCGCAAGAGGACTGAAAAGTAAAGTTGATCCCAAGGACAGCAGTGCAGGTGGAGTGTGTGAAGGTGGGGGCTGAGTCTTTAGAACTGGCCTGTGCTTCGGGGGCTGAGTCCCCAAATTCTGGTTATAGACGTTTGTGCATGTGGAAACATGTATTGTTCTGAAGAGAGAGAGCTTAATTTTCCTCAGTTCCTCTGTGAGGGGCCAGACATGAAATACTTTGTTCTGCGGTTGCTTGCTTTTCTCCAAAGCTCTTTTTTTTTTTGTTTGTTTGTTTTGGGGGGGAGAGTTTTATAGTTTTAATAAATTAGGATGAAAGCCTCAGTTGATTGTGAATATGCCATTAACCCCTCTAGTTTACCACTAGCTAATGTTTCTAAAAAGGAGAGTGATTCTGGGACGTGGCATTGCCAGAACTTCAGGCCATAGTGGTAACAGCCATCAAGAATCAGATTGACATTAGGGGGACAGAGTCTGAGGACCTGCAAAGCTATCAGCCGTTTGATTTAAATGGTATTCCATGTCGCCCTACCCGGAGGCTGCCACCTGGCCCCTACGAATCTCAGTATTAACGATGATGAGGTCCCCAGTCTACCCTGCTGTAAGCCAGGCATGCCAGCCCCAAACCCAGCCCCTGTCCTCTGAGCCCTCTTCTGTCCTAGCCACTCCACCACTTCAGCAAGCCCTTTGTCGCAGTCTTTAGAGGGCACAGGAAAGCTCTCTGACCATGTGCCCTCGACTCAGCAAGCTGGTACCCGCATGATGCCAGGCCACAGGAGCAAACGTCCAGGTAGCAGGCCAGCCACGGGCAGCCCCCTCCTGCCCCTGTGGAATGGAAAGCAATGGGTTTGAGGGCCAACAGCATGATCTCCAGTTGCCTTACCCGCCTCTTACCTATGTGACTGGTCCAACGCGCAGTGTCTGTTCAGCCAGGTGTTTTTCATAAGGTGGGTGGGCTGGTGGACCTGGCCCGTGGACCTGGCTCCAGTTGGTCTCTTAAACAAAGGCTGGCTCATTCCCTCAAGCCCGCGGACTTTGATTTGGTGGGAGCTCTTCCCAAAGGGACATACACGTTCATGGTGCTCTTCTGGAAATCCCACCCCAAGGGCTTCAGAGCCACAGAAACCCTATTTTCTGTCGGGCAAATGGATACATAATAGTTTCTTTCTTTCTGTTTTTTTTTTTGTACTGAGGTATAATTGACATATAACATTATATTAGATTCAGGTGTACAACATAATGATTCAGTATTTGTATATACAGTCGTCCCCCTTGTCCATGGTTTCTGTTACTGGCAGTCAACCTCAGTCTCAAAATATTAAATGGAAAATTCCAGAAATAAACAGTTCATAAATTTTAAATTGCACGCTATTTTGAGTAGGATAATGAAATCTCTGCCGTCCGCTCTGTCCAGCCCAGGATGTGAATCATCCCTTTGTCCAGCGCCCCACGCTGCATCCATCCCCCACCCGTCAGTCACTTAGTTGCCGGCTGGGTTATCAGATCGCCTGCCGTGGTACCGCAGGGCTTGTGTTCAATCCACCCTTATTTTCCTTAATACATAATGGCCCCCAAAGCTTGAGAGTGGTGATGCTGACAATTCAGATATGCCCAAGAGAAGCTGTAAAGTGTACTTATGCATAGGAAAACAGTATATTTAGGGTTCAGTACTATCTGTAGTTTCAGGGATCCTCCGGGGAGATATGGGGGGACTGCTGTATTATGAAATGATACCACAATAAGTCTAGTTAACATCCATCACCACACATAATTACATTTTTTTCTTGTAATGAGAAGATTTTTAAGGTTTGTTAGCAACTTTCAAGTGTGCAGTACAGTACTATTAACTATAGTCAACATGCTGTACATGACACCCCAGGACTGGTGTTTTTCTAATGGAAATGTGTGCGCCTTGGTCCTCCTCATCCATTTCACCCGCCCCCCCCCCCGCCCCCACCTACCCCATCCCCGCCTTTGGCAACCAACAATCTGTTCTCTTGCTACATAATCGTCTGACATGTGGTCTGGCAATGAAACAGTCAGAAATCTCAGAAACCTACCCACAGATTTAGGAAAAGAACTGATGTGGAGGAGATGCAAATAGCCACTCCTCGCTGTTGGGCAAAGTATGTGCATGCGAGAGGTCCCACCACCACCCCACCCTGCTCCCACCCCACAGAGAAGTGTCTGCGTAACCCCACGTCCTCTTGCCTTTCCCTCCAGTAAGTACAAATGAGTCATGTTTATAGTAAGATTCAATCATTCATTCAACAAAATGAATGAATGAATTCTCCTCCTTTGGGCCAGGCACCATTCTGAGCACTAGGGTTGTGAGCAAGCAGATGACCTCACATTCTGGTGGCGGGGGGAGAGTGGTAGTCAGAGGCCCGCTCTGGCAAGGGGACACTTGAGCAGAGGTCTTCAGGGACTGAAGGAGTGAGCTGTGCAGTTTTGGGGGAGCGCTCTGTAGAGAGCAGAGGCAGCAGAGGCCAGGGCAGGAGGGACAGTGAGGGGGCCAGTGGGCTGAAAAACAAGGGGCAGGGCGGGAGATGAGGTCCCTGATGCAGTGGGGGCCAATTCCGCACAAGCTGTTAGGCCTTGCAATGGAAAGCCTTTCGAGGGCTTGAAGCCAGGCTCAGGCTTTATGGGACATGTTTTTTGTTTGTTTGTGATTTTTGTTTGTTTGTTTTTAAAGATTTTATTGGGGAAGGAGAACAGGACTTTATTGGGGAACAGTGTGTACTTCCAGGTCTTTTTCCAAGTCAAGTTGTTGTCTTTTCCATCTTAGTTGTGGAGGGCGCAGCTCAGCTCCAGGTCCAGTTGCTGTTGTTAGTTGCAGGGGGCACAGCCCACCATCCCTTGCGGGAGATGAACCAGCAACCTTGTAGTTGAGAGCCCACTGGTCCATGTGGGAATCGAACTGGCAGCCTTCGGAGTTAGGAGCACGGAGCTCCAACCACGTGAGCGATCGCACTCGCCCTTATGTGACATGTTTTAAGGGGGCCTCCTACGGCTGTGGTGTGGGGTACGTAGATGGCATGTGTACTTCCCACTGCATTACATCAGGAAGTATGTAATATCTGTTTGCGGGTGTTTGTGAGGTTTCTCCCATTGAGTTACCTTTTCCCTTGTAATTAATAAGTAATCTGTGGAGTGGTATTTTGAGACTGTATGAATACCCTACTCCCCAACGACCTCTCACTCAATGGTTTTAGCATCCTCGATCTTTACCTGAATTAGTTACTGCTACAAAAAGGTGATTTTCTAATTCTATCATTTATTCATATTATCCATTTAATAATTCTGTAAAGAAAACCCTCCTCCTTTTTTACATCAATGGATTTAAATTGTTTTTGAATGTGTTGTAATCCATCATTCTTGCTAAAAAAAAAAAAAAAAAAAAGGAAGGAAAGGAAAAAAAATGCATGTGTGGTGCATTTTAAGCTTTGCACCTGAAATGTGTGTGGTGTGGAGAACAGCTGGAGGGAGCCAGGGTCGAAGCGGGGCAACCCATTAGGAGGCAGAAATCCAAAAGAGAATTGCTGGTGGTTCGGGCTGGATGAGAGTAGTGGGAAGTAGCCAAATTCAGGCTTCCCTTTGAAGATGAAGCCACAGGATATGCCAAGGTAGGGTGTGGGATAGAGATGCAAAGGATGACTTCAGGATTTTGGCTTGAGCCAGAAACTGCTGTTGTCATCTCCTAAGATGGGGGTGATGATGGGTGGGGAATTAGGAGTTCTGTCATACTACAAACCCCCTGATTGACTAAGAAGTACAGACTTTCCCAGGACAGCCTGGGGCAGAGAGGCAGGGCACATGAGAAAAGTTCTCATGTTTAATCAAATGTTCTGCCCCCTCCCAACCCTCTTGACCCATCAAGGTTCTTACACCTACCCCACTGCCAGCCCCTCACTATTTGCATACTCACTATATGCCATCCAGTGTTTCCAGAAGCATTCTCCTCCACTGGATTACTCCATTTGTTTCTGTACCACAGACTCCGCTTCCCCAGAACCCCAGACACTTGAGGGGCTCCTCCCACTTCACCGTCCCTGTCTGCCGCCTAGTCTTCCCCACTCTGCCAAAGCTTTCCCCTTGCATGGTGACTGCCTTTCTTGTGCGTAAGGCCTCCTTGTCCGCTCCCCTTAGGGTGCCCGTGGCTGTCAGACATCGCGCAACCTCAGCTGTAGGTCTGGTTTGTCCATGCACCTCAGGAAAATTAAGGCTCCACACTTCCATAACCAGTAAGACTTTTCCAGAATATTCTGGAAGGGCTCTGTGACCTGATCCACATGCAGACACACTCCCGTCTGACACAGCTGGAAATTCTCATTAAAATATGCTCTAACATTACTGGTTCCTAAGTACCAGTTGGCCGACAGGTGTTGGTTGCACAAGACCCATGCCAGGCCCATCCCCAGAAATTATGAGGTCGTGGTTCCAGGGAGGTCTGGGAATCAGTATGTAGAAAAAGTGATCCCTCTCTTCAGCAGTTATCTCCAGCACACTTGGGAATACTCCTTTAGATGAAAGAGGGAAAGGTGTTCTAGCCCCAGAGAGGTTCCCTACTTCTTGCTTTAAACAGAACAGTTACTACAACCTCTAGTATACTGGGGTGCCAGGTACTCCATCAACCATACTGGGTTAGACAGAATTTATCTGGGGACAAAAATGGAGAGAATGGTAGGGGAAAAAGAAAACCTTTGGTCTCTGCCCTCAAGAACTGAGAGCCATTTCGGGTGAGACAAGACTGTCACCGTTGAAAATCACTTAAGAACATTTATAGAACGGATACAACTAAATGTATATTAATATTCTGCAAACAGGGAGTGTGACTGGCAGGCAAGAGAGGTGGGAAAAGGCCAGATCTGTGAAGGAGAAAGGAGCAGTAAAGCCTCCAGGTTGGGAAGGAGTTCACGTTTATATGCAAACTGTTGGCCCATCTGGTTCTGCCACTTAATATGGAACAGTTCTCTGGAGAAGAGAAGTGCTGGCTGGGGGGTGCAACTGTGAGCTATCATGGGTGGGTCATGTGTCACTCTCTTAAGCAGCAAAAACAATTTACTGTATTTGTGGTAATACACTGGGAGTGTCTTAAGTGGAGGAAATCCAGATGGTGACCTGGGAGGCAGAGGAGCAGGAGGCGGAGCTGCAGCGACTGAGATTTGTCTGCGTCTGCACTTGCTCCAGCCTGAGGCTGGGTCCCTTTTGCTACAGGGCATTTCCTTACCCAGAACTGACCCTGCCTCAGGTACCCAAGCCACCTAGCAGCGATGAGTAGGCCCCCACCCCTTTTCCAAGAGAAAGGATTTCCCCAGGCTATAATGAAGGACCTTGGGTGTGTTTACAGTGGACAAAAGGCTGGTGACCTGAGGAGTGGAGGCCTTCTCTCAACAACCTGTCTGCCCAGACCTGCCCTGTGGGTGCCTGCTTATCAGCATCCTCTGGGATATTTCTTAAAAATACAGGTTTCTGGCCCCCAAGTTACAGCTTTTGAATCAGGATCTTCAGAAGAGAAGCTTTAAAAAAAGGAAAGAATTCCTTAGACAGGGTAAATTTGGGGAACTTCACTAAGCCACACACCCCATGGATGATCTAACTCATGCCTCTGCTAGACAGCTGCCACCCGGGCTAGACAACATTCCTGGGGAGAAAAAAGTGTTTTTTATCTCAAGACCAAGAGTGGTAACAATAATAACTAATCTTTATCAACTGTGCACCAGGCACTATACTGGAGGGTTTTTTTTATTATTATTACATCATGTAATCCTCCCAATAATCTAACGAAGTGTGTGCTACTGTCATGTCTGTTTCTTCAGATGGAGAGGCAGAAAGAAGGGAAGTTAAGTAACTTGTCCAAAGGTGCACACAGCTAGCAGCTGGCAGAGCTGGATCAGAACTCAGGCTTCTGACCCCTGAGCTCCGTCTCTTCTCCACTGTGCACTGTTGACCCTGGGACCTTGAATCAAACTAGCTGCACACTCTAGTTGGGAGCTTCCCAGCCCAGGTCACACCACCACCACCCCCAGGAAAGGGCAAACAGAGGAAGGAGCGGAAATGTATCTGAAACTCTGGGGGCAAGAATGAGGAGTAAAGTGAAGGGAGCTCGGGAGAAGGTGCTGACGTCTCCTGTGGTCCTCAGGTACTGGAACTCCCTAAGCAACCTGGTGGCATCCTTGCTGAACTCCGTGCGCTCCATTGCCTCCCTGCTGCTACTGCTCTTCCTCTTCATCATCATCTTCTCCCTCTTGGGGATGCAGCTCTTTGGAGGGAAGTTCAACTTCGACGAGATGCAGACCCGGAGGAGCACGTTTGATAACTTTCCCCAGTCCCTCCTCACTGTGTTTCAGGTATGCACCCTCCTCTGCCACAGCGATGACAGGCCGGGCGGTTGGTGTGGGGGCAGGAAGCAGGAAGCAGGAGCCTGGACAGGGTGGTGGGAGGCTTCACCCTGCACTAGGCAAGCAAAGCCAGCTAGACCAGCCACGGGGGGTCCATGCCCAGGAGAGCCTGGAGCTCTAAATAGAATTTCCCCTGTCCCCAGCCCCCATGGAATTCCACTGTTGGGTGGACCATTGAACAAAAGATCTAATAGAGGGGTTTCAAAATGCTTTCTTAGCCATGGAACCCTTGATCCAAATACATTCTGCATAAAATCCCAAAATAGAAATAAATAAAAGCAGACTGCTCTTGTTGGGAAGGGGAGGGTGGCACTCTGTCCTATCCACCACGCTTGTCCCTAGAAAAATGTAACTAGCCCATCAAATGTGTGACTTCATACTATTTTGGCTTAGTGCAAAGCTAAAGCAGCACTCATTTAAGTTTAAAAGTAGATTGACTTACAGATAAAAATGAATAATACCATGTGGGTGCTGCCAAAATCGTAAAGATGGTCCCCAGATGACTAATGTTTGGGGAGAAACAAACAGTCTTTCAATGAACACAGTCACACTTGTAAAGGGGCCTTTGATGCCCTAATCCAGGGAATGGCTAGTGGTGGCCGTCTCATGCCCAGTACGTGGGTAGTAGGGGATATTTTGACCGGGAAGCCCTTTCAGTCACTCCTCAAATAAAAGCTGCCAGTGGCCATGTCCTTTGTTGAAGGCGAGGATCAGTGTGGCAGATTCATACCTCAGAGCCCTGGGAAGAAGCACTGGGGGCCAGGAGGGGGGACAGAGGTGGACGGAGATTTCAGGCACTTTTATGAACATAGTGGGGCCGGGCAGGGGGGTTTGGGGGTTTGCTGTTGGTCTAACGCTGTGTCCCTTATTGGTGGGAATGTGTCATTCAGATCCTGACCGGGGAGGACTGGAATTCGGTGATGTATGATGGGATCATGGCTTATGGCGGCCCCTCTTTTCCAGGGATGTTAGTCTGTATTTACTTCATCATCCTCTTCATCTGTGGAAACTGTATCCTTTGCTCCTGCGTCCCCACCCCTGCTGCCCACCCTCCCGCAGGTCCCGACTCAGGGCCGAGTACTGCAGTTCAGTCGCCCATCCTCAGGGCCCCCAGGCACGCAGAGAAAGGCATGTCCTGTCTTGGGAGAGAACATTTCCCAGCCCAGAACCACCTTAGTGGGAGGTGGGTCTTCGTGGAAGCGGAGAGCTTTCACGTAGGTGCCTCCTCCTGTACTGTTCTGACTGCAGCGTGGCCCAAATCCAGGAGGGCTGTCCTTGTCATAGGTGGACGTGACAGTGCAGCCACTCAAATGGACTCCAGTGTGAGCGCCCCTAGCGACACGTGGGCACCCACGCTGCCCGGGGATGTTGCGTCTGGTGGAGGGAGGAGGCTGAGTGCACTGAGCCTCATCCTTGAAATGACCTTCATCTCTCTTCCCGGCTTTCTGGTCAGTGTCCCTCCCTCTGAAGCAGCAGAACTGGACAGCCTTCACCAAGCAGACCTGACAGACCCATGGGCAGGTTTTGGGGTCTCAGATGCAGGTGCTCTTCTGTCCCCTGGTCACAAACCTGTGAGGCCTGTGTGCAGAGGTGGGTGGGAAAGTAGCAGCAGCTCCAGCCCAAGACTCAGGTTTAAATTGCTGCTTCATGGAGTACAGAAAGCATGGCGCTGACCCCACAGGCGGGCTGGGTGACCTCAGCAAACAAGAGATTTTCCACCTCAGCATCTGTAAACTTGGGTGATAAAATAATAGTACCTATTACTTAGGGGTCATTGTGAGTTTAATGCGATAAGATCCAAGGGCAGGTGTCCAGCAGCCCTTGGACAAGCCCTTGCCCCCTGGGCTGTGGTTTCTCTGTGTGTGAAATGGAGTGACTGTTGAGTGCCTGGGGACGAAGGTCAGCCTTACGACCCCTTTCAGCTAGACTTTCTTTGGTTCTGCAGTTCTCTGGCCCACAGTGTTTCCATTCAAGGTGGGGGTGGGGGAGGAGGGAAAAAAAAACAGAAGCTTCAGTTAGGAGTTCCCAAGCTTCGGCCAGCTTCACTGGACCCTCCAAGGGTCTCTGTACGCACAGCTCACACTAAGGGTCGGCAGAGTTACCAGGCTGCCTCCTCGGCCCAGTCGTCATGAACAGCTCTTAGGAGGATTCTGCATCCTGCCAGAGACAGTGCTGTTTATAATGCCAATTATAGCCGTCATCTTCATGGGGAAACCAATTAAGAAACCCAGCAATTAAAAGAACAAGACAGGGCTCCCTTCCTTGCTCCCGCCCCACTCTAGCCCGCAAGCTAGCCTACTCTGCCTTAGAAAACTCCAGATAACTAGTAGGGTAATGGGAGGGAAAGGGGTGGAAGAGGGACAGCCCTGGGCTTAGCAGCCCTCACAATGAGTCACTGTTGAGCTGTCTCTGAGGGAAATTCTGCCCCTGCCTATCCTGACCCCTGTCCACCCCTAGGCCCACCAAAATCCCCATTGCCAAGGGTTGTTTTCTTTAAGAACGGACACAAACAGATATCCTACTGAATGTGTTCTTGGCCATTGCCGTGGACAACCTGGCTGATGCTGAGAGCCTCACATCTGCCCAAAAGGAGGAAGAAGAAGAGAAGGAGAGAAAGAAGCTGGCCAGGTAACCCTCTAAGCTGACCAGGCCCAGGCCCCAGGGCCCAGTTCTTGCATGCCATTCCCACTGGTGGGAAAGAGACGTGTGGGCATGGCTTCTGTTGGCCTCTGTCCCTCCCAGAGGGCACTAGGTCTGGGGCTTCCTAGAGGAACTTGGACCTCTCCCCTAATTCCCAGGTATTGCTCTAAAGTAGGGACTATCGTGTATTAGTGTCAGTGAAAGTGTTGCATTTCCCCACCTTCTAGGAAGTTGGGGGGTTCTCTTTTGAAAAGAGAGGTTATCACAGATGATGGGAGCAAAGGATGGTGGGAGTAGGGGAGGCAGCCACTCAGAGGAGAAATACAGCTCCAGCTGAGAGAGACTCCTCCTCACTGTCTTATAATTTGTCCAATGTTGAGAAGGTGAAATAGCCCTACATTTTTTTCCATCGTTGTCTAGGTGGGACTGTCCTAGGACACATATCTGCTGGGTACTGGGCAGAGTTCTCCAGGTGACAATCCTGAATGAGATCCAGAACCTTCCTCTGATTTAGACAGGGACTACAGCAGGCCAACCAAAAGCCAAATGCAGCAAAGTGTGGCCAGGCGCCTGGATCCTGGGCCCAGCCCAATAGCATTTGTGCTCAAGCTGCACATGGCATGGCCTTGAGTGAAGGAAGATGGACATAGGCGGAGGGGCTGTGCTCCCACTGGCCCCCAGCAGAGAACAGGGTAGTTCACCATCACTGCGCCCTATCACCCAGTAAACAACCCTTTATTTGTTTCTCCTGCTGACCGGCCAGGACTGCCAGTCCAGAGAAGAAACCAGAGGTGGTGGAGAAGCCGGCCGTAGAAGAGACCAAGGAGGAGAAAATCGAGCTGAAATCCATTACAGCTGATGGAGAGTCCCCGCCCACCACCAAGGTGAGTAGTCACCTCCCTCCAGGAGCTGGGATGGCCCTCCAGGAGCTGAGGGAGGAGGGCACAGTCTTCCCAGGCCAGACGCCCATGGAAAGGAGCAAGGAGAGAAGGAGACTTGGTGGAATAACGCCAGCGAGGGTTGAGCAGGAGAGCTGGGGGCAGAGGAGCAGGCAGAGCAGTTAAATCCCAGCCTTCTGGTGATGTCTTAAAGGACCTCTGCAAAGTAATGAGGATACATTTGTGAGTCAACAGCTCAGCAGCCCTCAGAGAGAGTCACCGCTGAGCTCTCTCTGAGAGGAACTCTGCCCTTGCATACCCTGCCCCTGCCTGCCCCTATGCCCACCAAAAGCCCACGGCCAAGGGTTGTTTTCTTTAAGAGTGGACTACAGTGCAATCTCAGGGCGACTGCAAGCCTCTAAAACTATGGAGCACATCTAACTGGATTCTCCCTCCTCTCCTCCTTGGCTGCCCAGATCCACATGGATGACCTTCAGCCCAATGAACACGAGGATAAGAGTGCCTACCCCAACCCAGAAACCACAGGTACCAGTCCCGCTGCCTAACCCTGAAGTGGGAAGGTTGGGGGGTAGAGACCCGAAGTCTAAAGCCATATGAAAGTAGTTGTGTATTAAGGACCGATGGCTCCAATTTTCCTCTACAAGCAGGTACTGTAATTCCTTGCATTGCTATACATCTCTGTCTCTGTACTTACGCATTAGCAATTGTCATCTGGGGGGGAGTCTGCTCCTGGTTACTGTGCTCCTCATAATAATAGTATAAGGTTAAATAAATGATGTTTGTGCGGTGCTTTTGTGTCCTTTGGAAGGTGGATTCTGTATACATTTAAGGTTTTATTACACCTGTGCTGTAAAATCATTGTTCATTTATATAATTTATTAGTATAACATATGTCACAGCATTATGCTCACTAAATAATAACAGTAAATTCCAAATCTGTCTTGCCCTTATTCAGGAGGCAGTGCTGAGTACAGGGACAGCTGCCACCGCAGATGTACCACCTGTTGCTCTGTAAAATGCTCTCAGGTCTCTTGTTATAAAAAGAGCTACAACCAACACAGCCTTCTCATCATCCATCTGATATGTGAATGGGCAACAGTCTCCTTTGAGAGGGTTTTAATATCAGATCCTTCAGCCTCCCTCCAGGATTCACTTCCCCGCCTCGTGAAACCCCATGTCCTGTACCAGCCCAGCACTTGCCTTCCTTTTACCTAGAATTGCAGATATTATCACCAGCTTCAAGGGACTATTGATTGTAGTGAGCCTTCCTCATCTGTACAGGTTAGGCGGTCCCTGGCCTGGTAACCATGTTCCGGGGCTGACCACGCTCTGTGTTAATGAGCAAAGCTAGGTTTTCCTTTTTGCTCTCCCTCCACAGGTTCTCTGCTGGATTGTCTGCAAGGACACTGGCAGCCATTGTCTGTTGTCTTGGGGAAGCAGGTGGCTGAGGTCATTCCATTCTCTCACCTCCCTCTGCAAGGGGAATCGGGGTGGGCTTCCTGGGGCTTGGACAGAAGACCAAGAAGGGTGTTTGCAGGTGTGGGTACTGGGCCTCTGGAAGCCTTAAAACCCTTCTGGCTGGAAACTGACACAGAATTTCAAGGATATATTAGAAATACTGACCAAGTGCAATGGGAGGATCTTGTCTTGATCCTGAATGAACAAATACACTTTACAATGACATTTTTTTAGATAATCGGGAAAATTGGATATGGACTGAGAACTAAATGAGTTTAAGTCACTTTTGTTCATCTTGTTAATGTAATAATATCACTATTGTAGTCCTATTTTTAAAATGCTGAAGTGTGTAGAACTGGAGTCTAAAAGGTTTAGAAGTTGCTTTAAAATACTCCAACCTCAAAAAAAACGGGGACGGGGAATGTAAATGAAACAAGATAGGCAAACTGTCAAAAATTGTTGGAGCTGGGTATGAAGGTCCACCATGTGAGTCTCTCTACTTGTAGGATTATTATTAGGAGGATTGTTATTATTAAAGTTTAAAAAGAAAGACAGTAATAAGACAAATCTCTCTGGGCCCCACGCAGAGCCAGCCCCCTTGCCTGATGCTCAGGAAAGGCCCCCACACACACTGCTCCGTACCTGCTCCCTCTCATGGCAGTGGGGCAGACACACACCCAGGACAATAACCTCAAATTTCATTATTCTAAATATACTCATGGCTTTTCTCTTTATTGCTGTGAGTAAATCAAAGAGAAGCAGGTCAAGGGGAAAAAAGACTAATGAGGATACTATTGTCACCATATGGGCCATCATAGAAAAGTCGCTCCAGTGACACTGCTTTGATGATTCTTGGAACCATTTTGCTTTTAAACTGAAAAGCTATTTCCACACTCTGCTGATTCCTCAGGATTCTTTGGATATTTTTTTTAGAGTGTGTCCTTTTCCCTGATCACATGGCCACCCTTCTCTGCTGTCCTTCATACCCAGGCCTTTGTTTCTCTTGAGTTACTGGGGCGCTCTCTGCTTCGGCTGAAAGGTCAGTAAAGGCCTCTCTGAGGATGCAACACTTGGGCTGAAACCTGAATGAGTGAAAGGAAGTAGATGTATGGGAATTAGAGGGAGAGCTGTCTAGCTGGAGGGGCTAGCAAGTGCAGAACCTCTGTGCTGGGAGGCACTTGGCTGCTGAGGAACCTAAAGAGACCAGTGTGCCTGGAGCCGAGAGAAGGAGCAAGACAGGGCAAGGGCACGAGACCAGGGCTAGGCCAGAGCAGGTACACAGGGCCTCCAAACCACACAAGAGGCTGGTCTGCTCTGATGCAGTGGAGACACCTGATGTCCGGGTCACCCTTTAAAAGACTCACTCTGGCTGCTGTGTGGAGAGGGGCAGTAGAGCGTCCAGAGTAGAAGAGGGACAGTGGGGACACTAGTGCAGCTGTCCGGCTTGTGCCAGGGTGATGGTGCTGGAGATACAGAGAAGTGGTGAGACTTTGGTGCACTCTGCAGGAAAGGCCAACCAGGTTAGCAATGGCTTAGAAGTTGGAGCGAGAGAAGGAGGAATGAAGGGTGACTGAGCTTTTGAGATGAGCCAATGAAGAGAAGATACCGAATGCAGAAAGAGCACCCTTGGCCTTCTCTCTCAGTCTCTCCCTGCACAGCTCCCCTCGGGATATTCAGCCTTACCAGTCATGCATTGCCCGTTAGCTGCTAGTGAACTCTGGAGCCACACTAAAATATGCAGTGGCTTTACTTTTGAATGCTGTGACCTACCATCTGGAAAGCATAGCAACTCCACCGTGCAGGAGGACCTCACTTCTCACACTTACCAAACCTCCAAGAACAGAGGTGGGAAAATAAAGACCCCCTCCAAGGGGTCCCACTGGCATTTGGGAATGGGAGGCTAGGTGGTTCAGCTGCCAACCCCCAAAATGAACTTTACCTGACTTTTCCTAATCTGTCAGCCTCTCTCCTTATATGTAACACATGCAAAGCATCTCATGCTATCAAATCTCTGTTCCTTTATAGATTTGAGTTTGTCTTTCAGAAATAGCTTCCCCTTAAATATTTGGCTGAAATTCAGCTGGTGTGTGTCTGAATGGACCAACGGACTTGCTTCTCACAAAGAATGGAAATTGATATAAAACTTCATAAACAGCGAGGCAGACTACTTCAGGTGAAAGAACATGCAAAACTCATCATTAGGAACTTAGGAAAGCATAAAGCTAGTAAATACGTTTTTCTATAAACACAAATGATTAAGATAAGCATTAAATTACCATTAGCTCTGCAGAGAGGGAGATGAAGGGCAGTTCAACTAGAGAGAGGGCGTGAGGAAAGGAGAAAACACGCGGTGAGTGTGTCACTTCCTGGGCTGCGTCACCCCGGCCTTGCCTGTCTTCACACGGCCTTGTCTCTCTGTCTCTGTTCCTCTCCTTCCAAGGACAACAGTCCTTGGAGTGAGAGCCCATCTCAGTCCAGCATGACTTCATCAGAACTAATTACATCTGCAAAGACAGACGGTATTTCCAAAACGAGGTCACATTCTGAGGTTCCAGGAGGGCACGAATTTGGGGGGCATTATTCAGCCCACTACAGTGTGTGTTCAGAAAATTGCTTGATGTGAGTGGAAAGTTTGTCAGGGAATAACAGCGGGCCATGGTCAGACAGAGAAAGGTGCTAAGCACTAATCTACAGGCTACGAGTCTCTCCCGTGGGTACAGATGGCAATAACAACAGCTAACGTTTATATAGTACCTGCTATGTGCTAGGCACCATTTGGAGGCATGTATGAACTGTTACTCCATCTTACATATGGGGAAACTGAGGCCCAGGAAAACTAAATAAAATGCCCATAGCCAGAAAGAAACGGAGCTAAGATTTGGATCAAGGCACTGGCTGGAGAGCCCATGCTCTTAACTTCCATCTAAACATTTTAAATGCATTTGATCAGAACAGGCATGCACTGGTCTCCTTCCACCGACAGTGAGCTTGCAAGCAAAGGAGGGAGTCATTTGCCTTTGGTCCATGGTAAATGTGGCCACTGGCTGGGAGAACAAAGGAACTTCTTTAACTGGGTCAGTGTCCAGATCTTTGAATGAAGGGCCTGTTGCTGTCAGCATTGTTGCCTTATTGTCCCTACAGCACATAATTCTTTTCTATTTTCAGAAATGGGGGTGTTGATTCTAAACTCCTGGAACCTCCAAGGATGGGATTGTTTGCAAGGGATCCCACAAGTCAACTAAGCCATTCCATTTCCTCTACCTGCAGCCTAGATGGATGAGTACATCTGGCAATGCCCTAGTCTTACCTGATCACCTTTTCTAGTGCCTTACAACTAGGATGACCAACCATCCCAAATTGTATGGGACCGACGGTTTAAAACCTTGGAAAACTGGCATGAGTTAATCACCCTACTTACAGCCCCCTTATCATGTGCTTCCAGGAAAGTCTTTCTCTAACATAGATGAACTACAGTAGTGCCCACAGGGAGAGAGCTGAGTCTGTCTTGGTTGGCACCCTTTGTTTTCAGAGATACAAATGATATGTTGATTCCTGTCAGTAGGAAGCAATCTGAAAGTAAGCAGCACAGTGGTAAAAATAAGTGGGAGTAGTGGAGTTATTTAGGATGGTGCTTTTTTTTTCTTACAGGAGAAGAGGATGAGGAGGAGCCCGAGATGCCTGTGGGCCCTCGCCCACGACCACTCTCTGAGCTGCACCTTAAGGAAAAGGCAGTGCCCATGCCAGAAGCCAGTGCATTTTTCATCTTCAGCCCCAACAACAGGTGTGTGAGAATGGTGGGGAAGGTGGGACTCTGCTCTATGATCCAAGCCCAGAAAGTGCCAGCATCCTCTGACCTCTGGATGGAACCTGGGACTGCCCCAACTCCCCACAACTTGTGTAAAGAGAGGGACAAGTTTTGTCCCTCACAGGCTAAATGTATTATTGCACTATAAAGTCAGCTGTCATTCTTAGTATCATTCCTTTGTAGGTAATCTCCCCCTTATCTCTTTTTAAGGAAAAGAGTTCTAGATTCTAAATCAGAAAGCCTATGTTTATTTCTTTTCTCCATTTTTGAAATGTGTAAACTTTATTTCTGTTCTTTTGGTGATTACCAAAATCACCAATTAAAAAAGCCTACTGAACTTAACAAAGTCCAAAGCTAAACAATATCCTAAATCTAATCCAGCAAAATAGAAGGAGCTTAGACTATTTTAACTCCTCTCAACCCCTCGGGCCTTACATGTTATTGTAGATTAGTATTTAGTCCTGACCTTGATTTTTAACCCAATTTAGACATTATTATCAGTATCAGTATTATTATATAGACAGTATGTAATTGGATTTACATACAACTTACCAGTTCATCCTTCTGCAATCATTTTATTTCTTCCTGAAGTACATTCCTTTTTTTCTTTTTTTATTATACTTTATTTTTCAATTACCGTTGACATACAATATTATATTAGTTTCAGGTGTCCTAAAGTACATTCTTTAGAAGTTCCTATAGTTCCTTTATAACAAATTCATTTTGCCTCTGTTTATCTGTGATTGTTTTCATTTCTTGTTCTTGAAAGATAGTTTTGCTGTGCACACAATTTTAGATTGACAGGTTTTGTCCCTCAGCATGTCAAATGTATTATTCCACTGTAAAGTCAGCTGTCATCCCTACTATTATTTCTTTGTAAGTAATCTGCCCCCATCTCTAGCTGGTTTTCCATCTTTTATTGCCTTTCATGTTGTGCAGATTTAGTACCATGTGTCTAGACATGGCTTTCTTTCCATTTATCTTGCTTGGAATATGTTATGCTTCCTAAGTCTATGATTTATATTTTTCTTCAATTCTTGAACAACATGAAGATTAGAATAAGAATTGTTAATTCTTGAAAAATTACAGCCATAATCTCCTTAAATATTGTCTCTCCTTCATTCTCTCTATTGTTTCCTTTTGGCATTCTAATTAGACATATGTTATACCTTCTCAATCTGTCCTCCCTATCTCTTAATGTGTCTTGCATGTCTTTTATCTCCTTATCTCTCTTTTGGTATTCTGAGTAATTTCTTCAGATGTATCTTCCAATTTCTTAATTCTCCCTTCAATTTTATCTATATTACTGTTTAAACCAGTTTTTATATTGACTGTTATATTTTTTCATTTCAGGCAGTTCAATTTGTTGCTTGATTTTCCAGCTCCATCTGTTTATAACTAACACTTCCTTGTTAATTTGTCATCTTTGGGATCAAGTCTTTTATTTTATTAAATATTTCAAGTATAGTTATTCTATATTCTGTACCTGATAGTTTTAATATGCACAGTTTTTAGGTGGTCTAAGTAATTTATTTGTTGATTTCCCATCTTAGTGTCTTATCTTCTTGTATGTTTAATGAGCTTTGATTATGACCTCAGTTATTAATTGGTGAGATTCCTGTGGGTCTAAATATTATTGAGGAAGCTTTTGTCCAGATGCTTCTTGGAGGGGTAGGCTCAGCGTGGAGTGCCAGGCTTCTTTGCCCCACCTCAAGACTGGCTTGAAATGCCATTTCCTGATAGCAGTGCTGCTGCTACTGGCATCTATCCTCAGGCAACTCTGCCCTTCCTGGCTACCTACCACACAGACCCCAGATCAGAGGATTTGTTTGTTTGTTTGAGATGATCATTGCAAACTTCTCCTAACTCTCATGAAATCAGAATTGTCTTGAAGAGCTTGTCCTTTCCAGTATTTGGTGCTTCTGCAGCAGTAAGGTCTTTCAGAGCATTTAGTCAACCACAATGCCAGGAGCAGAGGTCTGAGGGCCCTCTAGCCCTCACTCCCTTACTCTACAGGTTACGTTTCTGGGCAAGCTTCTCTTCCTTGGGTTTTATTGTTTTTATTTATAAAATGAAGATGATGATATCACCCATATCCTCTTTCTAAATTCTCAAGATGAGATAGTATATAAGACACCCTTGGCTTTCAAGGATATCACATTTGTGGTACTATCCATGAGTGCCTGGAGGTCCATGTGTGTGGTTATTTGTAATTGTGCTGAGGTGTGGAATTGAATTGCACACCTTGAAGCTATCACACAGGAGGAAGTCACCTCAGCAGAGTGTAGGTTCAGCCAGCCTCTCAGCATTCACATCTCTGCGTGGCTCTGTTGTTCCCTGTACATAAATGTATGAAGTAGATCTCAAAACTGGGTTTTTTGAGTGATGGGCAAGAAGAGTCCTCCAATGAAAGCCAGTTGTTAATGTCACACTAGTACTTGAAAATTTAGAGAATCCCAAAAGTCTCAGATGTAACCCTCTAAAATGTCAAAAGTTTACTGTCAGCAAAAGTGCTTTAGAACTGTAAAGTTCTGTGCAGACATGCCTCTTGGTGGGGGTGGGGCTCATGGTTGTCATTACCCAGCAGCAGTAAGATTGCAGGCTGAAAAGCCCACTCCCCAAACCCGCGAGCACTTCTGTACGTGAGAGGAGGACGTGGGGTCCGGAGCCCAGGCCCGCTTCCCTTGCCTTGCTGACAAGCGTCTCCTTTGCTCCTCCTCCCCATGCAGATTTCGCCTCCAGTGCCACCGCATTGTCAATGACACGATCTTCACCAACCTGATCCTCTTCTTCATTCTGCTCAGCAGCATTTCCCTGGCTGCTGAGGACCCCGTCCAGCACACGTCCTTCAGGAACCATGTACGCATTCCCTCCTGTGCTCTGCACCCCTTCCTCCCGGGAATGTGACTGGCCCTTAGCTTCTGTTGCTGACCTCATTGTTCAGTCAGGATCCCAATTCCAACCCCATAGTCAAGTGCACAGTAAACATTTTGTTAAGAAATTGGGGCTTTGCTAGAAACCAGCTAAGGACGACAACAAGCAAGTAGGGAACATGTACCCAAATGCCTCAGGCTGGCCTGATTGAAGGGTCAGGACCTTCACTGCCCTGTGGATGCCCCCAGGAAGCTCTGGTTGCCTGTAAACTTAGTAAAAGACTAACCCCTGACTCCCTCCCTTGCTCCCAGTATGCTCTGGCCAGTCCTAAGCATAAGGGAGAGAGGGAGGATTGGCAGACAGGTGCCCATTGCTAAGGCGCCCTCGTGTAAAGGAGAGCTTCTGTGGAATAGAAAACCATGTGGCTCCAGTGAACCAAGGCTCCAGGGAACATTAAAGGCTAGAATAAGAATTGATGTATCTCAAAGCTTCCAAACTTGTTCAAATCCCAACCAGGTGGGCGTGAAGAGAGGAGCCTTCCAACCTAAAGACGTAGCGATGCCAAGTGATCCTGCTTGGTCCAGAGCTTTCTTACCAAGGAAGGTATTGGCCCTAGCTCTGGCCCACTCACCTAAGATATCATAAAACAGGAAACCACGCAGCCTTCCCCCAGCCGGGGAGTCCTCCCCTGGAGGATACACCCTCCTGTGACCCAAATGACACACACTAGTGTAGATATCCACCAACAGGGGAAGCTAGCTGAGTCACACCTATGTCGGTTTAGCACTTCACGTCTTCCTGCAAAAAATAGAAAACAGAACAAACAAACAAAAAAACTCCACTCTTTGTCCTTTTGACAATTATCTGACCCCCTGGTCTGATTTGGGTTTGTAAGTACTGGCTTAATGAGAAAAGCATCAAACCAGGTGCTGCTGGACCAGGACCGACTGAGGCCTGCCCTGGAAGCTCCCCTCACACCTCTGGGGACTTCATCCCGAGCCACTAAGCTGCCTGAGGCCAGCCGCTTCAGGATGGTGCTGTGTATATCCCCTCATCTCCTGACTCGTTGCCTTCTGTTTCCACATGGAAAGGCTCAAGTGGCGTGTACTGTGGGTTTGAAGTGTGATTCCTTTTCCGGTGAACATCGGCTGAACTCTCCTCCCGTTTGCTTTCTCCCTTCCCCTCCCCATCCCCACCCTGTTTCTCTTTGTTTTGCAGATTCTGTTTTATTTTGATATTGTTTTTACTACCATTTTCACCATTGAAATTGCTCTGAAGGTAAACACCGCCCCCCCCACCCCTTCTCTCCTGTCCTCCTCCTGCCCTGCTAGCTCTCTGCTTCCGTCTGTCGCTAACACATGTTCCTGTTGGTGTCCGGTTCCTTCTGAGCCACTAATCGAATTGTGCTTATTTTTCAGATCCTAGGCAATGCAGACTATGTCTTCACTAGTATCTTTACATTAGAAATTATCCTTAAGGTAATGCAATCTGAGCAGTGCATTCTCTCTGCCTCTTTCTCTATCTCTGCCCTGTCTGCCTGTCTCTTTTCTCTCTTACTTCTCTCTCTTTTTTTACTCTCAAGCCTGAAATCAGAAGGATTAGTGCCCCTCACTTCGTGCTAGCACTTTGCTCAGGCTCAGAAGCCAGAAGAAACCTACCCCCAACCTCGCACCTGCCTCCTCTCAGCCTGGAAGAGGCATTTGGCTGCTAATGTCAACACTGATGCTGTCCTGTCCCCAGGTCTAGCCCTGTGCCATCAGCAGTGTGCACACACACACCCGCACCACTCCACACACACACACACACACACACACACACACACGCTCGCACCACTACACACACACACACACACACACGCCCACACCACTCCACACACACACACACACTCCCGCACCACTCCACACACACACGCCCACACCACTCCACACACACACACACACATGCCCGCACCACTACACACACACACACACACACCCCTCCACACACACACACACACTCCCGCACCCCCCCACACACACACGCCCACACCACTCCACACACACACACACACATGCCCGCACCACTACACACACACACACACACACGCCCACACCACTCCACACACACACACACGCCCGCACCATTCCACACACACACACACACATACACACACACACACATGCCCGCACCACTCCACACACACACACGCCCGCACCATTCCACACACACACACACACATACACACACACACATGCCCGCACCACTACACACACACACGCCCGCACCACTCCACACACACACACACACGCCCGCACCACTCCACACACACACACACACACACATGCCCGCACCACTACACACACACACGCCCGCACCACTCCACACACACACACACACACACACGCCTGCACCACTCCACACACACACACACCCACACCACTCCACACACACACACATACACACACAGACGCCCGCACCACTCCACACACACACGCCCACACCACTCCACACACACACAAACACACACATACACACACACACATGCCCGCACCACTCCACACACACACACACGCCCGCACCATTCCACACACACACACACACACACACACACACGCCCGCACCACTCCACACACACACACACACCCCTGCCCCCACACACACCACACACATGTCCCCACCACACACACGTGCACGTGTACACATGCATACACATGCCCACACACACTTTATCTCTGGGCAATCAATGACTGACCTGTGCCTAGCACTCTCCTTCCCTCCTCCTGCCCAGAGGAGATACTGCACAAACACCAAAGGTGGAGCTCAGGGGCCATGAAAGAGTCACCTTGGCTACCCCTTTAATGCCTGTTGTCATACCCTTCCTCAGTAGTTGCAGCAGACATCAGGGCTAAGCTGGAGTGGGGCCTGTGCGGTAGTAACCGTAGGCCTAACGTAAGATGTGGGCCAGCCTCCCAAGGGTCTTGACAGACAACTCTAGATTACTTCGGGACCCCCAGTTACCTGCTAAAAAGCTTTGTTACAACGCCCCTTGTCCCGGGCATGGAGTAGGGAGAATTATACTGTAGGGACAGCTAAGTACAGGGGCGTGAGAAAGACTCTGGAGCCCCCAGGCCCTAAGCCCCAGACTTGTGGGCACAGGCCCAGCCCCACCTGCCGCTGGCGCCTCCGTGTACAGGTGGTGCCATTTATGGAACTGCTACAGCTCGGGTGTCCTGAAACGGCAGGGCCCACCTCTGAACAGCATTTCTCATTTTTCTAAGTTTTTCCAGATATTTTTCTAAGTTTTATCTAAGTTTTCTATTTATATAAACAGCTAATATATTCCTTATATTTATTTTATTACTACTTCTAAGTTTTTCCAGTATTCTCTGGGCCTCTAAACCAATACATTGCCGAGCTGGTTCATTTGAGATGTAGGGTGTGGGTTCTGAGACCTGGGAAAAGTGCACTCAGCATTTGTTCACCTCTCAAAGAGAGGGGGTGGGTTATATTTTTACCCAACAAAGAAGGGCCAAACGCTGTGAAGCCCATGTTTCAGCTTGGTGTGTTCTTCCTGAGACACTTGCCTGGGATGCCCCTCCAAGGAGTCAGGCTCCCTTTTCACCCCTTCAGGAGTCTGATGCAAGCCAGGGTCCACACCCAACCATGCACCACAGCCAGCCCCAGACCCTTCTTTTCCTCATGGAACTCCCAACTCATGGCCCAACCCTTTCCTGTACATGACAGTTCTGTCACGTCCACATACAATTTGAGTGGGGCAGTTTTATTTGCCTTTTTTCCCCCAGACCCCCGGCATCTGCCACTGCTTCCAGCTAACAGGAGTGTTTCTCAGGTGTTCTGTCTGCTCAAGGAGGGCAGATCTGGGCCAGGCCCCACTCCAGGGGGTAGGAAGAGGGCCCCGAGAGCTACCTGGCTGCATTAGGACAAAGTGCTGTAAAACCCCCTTTCCAGGATGAGCTGATTTCTCCCAGGCTTCAGACTCTGGGAGACACACACACACACACAAAATTCAAGAAAAGCTCTGAGGCCCAATTCTCAGCACCCCTCCACAGAGCTTCCCTGTGGATTTCAGTGGTGCTGTTTTCCCTTCAAGATTGCCGTACAAACAGATAAAAAGTCTCTTTATGAGCATTGTCACGGCAAAGTCCTCCCCTCTCTTCCACCCTCTCCCTCTTCTACTCTCTTATATTCTCAGTGTGCTTCTAAATATAAACCCCAACCCCAGTACACTTCCTGCACCTCCTTCCCATGGGGCCTGGCCTGGCCGGAAGGTCTGCGTCCTGCCACGGCACAGACCCTGACAGTCATCCAAGAGGGGCATTTAGGATCAGGAGCAGGTAGAAGGCCTGGGGATGTTTGGCCTTAAAGAGAAAAGGCCTGTAGGACAGCAGTTGACCTGAATGATGCAAAGGACTGTCACTTAGACGAGGGAAGAGGTGGCACCAGAACCAATGAGCAGAAATTACAAATGATAAGACGCATTTAATAGCCAGAATTGCTGCCTAGAGAAGTGGTGGCCACCGGTGGCTGGACAGAGGGCCATTCCTGCTCTTCCAACTCAGAGTCAGGGACGCTATGTCCCACTCCTTTCCTCTCCCCAGGCTCAAAATACCCCAGCAGTAGACTTTCCTGGCTTAGAACTTTCGGCAAGCAGGAACGGGGTGGGCAGCAATCAGCAAAGCAGGGTAAAGGAATATTCATTCCAGGTGCTTGAACCTGACCTTTTTAGATGCTATAAATGCCACCAGTAATTTTCAAATAAATGCTCCATTTTTTCAGCATCCAGTTGCCCTTTCTCTTACAGCCGCTCTTCCTCTCTCCCTGCGTGGGCATGTGCCTCCTACACACACACACAGACAACTTTCCCCTGATAAAACAGGAGCCCAAATCTAAGGATAGAAGTTGGTACTCTGAACCCTTATTAGCCCACCGAATCGAGGAATGCTTTTCCCGGAACAGGTGGCTCTGTTGGAGCTCAGAAGTGCCCTCACAATCTCCAAGCCAGGAGCGAGGTGGGAGCAGACTCAGCCCTTGTCTAGGAGGACAGTCGGGTGGCTGGGGAAGGTGCTTGGTCTTGGGCAGGTGCAGAGGCACTCTGGGTAACATGAACCATGGGAGCCACTCAGTCCACTCCTTAGGGCCCCAAATCTTCACTGAGACACAGGGCAGCAGGCCCCTCCAGATTGTGGGCCTTCTGGAGAGATCTCCAGCTATATTGCCTTGCAAGCTGTTATATAATCTACCCACTTCTAGAAACTGTTGCAGGACACAGGTGCCTGAGTCCCCTGTGACCCCCTGCGGCAAGAGATAAATGGAAAGAATTAGGTTGCAAGAGCTATTTTTGCCAGTTTCCCCTGTGTTTGCTTTTGAATTGCTCTGCAGACATGCTGCCCTGGGCATGCTCTGATTCCAAAGAGATAAACTGGACCCTGGGAGACCAGGGAGCTGCTCTGCCTCTCAGCCACCCGCTTCAGATTTTTCTCTTTGGCTGACACTTTGTGGCCCGTGACCTTTCATAGCCCTTAACCTGGAAATCCATTGCCCTTAATTCAAGTCAACAAAATTGGAAAGGCTATTTGTCAAGCTCCCGAGCTCTGAGGGAGGCGATGATAGCCAAGCCCTGGGACAGTCCTCATCACCCAAGGGCTCTCATGTGGCTTTCTGTGCATGCCTCAGAAAGCAGGGAACCTGTGGCCTGGGACTGAACTTCCCTCATGCAGGAAGAGCCCAGAATTCAAATTCAAGCTAACTGGCCCAACACTTACATGGCACTTAGTATCAGCAGGATAGTGTTCTATGTGTTTTACATGTAATAGTTCAACTGACGCTCAGAACCCTATGGGGTAGATATTATCATCCCCCCATTTCTCAGATGAGTAAACCAAAATGCAGAGAAGTTACGTAACTTTCCCAGGACCCACAGATAAAATACACTAGGGTTGGGGTTCAAACTTAGACAGCCCAGGTCCAGAGTCTGTGCTTTTTCACACGCAGTGCATAGCCCCTCTGAACACGCAGCTCTGGCCCTTAAATAACCTGCAGTCTAGATGCAAGACAGCACATTTAGGCTATTTGGCACCGACCATAGCACCGTCTGAGGCTAGGATGCGGAGGGATGTTAATTGCCAGAGTTATTGGTAGAACTTCTTCCTGGGCTTTAGAGGACCACCTGGCCCAGTTTTTCTGAGATTGTGGGGCTTTCATAAATGAACTGGGAAACCAGGATGGTTGTGACCTCCCAGGCATGCCCCACCTTCCCCACGTCTAGTGTCCTACGCTGGTCCTGAGGTAGACAGAATTTGGAGAGGAGGTTGGGAAACCTGGTCAGGGCAGCATCAGCCAAGGGCCCCTCAGGGCTGGAGCCATGGACATGTGATGAGGAATGATGGGAAATGATGGGATAGCAGCCTGATTTGAAAGGGCTTCAAATATAGGATTGAAGAGTCTGGAATTACCTGGTAGGTGGAAGGAGCCACTGATACATCCTGAGCTGAGGAGTCTTTGGTAGCTGTATAAACAGTTACAGAACTCTTATCTTGGCACTGTATCTCCCGCTTCAGTCCTGCCTGCCCCAGCCCTCTGTCACCTCACTGCTCTTCAGGGGCCCTGCCCAAGGGGTACTATGGGAGGAAAGGGTGGTGGGTGGTGTGAGGGGGTCTCAGGCTTGGGCAGGGGCCACTCACACTCGTGTCTCTGTGCCTCCCTGCAGATGACTGCTTACGGGGCTTTCTTGCACAAAGGCTCGTTTTGCCGGAACTACTTCAACATTTTGGACCTGCTAGTGGTCAGCGTGTCCCTCATCTCCTTTGGCATCCAGTGAGTAGGGCTCCCCAAGCCACGATGGGGCATGCAACTCGGAATGGTGTCAGAGAGGACATAAAGACTGTGGGGGCCCTGCTGCACCCCACCCAGGGACCTGTGATGTGAATGGGGGAGCCTCTGCCTTGTACAACATGCAGCTTTGATTTCTTGTGCCTATGTCCTCAATGCTGTGAAAATTGGTGTATGTTGATCCAGCAACAATATGTGTAAGAGCCTGGATCTTGCCTTGGCAGGCAGGGCCAGGCCCAGTTAGAATGAGAAGAATGTCTCCAGGGCCTTCCTATGCCCTCCACCCTGTGCCCAGTGCCCTGGGCTGCCCTCGGTCCAAGGACCTGCCATTGCCATGACCTGCCCTGATCTGTGGTCCATCCCCCTGCCTTTCTTTCACCCCTCTGTGCAGTCAAAGCACCTGATGGGTGACCAAGGGAGGGAGAGAGAGAGAAAAACAGAAAGGGTTATTTTCAATCTTGGTTGCACAGTGGAATCACTGAGTAGCTTTTAAAAAGACATTTGCCGCAGAGATTTTTATTTAATTGGTCTGGGGTACATCCTGGGCTTTAGGACTTTTAAAAGCTCTCCAGGTGCTTCCACCATACAAGTGCAACTAAGGTTGCAAACTTGCTCAGGTTTAAAACCATCTGACCACAAGTTCCTCCCAAGTTCTGTCAGCAGGTGGTGTTGATCCTGCACTCGCACTTCAGAGCACTTTCACAGACACAGTCTTCTGTTGTCCTCACAACATCCACAGGCAGGCAAGGCAAGTGCACTAATCCCCAGCTTCCAGACAGAAAAACTGAGATTCAGGACATTGTGGGACTTGCCCAAGATCACACCAGTGGCAGAAAAAAGGGCCCTGGGTCTCCCCTCCCAAGGGTATTGTCATGGTCAGCCTAGAAAATGTGAGGATGGGGGTGTTAGAAGTGAGACTTTCCTGTGATCGTCAGTTATACGACTCAGCTATCTGCCTGCAGGTCTCGACTCTAATCCCAGCACGGCCACTTAGTCACTATTTAACCTTGAACCAAGAATTCCTTTCTTCAGTCTGTGCTTTCCCACCTGACCTTTAAATCCCTTCCACTGTGATGTAGTGCAAATGGACTCCCTCCCTGACATACCCAGATAGATAGGAATGCCCTTTGAATCTTTTGGATTAAGGAGCCAGGAACCAGAGACGTCAGATCTTTCTATGAGCTTTCTCGTCAGCACACCACCCTGACCACGTGAACAATGACATCAGCACTTGCTCATGTGTCATACATTTCTTGGGTCCCAAGGTGGGTATAAGGCTCTCCAAAAGCTAGAAAAGATTATCTCACTCAGATGATTAGCATGTGAGGGTTAGGATGCACTTCAGAATTGCTCCCCAACTTGGCACAGTGAGTAAACCCACCTGGGCAGATGGTTAATGTGTCCTGCCGAGAGGCCCGTGGGTGGCCTGTGCTCCAGTGCCTCCTTGCCACTGGAGGACAACAGTGGCCTGAGGCTCCCAGAGTTCTGCTGTGACCCTGGCGTCCTACGTGTATGGAACCTGTTGTGTAGAATCCATTTCTTCAAGTCCTGAGTGCACTATGAGCCAGATAGCGTTTTACATATAGGCATACGGGCAACTACTTAAGATACATGCTTAGAGATGAGCACCAAAATATCTCCTGCCCGTGCTCCCCACCTCCAGCCACAGGCCCGAAGTCCTACTATTTAGGTAGTATTTCTTCAAGTTCAATGACATCTTCCTGAGGCACAGTAATAAAAGCTGCCATTTATTCAGTTCACAGTATGTGCCAAGCACACTGCTAGGTGGTTCTCATATGTCTTTCGTATTCAACCCTTGCAACAAACTCATGAAGTGACTACTATCTGATTTTACAGATGAAGAAACTAGGGCTCAGAAAAGTTAGGAAACTTATCCTCAGTGACTTGCCTGGGAAGTGGTGGAGCTGGGCTTGAATTCAGGTTTGCCGCATCTAAATCTGTCTCTTTCACACTGTAAATGCCCTTGAGTAGCACATTATTTTGCTCATGAGTTGCTTTTTGTATTACTTACTCACCCACAGAAAAGTTAGGTCACAGGAAAGCTTCAGGTCCTCTTGGGGTGAGAGATGGGAGTAGAGAATGGTCCCAGGACTCCACACAGACTTCACATTTTCACAAGTTTGCCTGGGCTTAGCCTGCCAGGACAGCCACTCACCACAGTATTTCCTGCTTTACCAAACACAGGAGAAGCTCACCCCCTGCCGTGCTTCTTTCTCAGGTCCAGTGCAATTAACGTTGTAAAGATCTTGCGAGTTCTGCGTGTGCTCAGGCCCCTGAGGGCCATCAACAGAGCCAAGGGACTGAAGGTGAGGAGGTTGGGCCAGGGCGGGAAGCCACCAACCATGAGCCTCAGTCAGTCTGTGGACTGGCGGAGCTGAGCTGAGGTATGGGGCAGGCTGCAGGGAGGAGATGATGGCTGCCATGTTGGGGCCTGGACTCTCCTGCCTGCAACTCCAGTCCCATGTCAGGGAACACGTCAGATACAGCAAAAAGAAGACTGTGGCCTGGTCAGGGAAACAGACCGAGGCAGTCACTCAGAATCCGAACTCCTAAGCAAAACTTTTGCAAAAAAGAGACCCAACACTAACTGGTGCCCCCAATGGCGATGAGGTGCCTATATTCCTACCCCTCTAAAATGAGAAATTGACAGGGCTTTTGTCCCTGCAGCCACCTATAGTCCAGTGGCTCCACTGAGTTCCACTGAGTCCCGCACTAGGCGATGCTGGGAAGGTGCTCCGCTTCTCTGAGTGATTTCCCCGCCGTGGTAAGGGTGCTGCTCATGCCGCCTCCGTGGAGAGGCCCATGGCTTGGCTAAAAGGAGCTCAGGCTGCAGGCTCTTTCTGAAACCACATCCCCTCCTGCCTTCTCTCCCACGGCAGCACGTGGTTCAGTGTGTGTTCGTTGCCATCCGGACCATCGGCAACATCGTGATTGTCACCACGCTGCTTCAGTTCATGTTCGCCTGCATCGGGGTCCAGCTCTTCAAGGTACAGTCTCGGCTCTGATTCGTCTTGGCTCTTCCTTCTCCTCCTATCAGCATGCCCAGGAAAAGGGTCTGGCAGATACAGCAAAAAGAAGACTGTGGCCTGGTCAGACCTGGCATGAAGGTCACCACAGCCCTGCTCTCAGCCTCTCAGACCAGAAAAGGGACAGGCTTGGCAGGAAGCATCACCCCACCAGCGAAGACCCCACGCTCTCTCTGCACTGCCTGTGCTTCACGTCTTTCCCTTCCTTCTGACAAGAAGAGGGGAGGGCCTCCTATGATCCCAAACTTCCCTGCCAGGAGCCTGTGTAACAAACAGCTGTCCCCCATTCTCAACACCATCAAGGCCACCCAGCTCTCAGAGCCCTGCATCTCGCCAGGTTCTCTCACTGCTTCTGACAAAGCCCCTCCACTACGGGGGGGGGGGGGGGGGCAGCGTCCTTGGTGTTTGCTCTTTTCTGCCTTAATCCTTTCATTTCTGCTATTCTCCCATCTAAAGCATTCTTCCCCCTGTTCTCTCCCACCCACCAGATAAACTTCCACTGGTTTCCTTCCACCCAATTCATCCCTCCAAGCCCAGTTCCACTTCTTCCTTCCTCACAAGACCTTCCTAAAGAATCCAGTGCTCATGGATTGAAGCTGCCTTTTTTTTGAATTCTGGTGGTACTCTCGACACTGATTGCTTTCTATATGTGCGTCAGGGTCTTCCCCACCCGGATTCTGCTCTCCTTGTGCTTTTTGTCCCAAGTCCCTAGTACAGTGCTGGGCTATAGAGATGACCATTTTTGATTGAATCATTGACTAATGAACATCTCCAATCACTTTGTTCTTCTGCCTTCCAGGGAAAGCTCTACACCTGTTCAGATAGTTCCAAGCAGACCGAGGCAGAATGCAAGTAAGTATGGGCTAGTAGGCAGCCAGTGCCAAGGTTGGTTAACTCTGGGGTTGGTGATTCGGCATGAGAGGAGGGACAGCCCATTCTTTCTCAGATAGTAGCGGCAGCTGGACTTCTACCCATGGATAATCTGGTCCCATGGATATAACGTGTAACAGGTTCTACCCACTGAAGCTCCTCCCAATGGCTAGAACTGTGGGTTTAAGCCTAACTAGTCCCATCCCACCCAGCATGCCAGGAGTCTTTGGTGGGTCAGGTGTAGGGACATGAGAGCCCCCCAAAATTAACTCTTTCCCCTCCTTTCTCAGGGGTAACTACATCACATACAAGGACGGGGAGGTTGACCACCCCATCATCCAGCCACGCAGCTGGGAGAACAGCAAGTTTGACTTTGACAATGTTCTGGCGGCCATGATGGCCCTCTTCACTGTCTCCACCTTTGAGGGGTGGCCAGAGTGAGTATGCAAATCAAGGCCTAGCCCCCCTGATAGGAGGGGCCAAGACATTGTCCTCGCACACATTCCCCGAGTCTTATTACTGTCCCACACTCCTTCCTAGAGGTCGTACTTACTTGTATCCTCCCCAGGCTGTGAGGGCATGTTTCTAGAACAATCTGTAGACCATCGTCACTGTTGCAACATAGACTCTTCTTTTTCTAGAACATGTCAACATTTCAGAAACTCTAACCAAAAATAAGCTTCTTTTAGCACCCCTTCCTAATCTCAGAGTGAGCCACAATGATAGGGGTCTCTGTCATAGCATCTGGGAGTGGGGTATAAGGAGAGTCTCTCCAGTATGGGCCTTTGGATCACCATAGGATTCAAGATTACCACTCCCAATGTGCACTTACCATGGTAGAAATGTCTCTGTTTCACTAGACTCTTTAGACAAAGATTCTCCTTAGACAAAGCCCATCTACTAAGCCTTGTCTACATTTACAGGGGAAGTAAGAAAGCCTGGGTCCAAGTTTCTCTGCAGAGGTAGTGTTTTCATGCCTAGATGAACCCTACCAGCCAGTTTGTCCATCAGCTTGTCCATATATCTTTGTACAGACACCTGCTCCCTCCCCTTTTGTATTCCAGTGAAATCATCATCTAAAAGTCAGAAAATTCTAAATATTTGTAAGTCAATAGTAGCACATGGATCTTAGATGAGAGTCACTATTGTTGTGTGGTTAAATATCGATGATATCTAGAGGAAAATACCTCTGTCACTGTGCCGGGTGACGAAGGAAGGAGAGGAGATGGTGTCTGTCCATGGGGAGAAACAAGTGTCATGGGCACAGAGCCCAGGCTCACGTGGAGGGCACGCACATGCCAACTGCCTGAGTGTGAGTCCGGACCGTTGCTCATGATCTGAATAAGCCTGGTCGTTTGTTACCTAGTATTTTTATCTAAATGGATATTTGATCTCTGATGGATTAATTTTATGTTCTCTGAGTCTGTGCCAGTTTGCAAAGATGTTTCAATATTTACCAATATTTCCAGGATTTGAAATCAATGTCCATGATTCATGTTACATTAAAATAGTTCTTGGCCATTTCAAAACACCTTCATATACATTATATCAACTACCTTACCAGGTAGGAAAGTCAGGAATTATTGTCTCCATTTGATAGATGAAGAATCTCAGGCTGAAAGAGGTTGCCCAAGGTCCCTCAGCCAGTAAGCGGCAGAGCTGGACTTGACCCCAGGCCGTCTGACTCCTGACGTAGGGCTGTTTGCAGCAGCCCTGAGTCCAGGCCCCCTGGGAGCCTCAGCAGCACCATTCCCCGAGGTGACCCCGCGTCTCCAGTTCCCTGTGTGGGCCTGTCCCCCCTCCAGGCTGCTGTACCGCTCCATCGACTCCCACACCGAGGACAAAGGCCCCATCTACAACCACCGCGTGGAGATCTCCATCTTCTTCATCATCTACATCATCATCATCGCCTTCTTCATGATGAACATCTTCGTGGGCTTCGTCATCGTCACCTTCCAGGAGCAGGGGGAGCAGGAGTACAAGAACTGCGAGCTGGACAAGAACCAGGTAGCTTCCCAGGGAGCAGAGGAGCAAGGCGGTGAGGGACAGCGGGGCCGCTGAGGACCAGGAGCCGCGGGCGGCCTGCGCCCCCAGAAAAGACATCACCTGTCTGCTCGTCAGTGACAACAGGGCCCCCAGTCTCTGGAAGAGCCTGAGCAAAAGAAACGCAAATCCCTGCAGATCCCAGACCTGGCGAATGCCTTCATTCCGCCAACGAGTATTAGTTAAGCCTCTACTTCAGGAGACTGTGTGACAGACTGGGGAAAATCCTCTGCCCCATCTAGAAGTTGACAGGTTAGAAAGGGCCCATGTGGGTTAGCACCACGGGAAAGAGGAAAGGAACTAGAAGATGAGGGAGTGAGAGCTTGGGGGTTGAGGAAGGGCACGGCATTAGAACACCACTATTAAATGGCTTCTTAAGCACAACCCAGAGGCCTGTGCATAAGGTGGGGCCAGGATAGAGGCTTAAGTAGGAGTGCTATAGTCATGCCCAGTGCCGTGGCATGTTCTGTGAGCCTATGAACAAGAGCTGGCGACTTGTCGGTGCAACTGTTACATTGGGCTCTGGCGGCAGTCACCAAGGTCAGTTCCTCAGCTAGGTTCTCCCATGGAAAGAGTCCATGGGGAAATATATCCCTGCCTGTGAGCCACATCAGGTCTGCTTATGGAAAGGAGCATGGTACAGACGCTCAGCTCGGCCCCATTTAAGCCAGCTGGACCCCTCACAAGTTTTGATGTCAAAGTCTTAGGATTAAACTCATTATTCTGGCTACCGTATGGACTTTGGGTTGGAAGTAAGACCAGAAAGAAGGAGGCCAGTTAGAAAGTAGATGAGAGATGAATAGCCCCTCCTCTACTATCAGGTTAATGATAGTAGAGATAGAGAGAATAGGAGGAAGTAAGATGGGTCAGGCTTAGAGACTAGGCGTGTAGGCTGAGGGTAAGAGAAGAGCCTGCATTGCCCCCCCAGCCCCCCACCCCTGGTTCCTGAGTTGGGAATCTGGGCACAGTGCTGAGAAATGAACTAAATCTGTGCTGGAGCCAAAAAAAAATCTAGTCAGCCCAAGATCTCATCCCCTACCCATGACCTGTGTCTCCTGATCTGTGGACACTGGTAAATAAGGAAGATTGATTTCAGACAGGAAAGGAAATCTGAGGAGGGAAGGGCCCCAAGGAGAGTGTGTGGTGTAGGAAATTATCAATGAGAGACCAACTATCAGTCAAGCAGCAAGTATTTATCAAATGCCAACTAAGTGTCAGCAGTATACCAGGCAGTACTGAGCTGAAAGAAAGGAGATACACACTCCTTGACTAATCTTGATGAGGAGATTAACTAGAGGAGATTCTCTCCTTGATTAAGGGAGTGACAGGAAACCCAAACAATGTTCAAATAACATCTCAAGTGAGCTAGAGCAATAGATTATTCTCTGACTCCCAGAGACCCCTACCCCCAGGTATATAGCTTCATCTGCATCCCACAGTCTTCTGCCACCCCCACACCATCCAAGTGACTAAACCTCCTCTCTCCCCATTTCCCTCCCAGCGACAGTGCGTGGAGTACGCCCTCAAGGCCCGGCCCCTGAGGAGGTACATCCCCAAGAACCAGCACCAGTACAAAGTGTGGTACGTGGTCAACTCCACCTACTTTGAGTACCTGATGTTTGTCCTCATCCTGCTCAACACCATCTGCTTGGCCATGCAGGTCAGTCCAGGGGGCCCTGGTCCCTGCATGGGGGACAGTGCTATGGGAGGAGATGGAGTGTAAAAGAGCTGCACGGTCTTCTCTGCTCTGCCACCTTCCTGGTGGCCAGAGGAGGCAGAAAGACCAGAAGAGCTGCCCTCTCCTCTGAGATGAAGACAAGGGACCCTTCTCAAAGACGCGCTCCTCTCTGGGGCCTTAGGAAAGACTCCAGAGTCCCCTGAGTTGAGGAAATGGAGAGGGGGTAGGGAATGGAGAGCAGATGGTAAGCTTGAAGTGCCCGTTACTGTCAGCGAGGTGCAGCGTGTGGAGGTTGGTTCTCCATCCATCTGTCTTCAGGGAGGTCAGCTCATGCCGGAGCATTCTTGAGTACCAGGGTTCTCCATAACGGTGTCATAACCCAAAGCAGGAGCGTAGAACTCTGCCGACCTCTGGTTCCAGAGATGACAGAGGAGGGAAGAGCCTGTTAGTTCTCCTGAGGCCGCTGGACTGCCCACGGAGATATGGATGGCCCTCCGGAACTAGGTTCAGGGAAGATACTCGTTGAGATGAGGGTGGTGAGGAGTGCAGGTCCCTGCCTCTTTCTCACAGTTCCTCCCGCCCTCAGCACTACGGGCAGAGCTGCCTGTTCAAAATCGCCATGAACATCCTCAACATGCTCTTCACTGGCCTCTTCACTGTGGAGATGATTCTGAAGCTCATTGCCTTCAAACCCAAGGTAGGCCCTGGGAACAGGCTTCGGCCTGCAGGCACCAGAGGGATGGCGGAGAGGAGAGTGGGAGCGCCAGGCGAGAGGCAGAAGTGGTCAGTGAAGGACCATGTCTTCTCTGGTGATAATGACGCCAACTCCTACATCTGCCCAGATTGGGCTGCGGCTGGGATGTACAGGAAGCACATCCCTCCCGAGCTGAGCTCCTCCTTCCAGGGGCGGCAGACCACGGTCCTCCTTTTCCCATTCCCCATCCTGTCTCTGCCCCACCCCAGTACATAATCTAGAAGAAACTATGCCCGTAGACCGACAAACCAAACCTCTCCACGCCCAACCCCCCAAATCCACTCAGGCATCTGTTCTCCACTCCTCCCTTTTCATCAGCCGCACAGACCAACCTCATTGTAAAAAGTTCAGCCAGGGCTGGGTTTACTCAGGTCTCAGTGTTCCAGCCTGAGGGGGCCCCCTGTTTCCCAGCTGGGCAGCTACGTAATTGCTCCCTTGCAGCTGCCAGTACAGGAAGAGAAGTTACCTGCAAATGTCTGTGCTTTGCTCCTTGTAAGCAGCTCCTCCAAAAAAAAGGGGGGGAGGGGTGGGACAGAAGAGTAGATTGTTGGATGAAAGAGGCAGGGTAGGAAAGCCTGGATTACCTGTCACCTTGGATTATCTGGATAACCCTGGTAAACCTCCCTAACCAGCTCCATTATTCTGGATAATGGAAGAGCCAGCTGGTCTGAGCAGCACCTTCCATCTTCCGCCAGGAGGACAGGTCAGAATCACTGCCATCCACAGGCCTCGGATTCACAAGGGCAGCTACCCTGAGGAAGGGTATATAGCAACCCAGTGGCTACCTCTGGCTGCTACAACACCTTCTGCAGAGCAATGAGAAAGAAAGAGTTGGTTCTAAGAGAATTGTATCATTACAGACTTGAGACAACCTCTTTAGCTTTCTGAAACTTCTCTTCCCCTCCTTTATTAGTTTTCCCAGATGCAACACAGATCAACATAAGGAAGAGTCCTTGGCCATATATTCCGTTTTTATTCAAACTTTTACTTGTCCCAGGACTAATTAGGGTGGGGTGGAAGTGCTCCTTGGCTGTTGGATCCATGTTCATTAACAAGCTATCCATCACCTTCTTTGAATTAATATTCAAATAACATTTCTTGATAACCTACCATGTGCTGCACATACCTCATTGAATGTAATCCTCAAAACACCCTTATAGAATAGGTATTCACACCCCCATTTTAGGGAAGAGGAAAATGAAGCTCAGAGTAATTAAGTGTAATATTAATTACACCACTGCTAAGTGGCAGAACTGGGAATAGAATCAAACACCTCTGACTTTACAGTCAATGTAATTTCCACCACACTGAGCCGTTAGCATCTTTCCACATCAAGTGTTCTGCTGGGTACTTTTCAGAAAGAAGGAAAAGACATTTGATGGAGTTTAAAGATAAGACAAACAATGTTCTTATAGTGCTGATTCTTCCTCTCACTCAAAGAATGCCTAGGGATCTTGGCTAATTTTCAGAGGCTAAGACTCCTAATGAACGTCATTTGGTGATAATAATGGTGTTTTCCTACTTCCTTCAGGGCAGCAAATATATTCTTTTCACTTTCCCTTCCAAACCAAGTCCTATTTAGGGGCATAAGTTTTGTTCTGGCCTAGAGAAACTGCTGAGTGTCCCTGGCCACCACTGTAGGGCCTATAGTACCTCTGCCCACCAATGGTCCTATTCCAAGCCGCATGGCCCGGGAATGCTCACAGTTTCACAGCCACCACATGACCAGGCAAGGCTAGGAATTCAGGGTCATTGCCAAGTTGAGCTTCAATCTCAGATGGCAATCTCGAACAGGGAAACTGGCATCATTTCCACCTAGTTCAATGAGACATATGGTTTAAATGTTTCAAAGCTTTGAGTCATTTCACAATTGACTCAGATGTGTTTCTGATGATGTCTGATGCAGTCTGCAGAGCCCTGCAGGAGACTTCCTGAATTGTGTTTCATGAGCACAGGAGATGTTTGGAGCAAACCTGCCCTAAGAAGCAAATAAAACTGACACCCGCAGGGGTCTCTACCTGAAAGACACTCTCCCTAAATCCTGCAGATGTAGGAACAAGCCAGTTTCACAGGCAGTAGCCAGTTGTGGTAGTCTAAACCACAAAGTGCCTCCTACTTTCCTCACTTCTTAGTTTTCTAGTGTGAGGGGGTGAGCAAAATAAGAGAGACTCTTCCCAAAGCAGGAAGAGAGCCATCCTGGAGTATTTGCATTCCACCCACCAGGGTCAGTCTGTGGTGTAAAGAGAAAGGAAAGTGGATCTTTTCTGTGACTTCCGGCAATAGAGGGGTGAAGGTCACTGGCTGGCCACAGTGGGTTAACCAGGTGGGAGGAGTGTTGGGGAGAGCAGGGCTCCCTGGATTCTCATTAAGCTATGTTCTTAATTAAGGAACAGACTCTGGGAAAAGCATCCCCAAAACTTCCAGGTGAAACACCAAACCAGAAACTATTTGAAGCCCGGTAGAAATATGCAGCTGAATCTGGCCCAAGAACCAGGGCTTCTAACGGTGACCTGAAATACAAAACAGTTCTCATATCTCCCCATTAACTGGGATTCTCTCGGCACCTTTTCGTTCACTGGCATGATTGTTTAAGTGTGATATGAGTGGATTTGCACTTGGAAGCATTAGCTGTAAAAGGACAGTTAGGCAGCAAGGATATTGAAGATTGATTGACATTAGTCATAGCCAAAGAGAAGTTATCTAAAGTTGTCACTGCTCCACTTTTCTTCTCTATCTCTGTGATTGGTTGGTTGGTCGATTGGTTAACTGGTTGGTCAGTTGGTTGGTCAGTTTGTACTGTTGCTTCATTCTTTCATTGTCTTCATGGTGACTGGTGTTCCCAAGTTCATTTCTATCTGTCCTCACCACTTTATGGAAAATGAATTTATTCAAGTAAGTCCCTGCCCCAAATTCAACTGCCCCACTCCTTAAATTCACACTCTGTTCCAAATACATAAAAAAAAAAAAAAAAAAAAAAAACCTATGAGTGAATATAAACCAGTTCAGAGAAATTCAGCCCCCGCAATAACCTCAGAGATCTGCAGTGATGTCTGGAAGAGTGGAATAGATGATAGTAGAATTGATTTGAACACCTACCTTGAAGATAAGCAGATAGCACCTGGATCCTACATGATTGTGCAAGATCAAGTTGATCAGCATGAAAAACTTTTGGTTAGAATGGACTGAAAATAATTAAATAGCTGGATTGTCTTCTTATAATGAACTGAAATTTATCAGAATAGATGGAAAAATATTTTTAAAATACACTTTATGATACGCACTGAAAAACATCCAATGCCTAGGAATAATTCTAACCAAAAAAAAGTCTCAAATCTCTACAGACAAAACTATAAAATTTCATTAAAGAAAACTTAGCAAATGGAAAAACATATCATGTTCATGAATTGGATAACTCGATACTAATATTAATATAAAGATGACATTTCTCTTCAAACTGACCCATAGACAATACAATCTGGATTAAAACTCCATGTTGCCCTTTACCCAAGGTGAGAATGGCAGGAGAAAAGGGAGCCACCCAACAAGTCCTTTATGGCCAACAGGATGTCCCAGTGGTCCCAAGGCTTCAGCCCAGTTGGGCAGCTCTGACATCACATGGAGGGCGAGGCAGGAGCCTGGTTCCGGAAGTGGTGCCAGTCACAGACACTCCACTGTCAGCACAGGTTTTAGTACCAGAGTGAGTGACGATGTGACTGAGTTGTCTGGGATTTGCTGCTGACAATGACTCGGCAAGGACAAGGAGGGCAGGCGCCGCAGAGGAAGTGGGTTTGCCCAGGCAAGGAGGAGCTCACCCACGTAGAAAGTCCCCGCTGGCGTTCCTCCTCCCCGTAGGCCTGCCTGTGGCTCATGGAGGGGTGAAAAGGCAGGGGCTGCTATTTCTCAAATTTCCCTCATTCCCCTTGGCTGCTGCCTGCTCAGGGAGCACCCAGTTCTCACTGCCTCCTAGTTCCTACCTCCCCAAGGGGCGGATGCTGGAGGGGATTTGACCCTGGCAGCTCTCTGTCATCAAAGCCTTGGCCTCTCTTTTCAGCTTTCTCCCAGCTTGAGAACAGTCCAGAGGGGTGAATAGAACCAAAGTGAAAACACTCCTTGACCCTCCTGCCCCCAGCTTCCTTGAATAAGAACAACGGAAGCCTCGCTTGGGCTCACTTCCCTGTTGCAGGAAAAACGAGGGCCCGAAGGCATTTCAAACCTAAGGGAGGAAGTGAGGCCTCGGCCCAGCACTGGCGATGAAACTTTCTGCAATAATGAGAATGTTCCTTATGCCCTGTCTCTGAAATCGCCTCCTGTGCCTATGGAGCACTTGAAGTGTGGCTAGTGTAGATGAGGAATTGATGTTTTAATTCATTTATTCTAATTAATTTAAATTTCTGTGGTCACATGTGGCTGGCAGCTGCTATATAGGGCAGCCCAGCTCTCTAGACACTGCTTCTTTCCCATGACATTTGCAGTTTCTGCTATCCTCTATCTATCTGACTTGGCTCCTTTGCCCAGCTGCTTTGGCTTCATGAAGCCAGATGGTTTATCTCATCCTCCCTCCTCTTTCTCCAGCTGGTGATTTTCTACCAGAAATCGACTCACGATAGTGGAAGCCCTCTTGACAGAATAAGACAGTCTCTTGCCCTTGGGGCCCCAGTATGGATTTTCTCCTGACTCGGTCACTGCTCCCTGCATCCCTGGATTACCTCATTCCCTGTCAGTTGCAAGTGCTGAGGCTCTTTCCCTGTGTGTCCTTTCCCACCCAGTTCCTGAGCTGGACCTAAGGAAAGCAGAGAGCATACTGGCAGGTGTGGTTTGGAATTGGTCTTGCTGCTGTGGCCGTCCCTGGTGAGGCTTGGTGCAGCCAGTCCATTGGACTTCTGACTGAGGTTCCCATTTTGCTGACTGAGGTTAGCATTTTGGTGCCCCAGTGAAACTAAAATCTGAGCTCCCTAAGCCCCTACCTTGTTCTGACCCAACCCTTCCCCAGAATGCAGAACCTTGTCCTTGCACATCCCAGTTGCTGGACAGAGACTGATAGCTTTGACACCACTTCCAGGGTGGGCTCCAGACTTCCAGCCACATTGTTTCCCCAGCCGGCTCCAGCCGGCATCCTCGCCCTGCCCGCTGGCCTCGCCTTCACTGGGCTCAGCCTAGCTCAGTTCTCACCCACATAATCGCAATGGAGCTGTGAGAAGGAAGAGGCAGGAGGCTCTCTAAGTGGCCAGCACTGTGGCATGCTCGAGCCAGGGCAGTCTCTCTGTGTCCTGAAGGTCTCTGAGCCTGAGAGGCAGTCTTGCTGGCCTTGGGCTTCCCATGCGCAAAGGCAGCCTTCCTCTTATTTCTAACTGCACCTTAGAGTGCAGAGGATCCTGTGGGTGCCAGTGGCCCCAGAGCCATCCTTGCTCTGCATACTGTGCTGTTTTCAGGAAGGATGGTTGCCCTGCCTAAGTGAGCAGCGCGTGGGGATTCCCTGAGATTATGGTCAAGAAGGAACAGTCATCACTAGCTCCCTTCTTTTCACTGGGCTGGGGGCAGAAGGGACAGATACGGGCTGGTGGGGGCTGTGACTTCACATGTGGACAGTCAGCAGGAAAGCGGGAATGGGCTCTCAGGAAGAGCAGTTTGTCTGCAAAGAAATTCTGCAGCCCGAGTCCTCAGTCTACTCTGTCAGCTTTATCCCTGTCTAGGACTTTCTTTCCTCAAAGATCAAGCATCTGGTTTCCTTTTGGCGAACAGCTTCCCTCACACGACCTGAGGTCATCATGGTCCACATCCTCCGGCCAGCTTGGGGTTCTCCAGGGGCACCCATGCTGGGTGAGGACACCCACCATGGGTGTCTCGGGCACTCATGCCCTGTACAGATGCGAAGGGAGCTTCTGAGGCTGAGGGTCCAACTTGTTCAGGCATGGACCCACTGTTTTAGACATTTTCTTGTCCTCCATGAGCGAGCTATTCCTGGGAAAGGGACCAGCGTCCTGACATTCACCAGGCAGGTGAAGAAACTGAGAAAGCACCTCAGCCGATGATTCAAGCACCAAGTCCAGGGGCAGATTTGCTTGTCTGACCCTGGGAAGATCAATGGTCTTTACCAACTGTGAGCCGGCCTACTTTCCTACTCAGGCCAGGGTGTCGTATTTGGACTACGGATTTCATTAACTTCCAAAATCCGTTATGCCCTCTGTCCCCCAAAGAAGGTCAGCGTGTCGCACGCCACAGGATAAGATCTGAAATATTGCCAACTCTGACAGAAGCAGAGGCACAGGAGAAAGGGGTGCATATACCTGTGTAGGAGAAACCCCTGATCAGCCCAGGAGGAGGGGCTGGCAGCCGCCAGCAAGGCTCTGAGGGACCCATAGGGCCCCGGGGCAGCTGGGCAGATGGAGTGCAGAATAGCAGGGCCAGAATCTCTCTAAATGCACCAGCACAGCAGCTGAGGGCCAGGAAGACCCTGCCAGCAGGGTTCCATCTGGCCTGGGCTCCCTCCCACGGCCAAGAGACACTCTGATTTCTACATACTCTTCCAGGAGCTGTGGAGAGAAATTTTCTCTAGAGCCTGTAAAGGACTAGGAGAAAAAAGGGGAAAGTGAGATGAGTGGCAGGAAAGGATGCAAACTGGGGCCATTGCCTCTTTCTGAAAGCTGAGGATCTTTTAGAAACCTAGTTTGCTTTTACCAGATAATCACATTGCCTACTAAAGTCCACTTTCTCTCCAACTTTACCTCTGGCTCTTGCTGCACCATTCACCAATAATTCCCCCTTCAAACAATTTTAATGGTGCCATACATTTCTGCATGATGCAATAATTTTGGCGAGGCTTTATTTTTTTACAGAGCCAATGTTACTTCTTTTTTCTTTTTCTTTGTCTTTTTCTTTTTTTTTTGTGCTTAATCATCGACTGCCACCAGATTCCACAAAGAGAATTCTGGTAGATTGAAAACAAGGCAGCCTCGCTCCCACCTCAGTATCACCTTGAATGAGTTGTGGCTGGGCAGATAGGGCACTTAGTTCGTACACACACTGTGCTTTCCATGCCTCAGTTTCTCTGTGAAGCAGGAAGACTGGCTTAGCAGACTATGGTGAGATCATGTCTGTCTTAGTCCATTCGGGCTGCTGTAACAAATCAGCATAGACTGAGTAGCTTACTTCTCACGGTTCTGGAAGCAGGAAGTGTGAGATCGAGGCCCCAGCGTGGTTGCATTCTCTGCTGAGGGCCCTCTTCCGAGTTCATAGCTGATGCCGTCTCACTGGGGCCTCACGTGGTAGGAAGGGTGAGGAAGCTGCGAAATCTCTTTCATAAGAGCATTAACCCCATTCCTGAAAGCTTCGTCCTCATAGTGTAATCACCTCTCAAAGGCCCCACCTCCTAACTCTGTCCCATTGGGTGTAAGGATTCCAACATGTGAATTTGGGGGGAGACAAATATTCAGACTATAGCAATTTCTGGGAAGTCACTAAGCCTCCTGGGGAAAGTGCCATCCAGAAGGAATGTGCGCTCAGCAGGGCCCCTCAGCCTGGGAAGTTTGCACCCAGCTAACTCAAGACAAAAGGAACTCGACCTCTCGTGTTCTGTCATCTCTCATCCTGAGCTCATTTATTCTATCTCTTCATCTAGATTTCTGCCTAACACTGTAATATAATTTCAAGGCTCATCTTAATGCATCCTTGCAGTTGGATTGTCTGGAGACACAGCATAAACCGTGCTACAAACGTTTAAAACTATACTCACACTTTCTTGTGACTAATGCCACCCATCACTGGGCTTTGCCGGATTTGAGCCCAGTTTTTCACCATTTACTCTCTTTCTCTGTCTCTAGACCTTGTCGTTCTTCATATTATTTATTTCAAGAACTCCTGGCGTATATGGTATTTGGCCAATGTCTTGCTTCAGGCTAACATTAACCAACAGCCCCACAAATATTGTACTCAGCATCCGATGTACCAGGCAGTGTGCTTTGCACCAGGGACACTTGGCACCAGTGGCTGCGAGCAGGCTGGCGAGCCTGGGCCGGCGGGTTGCCATTTTAAGAACAGACCTCCCTGACCTTGATCCACTCTTGGACGTTAGAGACGCCCCAGTTCACCATCTCATTCACCCTTAGAAAACCTGCTATTCAGCCTGGTACTCCTATTCCCACTTACAAAGAAGCAGTGAATAAACGCATTAACCCATTTTGTATCGATTCCTACACCTTATATTAAGTAACATTCAGAAAAAGGGGGGGAAGGAAGTAATATATATCGTGTCTTTGAAGAATCAGACATTACACTAGACATTTTCCATTTGTTATCTCAATTAATCCATAAGACAAGTAAAATGGTCTTTAGGAAACCAAAGTTCTGAGAAAAGCTAAGTAATGTGTCCAAAATCAAACAGCCAAATTTTTTTGTTGTTGTTTTTATGGGATTTTAATGCAGGTTTAAGTGATTCACAAACCAAGCTCTTTTAACTACACCCCCATTGAAACAACAAATGCAAACAAGCTGAAATGCACTCAGTGGGTCCTCAGCAAGTGTGCATTTTCTTTCTTATAAGCAAATCCGAGACAAAAATAAAAAACAAGCCATTTTCAAGTAACAGCTCTATGGAAATTAATACTAGTCACTCCGTTGCTCTGTCTCTACCTCCTCTGAAGCCCCTTACCTCCCCGTACCTCTCATTCACCCATTCTGTCTTTGGTCCCGATGTTCTGCTAGACTGGCCTACACCTTCTGAATTTCCTTTCCAAATCTGAAGTGACAGGTACTTTCAGGGGATGAGACAGTCACCTGCTAGGTGGGCTCAGGAAAGAGAAACAACAGCTTACTACACTCTCCTGTTCATGTGTATGTACACACACACACACACACACACACACACCCTTGCAATGGAAGACTTGCAAGTTGTGGAGACAAAAATTCGATTGCTAAATTCCTCCAAGGCAGAAACTGCTTCATATGCATTTTCTTGTCCCATGAGAGGCATTCAGAGAAAGTTTAATGCATGTATGCATGAATGAATGAATGAGAATTATAGAACTAGAGAACAAGGAAAAGAGAGTCAGAATATTACTGTCAGAAATCACTATGAGATCATTGGCCTTCCATCAATGCAGACATCTCTACTTTCTGCCATAAGAGATTCCCTGTCTCTAGAGGCAGCTCTTTGGGGAATGTTCCTTTATACTGAATTGAACATGCTCCTTTGTACCTTCCACTTATTAGCACGGCTTTTCCATTTCCTCTTTCTGTAGTTGTTGGGCACCTCAGTGATGATCTTTACAGGGCACATGGTGCAGCGCAAGAAATGCCAATAAACAAAGTGATTGCAGAATAGGGCAAGGGTTATGCTGGGGGAAATGGTCAGAAAGGTGCCAGTTAAACTGAGCCCTGGAGGTTGAACAGGAGCCAGAAGAAGAGCATCTCAGGCAGAGGGAAGAGCAAAGGCCCTGAGGCAAGGGTGAGCTCAGCTTTTTCTGGGAACTGAGAACAGTGAGGGAAAAGGACGGGTAGGCAGGGCCCCAGCATGCAGGCCCTTGGGACCTGTAAGGGGTGTGGATTTGCTCTGACTGCCCTCAGAAACCACAGGGAGCAGAGGCCTTAAGTGGGGCATTATATAATCTGATTGTGGTTTTGAACCAGCATGCTGCCTGCTTAGTGAAGAATGGACTGGTGTGGGGCGGGGAGGGGAGGGAGGTGGCAGTTAAAGCCTATTCCTGGCAATGCAGGTAACAGCAGTAGAGAGGGAGAGAGGTGGGCAGAGTCGTGACTTTATCTGATGGTGAAGTGGATATGAGGGTGAGGAAAAGAATCAAGGAAAGCTCTGGATAGTCTTTGAGCAGGACTGCCTCTCACCTATCTTTCTATCCCTCCAGATGCTAGCACAGTGGCACCCGGTAGCATCAGGCACTCTGTAAATGTCACCTGAATGAGAGAAAACCAGGGCTGGCCTCCACAAACAGCATCCCCTGCTGGACTCACCCGCTCAATCCTCAAGGCCACTTTTGCCCCACTGAATCACAGTGGTGCCCCGCAGGTTCCCAAACACCCCTAGAGGGCAGTGCACTGAGAACCATGGTTGGAGGCTAAGGTAGGACTTCCTTCAGCCTGTTACTTAATTTTCCTTGAAACCTATTTATCCCAACTATTAAGAAACCAGTGTCTCCCACCATCAGTGGAACCCCCTCAACCCAGAAACTCAGCACATACAGATGGTGCCAAAAAAAATGTATTCACATTTTAAGAAAGGAAAACTGTATTAAAATTGTAATACTCAATATATATGGATAACAAAAGATGAATACAAGTCACATTTGACTTCTGCAATTACAAGAGGGGCTCAAAGTGGTTACCATCAGCGTCCAGACACCTGATTACGGAGAACTACTGCTTGAGCAACGCTGACCAAAGTGTCCGCTTGTGTACATTTTTTGGCACCCCTGGTATACGTCACATTCCAATAAGTAGGAAAGAGAAGGAAGGGAGGCAGTAAGGGGACTACCCAGAACAACTCAGCCCACCCCCACCAGCCACCAGCTTCAGTCCTGAGTCGAAGCGGGCATTGCGTGGGGCCGAGCTCCTGCCTGCTTCTCAGCAGCCTGATTGGTGTGTGGGCATTACCCCGATTATTATTTATTTGTCGAATGCCCACAGGGCACCTGATGGAGCAGTACACGGAGACAGGCACAAATGGGCTTTGTCAGGGGGGATCCCCGCCTGCTCTTGTACCCAGGTATTTGCATATTTTTGCAACATTGTGACAGGTTTCTTTCTTGCCTGGTGCTTGAGAGCTTTAAAGTCACATGAATGATAAAAAATAATTATATGACTTGCGTAAAGCCTTGTGTGGGAAGGGTAGTATAAGCTATTACATTTAATTATTTAACATAGAAAATTATTCCCACCATATAAAGAAGCCCAGTGGGAAAGTCCACTGGTTCCATCTCCATTCCTGCCACTGGGAAAGAGACCGGACCCTGCCAAGTCTGGAAGGGATAGAAGGATCCCCAAACCTGCGGGGCTGGGTTACCCTGACCCACCAGACCTGCGGCGCTGTCAGTGGCTCCCAACCACTGCTGCAGGGGAGGGAGGGGCGTTCCATGATGCAGGAGGAAGGCAGCCAGGGCTCAAACCACAGCACCAGTAATAGGAACAATCACAGCCACCAGCAGGCACCGAGCACTTCATGTATGGACCCAAATAACCCCCCAAACCGTCTGAGGGCGTGAGTATTCCCATTGGACAGGAAGGAAGCGGAAGTTATGGTAATGTGCCTGCACAACTCAAGGCCCTCTGCCAGTGAGGGCAGTCTCTCATTTCGTTCACATTTTGTTCCCTTAAGTGGGTGCAGGTAGCTGGCTATCATGATCGCAGTGGGTCACACCTGCCCCTTCACTAAGGAGAGGTAGGCCCGTTAGGTCAGGAGGGGCACGGAGACAATGGGATGAGATTTGCTGCATCTGGGTTTGGAATGCTCTCCCAGAGCCAAGGCCGGCGGGACTTGGCAGAAGGGAATTTGAGGCAGGCAGACCACAGAGGGCTGCTGTAGTTCCAAGTTCATCCTCTGCTTCTCCTCGTGCGCCCGCTCCCGCCGCTGCCTCATCTCTGCCTTCCCTGCTCCTGCAGAGTGCTCACATGTTCCTCTGAACTTAAAGTTACCTGCATACACCACAGTGCGTCTGCTGGCCATGCCCCAGCCCACGATGTACCCATCCACACCCTGCCCGACCGGAGTCCTTTACAGGAGCCAGGGCATCCCCAGCATGAAGCGCCTGCCGTCTACTCAGGGGCAAGCCGAGGTGCAGAAAGAACCTCCTGAGGTCCCCAATAGAAGCTTAGTCAACAACCCCAGTTGTCCTCTGCTCCCAGTGGGGAAGACTGCAGGTGTCTGTATGCCCACACCATGCAATTCCAGGCGCCCAGTAAGCGCTCATTACGTGTTGGTAAGATAAATAAATGAACGAGAGGCCTTTGAAACTTTCCTGGGGAGGGAAAAGCTTAATTTTCCAAAGAAGAATTAGAGCAGAAGGCATCCAGTCCAAAGTGTACAGTCCTCCAGCAATTTCGAGAGCAGCCCCCATCACCACCACCACCACCAGAGGCAAGGGCCTGCTCCCTTGCCCCATCCCCTACCTGCTCCTGCCCTTTGTCCCCACCATCCCAGGCGATCCATGCAGCAAGGGAGCGTGAGCCTCCAGGCACGGCTGAATGAACACATCACAGGGTGGGAGCTAACACAGGAAAGTAGAAATCCTCGCTACCTCCCAGGCGGCTGGGGCCAGGAGCAGCTGTGTGGTCCAGTTATGCCTTCTCCATTAGACACCACTAATTGCCATGATTACTGTTATGCCTAAATGACATCCAATGTAATACAATTTATATTATCTCTGCTTGGTGTCAGTTACCATTGTGTCCCATGTTCCATGGGATCGACTCTTCACAGACACACACTGAGATACGGCCACTGCTGCCTCATCCCCGCTGCATTCAGCTCCCCCATCTCTCCATTCCACAGGACCCCGGGAAAGACCATGTGTCCAGGAACTGGACACTCTTCCCCACTCACCAGCCAGTGCCCCTGCACAGCTGCCCGCCACACTCCCTCACAGGCAGGGGCTCTACTCTCTTTCCCTGGGTGACCTATAAGCCATCTTTTGCCCCCTCTCTCCCATTTTAGGCCCTGCCTCCCCCAGATGGCCTTGACCCCCTCCTCCAGCTTCTGTGGGTTCCTGCTGCTTTCTTGAGTTGCAGTGTCAGTTCAGAGGCCCTGGGCCTACTCTGGGAACTTTCCATCTGCCCCAACTCCTCTCATACTCCTCTCCTCTCCTCTTCTCTTCTCTCTGTCTCTCCCCCACCCCTTTTTTCCTGCTTCTCTCCACTTTCCACCATCTGCGCAGTCTTTACTCTTTTCCTTCTTCTCCTTTCCTGTGGCTTCTACCTTGAGTAAACTTTTCCATCAATACCCTTCTCATCTTTTTCTTCTCGTGTGATTTCTGTAATTCCTTCGCTTTCCTGCCATCTCTATCTCTTGGCAGTTGAGTTTCCCTCTCTCTCAGACACTCTTCCTTCCCTCGCCTTCCCTTGTCCATTCCCACTCTCTGTCTCAATCCCAGCAGCTGCTTGTAATCTCAGCTCAGGTCTCCCACTTGGGCCCTCTGGGGCCCTGTGTGTCCCTGGAAGGGAACAGTCTCGGGGGAGAGGCCCCCAGACAGACCGAAAGTCCAGAGTCCACTTCCCTATCAGAAGCCCAGTCACCTCCTCTGTGAGCCTTTGTTTCACCTTCTCTCTGATAGAGACTGACGATGGGCAGGAAGGAACAGAGAAGGGGAAAAACCAAGTAATGGCAGCAAAATAACCTTTGCCTCAAAATTCCTAAGAATACACAACACAATCCTAGGTGTGCAGGATTTCTTATGAATCTCTTCTTACGACCAACCCATTTTAAAGCTTGTGCTGCCTCTGAGATGACCACAGCAGCGACCTCTGCTCTGGGCAGCGAAGGAGCTAAGAATCCAGAATTCAAGGGCAAAGGCATGTGCCTACCACCTCTCCCACTGCAGCCCTGCTTTCCAGGATCAGACTGGAAAACAGACCCACTCGGCCACTCATTCCTCTCTTCACAGCCCTCTAGGCAGAGAAGAGGGAGCTGGGTCTTCCCCCTGTAGGCTTAGTGGTTTCTCAGAACCTGGCAGTTGACTGTCTACATGAACTTGAGCCTAACAAAAGTTAACCATGACAACTTGCACACTGTCACTAATCTCAAAATACTACCAGCCAGATTTCATTCAAGAATCTCAAGACAGTCACATTACTCAGTAGTGACTCAAGAAAGGCAGAAAGGGCCATAGAGACACAGGAAAGGAGAGCTCAGGATTCCAGAAGTTTCAGCCTCCTCCCTCCTCCTTCCACACACCTGGGTTAGCCATACCCTCTGCTCAGTGCCACCTCCAGAACTAAACCTGTGAACCCTACTTAACAGATCACCTCTAGTAACCATGACAGTAGCTCATACTTATTTAGAGCTTACTTCAACCAGGCTCAGGTCTAAGCGCATTATAGCTATTGGCTCATTTAATCCTCGCCATAACCCCATTTTATAGGTGGGGAAACTGAGACATGGAGTGGTTAAGTTATTTGCTCCAGGTTATCCAGCTAATAAGTGCCAGAGGTAGGATCTGAACCCAGACACCCTACCCCCAGAGATCATGCTCTTAGCTACTATGCTGCCTCTTTCAACTTGCACTAGCACCTGCTAGGGAGGTGAGTCAGGGCACAGATAATCCAAAAGAGAGGAAAATCCAAAATACTTGTGCATGCGAAATGCATCACATGATACTTTTGCAACAGTCTTTCCTTCCTAGTCATGATTTGCTGACGCTAATATCAACTTGGTCTACGTTTTCTCAGCCCACGGCAGCCCGTGGCTAGAGGGGCAGCAGCGCTCAAGAGAACGGCTTCTGCCCAGGCTGTAAGTGACTGCAGGTCACAGGACAGCTGCCAGCCAGCCTCGGGGGACGGGCACGTGACCTTCCTGAGGAGGGCCAGGCAGAGGCCCTCCACCACCTCTGCAGGGTGTAGGGCCTGAGAGGGAGCGGCTGCCAGCCCTGAATGCGCCATCCCTCCTGCACAGTCAGCCCTGCGTGGCTCCGGGGAGTCGGGCATGAAGAGGTTTGGTTCACCATGTCAGGCAGAGCCAGGAAAACCTTCTCCCTGACCCTGCCTGCTACCTTACCACTTGGGGCCCGTCAGCAGGGAAAGGCGTGACGGGTTGAGGCGGCTCCAGGTCACACTGACTTGTAAGAGAAAAAGAGCTATGGTTTTCTTCCCGTCCTCCTCCCTCTGTTACACTCCTAAATCCCCCATTACCCACGGTTTTGATCAAATGAGCAAGTGGGCAAAAACGGGAGAGAGAGAGAACGAGAATGAGTCAGAGAACACTAAGGTCGGGGTGGCCCGTTAGCTCAGTTGGTGAGAGCATGGTGCTAATAACACCATTGCCAGTTTGATCCCTGCATGGGCCACCACTGTGAGCTGTGCCCTCCTTTTAAAAGAAAGAACACTAAGGTCTTACACTCCAGAAGGGACTATCAGCCTTGTTTCTGGGAATGGGTGTGGAATGGGTGGGAGGAAGAGGCTAACCTGGGAGCTGGATCTGAAACCGTCTTCGTGCTCCTCCTTGGAGGATTGATGGGCTGTGGACAGAGGGGTGGGAAGGTGGCTGGGTGGGTCAGGGTTAAAAGCTGCCTCTTAAAGGGATCCTGTCACCAGCCCCGGCAACCATGCTCCTTCACACCTGCGTTCCAGATACATGCAAATCTCCTCAGGGCTGTGTCCACAGGAGCTCTTGGCAACAAGGGCACTGGTTGGTTTATGCAGCCGGTGGAGGCCCAGGCACTGGGCCCACCAGGCACCTTGCTACAGGCCAGAGAAGTTAGTCAAAAGCCTCCAAGAGCACAGCCTGCAGAGAGCAAGGACGAAGCATGAGGCATGAGTCTCCACAGCCCAGCCAACCCAGTGGCAGCCATGAAGGGATGGGAGAGGGCCGTGGTGGAGAAGCTGACGGCATTGTGCTTCCTTCCATCTACATGTGCTCACAGAGCCCCAGGAGGAAGGGTGACAAGTGATGCACAGCCAGGAGGCTGACAGGGTCCCTTTAGGTCTCAGCCCATCCCCTGGTGCTCCCCAGCTGATTAACTTGTGTGTTAACCTTTCCTTTGCCTGCTCTCTGCCTCTCTTCCTTTCCCTTTCCTCCTCTCAGAGGTGTTGCAGACCAAGGCCCACTCACCCATTTTGTTTCAGGTCTCTGGTGGATGAAAGACCCCAACTCATCCTCCTTTCTTGAGCCCTGAGCTTTCCACCTTCCTTCCTCTCCTCCTGCCCCCACATCCAAATCATGTTTTGTTACCACGTTTTCTAGGCTAGATGCTGAGCATCCTGGACTCTACTCTGGTTCCTGTTTTTCTCCTTTCTCTTCCTCGACAGCACCCCTCCCCCACTTCCTTTCTGAAATAGCTTGACCCACAAAGATGGTATTCCTCTCTAGAGATATTCCCCTAGTGTTTTCTAAAACCTAATTTTAAAGCACACACATAGTTATAGTTCATTGGGGTCTTCACTCTTCACCTCCCTTCCTTCAAAATCATCGTTCTCCATTAGCCCTGAGAATGATATCTGACAACCTGAAAGATAATTCGTTGTTTCCTGCTCAGAGCATGTGACTTAAATGGGAGAGAGAGGTCTCTCTCTGCCTCAAAGGCTCTAGTATACTCAGAAAATATTCTGAGAAGCCAACAAGAAAGCCATGATTCCAAGCTGACCCTCACCTAACCCGTGCCCTAGCCAACCCCTGCTTCCCCAGGCCGCTGTCCAAAGTCTCCGGTGGCGCTTCTGTTTTCTCTTGGCAGAAATGCCTGGGAACGGAGAGTCCCCTTTCCCTGTGACCTGACCTCCCACACTAAGAATAACAGCCCTAGGACAGCATGTCTTGCGATCCCTCTGGAAAGAGGGCATGGCTGGGAAGTGGGGAAGTTAAGGGAGCTGGATAGAGCCAGGAGGAAATGGAAGAACACAGACTCTTGGCTCTTGTGAGTAAAATATAAAAAGGGAGAGTTGGCAGACTTGTAGAGAGCTGGGGAGAGCGATCTGGGAAACTCTCAGAGGAACCCTAATGCTTTCATACCCACTTGCCAATCACTAGAATTCCATCTTCTGGAGGCCAACTAGTGGCTCAGAGAATAGGAAAATTCTGGTCCCTCTGAGTAAATGTGCTCCAGCCATGTTTTGCCCCCTTTGCAGACATTCCCTTAAAAATTGAAGGAGCAAATGTTCTTTTTTAAAGAAGACAAATATCTTTAGGACTAGGTCCTTTCCACTCCACCCATGGGGAATGTGGCTGCCCTGTTCCTGGGTTTTCCTGAACTGTGAGCAGATAGCCCACAGCACTGCTCTCTAGACTCCCACACCTCTCAGACAGGCAAATGGTCCACTCTCTGTACAGAGTGCACCCACCCAGGACTCCTGGAATCCACTAAAGAGTCTGGGACAGCCTATCCCTGGGTTGACCAGTTGTCCAAGTATTGCAAAAAAAATCTTTCAAAAACATTTATCTCTTCCCTTCTCCAAATATGGTGAAAAACAAAAAAATCCCATGCATGCAGAGTAAAGTGGTGAAGCCGGGACACTGTCTTCCCGTTCTGTGCCAGAACCTCTCCTCCATGGCACTCCTTCCTAAGAAGCCTGCATCCCAATCCAAACTCTCTACCCAGATGACACTTATCAGTCCAGGTCTCAGGAAGGGCTCTGACAACCTTGTTCACGTTGGTGACATCTGCATGGCAGTGGGACGCTGTATCAGAATGGAGATGCTGGGAAAGGAGCCTGGGGCAGGTGCTTAGGAGATACCCCGAGAGCACTGTGTAGGGCCATGTCCTGCATGACCAAACTGACACTGACCTGGGCTCTGTCTCCTTTCAGTTAGGAAAGGCTTTGCCAGGACAAAGCTGCCCCTGGAAATACTGGAGCCTGTCCAGTGCTGGGACAAGGGTGACTTCTGGTTCTATCTTCACAGAGCCCAGCTTTATGGGTATCATTAAATGATATGGTCCCCTTGTTTTCGCTGAGCTTTACGTGAGTCACCTCTGGGCCATCCTTCTGGACCACTCTGACTGCTTCTTGTTAGTTCCCAGATCACCCATGAGACCACAGCCCATTCTCTTCTAAGGGGTCATCCACCTGTGCTCCCTCCAGACAGGCCCTTCTGATGGAAGAGAACTGGGGGTGTGGGAGATGCTGAATGCGGACTGAAGAGTCCAGACACAACCCTGCAACACTGCAGCGTACACTGTCTGCCCCATGCCCGCTCCTACCCTGCTGGGAAGTAGAAAGGGCCTCTGTGCAGGAGGGTGGTGAGTCTGGAGGAAGGGGAGCTGTGTGGCCCTGGGAAGACAGGACAGGAGCATTGGCCACCCTCTCTCCCCGGGCCCTGGGCTCCTGGCCACGGTGAGGGTGTTTGGAACTCCAGCAGCAACACTGAGGTGCGGACAGTGGTTCTGGTGGCGACGTTGCTCTGTTCGTGTCTGTCTAACACTCCTTTTTAATCCTGCCCCGCCTGCCCCCCTGTGTAGGGTTACTTTAGTGATCCCTGGAATGTTTTTGACTTCCTCATCGTAATTGGCAGCGTAATTGACGTCATTCTCAGTGAGACTAATGTGAGTATGACTCTGCCCCCCAGGAACCCTCCTCCTTCTTCCTCTGCTCCTCTGCTTCCGCTCGCTCTCTCACACTCTCTCTCTTTACCTCCTTTTATTTATTTTATTTAATTTCCTGTTTTTACCCCCTTCCAGTCATGCTTTTTATTGAACCTGCCGTCGTCCTGTGAGGGAAAAAAAGTGGGAGCTTCTCCTCCTTTTTTTCCACTAGTCCCAGCTCAGCCCACTGTGCAGGGCCCAGGACCTGGGAGCCGAGTGGAGGGAGCAGGCGAGGGACATTGCCTGAGCCCCTCCCAAGGTGACCACAGCCCAGCGTAACCTTTGAACTAACCCAGCTTTTGTCAGGCCTCTCCACCCTGCAAAAACCAGGTCACCCAGATTTGAGCCGCCAGAACTGTAGAGTGGTAAGAGAGTATTTAATATACCCACGTAACCTCTTTCTTTTCTCATTTTTTTCTCTTCTCTCCTTTCTTTCATGCTTTGTTTTTTTCATTTCTCCTCTTCCTTTTTGTTTTGTTTTTCTCCTTTGTTGTTGGTTTTTTTTTCTCTCCTCTCTTTTCCTCGGCTTCTCTGCCCCATGCAGCACTATTTCTGTGATGCATGGAATACATTTGACGCCTTGATTGTTGTGGGTAGCATTGTTGATATAGCAATCACCGAGGTAAACGTAAGTACATGGCGTCTGTCCCGAACTGTCCGTGCCTGCGCTAACACTCATTGTCTTTCCCCGGTTTTTTTGTTTTGTTTTGTTTTGTTTTGTTTTTTTATCCTTCATTTTATTTTCTCCTCCCCACCTCCTTATTTTCATTTAGTTTTTTTGTTTGTTTGTTTAAATTGGTTTAAAGGATTTTTTTTTCTTGTTGCTTTATTTTGACATTTTATTTATTTATTTATTTTTAACTTTGGAATGAGTTAAAGTTTTAAGTTTTAATTTTAAAACAAACTTAAGTTTAAAACTTTCCTTTTAAGTTTTGATTGCTGCATCTTTTTCTCTCTCCTTTTATAATCAGCCTGGCATGACTCAACTGTATAGGAGAATGCAGCTATGGGGATCGTGGACTGAGAAAACCAAGGGATAGTTACAACTTCTGGGCAGCTGCTGGGGCAGGGACCCAAACCTCCCTTCACCCCCCACCTCACCTCCTGACCACTGCTGCTCCCTCTCCTGCCTTCCCACCCACCTACCTTGGAAAGGAACCTCTCAAAGTGGGACACTGGAGTTAAGGCTCCGGCTTTGCCTGCACCGTCAGCTCAAGGCGCGGCCCATTACATTCACATTGAAAGGGCTCCAACCCATGTAACGTCAGCAGCCCTCCAAGATTGTTTGGGAGAGAAGAGAAGCAGCCATGTTCAGACTCCTGCATGCACCCCTCTTCATAGAGTGGCCAAAGAGCTAGGTGTCTGGGTGACCCACCCGGAGCTCTCCGGGGGTGCTTTCCCCTCTGGCTGGGGCAGGAGCACCTCCCTCCCACATGCACCTGCCCAGAGAACCAACTTGCCCCAGCCCGGTTGTCCCCACTGCCACCCCCCTCACACCCGGCCTGGCTCCCTGGCCTCAGACAGAACCCCAGGCCCTGCGCTGCAAGGCCCCCTGCCGCCTCTCCCAAGAGCTGCCTCCTCCTATACAGTTCCTACCGGTTCCTGCACATGTCTTTCCGTTACCTGGCATGTTTAAACCTTCTCTCTTTATCTATAGGCCAGCCCTCTGCGGTCAGTCTTTAACATGTATTGTTTAATTTTTCTGTTGTTATTTTACCTTAATTATGAGACTGGTAATGTTTGCACAAACCTTTGATGCACTGAAACATTGAATAACAGCACGGAGCAGACGCTGTACGGTTTTTATCTAAGATGTTTGAAACTGCCATCTCCCGATTGTGTCCTGCCCTCCCCTCTGCATCCATATTTTGCTCCCAACCAGTTGAACTGACATGTTATTTTATCTGCCTGATTCCCCTGATCCAAAGCCCCTGTCTGCTCCTCTCCCAGCAGATAGACATTGGAGGGAGGCCGTCATGCTTTCCATACGTCCCCCCATCCACCTTTTGCACCCTCCCTGCTCCTCTGCAGTTCGAGATTCCATTGTCCCTGTGTCCCACATCCCCGAGTCACCTTTGTCTCATGGTGTGTGGGTTTGTGTGTGTGTGTGTGTGTGTGTGTACACTCTCCTTTGTCTTCTTCCAGTAAGTGATAGGTCATGAAAAAAAAAATCAGTCTTCCTACTCATGCTCTGTGCCCTCCTCCCCTCACACCCTGCCCCACACTCCTGAGCACACTCCTAGTTTCGCAGGCTGGACAGGCCTAAGCTGTATCTCAGAGCCAAAGTGAGTTACACAGGCGCATGTGATGGCCAGAGCCTTAGCACAGGCAGCTCGCACCCTGCAGCGCTCTCAGCTGAGGCGTACTGCGGAGGGGCATAGGGAAGGGAGCAGTGGGCCTGCCTTCCAAGGGTGTCATTCTCAGACAGCACTGCAGATCTGCATGAGAATCTATGCGAGGGACTTGGAGCCTGGTAGCAGGAAAATGCAGGAAGGTGACAGTAAGCTGCTCCCTGCATGCAGATAGGACCCACTGCCGTCCCAGGGAGTCCGCTGGGGTTCTCACTATTGGCAGGACCCACTCACATCAACACTCAGCTTACCATTTCTCCCAAATTATTGGTTTTTAAAAGAAAAACAAGGACAAAGCAAAAGGGTATAAAATTTCTACAGAAAAAGTGGCTATGTTGGGGGTAGAATGAGGTACAGGACAAGAAAGGAGCATGAAATCATCAGGCAGAGCTCTCCATTTGTAAGTGGTTTGCTATTTACAATTCACCCTTGAATTCATCTCCTGTAACTGAACCACCCTGTGAATCTGACAGGCAAGAATTCTCATCCCTAATTTGCTGATGCTAAAGGTGATGGTGGAGAGATTAAGTGGCCTTCTGTGCCACACAGTGGAATCCAGGCCTCCCGGTGTAGCCAGTTAATTCACTTTGCCCTGGGCCAGGGTTCCTATCTCTTTAATCCATGATGCCCTTAGATAAACATGCATCTCACATGTCCCCCTCTCTGTACTCCACTGGGCAGAATTTCTTCAGCCCTTACATTCTGTAATTTATATTTAAAATAATCATAGGTGGGGTTATTTTCTCATTTTCTAAACAAAAAATTTTTCATCAGCCACCCCCCTTGGAATTCTAATGCACCCTAACTGCTCCTCACCTGCCTTCATCCCACATGCGGGTATTCCTCACTCCTCCAGACTTGTGAGAAGTCACACCGAAGGGTGTGCAGAGATTCAGTGGGGACAATGTGTGTGATGGAGAGCCAGGGGAAGTATCTGGAGACCCAGCACTTATTTCTGGGCCACTTTCTCCCCTTCCCAGATAATTAAAGGCTTCTGAACAAAAGGAACAAATGTAACATCAGCCGGCAGGAAGGTGGGGTAGGAAAGGAAGAGAGGGCTAGATGTGAAGTCAAAGCGGGCAGGTTGTTGAGTCTTTCTTCTTCTTCCTGTAGAAGATGTAGCTTCCTCACCTGTCAAAGGAATATGATGGTATTTATGGCACTGTGCTTTGAAGCTCAAATAAGAGCATGTGTTTTCAAACTCTATGTAAACTGTAAAGCACTAGTGATTGGGAGAGACTGTAGCACCCAAGCAAATGACATTTTCTCCCAAACCTGCTGGAATAGCTGGGAGGGCCTAACCCCTGCCCAGTTGTATTTAATTATAATTTACAACCCGCAGACACTGTGAGAGCCCTTGTTTCCTGGATATGATTAGATTCTTGGAGAGGTTGACAAGTGCGGCCAGATCAAAGCCAGCAGAACTTATTGGCCACTGCCCATGACTCAAGCCTCGACAGGGCTGTTCCACAGGCACAGCTGTGGCACAACCCTGCACTCGGATAGCAACCAATATGGACGACACATTATACGAGCAATACCGCTCAGTCTCAGAGGGAGGGCCTTCCACCCACATGGGTCTGCCTTCAGGCCACTGGTAACTTACGGGTCTGGACACTCCCTGGTGCAAGGATGTTTACAGCTCCAGGATGCTTTCCCCAGGTGCCACTTGAGGCCTTCCCAGAATTTTCTAGTCTTACTCTCATCCCAAGACATCCATTCCCAGATATGTACTCTATGTGGTAGGAATCCACACTAAAAGCCTCATTGGAATCCATGAGGACTTTTCACCTGTAACTTGTCATCTTTGACTCTTGTACACCTACAGAAATCCACGCTCATTTCCCTCACCTAATCGCCATATCACCCTGCCTTCCAAATACTCAGCCACATTTAAACTCATCTCCTCTTAATTGTCTCTTTCCTTCTTGCCTTTACTGGGCTATGTATGGCACCCCTCCCTCTCAGCAAATGGAGTTCCTACCAATGCCAGGAGCCACCATTCATTCTTGCCACCATATTTATTGTCTCACTTTCTGTGTGTCAGGCACAATTTTAGGCACTTGGAACATATCAGTGGACAAAACATACTAAGTCCCTTCCTCATGAACTGACATTCTAGCGTCGGGGGAATAATCAGACAGTGAGCAATGCAATAAGGACAGAAAATAAGGACATCATACCATCTGTTAAAAGATGGTAAGTGCTTTGGAAAAGCACTAGTGTTGGGTACGGGGCATCAGAGGTGCTGGGAGCAGTGAAGGCAGGTGCTGGTTTAACTAGGCTCAAAGTGAGGAGTTCCGTGCAGGTATCAGAGAGGAGCTCTGGGGGAAGGGGCAACAGCCAGTGTGGCTGGTGCAGAATGAGCAGGGCAGAAGGAGGGGTGGGGCTCGGAGAGGGGGACCCCATTTGGGCTTTTATGCTGAGCAAGGAGGGGAAACACTGGTGCCTTTGAGACAAGGTGTCCCATGATCTGACTTCCATTTGCAAAGGACAACTTTGCTGTCCGCAGGAGTCAGAGCAGACACAGAGCACCCTGTAGAAGGTGCATGCGGTAACCAGCCGGAGGGCATGGTGGTCTGCCACAAAGCAGCCGCAGAAGTGATGAAAAGCAGAAGTGGTGAAAAGGGTCAGATTCTCAGTCTGTTTTGAAAATAGAACTAACAGTATCTCCTGACAGACTGGATGTGGGAGTGGGAGAAAGAAGCATCCAGGATATCTGTGAGGTTTGGGCCTAAGCAGTGGGAGGGTGCAGCTGGTATCAACCGGGAAAGACAGGAGGTGGAGTACGTTGGCATGAGGGCACACAGCCAGAGGTCAGAGCATAGAGTTGTCAGCATAGAGAGAGTATTCAAAGCCGTGACAGCGCTGCAGAGCTCCAAGAGAGGGAAGAGACGAGAGAGACGAGGACTGAGCCGGGGCCTCCAACATGAAAAGAGCGGGACCCTTTGTGCTCAGAGCCAGCCTGGTTCAGCTTCTGTCCAGTCAGGGAGATGCCTCTGAACCACGGCCCGTGTAACCAGAAGGCATCTAAGTCCCCACCTTGTATAATTCCACTGGGCTCTGCTGCCAGGGCTGGGCACAGGCCACTGCCCTTCTCCTCCCCGAGCATCACCTTGTCCTCACTCAGAGCCTTCCCTGCCTCGGCGTCCCCTGGAAGAGCAAAGGGCAGCACTTTGTGCCTCTAAGGAAGCCTTCTGGTCTTCCTTTACTTCTCAGATCTCAAATTATACTTTCCAGAGGGAAAACCCAGAGACGTAACCCCTGCGATTGTTAATGGAAGTTCCTGTAGCATCAGAAACTGCTCCCTACATCCCAAATTGGAAACAGGTGGATGCCTGGCCAAAAGCCTTTCCCAACATTCTTCTTTTTCATTCTGTAGTTAAGTTGGTTGCTGAGAAGTCTGTATTCTTGCATGATGGACACAGAGAAATACGACCAAACTGGGAATGAAGAAACCTGTGTTTTTTCCAGCTCTGGCACTGTTAAGCCATGTGACTTAGAGGAATCACCCCCATTCTCTGGGCCTCAACTGCCTTGAATGCAAATGAAGGTGAGGGTAGGTTGAGATTCTCAGAGGGCCCTTGAGCCTCTAGCACCCCATGATTCTAAATGGGGCGTTTTCTGATCGTTTGAGGCAGATGTTCATGTCTTCCTCCCCACCTTGCCAGATTCCAGATCTAAGGTGGGGTTCCTGTCAGAAAGCCCCCAAGGCCATGTGGGAATTGGCGCACTTGGCTTTGGCATGGCTTAAGTGGAAATCTCCAGAGAGAAGGCCCTGGAGGGACCTCCGGGGAGAGGAGTGGAACAGAGATTGTGTGAGGCTTGGAGCGCTTCTGCGGAAGGTTCAGAGGGAGGAAAAGCGGAAGATTTACTTAGGTGCCAAAATGCCAGTCCACAGAAGTGACCAGAGCAGGAAAATAAAGGAGCAACGGCACTGCTGTGGTCTTAGCTGATTAGAGCAACGTGGAGCTGGGAGGAGGTGGGGGGGAGGCAGAAGGCTGCTCTTGGACGAGTGTGTGCCAGGCATCCTGTAAGGACGTAACACACAGCCAGGTTGCCTCCTCAGAGTGCTTATTGTCCGCAGGACCAACAGTTTGCACCAGGTCATGCATCTAACGGATGGCAAGACTGAAATTCAAATCCATTTCTGTGGGAAAATTGCCTCTTGCATTTCCACAGAGCCCACTGGCTAAATCACTGGGCCAAGCTGGCCTGGGCATGGCATCGCCGAAGGGCCCCTGCGAGTCACTGATCCTCATTCAGTGCAGTCCCAGCAACGTGGCCTGGGGCAGAGAGGCTTGACCTACGTTCTGTGTGCCTACTGCTGTGCTCAGTGCCACACCAAGGCAGCCTGGGAATGCTCCAGCAGCAAGCGCTCTGCGCGTCCCATGTTCACACACCTCATTAATGGGCTCAGGACAAAAGGGCAAAGCAAGTGGAAAGCCCACCCCCTCCCGTTGCCCACCTGACTTATGCAACTTGAGAAGAAAATGGAAGCAGGGGGAATAATGAGGGAGAGCAGGACAAGGCAGGGTGGGGCTCACATCAGGGCCTCCAGGCGCTGCCCCAAATCCTCCTTACCCCACGCCTGGAGCCGGGAGTATCTTCCCACCACAGACCCACAGACATAACTTCTAAAGAATTGCCACTCGTTGGCTTCCCATACAAATAATAAAGCAACTTTGGCTCCTTCTCTGGCTTCGGGGCCTGGAATAACGGGGAAAGCAGTGGTCCTGCAGCACAGTGTTTGCTGCACACCCCGCTCACAGCTGAGTCAAAGAGCTCAGCCCGCAGACTCCAACCTTCTCTCCATCCTTCAGCCCACACTGCCTCCATGGCCTCAGCCTGGCTCTCTTGATCTGCATTTTCCTGCCCCTGCCATAGCAGAGAAGGGGCCAGAACAGCACGAGAAAGGCAAAGCTAAGTGGTCCCCTCCCCGCCAAGAGCTGTGATGAGGGTAAAGGCAGAAAGTAGATTCATCCAAGGATGCCAGGGTGGACGCAACTTTGGAGACCACCTAGCCCAAGCCCATCCCCATGGACTCCACACACTGAGCATCTGCTGTGGAACGGGGCCCAGGATATGTTGGCAGAACAGATGAGGACGCTGAAGGCAGGGGCAGGAAACAACCTGCTCATTCCCAGCTTTTTAATAGTAAGGCCAAACCAGAACCTGGCCCCTAACTCCCAATCCTGTGTGTTTAATGTCGGGCACTCAAATGGTGGCATTGCCACACATTGTCTAGACGATAATGGTCAGTGTGTCCTGAGCTGGTTCTAAGGTAAATTAAAGCAGGATTATTGTCTCAGGCCGAGCTGGGTGGGGCAGACTTGATCCTTGCATCTCCCTACGCCTCCATTTCCCTTTGGGGGGATCCCACCTTCTATTGCTCAGGGACCTTCCTTCCAGCCTCTTTACCCTCACCCCCACAACAAAATTAACGTGCCCAAGGTGCCTTGCTTCCAGTACACTAATTCATACTAAGGCAGCAGTGACTCGATAAGCTACCCTTCCAAAATACAATGTTACCTTTAGAGAGAAGGAGACAATGCTCAACCTAAAGATTGAACATCTAGTATGCTGAATGTAAGACTTTCAGGAACGCGACCCCTGAGTGAGAAAGTTGTTCCCCACTCTCCACCCTCCAGTTGTTTTACACAGGCAATTTCCTCCTCTGCTTGAAAATAAAGTTGGCCCTCGAGAGATCGCAGAGCCCCAAGCATTCCTCATGGGGAGACAACACATAACCATCGGCAGTGCAGCTGGAACTGGAAGAACCATTTTGAAAACCCCCAGGCCTCTGAAGAGTGAGGCTGGCTGTGTAGGCAGCAAAGGAGCACTGTAAGGCCACACATGGTAGGAGAGGCAGCCCCTGCAAGCACGTTCCCCAAAGCTGGTGCCTTGAGAAGTGTCTTGCAGGCTTCACCCGAAAGGTTCATGGGAACCGGTTTTTTATGGACATCCTGATTTGGGTTCTTCGTTCAGCTGTTGGATCATCTGACAGTTATAACCTGTCATTGCTCCCCTTGCCCTCTGCCTTCCAACCAGGACCCCTTCACCTTTTGTTTTCTTCTGATTTTCTTTCCTTCCCTATTCATTTTTTCTATCCATATACAACTCTCTCCCTTCCCCTAAAATAGAAGAGTGAAAGGAAGCTGTCACAACACACCCCTTGATTTGGCCAGACAGCCATCTGGGTCGCGCCAGTGTCTGTTACTTGAGCTCTCACAGGCGGAGCAAGCTTTTGTTGCTGTGTTTGCCAGAAAGCTTCTAAAGCAAAGGAGCCTAGAATATTCCATGTGTTGGTAGAGAGAGTGAGAGCCTCACCTCAGTCAGGCTCAAAAATGCCCACAAGTGCCCAGAAAGCATCGTCACTTTTGTTGACACTCATTTACTCTCCATGTCTGTGCCCCCACCCTGAGAATTGTCTGCTTTTGTTTGTTTCCTTTTTGAGTCTGTTTCTGTCTATCAACTCTTGTTGTCTGTCTCCCTTTCTTCTCTGTCCTTCTGGTCTCTCTCTCTCTCTCTCTCTCTCTCTCTCTCTCTCTCAGAAATCTTTCATGTTATTAGCACCGCTGACAGCTGATATCAGTCATCTATTCTTTATGGGTTTCTTTTGTTTGAATGACTAGACACTGCCTGTCCTTCCCAAGGGAAGATGAAACTACCCTGGCAATTTGGTAATCAGTCTTGTTTAGTGTGAGTCTCTGGCAGGTAAAGCACGTGGGGAGATATCAGGCTGCAGGTGAATAACACAGTGACTCCTGCAGCTTAAGCTGCTTCCAGCCACATGAGCCAGTCACAGCTTACACTACAGGCTGTCACCACTGCCCACCCTCTGCAACTTAGCACACAAAGACAGGAAGAGCACGGGAGAGCCAGAAGTCAGCCTCCATGCTCTGTACCTCTTCACGAATCCCCTTGGGGCCAAAGACCACCTTGAGGGCAGCTCTGAAGGGCATTTCCTCTGGGTACCTGTAGCCACAGATTCAGGAGAACCAGTCTCCTTCTGGCTAGAAATTTTCCTTGGAAAACCAGATGCAAGCCAGGGGTTTCAACACAGTGGGCAAGGGGCAGGAGGGCTGCTGTTCTTTCCACTCACCACCTTGTCATCTTTGGGCGTAGCTTCTTCATTTGTTTTCTGCCCTTTCTGTCCAATGTTTTTGCCTCCCTCATAATTCCCCCATCTTCCTCTTCTTACTACTGCCCTCCACAGATCCATGTCCATCTCTCCATTCATACCTGACCGAAATGGAAATACTGTTTAAGAATTACTTTCAACTACCGTGTTTCCTTTATTCGCCCTTATATCTGAAAACTATTGACATCTACCCTCAGCTTCTGTACATCCCAGGTGACTTGTGCTAGTTTACACTTTGCATTTCCCTTAGCAAGGAAGCTCTTCATGCAACTTCAGAAGACTGTAATTTAAAACATGTTTTGCTTTGGCCTCCTGGAAAGTCCCTTCCCTGCTGCTACCTCTGGTGGCTCTAAGATTCAGCATCTCCCAACTCCTTCACATCTATAAAGCCACACTAGTTCCTGGGATGTTCATTTCTCCTGGTTGAAAGAGGACATGAAAGGATAATGAGAACCCCCCTCTTAACCAACACTCGCTGGCCCTGGCCATACAGCTGATATCAAGTGTCTCTAGAAGCCCTTGGCTCCTGCCTTTGCCAGTTCTCAGACTAATAATTCCCAACCTGATAGTTGTCTTGCCACCCAAGACTAACTGGGGTCTCACCAACAAAGCCCCAATCCCTCGGCTTCCCACCACACCATGACACTCACAACTGAACTAGCCATCTTGTCTTGCAGATCAAATTGAGAAGAGAGTAGTGACAGTGAAAACAGAGAAGCAGAGCTTGGGATGGGGTGGGGGCAATGCCGGCTGGACCAGACCTTAAGGTGTAGAATAGAATTTGTATCAATATCCTCTCCCTAAGTTCTAGACAAGAGAATTAAAAAATAAAATAAAATTTAAAAAAGCCAGTGTTCTATAGCAGTATAGCCAGTGAAAGACCCACATACTCCCATGACATTGTTTTTGACTCATATTTTAGAGGAATTTCAGTGACCCTGATATTATAATCATTGCCTCAATGGCAGCCATTGGGATTGGGGAGCCCATTTCCACTCAGCCAAGACCAGCCTTCCGTGGAGAGCATCAGAGGTAGTCTGAACCTCTCAAAGTCAACGTGTCCTGGAGGGTACAACAGTGACTTATGATCTCTCCAACCAACTGACCTCAAGTGAATAGTCTGGAAGATAACTTGGTTGACTACTACCTGGCCCCTAAATCTCTAGTAATCCTTGCCTCTTGGCTGTGCTAAAAAAAAAAAAAAAAGAAAAAGAAAGAAAGAAAGAATGGGAAGGGAAAAGTCCTTCCCTTTTTTATATGGTTAAGGGCTATTTTCAACAACCTTTTAGTTCTCCAGAGAGACAATATAATGTTAACAATTGGGAAGCACATTCCACTGATTGTCACATCCATCCTCTTGGGAAATCCTTCCATCTAGAACCCTCTCTCTGCCAGCCTCTGGTATTCCCTGAGCATCCTCCGTGTGGTCTAAAGATAGTACCCAGGTGAACAGGAAAAATGAGTACATTTCAGAAACAAAGACTCATCCACTGAGGTGACACTTCAATTTGATCCTGAACTTCATTCAGAAAGACAGTTTTCCAGAGAATCTCTCTTATTAACTGCCCAGTGCCAGTCCTATTGTCGCTGCCAGCTATACCAAACCAAGCTAATCTGCATACGTATACTGAAGTAAGTTAATTGGCTTTTCCTTTCTATTTGCCCTTAGTCTGTTAGCTGGAACACAAGCCTCTGCCTCTTGCGTTGAGTAATCACCTTATTTCATTTATAAAAAATGCATGAACAAATTAATTACCCCATCATCTTTAACCCCTTGAAAATTGCCAGATCATTAGAAAACAAAGATGAAAGAATTGGCTGCTCAAAAATTTACTTCACACCTACTATTAGTGGGTACAGCAGCGTATTAAAGCTCAGCCAGAATGTCGGGGGAGTGGGCAGTTGTGTTGTCTCCTATGGGAGGGGAGAACAGGCAGGGCCTCCAGGCTCTTGGGGCATAGGTCTTCGGGAGTCTTACCACCTCTCTTCCCCAGGAAGACCTTGGATGGAGAAACTATAAGCTAACTTGGGGGACCTGGGAGCAAACCTGGGAAAAGGGCAGAGATGGATGGCACAAGTACTCCAGGCCACCAACTAATTTTGAATTTAGCTCATAAAGTAGATCTGATGCTAGGTAGTTTTCCAAGACATGTACTAGGGAGTCACGAGAGTGACAAGCAACACAAACACATCTCTGGGCTGACAGTGCAGGTGCTCCAGCCTGGCTGGTCCAGGCTCCCCTTCTAGCTCACCAGGGGGTTCCACTTGCAGCCAGACAAGGGGACCCAAGACAGGAACGACTATACTGCGTCCTCCAGGAAGGCCTTTTGGGATCTGGCAGTGTATCAGTGGACCGTGGGTTCTCGAGAGCCGGGGCTGTGTGTTGGGCTTCCTTGTATTGCGTCCACTTAGAAATCACTCCGTGATTGCTGTCTGATAGCCATAGTTATTTTTGAGACCATGGATTTTATAAACATGGTTGCTCACATTAGAACAGGCTTGTGTGAGAGGCTGACAGGCAACACTGCTCCAGCAAGTCAGAAGCGCCCTCTGAAGAACATGGGTTAAGCCCGAGAAAAAAATTAATCTGTGAGTCTCCCTTCTGCCCCAGTGAGAGTCTCTGGAGCACTCTGAGCACGGAGTGAGAGGCCCGTCCTCCCACTCACTGCTGCCCTAACGGCTCTTCCTGACTGCTTCCTGTCTCCTGGAATAGAGACATATCGTGAGGATTCTTAAATGAATACATAGTATTAAAATAATAAGACATGATCGAGGTGATTAGAATACACCTAAAGCTAAATCTTGAACCAAAATATGACTTAAATAGATGAGACCTTAAATAGGATCTCTAAGGCTAAAAATCAACACAAAAAAAGACAGTTCAGACATTAAAAACCCCAAATGAGGGATTCTGAATGTTTAAGAAGTAAAATAAAACACGTAGTTTAACTTTTTAGATGGTGGGGGAGCTATTCAGTTGGACCAGGTGACCCAGGTGGGTTCTCTAAATGATCTCCGTTCTGGTCTTGTTCAGGATGGGATTGACCCAGAAGACCTTCAGGCATTTGCCCAGTGTTCTTAGCAGTAATGGGTGGCTTTGGTAGTTTTCAGGGTGGACCCAAGAGGGGAACAATGGCCCAAGCCTGCTGGGAACTCTGCCTACTGCCTGGCATACTACTTACTAGTGTAGACTGACCTCTGTCTGACCCTCACACTCCCTCCCTCACTGAAGCCCTAAAGACAAAAAACTCCTGTCCGTAAACACAGGAGCACAAGCACTTGACCATCCCGAATTTCCTGTGTGTGTGTGTGTGTGTGTGTGTGTGTGTGTGCGCGCGCGCGCGCGCGCTCATGCGCGCACGCCTCTGTGTTTCCATGTTTTATTGCAGCCCGCTAGCAAATTCTAGTAAGCCCCCTCCAGGCATGTAGATTGACCTGGCAGCTACTATTCCTCAAGAAGCAGGAACAGATCTAGACTATGTTCTATAAATGACTGAAGAGGCGTCCCTTTCCTTTTCATCCCTTGCTTCACCTGTATCTCCACCATTCCCAAAAAAAGACATCCTACCCGTTTGCTAGGGAAAAAAGGAATTTGCTGAGAAATCTGTTGCGAAGGAGTATTTTCAGTCTGCAAGCAAATGTCTAGCTGTGCACATTTCCATCCTTCAAAACTCCCATCACACGTTTCCTTGTTTGTACCTTAACAACAGAAACACAAGAGCAACCATCTGAAAGGGAAGGGTAAAAAGCAAAGTCATGACCTTCTAGACTTACCAGCTCAGATGGTCAGGATCAGTCAGGGGCTGAGCTGTGTACTGGGGCCCAAAGAGCAGGGGCGTCTTCTGAACACGGGCTCAGGGTGCTGGGGCAGAGAGTTGCCAGGACACACTCACCTGCCGCCAGTTTCCACAGATGCTGCCCCAAAATGAGCTCAGCAGTCAGACCCATGAGAACAGCTTCTTAGGGTGTTAATGATCATATCTCAAGTTGTGTGCAGGGCTTTCAAATTACAAAACAATTCCACACTCATTATTTCATGCCATGGCCAAGGTTGCCCACACCTGTAGACTAATAGCTAAGCAGGACATCTCCCACCTGAGCCTCAGGCGGGGTAAAGCTTGACTGCAACAAGTCCTCAGAGGTTATCTTAGGACACATGGCTTATTTCAAAATCAAAGTCCAGAAGCCCTCATTTATAAGGCGTGTGAATTATTTAATTATTGGCCAGAGATGGTCCTTGGAAGATGTGAGACCCAGCTACGTGGAGCCCACACTCATGGCGCAGAACCTGCCTGGCCTACACTTTGTATTTCTTTCACTTGTCCCCTTTTGCCCTCTCCTGCCACTGTGTTGCTCCTGTGTTAGCCAAGATCTAGAGTGCCGGCATCTTCGTTGGAGACTCATTACAGCTTATCTCTATCTGCCTTTCTTTAAAGCCAGCTGAACATTCCCAATGCTCTCCCTTTATGGTAAGACCAACCCTCCAGACCACGCTCTCAGCTTCTGTGACTTCCTCTAATATCCCCCACTATTACCCACCCGACCCCCCGAGACTCCTGGAGCCCAGCCTGGCTCGTGTTGCATGTAACCACCATGTCCGTCATGCACCTTGCCTGCCTGGTCTCGTGTGAACTGTGACGTGCTCTCTGTGTAATGGTGTTCTTTTCCCTCCCTGAGCTTTCCTTTGGGTTATAAGTCACTGTGATCTTGACTATCTAAAGAGCCACTGGGAGAGAACTGGACCCAAAGGCCATTTCCTGTTAAACATCCTGAGGACTCCACTGGCTAAAGTGACTAACCTTAACCTGATGTGGGAAATTTGCACAGGGCTCCTATGAGAACCATGGTAAGGCCTCCTGGGAAAAGAGGGAAGAGAGAGATGATCTAGCCAGGAGCTGGAAAGGCAGACAATGACTTCCTTTTAATCATCAATTGTCTGTACGGACTGGCCTCCCTTGTGCTCTGAGTTCAAGGTCACAGGAAAAGGTTTAAGCTGGGATTTGTTACTGAGCGTGTGGTTGAATTTCCAGTCACTCCAACAATGTTACCTGTGAATTTTTCTAAATTCCTGAAGTTCATTAAAATAAGGCTATACCCACTTTTCTGCAGCAGAAAAACAAACTTGATTCTTTGATCAGACCACTCCTGATGTGAGTCTCTGATTTACTTTGGCTTAAGGGATAGAGATGCCTCTCGGTGACCTTGAAGTCTCCTTGGAACAGCCTTCTCCAAAAGGCTGTCGTCACACATTTAGTGAGTGGGTTAATTCCCTGAATGCCAGGAGTCAGCAGACGAGGCAAGACTGGGTGGGTTAACGGTGTTTCCTGACATACCCATCCTGGGCTGGTTGGAAGCTGCCGAGGGCAAGGCTGGAACTGGGTGTTCTCCTCACTTCACAGGGACGGCCACTGGCGTCTGCTTCTCCACTGCAGTGTCATTTGGCTTATTAGAGGAAATTGTCATGTCCAAACGGAAACGTGTTTATTCTCCTTCTGGAGCATTAGGAAACTGCAGCAACTGGGGAGGGTTCTGAACCCAGAGGGAGTTCAAACTGCAAGCTTGATTTTTCTTTTTTAACTCATCAGATCCAGATGCCCTTGTGGCACCAACTTCTCAAACTCTTGACACTCACAGCTGAAGTTCCCTACTTAAGCTTGCTCTTTCTTCTTTTTTCTCTTTTCCTGAGCATGGTGGAACTGACAGCTGAGTTATAAAGCCCTGAGCCTCCTCTGCATACTCCTCTGGAGGAACACAACCTCCTTTTAAGGAGAGAAAATAGAATTTCAAGTACATACACAGGTGATAGAAATGCAGACATTGAGGGCATCACAGACTTCCAAATACACAGCAGGGTAGGGCCCAGGGCAGGACGCAGCCTGCGGGCCTCGCCTCTTCCCCAGCTCCTGAGCACGTGGACCAGGCCCCCAGCACCCACAAGTCTGTCCTGTCTGAGGGAACAGGAGCCCTTGTGAGGACCGGAGACAGCTCTGGTTTGGATAGAAAAGAGCTACTGTGAGTCTTGCCATCTGACAGTCTGACAACTAGAGAGACCCTTCCTTCCAGCTGGTTTCTGTGCAGCCCTTCCGGGGCAAGTGGGACACACTGACATGGAAAGGCTGCCTCAGAATCCCCCGCCCCCCTCGTGGGTCTCCCATTCTAAACAGGAGTGAGAGGAGTGGTCTCTGGAGCCACCAGCCACATGTGTGACAGTCATCAGGATTAGGATAAAGGGCTTCCATGCTAGTGGGGTTTTGGGGGTGCAAACAAGGCACAGATAGTGTCAGGGAGGCTCTGACCTGAAAATGACTAAAAACAACGGAAGAGAAGTGAACTGAGAAGTGGGGAGGGCCAACGCAACGTCCCAGCCACACGGGGAGACAACTCCTCCCTGAGGGAGGCAGTGACAGGAACAGTAACAGGAAGCCCGAAGGTCCATTCTCTCCTGGTGCAACGCCGACAGGGCTGGGTGAGCTGCACTAGCTCTGGGCGCAGGCAGTGGCTCCTGAGATCACCAACCCCAACTCTCTGGCCAGTGTGGGCAGGACAAGGGTCGAGGGGGGTCAGTCCGTGTTCTTCTCTGGTCTGGAGGCAGAGGGTGACAGGGCCGCCTGTCCTGCCCCTGAGCCCTGGCCAAGCACGTGCCCAAGCCCAGGACCTTCCAGGTCCCACAGGCAGAGGTGAGCCCACAGGCAGAGGTGAGCCCTCAGCCAGCAAGCCCTCAGCAGCCTGGTGCCATAGTTCCACCTCAGCCTGCCATGGCCTCATTTCCATCCTTCTTCCCCTGGCCCTGGCCCTCCCCCTCCAGGACTCCCCTGAGGCGATGAGCTGCCCTGAGCAAGACCCCTTGTTCCTCTCATTCCAACTGAGGGCCTTCCCTACCTCTCCCTGACCATGCCCCCACCCCTCCCAGGGTCTCATGTAGCCTGGAAAGGGGGTGCCTCCTTGAGGCCTCAGGGCCAAAGGGAAGAGAAGAGAACAGCTGCAGAGCCTGAGGGGAGGCAAGGGCTGCACACCAGCCGCTGGCCCCGCACTAACTAAGCAACACCCCGTCACCTCCTCCTGGTAGCCATGTGAGGCAGAGGCTATGACAAGTAGGAGGTGACACAATACAAGTGCTGGAGTCCTGAGAAGCCAGCACACGATCCTTCAGTGGGCAGCCCACCCTGCCCACCAGGACCTCCAGTGCAATCATCCGGACCGCTGGGATGGGGGCCACGACCCAACCAGCCAGTTCAGGATGCAGGACCCTCAACCATGCTGGGCCGGAGGGAAGCCAGGCTGCTTTCTAAGTGTGTGGCTGAGGCAGGGCACCTCCTTGGATGCTGGCCCCCAGCCTAGATTTCAGGGCATATGGAAGTTCCTCAAGGAATCTTCTGTTGCTCCACCCAGGAGGAGCTCAAGAACTAGGAAGAAGGGGAAGAGGAGAGAATAGGAAAAGCGACATGGGCTCCGGGGCTTGGGCACAGCTTGACCGCAGAGACCTCAAGCTGGGTTGTCTACCTGGAGAAGGCGGGCGGGCGGCTGGCCTCCGGTCTGTGCAGAGAATCTAGTGCAGCCAACCTTGCCCTGAGCTGGCTCCAGCCCAGCCAAGGGCTGTGTTGCTCTGAGCAGGCCACACCCCACCCCCACCCCCGCCCGCGCTCCCGCCCCTGCCCACCCCTCCCTGTTGCGGTGTTAACTACCACCCCGTATTGCCGATGGCTTCCAGAACGCAGAGGAGAACTCCCGCATCTCCATCACCTTCTTCCGCCTCTTCCGGGTCATGCGCCTGGTCAAGCTGCTGAGCCGCGGGGAGGGCATCCGGACCCTGCTCTGGACCTTCATCAAATCCTTTCAGGTAGCCACCACCACCCCGAGCACAGCGGAGGGAGAAGAACCCCTCCTCTTCTGGGCGGTAGGGCTTCCACCTAGATGGGAGGTGACACAGTAAAGGAAGGAGTAGCATCTCGAGTCAAGGCGGGGATTACTCTGCTGCTCACTACCGGGTGACAGCAACCTCCCGTCTTGGAAAGCGCCTTGCTTTCCTCACATCTGAAATGAGTCGGTTGGACTGATCTGTGGTTTTCAAAAGCATGCTTCTGGAGCCCCAGATGTCCCCAAGTCAGGTAGGGAAGGCTTGGAGCTAAGAGGGAGGCTGAATGGTTCTGCTTTCTACTCTCATTTATGTATTTTTCTGCAAGAATTGATTGCACAAAGGGTTTTTGTGGTGAAACAAATTTTAAAACCATGACCCTCATAGCCCCTCTCAGTTCTGGCATTCTTAGAATCTGGCTGTCACCTTCCTCCCAGTAAGCACTGCAGCAGTGTTTGCTGTCCCTACCTACTTACAGACTTAGCCAACTCTCCAGGACCCTGGTGTCGTTCCACTCGAGAGACGGTCCCCTTGAATGGGCACAGGGTTGCCCAACTACAGGATTAATTCTCTTTCCTCAGCCATCATTTTCCATCTGTAAAAGCAGAATAGTGATCGCCTCTGGCCATCTCTGAGGAGTGTTATGTAAGTTTGAAGTCAAAGAGAAGCAAAGCTCTGTCAGGTCACTTGAATTCCTTGAAGATGGGTTGGGCAGGGACCCTACATGCGCTTCCAGGCTTCCCTGGCCTGACGCTTAGGGCAGCACTGCCCATGGAAGCACTGCTATCAGGCGTCCCAAGACAAGGAGACTCACCAGCACTGAAGAATTCCTTCTGTGTCCCCTGCCCTGGCAGGTCTGGGCCCAGGACTGGCACAGAGTGGGTCCCTGATCCAACTGTGCGGTAACTAAATTTACAGCCAGAGGTAGGGGGCGCTGTCGTCAGGTGTCTGCTTGCTTTGGTTCGCCACCGAAAGGCGTACACACTTGCCGACAGCCTCCTGCCCTGGGACCTCATCAGAGGCCATGACTGGACCAGCACATGAGGACTCCAGCCTGACTGCACTCAGAGCCCGTCCTCCTCCCACCAGGTCCAGGCTGACTCCCCACTTCATGATGAGCCAAGGCCCCCTCCCTGCCACCCCGCCTCACCCCACCCTGAGCCATGCTCAGTTCCCGGGAACCTGAGGATTCTGGCGGGAGCTGGACTGGGCTGACCTTGCCGGTGGGTGCACCCCTGGAGTCCGGCAGCTGTGGATGACCATATAGGCCCAAACATACTCACCCACCCCCCAACATTCCTGGGTAGGAAGAGGCAAGAGACCCGGTGACTGTGAGGAGCGGCTCTTGAATGTGGAGCAGGAGCTCCAACGCGACAAGCATCCGTGTGATCTCGCAGTGCCATCTGGTGGTGCGCAGGCGCCTGGCAAGGCATTTCCTGCGTGCCCACGTGCAGGTCTCCCGACTCCATCATTGGCGCTGAGCCCCAGACGCCTCACCCCAAGAGAGCGGCAGGGGCTCTGGAAAATTAAGTTGTCTGAGCTGCTGGGCAGATAATACCTTGAGTGAATAACCTGTGCAAGGCAATGCACGAGGCATTTTATAAGCCTTAAATCATTTCAACCCCTAAGAGATCATTGTTACTCCTCATTTTTCAGATCAGGAAACTGAGGCTCAGAGAGGTTAAGAAATATGCCCAAGCTCCCACAGCTAGAAAGTGGCAGAAATAAGATTTGAGCCCATGATCTTTCTTTAAGTTTTCCTCAGTAAACGTTTTTATTACAACTAGTGGAGCAAAGGAAGGGTGTGACCTGCCTCTACCTCTGCCTCCCCAGGAAGCTTTGGTGTGTGTCCTCCATGACTTTCTCCTTGCTGTATGAAGATATATGTCTAGTCGAAGGATGTTTTGCTCATTTTTTATTGTTTTTACTAAGATCACACTTCTTACTCTGCAACCTGCTTTTCTCAGTACACCACACTGCTTCTCAGGTGGTTAAAAGCAGGTCACGGGGGGACAGTCATCACTCAGCCTTCTCCCAGCTGCCCAGAAATTCTGTGGGGCCCTTGGGAGTGCCCCCGAAGCCAGGCAGCAGCTGGTGGCTGCAGGCGCAATGCCCTGGGAAGGGGTCCAGCCAGCTGTCCCCACTGGCCTCACGCAATTTCCTGTATCTCCTCACAGGCCCTGCCATACGTGGCCCTTCTGATAGTGATGCTGTTTTTCATCTACGCCGTGATCGGGATGCAGGTAGGACGGCTCCCCAGGCTCCACTCCTCTACCTTCCACTCCTCTCTCAGTTCCCTCCCTCTTGCTCCTGACTGTCCCTCTCCCTCTGCCACCTCTGAAGTCAAAAAGTTCACAGGAATTGGAACTTGCCCCCAAACAGTATCCTGTAGGTAGCAGGGCAAATGGCCAAGAACAGAATACACAGCTCAGAGAGCTTCTGTCCCCATGGCCCCAGGCCTGGGTTCGCTCTCAGAAAAACACTCCCAGATAATGCAGTGGACCTCAGAAGAGATTGGTCCTTCTCAGGAAGCAGCAGGGTGGTCAGCTGGCATCCCTTCCTTTGTCCAGATCTGATGGGCCTGAGAACTACCCCCAATGCAGTGTCATTCGGGAGAGAGAGAGACAAGCTCCCCCCATCAAACATGAGGCTGTGTCCAGGGGCTCCCCTCATGGTGCCCACTGCACCTTCTCCTAGAACTCTGCACCCCAAACCAGAGTTTTTCAGTCTCTCCTCGGATCCTGCAGAACAGCCCAGCCCAGCACTGCACACGAGGCAGAAGCTTTTCCTCAGCAGCTGCTTAAGTGAAATTTCCCTATTTGCTTGGTACAGAAAGACCCCAAGGTTCATAGTCCAAAACCTTTTGAGATGAAAAGACCTACTTTGCCAGTGATCAAGGGTGGCAGTTTCTAAGATAAGCACAGCTTTAAAAGTCTGAGTTGGGGGGAAGAGGCCTCTGATTTCAAGGATACATTAAACTTGCCCCAGCCCCAGACTGCTTCTTCCATATCACTCCAGAATCCAAGACTAAATTTGGAAAATTGCTTGGGCATATGGAGCTGAAATGGCAAAGAAAAGAAGGCCAAAAGAGTAAGTTCTGAGGCTCTAATGGTGACCGTAGTTACCAATAATTCAGTATTGTATACTCAGAAGTTGCTGAGAGTAGATCTTAAACATTTTTACACCAAAACAAAGTTAACTGTGAGGTTATGGATGTGTTAATTATCTTGATCTTGGTAATGATCCTACCATGTATATGTACATCACATCATCACCACATTGTACACTTTAAATATATACAATTATATTTGTTAATTAATCCTCAATAAAGTTTTTTAAAGAGAAAATATTCTTAAGAATGTGCAGCCGAGAGAGAGAGAGAGAGAGAGAGAGAGAGAGAGAGAGAGAGAGAAAGGCCACTGAGCCCTGTGTCCCCACACAGATGTAGGGCCCTGGTCCCAACACCCGGCTGCTCTCAGCCTCAGCTCCCGCTGGGCCACAGGGACCTCTCTGGAGGCCCCATGGGCAGTTTCTTCTTACACTTGTCCAGTGTGAGGAACTAGGATCGGGGTTGTACAGGGCAACAGGTGCCTGCCCCCGTGAGGCCCTGCCAGGTTGCATCAGGGACTCTGCTCAGCTTATAGGCCAGCCTGTCCCAGGGTCAGCTGTGACCCCTGAAGAAACTATTGAATGATGAGTGAGAACTAGGACCCTCTCTGTCCACTGTTTATCGAGTCCCTTTCCTCTCCCCCTCTAGGTGTTTGGAAAAATAGCCCTGAATGACACCACAGACATCAACCGGAACAACAACTTTCAGACTTTTCCCCAAGCTGTGCTGCTCCTCTTCAGGTGGGTCTCTGCAGACAGGTGCACATAGACACACCTGCATGATGCAGCCCTAGGATCTGGATGTAGAATAAGAGGGAAGTGGGCTAGGAGACAACTGATGTTGGATCTCCCTTCCTGATGGGGAAGCTGATCATTTTGTTGTTATTTATAAAACTTCCCATCAAGCAGCCCACTGGATACTGGCACAGCTGCTGGTGACCACTTGAAACCACTAGGGGATCAAAAGTCAAACACTGAAAGCACCTTGGTTTGGCAGCTGAACAGGTTCAAAGCCAAACCTGCAACACACTTGCTCTGTGACCTCAAGTAAAACATCTAACTTCTCTGAGCCTGCTTCCTCATAACTCGTACAGGTGCCAATGTCCATCCATTTGCTGTGTTGGGTTACGTCCATGTGTTCTTGGCTCCTCCCCAGTTAAGCCAGCCAGGTGCCGTCACTTCCTGGAAGGCCATGCTGGGGTATAGCCCAGAGGGCAGGCTTTCTCCTGCCTGCCCACGAGTGAGTGAATGCGTCCATGCTGCAGCCTGCTTCTCCTTCCTCATCTGGCTCCTACTTGGTCCCCTGGTTTGCCCCCTTGGTTCTTCTCACTTTCCTGAGACCCCCATCTAGTCCAGGGATGGGAGATGAGAACTATTTGCCCACCCTGGCCCGGATGATTTCTAAAGGCATTCTAGCTCACAGATGCCACATGCATGGCATTGGGAAGGCAGCAAGCCCTTTACCATCCCCTGGGGCCCCTTTCCAGAAGTTTTAGGGACACTCTCTATCAGACAGCCCCACCTTCACCATGTGCTATAGAATCCTTTCCCTATACCCAAGCCCAAGTAAAGTATCATTATTGCTGAAATGTTAATACAAATCAAAATGACAAGCCCCTTAAATGTCAGTCTGACTTTACCACCTCCCTCAGATTGTAGGCTATGAGAATGCAAGGGCCATTGTCAACTGCAATTTAACAACACTTAAGCCTGTACCACATTTAAATACAGGAATTAGACACAAATGGCAGACCAAGCACATGGGTCTACCTCCTCTCCTTTCTTAAAGTCCTTGAGAAGATTTTTTTTTTTTTAAATAAACCCATAACAGTACTAGGAAGAAAAAAAATTCAAGAGTGTCATTTGTGAACCAGAAATGTTGAGGGATTCCTAAATGGAAGAAGGCAAATGGGTTTAAATTGACAAAGAAAAACAGAAATTGAATATGTACATTCTAAACCATTAGGAGAAAAAAAAGCACAGAGAAAACTATAGCAATTTGGCAAAAGAAAGGAAAGGCAAAAGAAGAAAAGGGGGAGAGGAGAGGGAAAAAAGGGAGGGGAGGGGATCGGAGGGGAAAGAAGGGGAGGGGAGGTGAGGGGAAGAGAGGAGAGGAGAGGAGAGGAGAGGAGAGGAGAGGAGAGGAGAGGAGAGGAGAGGAGAGGAGAGGAGAGGAGAGGAGAGGAGAGGAGAGGAGAGGAGAGGAGAGGAGAGGAGAGGAGAGGAGAGGAGAAGAGAGGAGAGGAGAGGAAGAAAGAAAATTAGAACATAAAATAAGATGACAAGGATAAGAACAAAGATATTAATCATCACTGAAAATTAAATTTCTCTATGAAAATGTAGATGTTCTAATGTTGGCTTTAAGAAATCTAGCTCTAGCCTCTTTATAATAAAGTAAAATAAAATGACTTAAAGAGAATAAAAATAAAGGAATGTAAAAGAATACCAGACAGTGCTTACCAAAAAGTAGGTGTAGTAATAGCAATATCAGAAGAAATAAAATTCCAGGCTAAAAGCATTAAACAAGACAATGAGGGATATTCAATATTGATAAAAGGTATAATCCATCAAGAATACATAGCAATCATAAAAATACATGAGTGTAACAATGTAGTTTGGAAATATATCAATCAGACACTGATATAAGGAGAAAATGAACACAAACATACAGTGGGAAACTTGGATACAGCTTGTAGAAAATGACATCAAATAGAACAGAATAGAAGAAAGGATAAAGTACAGCTAAATAATACAATTAACACACTTAATCTAATAAATTTATACTCAATAAGTAGCAAAACCCACTGCCTTTTTGAGCACCCAGAAACATTCACAAAAATTAGTCAAGACGTAAGTCACAAAGAAAGATTCAGTACAGCAAACTTCAATACAGCAAAAATTAGATATTAACCATAAAATTAGTAGTCCCTCCAAAATCTATTCACTTAAATGTTTTGAGTCACTGTTCTAAATGACTCAGAGCTGAACCTACAAACTACTTAGAAATGGGAGAGTACAATATTTTAAATTTATGAGCTGCACTGATCAATAATACCAAGGAAAATTCAGAGCCAAAATGAATTTACTTATTTTTTAATTTACAGTAAGTAAACTGATAGGCAGGAAAGTAGCAAAATAACTCCAAAGTATGAAGAAATGCATTTATTAAAATAAAAGCAGAAATTAATAAAATATTTTTAAATATATTTATCAATAAACCTGAAAACTGATTCTTTGAAAAGACAATTTCCCTCAGAAATGTTTCCTCAGGCAGACCCACAAAGACTCTTAGTCACCTAAGAACACCCAAGCGAGGGCCAGCGAGAGCTCACCAGACACCGCCAGAACCAGGACGCTTTCCAAGGCACGGGGTCCTCTTTCTCGGGGTGAACCCACTGCAGGGCTCCCTGCCCTTCTTCCCCGGACTCCCACTGGCTTCTCCAGGATCAGCTGCGTTACCACCGCACTGGACCACTTCCGGCGCCCACCTCCACCACCCTGCAATCAGGGATCTGAACAACTATTGTCACCCCATTGGCTGTTCGGGTTGGGGAAGCAAGTGTCCTTTCTATTTCAGAGCTAAAGAGAGTTTGGTCTCTCATTTAACCAGCAAAGATTTTGTTCGGACTCTCAGTAAGCAATCCAAATAAAAAGCCCAAATTAAGAGCAGCAACGCATTTCATTCCTTTCCTGGGTTATCTCAACCCTTATCCACATTGAGGATTTTCTAGGAACAGTTCAAATAAAGTCATGGCCTGCTACTTAAAGCAAGGAGGCCCAGAATTCCAAGAAAAGACTCCCCCAAGTTCACCCTCTGCGATGTGGGGAGCTAGTGGGACACCGTGGGCTCTGGCTTGTACCTAGCACCCAATTTGAGTCTGCAGGGGGCTCCTGGGAGGGCTCCTTCCAAGTCATGCTGCACTACACCAAGAAAGTTGATGTAAGAAACGTCCAAACCTGTAGAAAAATTTTGTAAGAGTTTATTTGAGCCAAACTGACGACATATGCCAGGGAGCAAGATGGCAAATGCTTCCTCAAATCCAATTTTTAAAAGAAGATACAACACCTGGAATAAGAAAAGCAACATAATTACAGATGTAGAACTGATTTTTAGAATAAGAAAGTATTACAAAGAAATTTATGCCAACATATTTGAAAATCTAGATGAAGTGGATGCTTTTAGATAGGAAAGTACAAATCACAAAATTTGTCTTAAGAAGAATATTTTTTTAATTAACCACAATAGAAAGGTAGTCAAAGTTTTAGCCCCAGAAAGGCCAAATATTCAATATTTTTATGTTTAATGTCTACCAAAATATCAAGGAATACATCATTCCTATGTTACATAAACTTTCCAGGAATAGAAATGGGTAGAGAACCTCCCCAGTCTTTCCAATAAGAAAAAAGGCAAGAAGTAAAATATGAAAATTTGTAGATATTGAAAAAGTGTGTTAAATTAATTGTCATTGTTTGCAAACAACAGGCTAATCCAAGTAGAACATCCAAGCAAATAAACTCAAAAGCTTTTATAACAAATTAGTAGGCTTAGGAAAGTGGAAGATTAACAAAAGAACACAATCACTTTCCTGCACTGATAATTGATAATGTGTTAGGCTAGTCAGCCTGCTGTAACAAAATACCATAGACTGGGTGCCCTCGGCAACATTTCTTTCTCACAATTCTGGAGACTGGAGTTCAAGATCAAGGTCCTGGCTGATTAGGTTCCTAGTTAGAGCCCTTTTCCTGACCTGCAGACAGCCACCTTATCACTATGTCCTCACATGGTGGAGAGAGAGATGAAGAGAGAGTGAGAGCGAGAGCGAGAGCGAGAGCGAGAGAGAGAGAGAGAGAGAGAGAGCTCTAGTCTCTCTTCCTCTTCTTATAAAGACACTAATCTCATCGTGGGAGCCCCAGCCTTATGAACTGACCTAACCCTAATTACCTCCTAAGGCCCCACCTGCAAATATTATCACATTGAACTTTAGGGCTTCAACATGTGAATTCAGGGGTGGGGGGAGGGAGACACAAACTATATTTACAAACTAGTAAATATAATAGACAAGATCACATGCTATCACTTTTTTTAGTCAACATTATACTGCAAGTTTTATCCAATGCAATAAGATTTTTAAAAATAATAAAATAAAGGATAAAAATTGGAGAAGGAAAAAAAATTAAAAGCCAAAAGCATTGATTGCCAAACTCAACAACAAAAAACAAAGAACTTAATTTTAAAATAGATTTGAATAGACATTTCTCCAAAGAAGATATATGAATGGCCAATGAGCACATGAAAAGATGCTCAATATCACTAATCGTAAAGGAAATGCAAATCAAAATTACAATGAGATGACACTCATCGTGGATGGCTACTATCAACAAAAAAACCCACAACAATAGAAAACAACAAGTGTTGGCGAGAAATGGGGAGAAATTGGAAAACATGTACGCTGTTAGTGGGAATATAAAATGCTACAGCCACTGTGGAGAACAGTATGGCGGTTCCTCAAAACATTAAAAATGCAATGACCATATCATCCAGCAATTCCACTTCTGGGGATATACCCAAACGAATTGAAAGCAGGGTCTCAAAAACATCCTGTACACCCATGTTCGTAGCAGTATTATTCACAATAACTAAAATGTGAAAGCAACCCAAGTGTCCATCAACCAATAAATGGATAAGCAAAATGTGGTATTTACATACAATGATTCCATTGTATGTATTCACCCTTTAAAAAGGAAGGAAATTCTGCAGTATGTTACTGCATGGATGAATCTTGAGGTCATTATGCTAAGTGAAAATAGCCAGTCACAAAAATACAAGTACTGAGGTACTTAGTCAAAATTATAAAGACAGAAAGTATAATGATGGTTGTCAGGGTCTGGGGGAGTTATTGTTTAATAGGCATAGTGTTTCAGTTTTACAAGAGGAAAAGGATTATGGGGATGGGTGGTGGTGATGGCTAAACAAGAATGTGAATATACTTAATACCACTAACCTGTATACTTAAAAATGACTAAGAAGGTAAATTTGGTTACGTGTACTTTACTACAATAAAAAAATAAAACATCTTTTAAAAGATTGATTGCCTATGGAGACTATACAAGTGAAACTACAGAACTAATAAAGTTCAGCAAATCTTCTGTATATAGTCAATTATATTCCCTTTACTTCACCAGCAAACAGAAAATATAACTTTTTAAATTACCATTTATAACAGAACACTTTACTTATTTTAAATGATATACCTAGAAATAACCTAACAAAAGATGTACATGGGACAGTTATAAAATTTTTATTAAAAGACATGAAATAAAGCCTGAAAAAATAGAGAGATGGGCCATGTTCATACCATAGAGATGTCAAATTCCCCAAGTTAATCTATATTTTAATGCAACTTTTGTAAAATGCTCAAGAGGATTATTCCTGGAACTTGACAAGTTGATTCTACCATGTCTATGGAATAGAAAAGGAAAATGAATAGCCAATACAGTTTTGAAGAACAAGCTGGAAGGAGTCACTCTCCATGACAGAGCAAGACATAACTATAACGTTGCAGTGATTAAAACAATGGGGCACACTGGTCGCAGGGCAGATGAACAAACCTATGGAATAGAATGGAAAGGCTAGCATGAGACCCACACATTTAGGGAAATACAATTTATGTCAGAATAAATATTTCAAATAAGTAGGTAAATATGGACTATTCAATAAGTTGTATTAAGAAAATTGGTTATCTATGCAGAAAAAAAAGAAAGCATATTTCTACCTCAGATTGAGCATAAAAATAAATTCCAGATTAATAGTCTGTTAAAAAACAAAATTTTAGAACTTTTAGAACATGTAAGAGTATTTTTATGACCTAGATAGAATAGAGAAGAATATTTTAGACAAAATGAAAAAAAAAAACATAGTGGAAAAATGTATAAAATTATTATAAATTTAAAATAAAAAAACATAGAGGAGAAAATTATAAATCTGACCGCATTGAAATTTAAAACTTAAATTCATTAAAACACATAATAAATAAAGCTGAAGACAAACCACAGACTGGAAGAGGGTACTTACGATGCCAGTAACTGAAAAAGGATAGAAAGATACAGGAAGAATCCTACAAAAGAACAAGACAAATAAGCCATGACAAACAGGCAAAAATATGAACATGCAATTCAACAGAAGACGAAATAAAATTCTTGACCCATTAATCATTTTGAAACCAATTAAAACAGCAATGAAATATCATTTCACACCCATCAGATGAGCAACACTTTTAAAAATTCACTAATACAAGAACTGACAACTCTAAACTCATAGAAATAGAAAGTATGAAAGTGGTTGCCAGGGGCTGGGGGGTGGGGGAATAGGGAGAGGTTGGTACAAGGGTACAAACTTTCAGCGATAAGACGAATAAGGCCTGAGGATCTAATGTACAACATGGTGGCAACAGCGATAACACTGAATTGTATAATTGAAATTTGCTGAGAGTAGAACTTAAATGTTCTCACACACACAAAAACAGATCAATATGTGAGGTGATGGATGTGTTAATTGACTAGATTGGGGGGATCCTTTCACTATGTATACGTATACCAAAGCACCACAATGTACACTTTAAATATCTTATAATTCTATACCAATTATACTTCAATAAAGCTAAAGAGAAAGAGCTGACAAGGCTGTACATCAGTGGCGTTTCCCCTGCCCTGCTGACAGGAGTATACACGGGACAAACACCTGGAGAACAAGCAATACTAGTCAAGATGGAGACACAGCTACCGTCAGCTGGCAGTTCCACTGCTCAGCAGCTGTCCTAGACCTGGGCCTGTGTGTTTGGTGCAGTATTATTTCTATCAGCAAAAAACAAAAGAAAAGAAAAGCCTTCGCAGGAAGGTGGATCTTTTAAATGGTGTATTCATAGCCCATACGCCTGTACAGCAATTAAGATGAATGAAGTAGATAGAACTAAAATATATCCAAAAGGTTAAATCTCAAACACTTAACATGGATCACAAAAAGAGTGACTTTGCAGAAAAGATACTATTTGTTACCATTTATATAACATTTTAAAACATTCAAAACAATGTTACATATTTTCATATTTAGTGAACATTTGGGAGCATTCAGGGAATGAGCAACAGCAAATTCAAGTTAGCTGTTCCCCCAGGGAAGGAGGCAGGGAACGGAGCCAGAGTGTGGCTGTGGCCCATGGGTGTTGGGCTCTCTCGCTTCTCTGCCGCAGGTGTGCTACCGGGGAGGCGTGGCAGGACATCATGCTGGCCTGCATGCCCGGGAAGAAGTGCGCCCCCGAGTCGGAGCCCAGCAACAGCACGGAAGGGGAGACGCCCTGCGGCAGCAGCTTCGCCGTCTTCTACTTCATCAGTTTCTACATGCTCTGCGCCTTCCTGGTGAGCTGAGGGCACTCAACAGCCGCAGGAAAGGCGTGTGCAAGACAGGGCAGCCTGAGCCCGCCCTCTCTGCAGCTCGTGGTCAGGGCCACCCCAGTGGAAGATGGCATTACTAGGAATGTCCAGCCACACTGAGATAAAGGCAGAAAGCCTGAGTCAGAGTGAGCACAACCAGCATCGCTCTTTCCACTCTTGGCTCTTGTTCTGGTGGCATTGTCTCAGGGGTCAGAGGAGATGTCTGGGGAGGCCTAGAAGCAACTTGGCACTTGGATGGGGAATGAGGAAAAGGTGGGTGGAGTTACCCTCTGTCCTCGGCTGCCCTACCCAGCAGCCTGGTATGAGGGAGGCTGTCTAGCCCACATGTGGGTTCATCCACACAACTCTGAGGGGAGCTGCGTCACGTTCCTACCCAAGAGGCCCACGTGTCACTGGCTGGCGTTTTCAATGGTGACATATGACTGGCCTTTGGAAATGCTGGCTTCTGCCATGCATGGTGCCACCAGCAAAGTGGATTCAAGTGGCAAGTGTGTAGGAAGGTCCTCTTAGGTGACTCATCAGAATCTCTGCTCCCTGCAGATCATCAACCTCTTTGTAGCTGTCATCATGGACAACTTTGACTACCTGACAAGGGACTGGTCAATCCTTGGTCCCCACCATCTGGATGAATTTAAAAGAATCTGGGCAGAATATGACCCTGAGGCCAAGTAAGTTCCCAGGGGGAAATCCTGATTCCCAAAGCTGAGAGGACTGAGCGACCACACCTATAGAAGAGGGTCAACACAGGTTAGCACTGGGTGGATCGACTGGAAACACTGAATTGCACCCGACCCCAGGGTCAAGGGTCAAGGTCTAGCATTAAGGAAGCCAGGTTCCTTTGGCTAAGTCAAGAACATATCTGCTAGGGTTTCCAGGCAGGAATTCCTGCCCATTCTCAGGAATTATTTTTGCTTTCCTGTTCCCGAATCCTGAGAAAAGTTGGTCGGGAAATCGGGAAAACCAGCTCCTTGAACCCAGGTGGTTGGTAGTATCAGCCGTTACATTGTGGAAACGATTCATCATGGAGACCAGAAAACAGTTTATATCTCAGTATTCGGGAATGAGGAAAGTGAAAAAAATTCCTGAAAACAGGCGGGAATTCCCGCCTGGAAACCCTAATATGTGATATTTTCAGTTGAATGGAAATATTGGAGATCCTAGTGTCAGGAATAACGGGTAGGTGCCCAAGTTAGGATATTTAGGGCCAGGTAGATCTCAACTTCATTTCCTGCCTCAGGTCCAAGGATACCCTTGGCAATCATCACATTTGGCTGACACTCAACGAATACCTTGTGGTCAGATGATTATTTGACTGAAGCAACAAGTACATGTTGAGACTTTCATTGCACTACTAAAATCCTTTCCCCCTTGAATATGGCAGGCACCACTGGAAAATTCCTCATTAAAATGTAAACCTATATATGTTGGTTTTGGAGTTTTATCATGCAATTCTGCACCTCTGCACTGAGTTTGATTGATAGGGCTACAGCTATAGAGAGTTCCTCCTATAGATGGACCCCCACCTCTCAGGTACATGACTCCTGGGCTGCTGGCAGAGACCACGGCCCCTGACTGACCTTTCCCTCCTCTCCTCCCTCTTCTAGGGGCCGCATCAAACACCTAGATGTGGTGACCCTGCTCCGGCGGATTCAGCCCCCACTGGGTTTCGGGAAACTGTGCCCTCACCGTGTGGCTTGCAAAGTAAGAGATGACCTGGGTTCATGGGAGAAAGAGAAAATATGGGAGGCAAGATGCCTATTTGTCTTGTGACCTTGGTCAAGCCATTGGTTTTTTAGGGGAGTGAAGACAATATTTTATGTGCTTAAAGAAATGAGCCTGAGCCAGTTAAGGTTCCTTCCAGCAATAAGTTCTCAGACTCTGTAAAGGAAAAATGAAGTGAATGCCTCATGTCCCACCCTGAATGAAGGACCTTATTCAGAGCAGGCTTTGCTGCCCCATCAGGCTGCATCACCTCAGCAGCCTGGAAGACTCCCACACATGATGGATGGATCAGGGTGCTGTCCTGGGATCAGAGGGCCATCAGCGAGGCCATGCATTCGCTTCAGGGATCCTCAAAGCCTGAAACTGTATTTTTTTTAAATTCGCTGAAATACTCACAAATTGTACCAGGGAGAGGATCCAACCTTTTCATCAGATATCTAAATGAGTCCATGACCCAAAAAAGGTTAAGATAAACATCCTAGGTTCTGTTTTACCCGACTCTTGCCCAAGTGGCCCTTGCATGACCTGGAGAGTGAGCGCCCCCTAAAGTGTGTGCCTGGTACCTCTCTGCTTCACTGCAATCCCAGCTACGCAACCCAGCATTTGCTGAAGAGTATCATTCCCACTCTCTCCCCTCTTCTCCCAATTCCCGTTGTCACCATTCTATATTCCATGTTGCAATAATATAAGGGTTGGGGGGAAGTGATGTCACAGACCTGTACAGAGGAAGAAACACAAACAGAAAAATTCAGCTCTGTGAATAATCCACTCATGGAAAAATGGAGAATTGAAGGAATATAGAACCTTCTACTTGTGTTGTTTTACTCGGCTTTTTCTCACTTGTACCTCCACTTCGTTCCAATAAGGATTTTAGAAGATTTCCAAGGGTGTAAAAGATAAGAGGGGGAAAAAGAGCACAGACTAAACGTAAGGTAAAGTGTAGTGAAAACAAGAGCAGCGGCGAATGCAGCCCACATGAGACTGCAGTGTGTCCCTCAAGGCCTCCAGATGGGCCTGGACAGGCTGCGGACTGAGCGTTGAGCTTCCCAGGGACCATGATGAAATTCACACTGTCCATTAGAATCAAGAAGATCAGTCACTCAGGGTAATTTAACCCTTCTTGACACTACAATTAACAGGAGGACACCATGTGATCTAATGAATAATATCCATGACCACATCGCAAGAGCAAATGCCAGAATGAATTTCATGGAGCTCTTTCTCATGATGGCCCTGGTGTGTGCTGCGGGCCCCACACCAGAGCACAATGCCATGGCAGCAGTTTTAGGGTAGGAAAGGAGGGAAGAGGGCAATCCAATCCTATCCATTGTCGGCAAGCTTTGATCCAGCTTGATGTAGAGGTAGATTTTTCAGTATACAGGAAAAAGGAAACACTGCGTCTCCTGCAACCAAACCTCCCATTATCGCCTGTCTCATCAGGACTTTAGATGAATGTTTGCTGGCAGGTGGGCTCCCAGCAAATGCCTGCACACAGTTATTCTTTGTTTCCAGTAGCGAGCACACCCATGTGCCTGAGCAACACCTGAGCAGGGAAGGGGGCTGGAAGCAAGGGTTTAATAGGGACAGATTCCATTCCTCTCTCACTCTGTGCAGCAGGTAAGAGTACTTATGGCAGAGCCAAGAGTCTCCCCTGAACAGGTTTTGTCACCCCCGCCCGCCCCCTCCCACTCCCAGCACAAGTTCCGAGCTCCGTCCCAGCATTCACCTGCTGTGGCGGTCCTGTAGGCCCTTTGAGAACCGTCTGCTGTAATCACCAGCATTGTCTCCCCTCCCCCTCCAGCGCCTCGTCTCCATGAACATGCCTCTGAACAGTGATGGGACGGTCATGTTCAATGCCACCCTGTTTGCTTTGGTCCGGACAGCCCTGAGGATCAAAACAGAAGGTAAGAATCACCCACAGGCCAGTGGAAGATCTAGCAGACCAACCAGAGAGGAACTCAGCAGCTTGCAGAGGGTCCCAGGACCTCCCCATCCTGTACAGCATCAGAGCTGTGTTTCAGCAGTAACCTCCACCTCAGGATATTAGAGGCCTGGTCATGTTTTCTTTGCTTCTCGAATGCCTCCTCGCCTCTAACTTATTTATTTTGAACTCTAACTTTTATATAAAACCCTAGAAATTATTCTGGGTGGTATCTTGAAATCATAGGGTATAGTTCAAAAAGCAGAAGGACATGAGTGTTACCTGAAGAGGGACCAAGCCCCACCTAAGTGGAATTTTATTGGCTACAAGTGGGCCTCTCAAATGCTCAACTCTCTTTTTAAATTAAAAAGGCCTGTGTCAGGAAGGGGTCATAGTGGCAAATGGTAACTGTGGTCAAGGTCATCACGTACAATAGTACAGGCTGCACTGGGCACAGGGTGCTCAGGGAGCCAACAGTTAGGGGTTAAGATCTCACCTGTGCTCTACTCGGCAGGCCACGCTCCCTCGGAACTGTGTCCGCCTGGAGTGATGCCCTTCTAGCTGGCACAAGGGCGCCCTCTGGGCTAGCAGCAGCTTTGGCTGAGAGCACTGGCTGTCCTTATCATTGATGAGTCCTTCTGAGGCACTCAGTGCAAAAGGCTCTATGAAATGTGCTTAAGAAGAGCACGTGCCCTCCAAGAGTTTCTAGCCTATTAGTGTTTCGCAGAATGCGGTCAAAAAGACCACCTGCCTCATATTCAACTATTGGAGCTTGTTAAAATACTGGGTCCCAGCACCCACTCAGATCTCTTTAGTCTCAGAGCAGGGCTCAGGGATCTGCACTTTGAACCAGCTGCGTTATGATTCATACAGGAACTAAAGTTTGAAACCCTCTCGCACAGTAATCAGAGAAAACACAGATGAGACAAGCAGTATTCTTCTTTCCCCTCTTATGCTTCTATCTTAGAGTCTCAGGCTGCCAGTCGCGGTTTTTCTTTTGGTGCAACAGAAGGAACGCTGGGCAGGGAGGTGGGAGACTTCAATCTGATAACATATGTGTTAAGTCATTTATTTTCTCTCTACTGAAGTTTCTTCATTTGTAAAGAAAAGAAAGCGAATGAAATGATATCTGGCAATTCAGTTCAGTGACAACCCCAGAAAGGTGACTTCTCTCAGTGAAAGCCTTCCAGAAATTAATAGAAATGTCTGAAATGAAGGAAAACAAGAAAACAAAAATAGGCCAACAAGATATATGTCAAAACAATGAGCTAATCTTAAAACACACACACACACACTTTAATGGTCAAGTTCTGCTGCTAAACTAAAAGGACACAAAAGCTGAAGAATATACTCTCAGAAGCCAACGCTATTGCTCCACCTGAAATCGTTTTAAATATCCCTATTTTTGACACTGAAGAATTAAACACACATTTAATGTACGTGTGTGGTGTGTATAACCAGAAGGAAAACAGGAAGGAAATCAGTTGCCGTGTTCACACTGATTATCACTGAGTGGTACAAGGAGCAATAACTTTACCTTCTTCCTTTACTTTGGTTACTTTCCAATTTTTCACCATGACTATTACAATTACGTTGAGGAGGAAAGATTTTCTTGTCTAAGGAGAGAAGGTATAATGACCACTAGAAGGAATATGCTGCAGTACTTAAAGCTTGATGTAAATTGAGGATATACATTTTCATTCCATGGAGGAAGGAAAAGCTGAGACACTGATACACTGCAGCCAGATTCCTTGCTGTTGAAAACATGCCGTCAGAGCAAACCAAGCCCCAGTGAAAGAGTGCCAGCCACTGATAGGGATGCAAAAGTAGCTGACCCAAAACAATCAGTACACAGAACCAGTCTTGAGGAAACAAGCGTTCCGGACACGAGGGGAGAAGCCAGCCACGTGGGAACTACAGTCAGAATTAAACCAAACTTTAGACACAAAGACATCTCTCCAGTATGCAACATTGTCCCTGAATTGTGCACTTAAAGTTCTGTTAGGTGGGTAGATCGCATGTGAAATGTTCTTACCACAATAAAATAAGTTTTTAAAAAAAGGAATAGCTACCAAAAGGCCCACCAGGCCAACTCGGGGGCAAACCTTCATCAGAGACAAGCCCCCCTCAAACATGTCTGGAAGGCAAAGCCAAGTTCTTAGAAGCAACTAGAAAGAATATGAGAAAGCATCTACATTAATGGGGATAAGTCTTCATCTGTCCTTACCCTTCAGACTTTTGAGAACGGAAGGAATTGGAGAGAAATCAACACGTACTTCAGAGAACCAGTCCCAAATCAAACAAGCCTTTGGGATGTAGAAGGAGGGTATTTTGAAATATTTAGATGAGGTGAAACAACTGTTAGTGACATTCCACAGTTACATGGATCATTGTGAGAATAAATGGAGGCTTGAAGAAAATGTAATTAATTCTTCTGGAAGATGCATCTGTGGCCTAGGTCTGCAATAACAAGTTATCACAAACCAGGTGCTTAAAACAAGAGAAGTGTTTTCTCTCACAGTTCAGGAGGTTAGAAGTCCGAAATCCAGGTGTCGGCAGGGGTCCCGTCCGGCACTCTGAGGGAGCACCTGTTCCATGCCTCTCTCCTCGCTTCTGGTGCTCACCGGCAGTGCGTGGCGCTCCTGGCTCACAGCTGCCATTCGGTCTCTGCCTCCATCTGCATGTGACTTTCTTCCATGTGTGTCTCTGTGTGTCTCCTCCTCACCTTATACGGACACAAGTCACATTGGGGCAGGACCCACCCTAAGTGAGTACGAACCCCTCTTAACTAATCATATCTGCAAAGACCCTGTTTCCAACTAAAGTCATAATGTTCCATGTGGACGTAAATTTGGAGGGGACACTACCCACTACAGAAGACAAGTGTATTTGAGCATCATATTAATTCAGACTCGCACTGCACGTGTCAGAAACTGCTAACTGCCTTAACCAGGAAGGGGACATAACCATGAAGGGCTCCTCCATAACTAGAATGCCCTGGACTGTTCTCTGGCTTCAGGAACTGTTTAGAGCCAACGTTCACACAGGGGACTCAGGAGTCTGTCACTCTCTCCACTGCCAGCTCTGCTCACTCCTGTTGGGCTTTCTTCCAAGGGAGCCTCTCTGGCGAGGCCACAGAAGGGATTCCAGCTCGGGTAGCCTGACACCAGAGGCTGGACCACACTGCGTCCCTGTGCGACAGCAGTAAACGATCAGTGTGGACACACCTCGTTTTATTGTGTTTCACAGGTATTGCGTTTTCATCAACATCGAGGCAGACGCTCCACCAGCAAAAAGATTGCATATGACTCACTGAAGGCTCAGATGATGGCTAGCATTTTTAGCAATAATGTATTTTTTTAGTTGAGGCATGTACATTGTTTTTCTAGACATAATGCTATTGCACACTTAATAAAAGACTACAGTATAGTGTAAACATAACTTTTATATGCACTGAGACACCAAAAAAAATCGTGTGACTCGCTTTATCGTGATACTCGCTTTATGATGGGAGCCTGGAACTGAACCCTGAGTGCCTTCGAGGTCTGCCTGTATAGGTCTCCTATTGCTGCAAAACCAATTACCACAAAATTTTGAGCTTAAAACAACACCAGTTGTTAGCTCACAGTTCTGTAGGCCAGGAGTCCAGCCATGGAGTGGCTGAGTTCTCTGCTCAGGATCTTACAAAGCCAAAATCAGGATCTTGATCAAGACGAGTCCTGTTCTGGAGGCTCTAGGGAAAGAATCCACTTCCAGTTCATCATATTGTTGGCAGGATTCATTTCCTGCAGTTGTAGAATTGGCCCTCAGCTGGGCACCACTCAGCCCATAGAGGCTGCTTGTCTCAGCAGAGCAGGTCACAGCATGGGTGCGTGCTTTCATCCCCACCCACGCAGCCGTCTCTCCCCTCCTTCTGTTCCTAGTCGGAGAAAACGCTCTGCTTTTGTCTTTTGACTGCCTACTCATGTTACTTTTTTGTTTGTTTGTTTTGTTTTGTTTTTCATTAAGGCATACAGTTGACATGTAACATTATATTAGTTTCAGGTGTACAATATAATCATTTGATATTTGTATATTTGTAAAATGATCACTACAGTAAGTCTAATTAACATCTGTCACCATTTGTAGTTAGAATTTTTTACTTGTGATAAGAACTTTTAAGATCTACTCTCTTAGCAACGTTCAAAGATGCAACACAGTGTTTTTAACTGTACTCTCCATGCTGTACGTTATGTACTCATGATTGATTTATTTTATAACCAGGAGTTTGTGCCTGAGAACTCTCTGCTTTTAAAGAGCACATGTGATGAAGTCAGGCCCACCTAGACAATCTCCCTACCTTACGGCCAATTGTATTATATAATATAACCTAACCACGGGGTAATATCCATCCTATTCACAGTCCCAGGGATTATGCAGTGTGTGTATATATTGTGGTGGCGGGATGTCGGTTGCGGAGCATCTTAGAATCCTGCCTAGCACATCCTCTCTTATAGCTGCAGCTCTCAGCTTTCCTTTTGCAGGGCTACAAGGCCAGCATCCCCACGGCTGCATGGGACAGGCATCTAACTGAGCCTGTTTCACCAGTAGAGAAAGTGGTGTCTTCTGCTTCCCGCTTCCACTCTGAGGCTGTGCCACCTTCTCCCCACAGGAGACTCAGCATAAGGCTTTGACACGGAAATCCCCTGCATGTGGACACTCTGTGTGGGTTTGCAGGGGAGACTGCTCTTCCACCCAATCACCACCTTTCCCTTACAGCGCACAAGCCATGAGAAAGGCCATCCATGGAAAGCCCCTTGTGCTCTCCTGGTGGGTAGCTGTTGAGCTCAGTCCGGCACCAGCAGTCTTGTCAGGTCTAAGTGCCACCCACAAAGAAAAGCAGTGTGTGGGGTGAAGGGACGCCACCGGCTGGCCTGAGCAGCAGGCAGGGAAGACAGGAAGGGGATAGCAGTGGACAGGGCATGGGAAGGAAGGAAGAAAGAAGGGAAATGGAACGCGATATAAAGAGAAGGAGGATGGAGGCACACAGTGGGAAGACTGAGGAGAAAAAAAGTAAAACGATGGATCAGGGCTATTTGTGGGCACTTTATGCAGAGGGCACAACCATGGGGCCATCCACGGGGCTGATGATCGTTGCAGCCTTGCATCTCCCTCCGCTAGGGAACCTGGAACAAGCCAATGAGGAGTTGCGGGCCATAATCAAGAAGATCTGGAAGCGGACCAGCATGAAGCTGCTGGACCAGGTGGTCCCCCCCGCGGGTGGTAAGTGCTCCCTGAGCTCCACGTGCTCGGCGCTTGCCAGCTCTCAAGTCCGCTAGGCTTGCGGGAGGCCTGCTTTCCTCAGATCCTGCCTGTGGGCTGAAAGGCCCTTCTGGTTAGAAGGGATGAGAGCGCCATGCCCTTCACAAACTCGGATACAGGCTGTCAGGTTGGAAAACTGGTCTTGTTCTGCATTTCACAGATGAGGCCAGGCAAGGCCCCTTGAGGCTTAGAGGCTTGGCATAACTTCCAAGGAAACTACAAAGCATAGGTTTCCCCATAAACCGCTGGGCTGATTGCTCTAGGAATAAAGGGGCCCTAATATCCTTTGGTGAAAATTCTTTTTGTTCTTCTGGGGGCAGTGTTTCTCCACCCTGTGAAACCCAAAGCCCCCTTTTATAACAAATAGTTTATAATGCCCTTATTACTATCCTGAATGAAAATCATAGCTAATATAACCTTCCTACATATATAATTTCCAAAATATTAATATAACGCTTTAATACAAAAATATTAAAGTCAAATGTTTTTCAATATATAAATGCTCAGGTATAACTATGCCAGAAGTTAGAATTAACTGAAGAAATGCTTGCATACACCCAATTATAATGAATAAGTATGTTTAAAGTAAGACCATATTGAACATTGTCGACATTTTGTATTTGTCATTTTGAAGTAAGGGCTAAGTATATTTAAATAACTATACACATACATATACATATATATATATATATATATATATGTATGTATATATATATATATATATATATATATATATACATATACATATATACACCTAACATACGTGCACATGAATAGAATTAATGCAGACTGGCACAGGCGGTCAGAGACAGTGGGTGACTCAGACACTGCAAGGAGCACTGCCATCACAGACACAGTTTTCCAAAACGTAAACTTCTCTTGGTCAAGTTGAAACAAAATAAAGTCTTCTATCAATGTACACAGCAGTTATATTCCTAGAAAATTCTGGCTATATTAAAACCATGCAAAAAAATGTTTTGTGCTCATGTGTAAAACGAAGTTAGGTTCTTAGCTCAGATCATTGTAAGCAGGTTGTCCCCCATGTGGACATCTAGCATAACACTTAAAAAACATGTAGAGTGCGAAGCTATTATTTGTTGTGCAAAACATACCTGTGCTGTAAGGGAAACATCTAGAATCACTTAGTACCAGTAGCATCTCCAAATCACAGTGACAACTGAAAAAGTCCCAGGCATTCCCAAAACACTCCTTAAAAGGTGATGCCACCCCTGTTGAGAACTACTTCCCGGAGGGAAGGCAGGACTGGAGCTAAGTGAAGAGTCACCTAAACAGATCAAGCTCCATCTGGTGCTGTGCATACAGTATTTTATTTACTCCTTATAATGTTTCTAGGAAATTTGCTCAAGGAATTGAAATTCTTAGAAGCTAAGTAGCTGACCCAAGGCTACATGGTGACTATCTAGTAGAATCAGGATTCGAACTCAAGTCTCAGAGACGCCAGAACTCCGAGCTCTTCCCCTGCAGCAGTTTCTCCCTGATCACCCTGGACAGGTCACTCAGGGGTCTTTCCTCCCACATGAGAATGAGGCCCTTGCCAGGTGGAAGGCCATTCTTAAGGAACAACTAGAAGCAGAACCATCACACACCCCTAGATCTGACCCACCCACCTGTCTGCCAGGTCCATTGCCCATCCCTCACAGAGAACTCAGAGATGGAGCCAAGGCACTTCTTATATTGCACAAAACCTTCCCCTGGAGACTTACTGGCTTCATTCCCCACGTGGTTCATTCCCAAGACAGGGGCTGATTATGTCATGGGTAACTTGGGGGCCCGACCCAACAGGGACCCAGCCAAGCACATGGAAGAAAACCCAATCTGTCTGGTTGAAAGAAAAACCCAAACTTAGAAAGGAGGAAGGTGCTACTTCCACCAACCCCTCCCACTAACCTCTAAGCAGAACTATTTTGTACTTAGGGGACTGACTGGTCAATTTATACTGGGCACCTGAAGCTTTAGAATCAAGTAAGAATTTGTTAGCAATGACAGTTAAGTAAAAAAAAGCAAAGTAGGAAATAATTTCTTTAAAAGTGAGGATGAGAATATACTTGCTTATTTGCAGAAAGCATTTGCATAAAGAACCTCTGGAGAAATACTCAAGAAAGTAATTTAAAAAAAAAAAAAAAAAAAAGAGGTGATCAATTAAGAGGTGGTAACCTAGCAGATGGGAGAGAGACTTTTCACTATGTAACGTTTTATGTATTTTTATCTTTTTGAACCATGACAATGACTGTCTCTTCCAAAAAAAATTAAGTTTTAAAAATTCAAAAAGTTTGGATGCTGAAAAAAAAATTAATGAAGCCCAACTGAATTCCCCTTGTTTACCTCCAATTCCCTGTCCTGTCTTCAAATGTCTCAGATGATGAAGTCACGGTTGGCAAGTTTTACGCTACTTTCCTGATCCAAGAGTACTTCCGGAAATTCAAGAAGCGCAAAGAGCAGGGCCTTGTGGGCAAGCCCTCCCAGCGGAATGCCTTGTCCCTGCAGGTGAGGTGCGAGGCGGGGCCACACCACAAGGAAGGGCCTCGTCACCTTCCTCTGACCCCTACCCAGGGTCCGGGTCTCTCACCAGTGGCCTGGAAGTCCCTTAAGAGGCTGATGTGTGAGGGGGGCACGTACTGCTTTCCCTCCTGCGTGCTTCCCACACACACTGCAGTCCGTGGTCCTGCCTGCTCCACAGCCCCCGGCCCCCAGCTCTCTGGAGCTCGGCTGAAGTCCCCTGGAAGCCCCTCCTACCGTGCCTTCAGCTTGCTTGGGTGGGCAGATGGGTTCTTCCACTCAGGGGCAGACAAACGAGGTCCCGAAGAAGCACACCCCCTGGTTAGTACTAGCTCACAGATACTCCCTAGGCAGGCCCCTGGGGGCGGGGACGCAGAGGGTCAGGGGCCTCACAAGTCCCCCTGGATTCCAGGCTGGCTTGCGCACGCTGCATGACATCGGGCCCGAGATCCGACGCGCCATCTCTGGAGATCTGACAGCTGAGGAGGAGCTGGACAAAGCCATGAAGGAGGCTGTGTCTGCTGCCTCTGAAGACGACATCTTCAGGGTAGGTGGACACCATAGTTGTCCTCTTTACTTTCATAAAGTTCGGCTTGAAGCAGGAGGGTGGGTGGGTGTTCTGCCGTGAAAACCCAGGGAGGAAATCCACAGAGCTCTATGGCAGATTCCAATCTCTTCCTGCTCAGCCATTTCCTATCCCTCCAACTTTTCCAAGCCTGACTCCATCTCAAGCCAGGGCCCCCAGGACATGGCAGCTCAGAGACCATCACTGGCCCTTGGAGGAGGAAAGAGCCATTTTTCTAAGGAACTGTCTCCAAGGAGAAACTTTTACATTAGAAGCTGCAAAGTGGTGGCCCTTAGGCCACGTCTAATCTGCAGATCTATTTTGTTTACCAACATTTGAAAATCTGGCACATCCAAATAAAAATCTAGACTTCTGACTTCTCTTGAAAAAATTCAGAAGGTCTGGCAATATTGGGCTGTGTTCCCCCACGGCAGCAGAGTGCTGAAACCAAATCACAGTTGTTCTCTTGAGATAGAACATGTGTTTCCAGGTCACAAAAGTCCCCTCCAGCCTTCCCTCTGCTTTCCTCGACATGGAGGCTGACTACAGTTTTAATAATGAAAACTGAACATGACGGGAATGCGGAGACTCTTACATCCAGCTCCGTTCACTCATATGTGGTACCTGTCTAACCCTGAAGGTTTTTAGCTAAAAATCTTCCCATAGGAAGGCAGACGCTACCGAGCATAATTGTGCCAAGTCCCAGTCCCAGCTGTCCCTCCCAGTCCCATGCCAGGGTTCCCAGGCTGTAGAAACACAGGGAGGTGAGATGAGCCTGTCCTGCCTGTGGCTGTTCTGTCATCGCCATCCTCATCCTCATCACTGTGAAATGTTTGTTAATGGACGGCCAGAAGGACACAGCACTGTTAATACCACCCCAGTGAGACCCCATACACCAGCCTTGCTCACTTGCCCAGGACAAGGAAAGAATGCTGGAAATAAACACTGGTTCCCAACTGGAAATCTCTAAGAACCTGCAAGAGGAAAAAAGGCCATGATATAATTGATGTAGTAAATTCATCGTCCCTATTTTCAAAACTGTTTGGCCAACACAGTTTCTAGCCCAGTGAGCCAGTTGGACTTCCATTTTTTAAAATCTCATTAGAATCTTCTGGTCCCTTTCCCCACCCCTCAGATTTCACAGCACCTCGTAGCTGCCAAACCAAAAGGCTGACTGCAGTTACGTATTGCCCTCCCAGATTTGTCCTTGAAACTCAATCCTAGTCTTTAGAAGTTTCACTAGAAACTTCCAGGCAGCAGCCTCCCAGCCTGACTGGTCCCCACAGGCCATCCTGTCCCTCACCATTCCCCCAGCCCTTTCAGAAGGCATTGTCCGGGTCACGTCCACGTGAGGGAAGAGCACCCCATCTGCCACATGCTGTCTGGCATGGCTGTGCTCTCTGGAGGGCAGGCAGCTTCCCATGAAGGAGAGGCCGCTGAGGGGACTTGCTCCTCCACTCACCCCTCCCGTCTTGCCTGCAGAGAGCTGGTGGCCTGTTCGGCAACCATGTCAGCTACTACCAAAGCGACAGCCGGAGCACCTTCCCCCAGACCTTCACCACCCAGCGCCCGCTGCACATCAACAAACCGGGCAACAGCCAGGGTGACACCGAATCACCTTCCCACGAGAAACTGGTGGACTCCACCTTCACCCCCAGCAGCTACTCATCCACTGGCTCCAACGCCAACATCAACAACGCCAACAACACTGCCCTGGGCCGCTCTCCCCGCCCCACCGGCTACCCCGGCGCAGTCAGCACCGTGGAGGGCCGCGGGCCCCTCCTGTCTCCTGCTGTCCGGGTGCAGGAGGCAGCGTGGAAGCTCAGCTCCAAGAGGTAAGCAGGATGGCACGCATCCAGCGCCCGTGCACACTCCAGCCCAGAGGGGGTCGGGGGAAAAGAGTTCATCCCGGGGCCTGTGACTCATCTCTATAGCTGGGGTGGAGCTGCTGCCCCAGGCCCAGTGACAGATCTAGGCCAGTGCTGCCTCCCAAGTCCTGCCTCCGTTTACCGGTGGCAGCCATGCTTGGGAAAGGCACCATAGCCGCACTGGCCAGCAAGTGTCCTGAGGAACACAACTCTGCACAGGGCCTCCTCTCCTCTCTCACCGTACCCGAGCAGGGAGAACCTGACCCCTGATCCCCAAGATGCTTGCATCCTAGCTGCACAAGAGACTCCGTTGCCCTGGCCTTTCCCAAGACTCTGCCCAAACCTGGCCTTTGGCCCAGCTGGGAGGGGAATGAACCTATTGCCTCCTCTTTGTACCCTTTTCACCCCTCCAGGGAAGGGCATTTGGGGAGCAAGGGGCCCTCGGCTGTAACACTTGCGCGTTCTGCCCCAGTGTAGGGTCATTGCTGGTAGTCCTGACTGTACCTCCCACTTCCTCCCTGGCTCTTCCCTTCCCATGCTCTGCTTCCTGGGGCTCCAGGATTCATTGCTCTGATGTAGGTGCCTGCTGCCATGCTCTGGGCCCCTGGAAGCACCACCTGGGACTGCAGGCTCTGCCTGTTTGTATCGGCAGCTCTGCTCCCACTCTGAGTGGGAAAGGACACGCCTCTGCGTCTCACCACCTCACCCTTAGCTGAGCATCTCTTCCAGAGCAGGACAGCTGCCCCTGGCAGGACGGCAGACTCCCAGCATGCCAGGTTCTCAGGTTCTTTCCTGCCCTTGAGCTCAGAAAATTATTGAGAAGTGCAAGTGTCTTTCCCAATCCCAGGACAAGTGTCCTGAAGCTGCTTTTATTCAAGGAACCAGTGTTCCTGCCCACTGGTTTGCACTTCCATTCAGAATACCCATTTTCAAGTGGCCACATGTAAGTCCACACAGCCTGGACATTTAACAGTGTCTGATGACAGACAAATCAAATTGGCCATCGGTCTACCTGACTCTGGAAGACTGGCTGGTTAAACCACCCAAAGGCAGTGCTGGGTGAGTCCTGTGGGTCAAGAGATGAATATCGATGCCTTCTATGTGCGGGCCAATGTGCTCGGCACTGCCTTTCATATTCTGATTGGAAAGGCCGGCTTCGCACAGGAGAATGTCTGAGTTTACGTGGCCGTGGCCGTCCCACGCCTGTCTGGGTGGCCCCCTCCCTTTCCTGCAACGCTCCTCCCCCTTTCTGCAGCCTTCAGGGTCCCCTTATCCAACCTCCCCTTAAGAAGGCTCATTGTGCTCATCATTAGCTTCTCAGTGTAAAGCAACACCTCCCTCAAAGGGAATTTTCATATTAAACTTTGTTCTGTATGAAATAAAGGGAGATGGCCATTTTAGAGAGAAGGCTGGGAGAGACATTGGGGTTTTCTTCCTCTCTGATAGGTACGTCTGTCAATGAAATAGGGTGCACACAAAGCACCCAGCACAATGCCTCGCATGTAGTACGCGCTCTCTAAATACCAGCTCCCCCACTTCCAACTGCAATTGGTAAAAACAACACTCAGGGCAGTAAGTTCAGCTTGGTGAGGAGAGACAACTTAACCAAAGTTCCAGCTCTGAGACCTTGTCCTTCATGTCACAGCTCAAGGCTAAGTGAGGTGACTCCAGTGCTGGCCTGGCTTTTGCTGGGGACAGGCCAGCATGCCTTGCACATGGGGACCCCCAGGAAGTGGCATTTTCTGCCTGCACCATTCTCTGTGCAGCGCATCCCATTGTGCCTCACCAAAGCTCCTTCCACATCCCTCTCTTCTCACCCTATCGAGACCCTTTGACATCTCATCTGTTCTTCAGACTGTTGGGTGAGCACCCATCTGTTAAGCCCAACCCCCAAGAACTGCCCTTACTCTTCCTGAGTGCCTCTCAGGCCCAGGGCCAAAGCAGAGACACTGATCCAGCACTCAGTTCTGAGAGAATAAACTGGGATATTTCCCTGATGCCCTCATGGGTTTGAAGATAAAGTGGACACCCCACCTTCAGTGTCTACAGGAAGAATAATGGAAGAAGGTATCGAGCTAGGCACAGACAGGAAAAGGGGGAAGATCTAGGCCAGAGCTAAAGAAGACGTGACCAAAGGAGCAGAAAACTCTGGCCCAGAGGGAAAGCAATGTAATCCAAGATACATCCTGATGTGGGAGGGTCTCAGGCTCCGCAGGGGCTCAGGCTCCGCAGGGGCTCAGGCTCAGCAAGGACTCAGGCTCCGCAGGGGCTCAGGCTCCGCAGGGACTCAGGCTCAGCAAGGACTCAGGCTCAGCAAGGACTCAGGCTCAGCAAGGACTCAGGCTCCGCAGGGGCTCAGGCTCCGCAGGGACTCAGGCTCAGCAAGGACTCAGGCTCAGCAAGGACTCAGGCTCAGCAAGGACTCAGGCTCAGCAAGGACTCAGGCTCCCTCAGGCTCCGCAGGGGCTCAGGCTCAGCAAGGACTCAGGCTCCGCAGGGGCTCAGGCTCCGCAGGGACTCAGGCTCAGCAAGGACTCAGGCTCAGCAAGGACTCAGGCTCAGCAAGGACTCAGGCTCCGCAGGGGCTCAGGCTCCGCAGGGACTCAGGCTCAGCAAGGACTCAGGCTCAGCAAGGACTCAGGCTCAGCAAGGACTCAGGCTCAGCAAGGACTCAGGCTCCGCAGGGGCTCAGGCTCCGCAGGGGCTCAGGCTCAGCAGGGGCTCAGGCTCAGCAGGGGCTCAGGCTCCTCAGGGACTCAGGCTCCCTCCCCTCTGCTCAGAAGAGTAAACCCCTCTATGTGAGGCTTCTTTCTCTGCATTTACTCCAGAGATCCAATATCAAACTCAAAGGCAGGTTGAAATATGACACCAGGACCTTCCCAGCTCTGCCCAACAAATGCCCAAAGGCCCAGCTGTCTATAGTGGGGGTGGGGGGTAACAGCCCTCTCACTGGTCCACCCTGCCCTATCAGGTGCAGCCCAGGACCCTTCTTTAAAATCCTTTCCACTGTTCAAAGCACCATCTCCGTGTTGCTTCATTTGTTACTTCCAAGCCTCTGAGTCAGGCAGTGCATATGTTACTCCAGTTTTACTAATGAGGAGTCTGAGACATGGGATGGGCTAAGTCCCTTTGCCAGAGGAAGACTGAATGGGCTCAGAACTCAGGTCTCCCTGGGTCCTGACCCAGAGGTCCTTTCCCACATAGAATCCTAATTCCAGTCCTAACGCTTCCCTGTGTCCGCAGCGTCCTCAGCGATTGCAGGAGTAGGAGGCCGTGGCGGCTGTGTGTGTGGGTGCATGTGCACGTGTGTGCAATGCCGTGCTTGCTCAGGGGCACGCAGAAGGGCTGGCGATTTCTGATGTGTTTCCTCTTTCTTGGACACTTCAGGTGCCACTCCCGGGAGAGCCAGATAGCCATGATGTGTCAAGAGGAGGTCTCTCAGGGCGAGACCTATGACGTGAAGATGAGTGAAGATGGCGAGTACTGCAGTGAGCCCAGCCTGCTCCCCACAGAGATGTGAGCTCTGCTGCCTCCCCCCCACCCCCAAGGGTCTGGGTGAAGGGCAGGTCCTGGCATCCCTCCTCTGGGAATGGTCTCGGAAGGGGAGGAGACCACATATCAAAAGAGCACCTGCAAAGCATCTGTCACCTCATTAGGGAGATGGAAGCCCCCAGATCTACACAGACACACATAGTCCCTGGTGAGCGTGGTCCTACCTCATGATACAGCGCTCACGAAACAGGAAAACTACTAAACATTCTTTTCACTGCAATGAACCAATAAATATATTTTATAGTGAGACTCAGTTACACACATACGTATATTATTTGCAATTAAACAAATGTTCATGAAACTACTTATAATAAAGCTACCCAGCAGAGGGTGCTGTTAGCAAACAGTGGCTGAGATTTTTGTCAGTCCTGGAATCTTTTAAGAGGAGGATTTTTTTAACTGCAGATCTAGACCCGTTAGGTTGTGACATTTACCTAGTTATGATCAGCACTTTTAAAAGGAAGCATAGCCTAGCACAGCACAGAATAGCATTGACTAGGGTAGAATGAGACAATATGAAATAGCATATCCAATGTCAGAAAGCTACGTAGCATTTTGTGAAACATGTTTAATTGCCAGTATATGTGTGTACTGAGTCTCATAAAATGTATTTATGACTGTGGGTTGCATTAAAAAAGTTCAAGATGCACTGTTTTAGAAGCTTTCCTGAAAGCACTTTATAATAAGGAAGGGCCAGCCCTTTAGGCTTTGATTTTTAGAGTGCAAATAAATACATGGCCACGTATCCTAGAAATCAGGAAAAGCATATGCTTCAATCTATTTTGGCTCTTATTGAGTGTTTGGTGCGTCCAAGCACTCTGCTAGATCGTGAATAAATCAGCCTCAGCACTCAAGGAGATTTTGCAAACTAGTTAGGAAGCTAAGACGATCTCAGAAGAGGAAGGCAACATGGAGATTGTCTAACTAATTGTTCACAGAGTGCTACAACACTAAGGGGTACAGACAGTCAGAGACGGTCAAGGTCAAGTTGACCATAACAGGCACCAGGCACAAGGTCAAACAGGAGCTGGGTCCTCAAGAATAGGTACGATTTGGATAAGAAAATAGAATAGAGAGGGCTTACCAAGCTGAAAGTGAGAGGAAAGGCTTGGAGATGTTCATTCAGAAACTTTCCAGAACATCTCCAAATGCTGGGAGTCAGTGTGCTGGGAGCAGAAAGGCAGCACTGCCTCTGCCCTCCAAGTACGTGGAGTCACACAAGGAACGGAGAGTCGGCCTCATCTGTCAAAGGAAGGGGTGAGAATGCAGCCTGAGAGGGACAGCTATGCCCCCAGGGCAGGGGTAGTGAAGTCACCTTAGCGGACATTTTTTTTCTGTTTTATGTGTTTATTATACTTGTTACGTTTCTCATTTTGTTTTGAAAATTATTACATTGTACAAAATAAAAGGGAAATTTGACAATCATCTAAATTACTGAGGATAGTCTATTGAATAACTAAATTTACAAAGTATATTAATTCTTAGTGGACATTTTTGAAGGAAGTAGAACAGACTAAAGTACACTAGAAACTATCGGAGTGCAGTAAAGGTGAGTGCGGTTCAGGACATGTAGTTCAGCGGGCTGTGTCTGCTACTGGGGCTGTGTGAAACACAGTTCTCACCGTGTCCCCATCAGAAAGGCTTAGAAGCCATCGCTCAGTGTCCCTGAGGGCCCCGGCAGCTCTGCTGTTCACTGACAGGGTGATTCTATGGTATTATGGGCAACTGCTGTGTGCTCTTGATAATGAAGGGGTGGGCAGGCCAGGGAGAAATAGGGGGTGGGGGTCAGTTGGGTACAGTTGGGCGTGGTCATGGTAAATACCACAGGTAACAGAGGGGCCAAGGTCATTCCTGAAAAAAACCTTGTGGACCTAGAATTTTTTTCCAACTTTCTCAACAATTTTCACCCAAGAGTGCCTCCACTGCCTCTGATCAGAAATGGCGGGCTCAGAGTAGACAGGCTGTGTGTGAGGAGCTGGAAAGCTGTGCAGCCAGAGAGCAGGGCCGCATTTCCTGGGGGTGGCCGGTTCCTGCTACCCTCCCCAAACCTTCATGAAAACACAAGGCAGGTTCCCTTCACTGAAGAGGAAAGCAAACTGCCTTCTGGGATGGCAGCTGTCCCTGTGGGTGCACTTCTCAGTCTCCAGGGACAAGCCCCAAGACTTCTCTGTTCCAGGCTCTCCTATCAAGATGATGAAAACCGACAACTGACACCCCCTGGGGAGAACAAGAGGGACATCCGGCAATCTCCAAAGAGGGGTTTCCTCCGCTCTGCCTCTCTAGGTAAACCCTCACACATACCTCAGTCTCAGATGTGGCCGGCCAGTGGGCACCCCGGGATGATTGGGCAGGCACTCAGGGGTGACAGAAACTGTGCCTGGCTCAAACAACCCCCACACAGTTGCCTGGGCAGATTTCCAAAGCAAAAAGAAGGAATTCCAAGGGTAAGGCTGGTTGGGATAGGACTGGGACATATGCTACATGGTATGTGTCAGAGAAAGATGGAGGGTAAAAAGGAAGTGTATTGGGGCCACTAACACTGCCCCTTTCCTCCCCCTGGGTACAAGGCATCACAGACCTGTCCTCTTCCTGCTGTGACCCCAGTTCTTTGGCTTTGCAGGTCGAAGGGCCTCCTTGCACCTGGAGTGTCTGAAGCGACAGAAGAATCAGGGGGGAGACATCTCTCAGAAGACAGTCCTGCCCTTGCATCTGGTTCATCATCAGGTAGCCTACACTTTGGAAAGGCCACTGGCCACCACCTAGTAAATGAGACAGAATAGATACCAGTCTCCCCCGTCTCAGACACTGCTGTGTCCCCACCCCTGGCCCTAACAGTCCCTGAGTGAGGGGGCTTTTCCTAAGCAGGTGAGTGCCTTAACAAGGTCTGCCATTTGCCAAGGTCAAGACGTAGGAAATACTGGTGAGCAGGAGCTCCTCGTGTGGTTCCCAAGGATCCGCAGCTCCAGGAGTCCACCTGGGGTTTCTTCTTACTACGGTGCAAACACCCCCTCCCCAGACACGCTTCCACTACAAGGCACTCAGGCTGATGTGGTCGTACCCAGAGTTGCAAAGCACCTGTAAATTTAGCTGTACGAAAATCCACCCACTGAAACCAAGAAATGATCAAAGAACCTGCCAAGCACATGGTCAGGAGGAGGGAGTGACATCCAAGGAAAATGAGTCCAGAGAGATTCAAAAGTTGACATTTCTCTTGGCACGGCTGACTCTAAGACAGTGAAATCCAAGACACCGGCATCAAACATGCTCTTACTGTCTCAGAACTAATGGAAACATCAAAGAATTATATAAGGCCAATCTCTCACCTCCAGGCAAATTAGGGTCTAAACTAGTTTTCCAAACTTTTTACCTCTTTAATTTTATATTCCCTTACCATGGGCCCATGCTTTCAATGACGTTGTTTTTTTTTACTCAAAGGCATTCAACTGCTAATCAAAGTTTATAATCAGCATAAGATGGCCAGTGTGACTTGCCTAAGTTGATGTTTTTTCAGCTTAAAAAAATGTCCTGTTTTACTTAGCCTGTGTGGCATTGCCTACATTCATGTGATCTCCAGGGACCCTAAGCTGGGGACCATCAAAAGCAGTGGCCAAGGGAGGCTAGCAGGCTGCAGAGACTCTGTGTGTGCTATTTGTAAAGATTTCTGGAGGTTGATGTCACTCATCTGTTCTTATCATTCTGAAAGGAAAAATTCCTCTTTATTTCCATCCTCCCTTCATGCCTTTCTGCTACCTTCCATCCACACAGCAGTTCCCCTTCTCTCTGCCTCTCAAGCTGGGCGTTCCCACCAGGCCAAGGCGCTGTCCTGTGGATGCATCACATCAGAGTAGGCTGTTGTGGCAGCTCACATGGGGACTGTGACCCACTCTCAGGACACTCAAGCACAGGGAGGCAGAGGACACAACTATATAAATAGTTTAATCACAATACAGTGTAAGATTTGAACAATAGTTCAAAAACAAAGTGAGCTTGAGATTGGCAAGGCACTAGTAATGACCCAGTTCACTGTAAAAATTAAAACTGTAAGTGATGGTTTTCTCTAGCTCTTTGTGGTGCACAGTTTACTTCTTCACAGACCTCATTTCACTTGGACCTCAGCGGGTACTCGTTTTCTGATTTTACAGATGACACAGGCATCATCCTCTCTAGTGTACTGATGAGAAAACCAAAGCGAGGGAACTCACACCTAATAGGTAATAAGGCCAGTGCTAAACACCAAATGGTCTTGATTCCACTCAGTCACGCTTTCTAAAGTCACAGGAGAAGGAGATCACTTCAGACTAAGATGACCACAAAATACGTTTTAGGATGGCTGAAACTTACATTGGGTCTTGATGCAGTTGGATTCAGGTGGGTGAAAATGATGGTGGTGTGAGTTCCAAGCAGGTGTAACTACCTGGAAACAGTAGCTGCTAGAAAGTAGAGGCCGGCCCCTTTGGGGCCTGACCACTCGCAGTAACCCATGCTCCTTGTGTGTCCACAGGCATTGGCAGTGGCAGGCCTGAGCCCCCTCCTCCAGAGAAGCCATCCCCCCAGCACGTTCCCCAGGCCATGTGCCACCCCCCCTGCCACTCCCAGCAGCCGAGGCTGGCCCCCGAAGCCCGTCCCCACGCTGCGGCTGGAAGGAGCTGCGTCCAGCGAGAAACTCAACAGCAGCTTCCCATCCGTCCACTGCAGCTCCTGGTCTGGGGAACCCACGCCCTGTGGCGGGGGCAGCAGCGCCACTCGGAGAGCCCGGCCTGTGTCCCTCACTGTGCCCAGCCAGGCCGGGGCCTGGGGTAGGCCATTCCACGGCAGCGCCAGCAGTCTGGTGGAAGCGGTAAGTGACTGGGAGCTGCACAACAGACGGGGAAGGAAAGGCCAGCGGCAGCCAGGAACTGTACATGGAGAACCGAGAAGGGAGCATCTCGTTCTCTCCCAGTAGGTCAGATGTCAAGTCTCCTGGCCAGAAAGACCCTCACCATCAGGGCCTGCAGAGGGAGGGAATGGCATGCAGAAAGTTAGGAGCATGCAATACACTGTTGGCTTCTGTTGGGGCTGGGCTGATGCAGACAGAGGGAGAAACTGTGAGCAGCACATCCCTGCCACAGCCCAGTGACCCCCAAGGAGGGCCACGGGCTCCACTAGACATGCAGGAGGCATGCTGTGACTTCTCCAAATGTGAGCTTGCGCCTCTGTACACACAGGAAGTCAGTATCAGCTTCTCGAGCATGGTTGCCCATTAGAATAAACTGGAGAGCTTTGGAAACCTGTGACTAATTAAATGGGTATTTTTAAAAGCCCATTGATGATGTTAATACACAGCCAGGATTGAGAACCTCTTGTCTAAAACATGAGTACTTTCAGGCCCACTGTGCTCTGCCCAGTGACAAATTGGAATAATCCCTAAGGAGGATGACAAGGGTGGCAGGGTCCCTAGAAGCCATTTCATATGAGAACTGGTCAAGGAATTCGGGAAGTAAACCAGGAGAGTAGGTGACTATGCATCTCAAACTTGTAGGGCCCTCGTGTCCTGGGCAGGAGGCCTTGAATGCAGGACCAGACCGAATAGAGCAAAATGACAGGCAGGCAGATTTCAGCTCACATGAGAAGACCTTTCCAAAAGAGCTCGAGAAGGGCTTTCCTGTAAAGGACTGAGCCCCCTGTCACTTGACATGTGCAAGCAGAGCCAATCCCCAGCTGGTCATTAGGCTGTCGTGCAGGAGGTGGAGCATTAAACCGATGACTCCTAAAGTCCCTTCTAACTCTAAACCCTGTGCTTCAATTGGCCTTGGTGACCCACACATTACTGAGCGCCTGCCACGTGCAGGCTTGTTCCAGGTGAGGGACATGGCTGAGGAACAGCGTCTCTGCTCTCATGGGCTCACATTGTGGTGAGGAAAAAAGATAATAAACAAACATGTAGGTAACGTGTGAGGAAAGAGTGGGAGCTATGAAGAAAACTAGCGCAGGACAAAGAGTAATGGGGGGCGGGGCAGGACAAACGGAACTGGGGGAAAAGTTTTCCCGGTTTCACTCCACTGCATCCCCCGCCCCCTGGCTCAGTGCTCACTGGCTGATTTCCCTGAAACCAGTCACTAATGCAGCTGCAGCTGCTAGGAAGGACGGTGACTCTTTGGGATGGCCCCTGGCCCCGAGCAGAAGCAGAAGCAGAGGCGGGTACAGGCCTAGTGTTTGTACACATACTCCAGCATCCTCACCCCCAGACAGGCAGCCAGCCGGTGGGCAGTGGGCAGGGCTAACAGCTTCACCGAAGAACGAAGGTGTCTTGGAAATAATAATATGGGAGGCATGTAGGCACGGCATGGAGGAGAAAAGGCAAGGCAGCCTGGGTTATACCTGTGAGACAGCACCCCTGCGGCCCCTCTGGGAGCCAAGGTCTCAAGTGTTTGGTAACATTTTCAGTAGCGCAGCCAGAAGCTCTCTCCTCCAACCTGTACATCCAGAATTCCTCTGGGTGATGCTCGTCAGCTGTCCTTTCCCCTGAGCACCTTGCACACCCCACACCACGCCCCACACACAGTCCCATACACTCACACCCTCCTGAGTTACAGTCACAAGTCCCTTACTCTAGCCCCAGAGAAGAGTGCAGTCGCAGGAATCATGTGCCTCTTTGGTGCTTCTTCACGCCCCTCCCCCACTTCAGGTCTTGATTTCGGAAGGACTGGGGCAGTTTGCTCAAGATCCCAAGTTCATCGAGGTCACAACCCAGGAGCTGGCGGATGCCTGCGACATGACCATAGAGGAGATGGAAAGCGCTGCTGACAACATCCTCAGTGGGGGCAGCCAGCAGAGCCCCAACGGCACCCTCTTACCTTTTGTGAACTGCAGGGACCCGGGGCCGGGCAGAGCAGGGGCCGCAGAGGACGAGCCCTGTGGGCCGGCCCAGGAGTGTCGGAGGAGCGAAGAGGAGCTGCAGGACGGCAGAGCCTACGTCAGCAGCCCGTAGTGGCGGGGCTGGGAGATGCTGGGTTTTTTATCTGTTTCAATGTTCCTAAAGGGTTCGTTTCAGAAGTGCCTCACTGTTCTCGTGACCTGGAGTTAACCGGAACAGCGTCTTCATTCATTTCGTTGGGACAAGACGCAGAGTTGGGTGGTGTGGAGAGTCAGCTTTTGGGGGGAAGAAAAGCAGCAACCTCAGTTTGTGTCGGCGGAGGCAGAGTGGTGAGGAGGTGGAAGGGCCAGGGAGGGAGCAGGAGAAGCCCTGCCATTGTATTTCATGCCCTGTGCCAGGAACCAGCAGTTGCCTTGGGCACAAAAGGGACCCTCAGCTTCCTGCGGTAGCCCTCACCGAAAGGACCTTTGTCAAACGGGTGTCTTTCAACTTTGCTTGTAAAAAAATCATTTTGCACATATTCTGTACAAGCCTCACTGTCCCCATAGAGCCAGGGCCCTGTAGATTTGCAAAAGGGAGCGGGCATGACTTCCCGAGGACCCAGCCCGACCCCAAGAGGGAGGAGGAAGCAGGAAGAGGCGGCGGGAGCTGGGGAGCCCCAAAGGAGGGCGGGCGGGGCAGCGCTGCAGCTTCACGCCAAGGCCCGTCTGCACAGGCCACCCATCTCCAAGTTCCAGCCCCGCAGCACGCCAGCCTCCAGCGAGCACTGCCCGCCGGGAAGGGGCAGCCAGCTCTTGACAAAGCAAGGTGGTGCTGAGCTTCTGTTGAGCACTCTTTTGTTCTGTGGTTTGACATTTTTCTTGACAGCATGTTGCAGTTTTCATTGTTTTGGTTTTCGATTTCTTTTAAATTTTGTTTTCCCAGGGGGAGGGGAGGAAGAAGAGTGTTTACAAAGTTCTGTAGCCACCCACCTTACTGTTGTCATCTTTGCAAATGTAAATCAGGTTTGGTTTGAACATTTTATTTAAACGGGTGTGGTTTCCTTTTTCTAAGGAGGGTTCAACTGAGCTGCAGTAGGAGAGTTTTACCAGCCATTCTGTATGCCCAATAATTTGTTATAATTTCCGTAGGTAGTAACAAAAAATTTGGGGGGGTTTGGTTTTACAATTTAAAGGTAATCAGCAATGCACTTGATATGGTCTTGCACAGTTGGGTGACTGAGTGGGTTCTTGTGAATGCCAGGTGTATTGGTGGGTGCCAGAGAGAGGAAACGTGTATGAGTGTGTGTGTGTGTGTGTGTGTGTGTGAGAGAGAGAGAGAGAGAGAGAGAGAGAGAGAGAGAGAGAGAGAGAGAGACAGACAGAGAGAGAGACAGAGAGAGAGACAGAGAGAGAGAGAGAGAGAGAGAATTATGTAGGTAGTGGGCTGTCTGTATGCTTATGTCATATGTGTGCACGTGCACCCACGCAGCGCGCCCATGCGCCAAATGAGCACGCAGCTCCCCATTTCTGGGTTAACTGGGGAGGTCAGAATCTGGGGCCATTTGAAAGCAAAAGCAAACCACTGTCTCTGCTTCTGAAACGGGAATCAGTAACTCTTTGCATTTTCTGTCCCACAAGATATGCAAAAACAATGCAATAATATTCATTTTAAAAACACAATTGTGAGTCTTGTTGGCATTAAAACTGTATTTTAAAAAACACACAGAAATTTATGGGAAAAACTCAAGAAGGCATTTTGCTTCGATATATTCCGTGTAATGTTTTATTGCATCGATAATGTTTCTGTTGAAGAAACCGTTATACTTGAATTCAGGTCAGTTTCAGTATTTTACAAATATTTTTTTAAAACTGAATTGCAATTGTGCCAAGCGAATATAATGAATTGAATTAAGTTTGTTTTTGAATTCACTTCTTGTATATTTTGCTGCATGTAAGTAAATCATTTTGTATTTGGAGTGTGACAGGCTTTACCTTTGAACTCTTAAGTGCTTTCCTATATGTGGGTGGTGAAAGGGAACGAATTTTCTCTTAATTTGTACAATGAGCAAGGGTCTCACCAGTGTAAATCATTATTCTACTATCCACCAACAGGTTTGGACATGACTGTTTTGCATATCTTGTGTTTGCTTCAGTTTCCCTCAATTTTTCCAAAAGTATAAGATAGGTATGTTTGTACGACATCTTGCTTCGAGAGACCAGGACATATCTTCTTCCAGTCTTCACTCTATCTAGTCTGCACCAATTCTCTGACCAGGAATTTCTCTAGGAGCAGCCCTTCAGAAGGCCTGGGGTCATGAGGCCTGACCAGCCTCTCTCCTCACCTCATTGGCATCAGAGTCCCCCAAGGGAGAGGAGAGGTGGCTGACTTTTCTCTTCACTCCCACAGCACAAGCTTTGCTCAGTGGTTTCTCAGGAAAGTATACGCTGACTGAGAGGATGGGATTAGAGCTGGGCTGGTGGGAGGGGAAGGGAATCCTTGCTCTGGCAACTGCTCTACCCAAACTCAGACACCAGGGGCTAGGAAAAGGCAACCAGGTAAAATCTTTGTCCATCCAGACGTCAACTCTGTCTTGCTCACCTCTCCATCTTTTCTTCACTCGACCAGGATTTCCTCCCCTAGGGTGTGTGGCAGCTGTGGAGGGCACCAGGACGAGACAGGGAGCACCAGGAGTTCACAGACATGGAACCAGAGACTGTGGGAGTTTCTTTTTTGCCAGTTGCATCGAATCTACCTAGAACATCACCCTATTAAAGCTGTTTGCTTCTAATAGATTTCAACAGTGATGGTTGAAAAGAGATTGATTTGGGGAAAACAGGACCCAGCCATTCACCCAGAATTTACCCATTGAATCTCCTCCAGTCCAGTGTTCTCTCAGTCCTTCTTGGCCCTTATATAAGCAACGTAGAAATTTAAAGCGGGGAACGTCCATTCCTCAGTGAAGACGAGGAATGGACTTCCATGGACTGATTCATGAAAAAATGGAGAAATGTGCCAGGTTCTCCCAGGTTAACATGAAGTCTAGAAGCAGTTTCTTCCTGCTTCTCCAAGCCCAATCCATCCAAACGTTCTTGGTTCCTTTTCAGTGCCATCAGGGTCTTTTAGAAATTAAGTTTAGGTGTCCCTCTTTGTCCAGTTTCCCAAAATGTCTGCCACTGTGTTGCCAAGATTTTAGTTATGATAGAGTGGGGAGTCCTTTTACATTGATATCTGGTTCTCGCTATACATTTGATTCCTAGATAAAATTTGGAATCTTAATTGAACACACACACACTCAACCTTTCCACGCTGCATTCTATTTTCCTTTTGGACTTTTCATCTACATCACCAAATCTCATTGACCACTGGCATGGGATACAGGCTGGGTTAATTCCAGCTGCTCCCAGGGCCCTGCCTATGTACGGACCCCTCCCCTTCACCACTCATACCCACAGGCTCCCTTCTCCTTTATAGTCAACTCTGTCATGAAGGGCAGCTAGCCTTCCTCCCTGCTCCCATGAAAACAGTGTCAGCAGTAACAAGGGCACTTTGTCCTATGCTGCTGTGAAGGAAGGGAGTTTCAGATGGGACTTCCCTGTCTAGGTTCTTTCTGAGCCTGACTTCAGGCTCAACTCACGTAGGACTGACGTATGATACCTGTTATCATCACAGACTGGTAGACTCTGTCGTGACATCAATGAACGTCATCCACGGTGTACTAAGTGATGTTTACTTTCCACCTAAAGTATACAGAACTTTCCCATGACCTTGTAAAACAATGGTCAGATCTTCTGAAAACCCTCGGGTGGCAGGAGAAAAGCAGCCAGTGCTGAGGACCTGAGGGAGTTGAAGAAAAGCAGCTGAAGTTCTGCAAGCTGGTGAACTTGATTTTTATTATCATCTGACTAGCCCAGCCTCTTCTATTTCCACAGCTTGGGATTTTCATAATTATTCATGTGCATGGCTACATTAAACAAATTTTCAGCTGTCTCCTTTCTGCTTGTTCCTAGAAGGTTCTTTTTGGTCTTGGGGTAAAAAGAGGAAACTTTTTTCCCTAGACTTTGGCTTGATTCATGAACTTTTCTCTGCCTCAGAAGCTATTAGTTACAGTCATTCCGTCAGCTTCTAAGTCTGACAGGCGTCCCTCTGACTGGGAGACCCAAGGACAATGGGACAAGATTTCCTTACTCTGTTATCCTTCTTTGGGGGACCCTGCTTTCAAATTTCAGAGGCTTGTTTGGAGTGAAGCTGCCTATCACTTCCTCACAGCCCTCTCCTTCCAGAACTCCGCCTTATCGTGCAGCTGCAGACAGTACGGCAACCACAGAAGTATACCTTCCAATGCCAAAGTAGTATCTTTCTGAGAAATAAGAACACCCTGAAAATGAGGACTTTGGAAGTCATCAGAAGGATGATGCTTGTTTCACAGAGGCCAGTTGGTACCTGTCCATCACTCTGAAGGCCAAGAGATACAACAAGAACTTGGATTAGGCATAAAGAAGAGGCCTGCCAGTCAGTGTTTTAGCTTCATCCAACCACAGTCATGCATGTTGCTAAAAGGACAGTGGTCTCTCCATCCCCAGAGACCCAGAAGACCTGAAATATCATTACCTAGACACAGTTTAGCAGAGAGACCAAGAGAAGGGCAATCTGGTTTCAAGAGGACCTCTTTAAGCCCCAGGTTAGAAAAATACCTTGCTGATAAGAGTCCAGGCCAGTTCTGTTTTTGAAGACATGGCTCTGGTCTGAAGAAAATGTCAGCACAGAAAAGTAGAAGAGACATGGGGGCAAAAAAGGGCATGTTTTGACTCCCTATGTGCCTGTTCCCATTATGATGGAGAGAGATGTTCAATTCAACCACCCACAGCAGCCCACACAGAGAGGAGGCTGAACCTCCAGGATCTACTTTGGGAGAAAAGTAAAATTTTAACTGACATCATCTTCCCAACCAAACCAATGCATCTGGCTGGATGTGCAGCGCCTGCCACCCTGTCTGCCCTCTCTGCTGATGTCCCTGTGCCCGTATTAGCCAGCATACCACCTGAACCAGGCCCCAGTAGAAAAGCAGGAGGTGAAGCCCTAGTCTCACTCACAGCCACGTTCTCAGGTGTCCAGCAGTACATCTGAGAAACAGGAGGGAAGGGAGTGTCCTACAGCTGTCAGGGGTGGGGACTCTGTCCCTTCCCTAAGCCGCTCTCTCTAGTCCAGCCTCCTGGCCAAGCCACTGCTTCTTCCTCCTCCCCGCCCCCCCAATCTAGTGAGAGAGACAGGATTAAAAATGATGCCATGTGCAGATTCTGACATAGTTTCTTTGTGAAGCAATTCCTATCTTCAACTTTATTTATTTATTTTTTCGAAGCAATGAAACATTGCTTTTTGGAGGCAGATACCAATATAATAGGGAAATAAATGGGCTTCTACCAGATTTCTATGTTGTTGGGAAGACACTTGAACACCACATACATACACACATTCACACACACACACACACACACACACACATATCCTTAAGGGACAAGTGCTGGTGCTGTGGTTGAGCTCTAGATAAATGATTTTGTCCCCTCTCAGAAGGCTGAGCACTGTATAGAGAAATAGGGAGAGGACTCTTGTCCTCTCAAGTAGCTTTCTTGGGTGCAAATAGTGCCAACTGAACCTGTTATTACTAGGAACTAAGTATGACTTATCTACTCCTAAAATCAAGATCTTTTCCTCACATGATTTTAAGAGGTTTGGTCTACAGCAAATGCAGTGGTAAGATTCTCAGGCTCTCTGGTGTATTAGAAAAACCATTTAACCCACCTCTGAAAGGGAATTAGAGATTACAGTGGAATATCTTAAACTAAGTTAAACAAATCAGTTCACCACTGAGAGCAGAGACAGAGTTGGGATTATTCGTTAAAAAGTCCCTAAATTCCTACTAAATTAAGGAAGACAAAACAAAGGTTAGATAATTAAACAAAAGCTTGATATGTTGCATTACCAGAATCAAATACTCTCCCTTCAGATCAGATGCTAGCCTTTTCACAGATGTATTTATTCCCTTTGTGAGGTATCCCGTACACCCCAATTTTAAGAATCTAAATCATCTTATTTGTATCAGACTCCTAGAAAGAGCACCTGACAATCTACCATGAATCAGACATTTGCTACAAATTTCCCATCTGAAAATCACTCGTGCACTTCATAAATAGAGAATGTTACACCAAGGTCATCATCAGAGAAAGTTGGTGGGAAAGGTGGTAAGTACTAAGAGAGGGTAATTTCTAAGCAAGGAACTACAGAAATGGACAGAATGGTTCCTATTTCCAGTTTGAGCCTGCAGAACTCCTGCTCTGGTGTTCTTAAGAGTCCTCAAGTTTAGAAACAAGGGGATGACAAGGAAAAAGGGTGAGCAGGCACCAGCCCCGGCAGTGACTTGCTGCTCAAGGATCCTGAGGGCCGAGATGCCAGAGCCCTGGAGACGGAGTTGCTCCCAAGCCTACAGCCAGGGTGAGAGAGAAGGCTCCTTGTTGTAGTCACAGGAGGAACACAAGAGGATGAGTCACTGAGTCCTGTCCCAAGCCCCTCTCCCTAAGATGTCCCAACATGAAGAACCTACACCGAAGCTAGATAGGACAAAACAAACCTTGAGAGTCAAGGGTAGATGGGTTGTAAGCTAACAATCCTGTGCAAAGTTCTCCTTCAGAAGGCAACTCAGAATCTGTGGGCACCTCTCTGCTTGTTCACATCACACATCAGACAGCAGCCACATCCCATACCCCGACACTTGGGGTCCCCACCCAGGTTCTACAGCACCCATAGCTGCTTCCTGACCTGCCCAGAACATATGCTATTGTCCCAGTGCCTTGTGGGAATAAGGTCTAGTGCAGAGTACACTACAGATATCAAGTGCATGAACAGGGTTGCACAATCTGTGATGGGAGTAGTTGAGAACAACCTGTGGAAAAACCCACAAGTTCATTAAGAAATGGAGTGGCAGATCCTCAGTTGGTGAAGCACTGAAATGTCTATTATTCTCATAATTTTCCTGTTTTATTCTAACCCCAGAGATACAAGCAAACCTTCCCTCCATGTACGAGACTCCAGACACAGCCCAGCCCATCCATGCCTTCTCTCCTCACGTCCTCTTGATCAGGCATACCTTCATGCCCCCAAACCAAGCTGTATCGTGCTTATTTTCAGAGAGACGTGGGAATTGGACAGTGCCTCCATTGTCACCCCAATGCCTGTCACCATCCCTGACACCTGCACACCCCATACTTCCCCTCCAGGCTCCACGACCTCGCAGTCTTACTATTGTAAATATTGTTGTACAGTTTGTAATCATCAAACAATCCTGTTATCAAAGGCCTTGCCTGCTGCGCCTCTCACCCTTGAGAAGGCCAGGGAATCTACAAAGGGCAGCCTTTCCGGAAGAGTTTCAGGGTGATCTCTGTGTGAGATGCTATGTATATTCCTGTAAGATTGCATTTTTATCTAAGGAATGATGTTATTTAAAAAACAAACAAAAAACAAAAAACAAGAATTGCAAATAAATTTCTTAACAATGTCTACATTGGTTTAATCGTATCTTCATTCTTTCATATCCCTTCTCCTGTTTCCTAGAGGTCACAGAAATATACTTAACTGTCAAATTATCATCTGATTCTCCAAAGGGGAAGGAGGCTGGGGAAAACATGGGAAATCTGAATACAATGGTAATCTCTAACCTTATTTCAGCAGTGAATTTCATTATCCACCTTTTCTTTCCATCGAAGAGCTTAACAGAAAAATGTTCAAAAGTTGACAAGGAGACAGAATAGAAGGAATTAAATGGATAACCCACAAAATAGAATCTCTGTGCCCCAAATATTTGGAAAGGCACAAGCTGGTTCTGAATGAATGAAGGAAAGAAGGAAGGGAGAAGGGAGTGAAGGGAATGAGAACGAGGGAGGAGGAGATAAGATAACGTATATTAAAGTACTTTGAAGACTCTAAAAATGCAAGTTCTTTTTTGTTGTTATTAAACTGACTCAGACAAAGCTTCCACAATAATTCCCTGTGTAAAAATAATTTGTACCAGAAGTACATGTGTGTTAGTTGGATACAGTTATAAGAACAGAAACCCTCCCACCCTCTCCCCATGGATGATCGATCCATTCTGGGAATTACAGGACCACAGCCAACCTCACTGCTTCTCTACTAGAGCGTCCCTCCACTCTGCCCCACCAGCCAGATCCTGAGCTCTGTAGTCTAGGGTTGTATGAGGAGCAAAGAGGTGGAAGGGCTGGAGAGAGTAGCCGAGGACCAACCTCCTCTGACACTGCTGTACCCCAGCTGCTGGAGCATGTTGGGGGTGCTCACCCTGTCTCAACCCCTTGGCAGATCGCCACCAATTGTGAGATGTTATTTGTTACCAGTAATTATTTAAGTGCCAAAGTTTGCAAATGCTACTTTTAACCAGCTAGAACAGAGTCAAGATTTATCCTATAACGAAATTACTCTGTCTTGCATGTCGCTATGCTTTTTTGAATGGGAGTAAAAGGAGTGGAAGAACAGCCCTTGGCAGGAATTAAACATAACAATGGCAGTGTGTCACCAAAGTGAGTCAGCCTGTGTGTGTAGGGCCTCATTTCTTGTTATGATTTGGTGTCAGCTGTTTCCAACTGGCCTGCCCTTCAACCCCTCTTCCTGCATTAGGTCTGCTTCTGTCTATTTATTCCTTTCTTCCCTCAAGGGAAACATGGTATTGATCTGATTGGTCAAGGTATAAGATATTAAATGAGCCACAGTTACTAATGGACAGGATTACTGCGTGGTAAAAAGTCAGTATGCATACATGACACTCCTTTGTACTTTATTTTTCCTGCCTTCATATAGTAAACAGAAATTGCCGTATACTAGAAGCGATGTGTGACACAGAGCGTTGTCATGATGGAGGATGATTTACGGCACACTTTAAAACACACCTCCTCTCAACCCTAGCTCACACCTGACTGACTGCACGGAACAAGTTGACACTTGTCACACGCTGTTACTAAGGTTTGATGCGCTGCTTCCCATATAGAAGATCCCTGCCTTTCTGTTGGATGGCACTCGGCAGCAGCATTCACCATATCTTGTCATCACAAGGAAAGGCTCTGTGTCACACATCGCTTCCAGTACGGCAACTTCTGTCCAATAAAAATATTACGGTGTGTCCTCATCCACCTTATTTACCGGATCTGGCACCAGGCAATTTCTGACTCTTCCCCAAAGTCAAAATGACTGTGAAAGGTAAACGTTTTGAATCAATTCAGGATGTCGAGGCAGCCAGGACAGCACAACTAAAGACACTCATGAAAGAGGACTTCCAGAACTGCTTCAGAAAGTGGCAAGAACGATGGGGTCAGTGTTCTAAGTGAGGAGGAGTATTCTGAGGGGGATTAATGGCAATGTGTCTTTTACTGTAATAATTTTTTTTTAAGATTTTATTGGGGAAGGGGAACAGGACTTTATTGGGGAACAGTGTGTACTTCCAGGACTTTTTTCCAAGTCAAGTTGTTGTCCTTTCGATCTTAATTGTGAAGGGTGCCATTCAGCTTCAAGTTGTCCTTTCAGTCTTAGTTGTGGAGGGCGCAGCTCAGCTCCAGGTCCAGTTGCCGTTTCTAGTTGCAGGGGGCGCAGCCCACCATCCCTTGCGGGAGTCGAACCGGCAACCTTGTGGTTGAGAGGACGCACTCCAACCAACTGAGCCATCCGGGAGCTCAGCGGCAGCTCAGCTCAAGGTGCCGTGTTCAATTTTAGTTTCAGGGGGCGATGCCCACCATCCCTTGAGGGACTCGAGGAATTGAACCGGCAACCTTGTGGTTAAGAGCCCACTGGACCATGTGGGAATCGAACCGGCAGCCTTCAGAGTTAGGAGCGTGGAGGTCTAACCGCCTGAGCCACCGGGCCAGCCCAATAAATTTTTTTTTTATTTAAACATTCCCCATAGTTTGTGATCACACCTCGTGTATGACTTCCTGGGGAATCCCACAGGCAGGGCAGGACGTGGTACTCCTCAACAGCTTAAATAACATCAACATCCCATCTAACCCCATCAGATAGGTCGACTATTTAGCCCAGGTGTTTCAGTGATGCCCCATTGACATTCTTTGTGACACAGTTTTGGAATCAGAAAATATAGTTAATATATTTGTATGCAATTATCTGTGTGGCATGACTCCTGATACCCAATAAAGCCTTCTCCTTTCACAACTGACAAGTGTAATTCTAGAATTAGTGTCTTCTGTCTTTAACTTAAGGAATTATTCACAAAGAGTGGTTTCTGGACCACCCATCAGAATCACTTGGGATGCTTGATAAAAACAGATTCTTGTGTCCTCCCCCAAAAACTATTAAATCAGATTCCTGGAGGTTGGAGCCCATCAATATGCATTTCAGCAAGCTCTCCAAGTTGTTCTTATTTAGACCAATGTTAGGAACCACTGGAATCAGACTTCAATTTCTACTAAAATGCAAAGGTCCCTGGGAGAGGAAACTCTTTAAGCTTCTTTCTTTCATTACATTCCAGTGGAAACCAAAGGTTTGAGGGTATAAATAAAATATTTGAGAGCAAGTTTTAATGGAAATGGGGCAATGGCAATCACTGAGGAAAGAGAAAGGACAGGGGAAGAAACATATGACAAAAGAGGCAAGAGGGTAGGTAAAAGGGCCAGAGGCATCATGAGACAAACTTCTCCTATTTCACATATATCTAGCAATTTTGATTTAGCTAGGGAAGCAATGGAGTCCTCTGAGGCAGGTGTTCTGCCCTCTGTTTTAAGGTCCAGTGAGACATGAAAGATGGCTTGACCTTCTGCACATTGCTGCCATCTTAAACATCTTGTTAAGAAACTGGAAAGACTTCTGCAAACTCCTTTGAGGGGATGGTGGTCCTCAAAGTCAGGCCACTGTCAATGAGATTCTCCCCTAGTCCTCTCTGGAGCATCTCCAGCTAGAGGAATGCCAACTCTACAGCAGGAATTAGACTAGTGGGCTGGGACCTGAGAGTATGAAGGAAAGACAAGGAAGGGAGATTCTTAGGTGTTGGGGGAGCCGGTCCTGAGGACGGACCTGGACTTCAGGCATTCTTCAAACACGGCAATGAGGTGGCAGTCACCTCTAGAATTTCTACCCAATAATCTTGAAATGTCAAGCTTATTTTCAAGAAAGGAAAGGATTCAAAATATATTACCATTAGGGTGACCATATACTATGTTGTCTAAAATTTGGACTTTTGAGAGTAAAGAGGGCCTGGGCCCTGAGTTGTCCCAGTTCAACTAAGACATTTGGTCATTCTGATTAGAACCCAGGAGAGAGAGTGTAGCCTAGAGCAGATGGAGCATGAGGTAGAGGGCACTTGGTAGACAGAGCCTCCCTCACCTCCACTCTTGTTACCTATAAAATCAAGTATCCACAAACTGACCTTTTAAAATAAATCAGATCAGATCACATCCCTGCTCTCAATTGTCCGGTACTTTCCTGTCATGCTTGGATTAAAATCCAAAGTCTTTACCATGATCTATAAAGCCTTACATGATCTGACCTCATCTGCCTCTCTGTTTCTCAGACCTCATTTCCCACCATTGTCTCTGTCCCACTCACTCACCTCCAGCTATACTGGAGGTGTTGTCCATTAGACATACAACATGTACTCACCCCTTTGCCAGTTGTCAATTTATTGCCTCTCATCACTAAATCCACACTTCTTTACCTTGTCCTGTGATACTAGAGTTTGACCCTATATATTTCTCCTTCGCCAGCTGGTTCGGTATCAGTAGAGGCTTTGTCAATGGAGGCGCTCAAGGGGCGCTGCAAGGCCACTGCAGAATAAAGGGATTTCCCTTCCAGTTTTGGTGTGTTATGTTTAGGCACAGTAGCCAGTGGAGCGGTATGTGAGATGCCAGGTGGGCTCATCTCTGTAGTCCTTGCAAACCAGCTCCAGCCTGCTGACACCCTCCAGCAAGTTTCTCCACCACCCAGCAAGCCATGTTTATGGACCAGCTCTGGCCCATGCCGCCTGGCAAGTTTCCTTAGCATTGGCAGGCTGAGTGCACCTATGGCACTCATGCCTCTTCAAGGGGATTTGGATCAGCCTTGAGGTGAGTGGGGAGAGCTCCTCTAAGTTCTTAGTTCCCTCCTAATTTACTCTTCCTCAGTCATAGAGGTGGTTGCTGCTTTTTACACTTGCTACTTCTAGTTTGTTAGTTAACCACATTTTATAAGTTACAATTCTTTATATTAAATTTTTCCTGTTCAAATTACCAGTGTGGCATCTGTCTCCTGATTGGACCCTATACAGAACTGGTACTGGGAGTGGTCTCAGGAGACAGACACTCAAAAATGGGATTTGACAATGCGTTGGGTGGTGTGTTTGGTTTGAGGGCAGTACAGAGTCCCTTTCCAGTAAGAAATTGGATGCTAGTTAACCATGATGTACAGTGACATTCCAATTAATTACATTATCATCTCTGGTTGACTGTGATGAAGTGCTAATTAAAGCAAATGGCTTGGGAGCCCAAGTGGCTGCTACACTTGATTGTCACGGCAGTAGCGATGACAAAGACCATGGTAGGAATGGACTTTCCTGAGTACACTGAAGTACTTACAGAAAGAATGAGACAAGCTCAATACTATAGTCTGAAAATCAGAGTGCTTCCATGGCAGTCTTATCATAATCTCTTATTTCTTATAACCACAGAGCCAATGTCACTGAACATCAAACACAAAATTTAACTGAGCAAGTGGATGAATTACAACAGCAGTTGAATTCACAGACCTTACAGGGTTTTTTTATGTGAAAAGTTATGACATTGATTGAGAAATAATGAGCTTTTGAGACTTGGAATGGAGAAATCTAGTGGGACCAACTGAAATTGGAATCTCAAGTCTGCAAGCCACTTTGAGCATCCCTTGAAAATGGAAGTAGGTCAGTAGTGTGGTGACTAGCCTTCCTTTGCTGGAAAACATTATGATGACCTTCCCCTGGGTCAGATGCCTTGAAAGGGACGCTCATCCTCCTCAAGACCCACTATCATCACCTTTTGTTGCCATTAGACCCACAATTTGGATCAAATCTCAGGATGTTTCATGGACACATACACAGTGTTGATGTGAGATGGTCCAAACATATAAATTTTGCCAAGAGTTTATTAAAGTTTATTTGAGCCAAATAGAGTGTGTACCTAGAAGAAAGATCCCAGCAGAATGAGAAAAATTTGTTCCAGAGTGACAGTTTGCATTTTTTTTTATACATTTAGAATTAAGGAGGGAACTTAAGGAACATGAACTTAGGAGAAAGCAAAGCAGGGAAATCTCTATGATTGGATTACAGGATAACTAAGAAAATTACACGCTCTCTTGAGGGTGGTTCCGTTTCTGAGGGGTCTGAAAAAGAGGAATTTCAAAGGTGTGTTAACCTAAAAGCACAGAAACAATGGACAGGGCTTGCTTAAGGCAAAGATAACCTTTTATCAGGGAAGTTATAGGCCTGAGGTGTGACTACCTACCATGACCTGCCCACTTGGGAATTTATGGTCAGATCACCCTGTGAGCTTACCGTCATTTAGATTTATTACAGAGCCCCTTTTTCTTCCACAACTGTATAACCCAGGAGGAAACAGCTTATACACTAAAAGAATTGCAAGACTTTTTTCTAATATATACCGTATTTTGCTGTGTATAATGCACAATTTTTTGCCCAAATTTGTGAGGGGAAAATAAGGATGCGCATTATACATGGGTAGTACTAATTCCGTATCTACATAAATGTTTTTGATCCTTTTATTTATGCTTATGAATTTAAAGTGTAACACTGGAAATCAATAACGATCACCATATGCAAAATAATACCCTGGAATACAATAATTGGTTTTGCCGAACTTGCAATGAAGAAGAGTTCTTGGCCTTCTATGATGCGTAAATATGGTAAATTTGTTACCGGTACATAAAATTTCTTATACCTTGTATTTGTTCTTGTGTTTTGTAATTATTTGTTACATAAAATTTCTTGTGCCATAATATGTTTTAAAATATGCTAAAATTCCCTTATAATACAAAAAACAAGTACTTAAATGTAAACAAATGAAAATTTGAATTAAAAACTTAAAACGAAAGATTTTTTTCCCTGAAAGTTTGGGCCAAAAAACATGGGTGTGCATTATATACAGGAGTGCATTATACATGGCAAAATACAGTGTGTAAGCAGAATCCTGGGGAATTCGTGTGGGAGTAGATTCCAAGAGAGGTAGATCAAGGAGGGAGGAATATAACACTACATCAGTCTAAATTAATTTATATATGTGCCCTTACCAGAGATTCTAGGTTGATATTTTAAATTATGCAGATGGAGGTGGCTCTAAAATCATACTTACTTAATTGATTTACATTTGTACTCAATAGTGTCCTCTGCTTAATGAAAATGAAATACCATAGTTTCCATGGTCTGATGTAGAGAAAGGAATCCAAAGGCTTAGGAAGATAAGAATGTTGATGTGGCTTAACCATGTTTCCCCAGAAATAAGACCTAGCCAGACAATCAGCTCGAATGTGTATTTTGGAGCAAAAACTAATATAAGACCCGGTATTATATTATATTATTATATTACATTATACTATTATATTACATTACATTACATTACATTACATTACATTACATTACATTACATTATATTATATTATATTATATTATATTATATTATATTATATTACATTAAAGACCCGGTCTTATATCATAGTAAAACAAGACCGGGTCTTATGTTAATTTTTGCTCCAAAAGCCGCATTAGAGCTGATTGTCTGCCTAGGTCTTATTTTCGGGGAAACACGGTATCATGGATGTATCATATTATCATGTAATGTGCGCACCCATCCCCCAACCAATCTTCTGAGAAGGCTCAGCAGACACCTCCTTTCACTGATTTTGAGAAATAAATAAGGAGTACTTGAATTCTTTAAAAGCTCTGTAGTTGCCTCTTTAATAGATTAGATATGACTATAGAGGATGCTACTCTGATTTCAGTGGGGTTAATGGAATTCCAGAGTACTAGAGGCCAAGAGACAGCACATAAGGGCCTAAGACAAGGTGACACATTTACTCTAAAGGGCAGCAGGAATAAAAGTAATCAGAATGCTTTGGCCCACTAAAATCTCAAGTGGTGGTTAATTGATCACATAGAAATAAAACAAATACCCTCCTAAAATATTGCTGGATATATGCCAGGAGTCAACAAACTATGACCCATGAGCCAAATCCAGTTCTCTACCTATTTTTGTAAATAAAGTTTTATTGGAACACAGCCACACCCATTCAGTTACATATTGTCTATGGCTATAGAGTAGAGTAGTTGTGACAGAGACTATTTAGGCTCAAAGCCTAAACTATTTACTATCTGGCCCTTTACAGAGAAGTTTGCCAGCCTTGATCTATATAACTGAAAAAACTTCTAGGTCTGTTAGTTAAAGATCTAGTTTGAGTCACTGCAATGGAGAGTCATGACCTCTCACCTAGTTTCCAGTCTTACGCCAATTTACAGATCCAGAGTCCCTTGGTTGAAGGGAATGGACTCTGCAGCATTGCCCCAAGTATATACAATAAATATCCCACTTACTGGAGTGACTGGGCACTCAAGAAAAGGGTATACCCAGACTAGTAATCCCTAAGGGTCCTAAACACCACTGTGTCTCACCAGGTAAACGGGGCTTATGGTGCTCACGTGATTAAATACCTCACAGAATTGTGTCTAATCAAGGAATTAATTTTACAGCAAAGGAAGTGTAGCAATAGTCTCATGCCCACAGAATCTTACCACAATACCTCATCACCCCAAAGCAGACAGCTGAATTGAAAGGTGCAATGGCTTACTGAAAGCTCAGTAACACTATCAATTGTGGCACAGCACCCTAAAAGGATTGGGTCTGTATTACAGATTAAAATATATGCTTTGAATCAGAAACCATTATATGGTGCTGCTCCCACATAATCAGAATACATGTATCTGGAAATCAAAGGATGGAAGTGAGAGAAGTTCCTCTCACTATTATACCTAAAAAAAATTAGCATATTTTTTGCTTCCCATTTTTTGAGCTTTTCTGGTTTGGAGGTCTTAGTTTCCAATGGGAAAATGCTTCCATCAAGGGATGTAGCAATGGTTTCATTAATTTGGAAAATGAAAGTGCCATTTGGCTATTTTGGGATCCTCATGCCACTGAACCCACAGGCAGAAAAAAGAGTTACTTGCTGAAGTGATTGACCACAATTACCAATGGAAAATTGGATTGCTGCTACAAAATGGGGGACAAAGAGGACTGTATCTGGAACCCAGCAAACTTCCATGCCCAATACTAAAAGTCAACTGAAAACTACAGCAAACAAACAAAAGAAAAACTCAAGACTCATGAGGATTCAGACCCTTCAGAAATCAAGGTTTGGGTTATCCCACCAGGATAAAAAACCCAACTACTTAAGTTTCTGCCTGAGGACAAAGGAAAAATTGAATGGAAAGTAGAAAAGGAAGACAGATATCAACTATGGCTTTGTGTTAGCTTTGCATATTTTCTTTTTGTGTATATTTTTATTTGTATATAGTAACTATTTTCTTCTCTCTTCCTCCCCTTATTATTTTATATACAAGTTGTTAAAGGTTAACCATTAGGTAACAAAATTTTCAATGGGACTGTGACTAAATTTAGAAGTACTGAATATAGGCAGCAAGGGGTACAATATTTGTTGGGACCATCTCCATTTAGGAGACAGTATGAGCAATTCTTCCTTGTACAAAGGACAGTTGTGACTCCTTAGTAGAAACAGAGGTGTTTCATGATTGTTTGGTAGTTTAATTGTGTGTTGGAGGGTACATATGGAAGCTGAGTGCCCAAAATGGTAGAACGTGCCAGTTATCAATTTATTGCCTGTCATCTCCAACGTCACTCTTTTTTGCCCTGCTTTGTAATACTAGGGCGAGATCCTATAAATGTTTCCCCTTTGCAAGATGGCTTGATTCCAGGATTTATCAATAGATAAAATAAGTAATACTAGAAGGACACTAGTAAGCATAGTACAAAGATGGAAATTCTTTCCAATGTGCTATTTCTTTGTGCAGCAGTCAATGCTTTGGTATGGAAGAGGCTTGACAGCATTCACCTAATGGACTGGCTTCACCTGAACCCTCTGGTAAGTTACTCTGCTTCTACGGATTAGCTCTGACCCAATCTTGCCACCCTCTGGCAAGTTTTTTTATTCCCCACAAACTACTTGTTCCTGTGGCAGCCACACCATTCTTTCCTTATTGACTCACCCTCAGTGTTGGAGGTAGATGCTGCTTTCTGCAATTGCTACTTCCTGATCACTTACAGAACTCGTTTTACCCTTTCAAATAATTAACCACCTTTGACTAGTTAACCAGTCTTTGTACTGAAAGCTCCCTGTTCAAATTACTGGTGTGGTTTCTGTCCCTGATTAAAACCTGACCAGTACACCACCTCAGGGCCCTGCTCTTCCCTCTACTGGAACAGTCTTCATCTAGATAACTAAATGCTCAAACATATCTGTTGACTGACTGCAGTCACTGTCCAAACTGTCCTTTCTTTGTTGTTAAACTGAAGCTTCTGATGCAGCCTTCACCTATTCTTTAAAAGAAGATGGCACCGATCCAATCTTTGGGCATTATTTCCCTCAATGAGGAAAAGGCCAGAGAAAGTGAATATGAAAAGCTTACTATGACTTCTGATCAAGATGGAAGACTAGGTAAACACTGTGGTCACCTGCTTCCACAGCCATATCAAACGTACAACTAAATTATAGAATAAATACCCAGGAGAACCATCTTAAGATTAGCTGAACAGAACTCCTATAACTAAGGATATAAAGAAAAAGCCACATCAATACTGGTAGGAGAGGCAGAGACATTATACAAGCTGGTCCACACCAATATGTGGCAGTTCAGAATCAGAAGGGATATCTCAGCTACAGAGGTTACCCCCTAAGGAGCCAGGGGTCCCAGCCCCACACAGGCCCCCCCAACTCAGAGCACCAATGATGGAAAGAGGATTCCCCACAACATCGGGGTGTGAAAATCAATGGGTATTTTGTCCAGGTGTGGCAGAGGGCTGCTAAAAACCTGGACATTCATTTAAAGGGCCCACACATAGACTCACTCACTCCAGGGAAGTGACAGCTGCTCGAAGGGTGACAAAAACATATGGGAGGAACTGAATTGTGGCTTCAGGACAAGAGCTGGTGGGAGCTAAAATGCTGGCAGGAATCATTGTTCCCATGATGAGACCTCCACCCACACTCTCTGCAGGTGCAGGCAGGTACCAAATCTGAATCTACATTAACCTAGCAAATACCACTTGCCACACCCTGGTGACTCCCTGAGACCCCACCCCACCCAACTCACACACCACCTAAGCCTCTTTCAGTGGCTGCTTCTCATGGGAAGCCAGGCTTGGCCCATTCTGCATACTTTCTTAAAAACTCTCAAAGGTCTACAAGCCCCAGTCAGGCAGCAGATAGTCTTGGCATGCCCTGTACTTCTTGATGAGTGGCCTGAGGCTGGGTCTTGGTTCACAGCATAGCCTCTCCCAGAGGCCTCTGGGCCCTGCACAGGCAGCTCCTACCAAGAATCATTTTGTAGCTCCTACAAGGTGGCCCCAGGCTGGGCACAGGCAGTGGCTGACCTTGGCTTGCACTGCACCCCTCCTAAGAGATCCCAGAACAAATACACCCAGTGGCTGACTATACAACACACCAGAGCACCGCCCAATTAGTTCCACAAAAGGTACAAAGGGTGTTCTTGGCAGGCACCAGAGCCCTGCTGTGGTGAATCTCGCTCTGTGGGGTAAGTCCCTGCACAGTAGTTCATCTGCCGTGGCCGTGGTCAATCCTCACACCTGGTAAGCCTGAAAGTCAACCCCACCCACTGACATGCCAACAGCAATCAAGACTCAACTTCAACAGGAGGGCACACAAAAGGAACACTCCTAGAGAACCTGACTCAGGTGATCAGAGAGACTGCACCACTGGGACCTGCAGGACACCTACTACATCAGGCTACCCTGCCAGGACTGGGAGGAGATCTACCTAGTATATAGAAACAAACACAGAGAGGCAGAGCAAATAAGGAGACAAAGAAACATGTGCTAAGTGAAAGAACACAACAAAACTCCAGACAAGAAGTTAACAAAATAGAGGCAAGCAATCTACAAGATCCAGAGCTAAAAATACTGCTAATAAGGATGCTCAATGGACTTAGGGGAAGAATAGATGAACTCAGTAAGAACTTCAACAAAGAATTAGTAGACACACACACACACACACACACACACACACACACACAATCGAAAACATATTAAAACCTGCCAGAAATGAAGAATACAATCACTGGAATGAAAAATACACTAGAAGGAATCAACAGCAGGTTAGAGTGAAGCAGAGGGTTAGATCAGTGACTTGGAAGACAAAATAGTAGAAAACATCCATTCAGAACAGCAAAAACAAAACAAAAAATTTAAATGAAGATAGTTTAAGGACCTCTGGGAAAACATCAAGCATGACAACATTTGCATCATAGGGATACCTGAAGTTTAATGAACTCAGAAACACAATCAAATAACAACATGAACATTTTATGAAAGAGATTGAAATTTTTAAAAAGAACCAAATAGAATTTCTGCAGGTTAAGAACTCAGTAGAAGAAATCAAGAATGAAATAGCCAGCTTAGGTAATAGAGTTGACCAGATGGAGGAAACAATCAGTGATATCGAAGATAGAAACCTGGAAATTACACAGATGGAAGAAGAAAGAGACTTGAGACTTAAAAGAAATGAAAGAACTCTATAAGAACTTTCTGACTTCATCAGAAAGAGCAATATAAGAATAATAGGCATACCAGAAGGAGAAGAAAGAGAGAAGGGAACAGAGAGTATATTCAAACAAATAGTTGGTGAGAACTTCCCAAACTTGTGGAAATAACTGGACCCTCGAATCCAAGAAGCAAATAGAACACCTAATTACCTCAACCCCAACAGGCCTTCTCCAAAGCACATTGCATTAAAGCCATCTGAAATCAATGACAAAGAAAGAATCCTCAAGGCAGCCAGGGAGAAGAAGATAGTAACCTACAAAGGAAAGCCCATTAGATTATCATCAGATTTCTCAGCAGAAACTCTACAAGCCAGGGTGGAACCAAATATTCAAACTATTGAAAGAGAGAAATTATGAGCCAAGAATAATGTATCCAGCAAAGATATCCTTTAGATATGAAGGAGGAATAAAGATCTTTCCAGACATACAGAAGCTGAGGGAATTTTCTAATAAACGACCTGCACTACAAGAAATATTAAAGGAGGCTATTTGACCACCATCAACCGGGACAATTTGTGGCAACCAAAACTCAAAAAGGGGGAGAGTAAAGGCCTGAACCAGAATATGGGAGTGGAGAAAGTAAGCATGCTGAAGAAAATGGAATACTCTAAATATCAAACTTTCTTTTACATAAACTTAATGGTAACCACTCAAAAAAAAAATCCAGAACTGAAATATATACTGTAATAAAAGAAGAAACAGGGGGAAAAATAATAGAATACCACCACACAGAAATAATAGATAACAACAAAAAGGCAAAGAAACAATGGAGACACAGTTTTCTAAAGATAGAATGAAAACCAAGATAGAATGATAGGAAATCCTCACATATCAATAATCACCCTTGATGTCAATGGACTATACTCACCAATAAAAAGGCACAGAGTAGCAGATTGGATTAAAAAAACTAAACCCAACCATATGCTGCCTCCAAGAGACACAGCTCAGCTAAAAGGACAAGCATAGACTCAAAGTGAAAGGGTAGAAATTGACACTCCAAGCAAATGGTATCCAGAGAAAATCAGGTGTAGCTATACTGATATCAGATGAAACAGACTTCAGGGTGAAAAAGATAACAAGAGACAAAGATGGACATTTCATAATGGTAAAGGGGACTATACAACAAGAAGACATAACAGTCATCAATATTTATGCCCCCAATCAGGGAGCACAGAAATATACCAAGCAACTACTAACAGAACTAAAGGGAGAAATTGACCAAAACACAATTATACTAGGGGACTTAAATACATCATTGACAGCTATGGATAGATCATCCAAACAGAAAATAAATAACGAAATAGCAGCCCTAAATGACACATTAGATGAAATGGACATAATTGACATTTATAGAGCACTTCATCCTAAAACATCAGACTACATATTTTTTTCTAGTGTACATGGAACATTCTCAAGGATAGACCATATATTGGGACATAAAACTAACATCAGCAAATGTAAGAAGATTGAAATCATACCAAGCATATTCTCTGATAGCAAGGCTTTGAAATTGGATATCAACTGCAAAAAGAAAGCAGGAAAGAACACAAATACATGGAGATTAAACAACGTATGTTTAAAGAACGATGAGGTCAAAGAAGAAATCAGAAGAGATATCAAAAGAAACAAATGACAATGAAAATACATCCTACCAAAATTTTGGGGATGCAGCAAAAGCAGTTTTAAGAGGGAAATTTATATTATTACAGGCCTATCTCAAGAAACAAGAAGAATCCCAAATAAGTAACCTCACATTACACCTTAAAGAACTAGAAAAAGAAGAACAAATGAAACCCAAGTTCAGCAGAAGAAAAGAAATAATAAAAATCAGAGCAGAACTAAATGAAATAAAGAACAAAAAGACAATAGAAAAAAATAAGGTGACAAAGAACTGGTTCTTTGAAAAGATTAACAAAATTGACAAACTGTTGGCTAGACTCACTAAGATAAAAAGAGAGAAGACACTAATAATCAAAATCAGAAATGAAAAAGGGGAAGTTATCACGGACACCACAGAAATACAAAGGATCATCCAAGAATACTATGAAGGACTATATGCCACCAAATTCAATAACCTAGAAGAAATGGACAAGTTCTTAGTCACATATAGCCTTCCAAGGCTGAACCATGAAGAACTGGAAAGTCTAAACAGACCAATCACCAGTAACGAAATTAAATCAGTCATCCAAAACCTTCCTAAAAGCAAAAGTCCGGGACCAGATGGCTTCACTAATGAATTCTACCAAACCTTCAAAGAGGATCTAATACCAATCCTGCTCAAACTCTTCCAAAATATTGAAGAAGAGACAGTACTCCCTAACTCATTTTATGAGTCCAACATTACCCTGATACCTAAACCTGGTAAGGACAACACAAAAAAGAAAACTACAGACCAATATCTCTGATGAATACAGATGCAAAAACTCCTAAACTAAATTCTAGCAAATCGAATGCAACAATGCATTAAAAAGATTATTCATCATGACCAAGTGGGGTTCACCCAGGGGCATAGGGATGGTTCAACATATGAAAATCCATAAATGTGATACATCACATAAACAAAATAAAGGACAAAAATCATATGATTATATCAATTGATGCAGAAAAAGCATTTGACAAAATACAGCATCCATTTATGATCAAAACACTTAATAAAATAGGTATAGAAGAAAAATACCTTAACATAATAAAGGCCATATATTACAAACCCTCAGCTAATATTATAATTAACGGTGAAAAACTGAAGTCCTTTGCTCTACATTCAGGAACATGACAGAGCTCTCCCCTATCACCTCTGTTTTTCAACATAGTGTTGGAAGTCCTCGCCAGAGCAATCAAGCCAAAGAAAGAAATAAAAGGCATCCAAATTGGGAATGAAGCAGTTAAATTGTCACTCTTTGCAGAAGACATGATGCTATATACAGAAAACCCTAAAGGCTCCACCAAAAAGCTATTAGAAACATTCAACGAATACAGTAAAGTTGCAGACTACAAAATCAACTTACAAAAGTACATAGCATTCCTATATACTAACAATGAAATCTCAGAAAAGGAAATTTAAAAAAAAAAATTCCTTTTTCCTTTTGCAATTGCAGCAAAAAGAATAAAATACCTAGGAAAATAACTTAACCAAGGATGTGAAAGACCTATATGCTAAAAACTATAAGACATTTTTAAAAGAAATTGAAGAAGACACAAAGAAATGGAAAGACATTCCGTGCTCATGGATTGGAAGAATCAACATAGTTAAAATGGCCATATTACCCAAAGCAATATACAGATTTAATGCAATCCCCATCAAACTCCCAATGGCATATTTTAAAGAAATAGAACAAAAAATAATCAGATTTATTTGGAACCACAAAAGACCCTGAATAGCCAAAGCAATCTTAAGAAAAAAGAACAATGCTGGAGGTATCACAATCCCTGACTTTAGCTTGTACTACAGGGCAACAATAATCAAAACAGCATGGTATTGGCAGAAAAACAGACACGTAGACCAATGGAATAGAATTGAGAACCCAGAAATAAAACCACATAAATATGGACAGATAATATATGACAAAGAAACAAAAAACGTGCAATGGAGAAAAGACAGTCTCTTCAATAAATGGTGCTGGGAGAATTGGATAGCCACGTGCAAAAGAATGAAACTGGACTGCTGTCTGTCACCATGTACCAAAATTAACTCAAAATAGATCAAAGACTTAAGCATAAGACCTGACACAATAAACTGCATAGAAGAAAACATAGGTACTAAACTTATGGACCTTGGGTTCAAAGAGCATTTTATGAATTTGACTCCAAAAGCAATGGAAGTAAAAGCTAAAATAAACGAATGGGACTATATGAAACTTAAAAGCTTCTGCACAGCAAAAGAAACCATCGACAAAATAAAGAGGCAACCAACTGAATGGGAGAAGATTTTTGCAAACAGTGCCTCCGATAAGGGGCTAATAACCAAAATATACAAGGAACTCATGCAACTCAACAACAGAAAAACAAACAACCCAATTGAAAAATGGGCAGAGGACCTGAAGAAACATTTCTCCAAAGAGGACGTACAAATGGCAAATAGACATATGAAAAATGCTCAACATCACTAATCATCAGAGAAATGCAAATCAAAACCACAATGAGATATCACCTCACCCCAGTCAGAATGGCTATCATCAACAAGACAAATAGTAACAAGTGTTGGAGAGGCTGTGGAGAAAAAGGAACCCTCATACACTGTTGGTGGGAATGCAGACTGGTGCAGCCATTATGGAAGGCAGTGTGGAGGTTCCTCAAAAAATTACGAATAGAATTACCATATGACCCAGCAATCCCTCTCCTGGGTATCTACCCAAAAAATCTGAAAACATTTATACATAAAGACACGTGTGCTCCAATGTTCATTGCAGCTTTGTTTACGGTGGCCAAGACATGGAAACAACCAAAATGTCCTTCGATAGATGAATGGATAAAGAAGTTGTGGTATATATACACAATGGAATACTATTCGGCGGTAAGAAAAGATGATATAGGAACATTTGTGACAACATGGATGGATCTTGAGAGTATGATGCTAAGCGAAATAAGTCAGACAGAAAAAGCAGAGAACCATATGATTTCACTAATATGTGGAATTTAAACCAAAAACAACAAAAGAACAAGACAAACAAATGAGAAACAAAAACTCATAGACACAGACAATAGTTTAGTGGTTACCAGAGGGTAAGGGGGGTGGGGGATAAAGGGGATCAAATATATGGTGATGGAAGGAGAACTGACTCTGGTTGGTGAACACACAATGGGATTTATAGATAATGTAATACAGAATTGTACACCTGAAATCTATGTAACTTTACTAACAATTTTCACCCCAATAAATTTAATTTTAAAAAAAGAAAAGAAAAAGTATTATAAACAATTATATGCCAACAAATTGGACGATTTGGAAGAAGTGGATAAATTCCTAGAAACATACAATGTTCCAAGACTGAATCAAGAAGAAACAGAAAAATCAAAACACAATGGTAACTGCTAACAAAATCAAATCAATAATCCAAAAACTCCCAACAAACAAATGTCCTGGACTGAATGGCTTCACAGGTGAATTTTGCGAAACATTCAAAGAAGAATTAACACTTATCCTTCTTGAGCTATTCCCCAAAATGGAGGAGTGAAGGCTCCCAGGATCATTTTACAATGCCAACATTACTCTAATTCCAAAGCCAGACAAAAACATTACAAAAAATGAAAATTATAAGCAAATATAACTGATGAACATAGATGCAAAAATCCTCAATAAAATATTAGCAAACTGAATTCAGCAATACATTTGAAAGATCATACATGATCAAGTGGGATTTATTTCTGGGATGCAAGGTTGGTTCAGTATGTACAAATCAATTAACATGATATACCACGTAAACAAAATGAAGGATAAAAGTCATATGATCATATCAATACAAACAGAAAAACTTTTGACAAAATCCAGCATCCATTTATGATAAAAACTCTCAGCAAAGTGTGAATAGAGGAAACATACCACAATATACCAAAGGCCATATGTGACAAACCCACAGCTAACATCATAGTTCATGGTGAGAAACTAAAAGCATTTTCCTTAAGATCAGGAACAAGACAAGGATGTTCACTTCCACCACTTTTATTCATCATAGCATTGGAAGTACTAGCCACAGTACTCAGACAAGAAAAATAAATTTGGCATCAAACTTGGAAAGGAAGAAGTAAAATTGTCATCATTTGTAGATGAGATGATACTGTGTAGAGAGAACCATAAAAATTCTAACAAAAAATAATTTAGAACTAACAAATTCAGTAAAGTAGCAGGATACAAAATTAATGTTCATAAATTGGTTGCATTTTTATACAATGAAGGAGAAATTTTTTAAAATCCCATTTACAATTGCATCAAAAATAAATAAATAAATAAAATACCTACGAATAAAGTTAACCAAGAAGGTAAAAAACCTGTACTCAAAAATTATAAGACATTGAAGAAAGAAATTGAAGAAGATACAAATAAACGGAAGCATATACCATGCTCATGGATAGGCAGAATTAACATCATTAATATGTCCATACTACCCACAGCAATCTATAGATTCAGTGCAATCTCTATCAAAATACCAATAACATTTTTCACAGAGCTAGAACAAATAATCCTAAAACTTATATGGAACCACAAAGGACCCTGAATAGCCATGGCAATCTTGACAAAGAACAACAAATTTGGAGGTATCACACTACCTGATATCAAACTAACTACAAGGTTGTAGTAATCAAAACAGCATGGCACTGGCATAAAAACAGACACATACATTAATGGAACAGAATAGAGAGCCCAAATATAAATCCACACCTTTATGGTCAATTAATCTATGACAAAGGAGGCAAAAATTACAATGGAGTAAAGACAGTCTGTTCAGTAAATGGTGTTGGGAAAACTGGCTAGCTACATGCAAAAAAAGAAAACATGAAACTAGATAACTTTTTTACACCATTTACCAGAATAAACTCAAAATGGATTGAAGACTTAATGTAAGACCTGAACCCATAAAACTCCTAGAAGAGAATATAGGAAGTAAACCCTTTGACATTGCTCTTAGTAATATTTTTTTAGATGTATTTTCTCAGGTAAGGGAAACAAAAGAAAAAATAAACAGTATGGGACTTATCAAATTAAGAAGTTTTTGCACAGCAAAGGAAACCATTAACAAAATGAAAAGACAACCTACTGAATGGGAGAACATATTTGCCAATGATAAGGGTTAATATCCAAAATACTGGGGGTGCCAAAAAAATGTATACAAGTGGACACTTGGGTCAACATTGCTCAAGCAGTAGTTCGCCATAATCAGAAGTGTCTGGACACTGATGGTAACCACTTTGAGCACCTCTTGTAATTGCAGAAGTCAAACGTGACTTGTACTCATCTTTTGTTATCGATATATATTTAGTATTACAATTTTAATACAGTTTCCTTTCTTAAAATGTGTACACTTTTTTTTGGCACTGTCTGTATATAAAGAACTCATACAACTTAACCAAAAAAAAAACATCCTATTAAGAAATAGGCAGAGGACCTGAATAGACATTTTCACAAAGAGGACATACAAATGGCCAATGGACATATGAAAAGATGGTCAACGTCACTAATCATCAGAGAAATGCAAATTAAAACCACAATGAGATATCACATCACCTGTCAGAATGGCCATCAGCAAAAAATCAACATACATTGGTTAGGATGTGGAGAAAAGGGAACCCTCGTGTACTGTTGGTGGGATTGCAAATTCGTGCAGCCACTATGGAAAATAGTATGGAGATTCCTCAAAAAATTAAAAATAGAACCTTATAACCTGGAAATTCCACTTCTGGGTATTTACCTGAAGAAATCCAAAACATTAATTCAAATAGACATATACATCCTTTGTTCATTGCACAATAGCCAAGATATAGAAGCAACCTAAGTGTCCATCAATAGACAATTGGATAAAGGAAATATAGTACATATATCCCTCATATACAATGGAATATTACACAGCCATAAAAAAGAATGAACTCTTACCATTTGTGACAACATGGATGGATCCAGAGGGTATTATGCAAAGTGAAATAAGTCAGACTGAGAAAACAAATACCACATGATCTCACTTATATGTAGAATCTAAACATACATACATACACACACACACACACACACACACACACATTAAACAAACAAACAAAGTCATAGGTACAGAGAACAAACTGATGGTTGCCAGATGGGAGGAGTTTGGGGGGCTAGGTGAAAAAGATGAAGGGATTAAAAGGGACAAATTGGCAGTTACAGAATAGTCATGGGGACATAAAGTACAGCATAGAGAATATAGTCAATAATATTGTGATAACTGCGTATGGTGCCAGGTAGACTTATTGGGGGGATTACTTTGTAAGTTATATAAATGTCTAATCACTAGGCTACCGTGTTTCCCCAAAAATAAGACCTAACCAGAAAATAAGCCCTAGGATTTTTTCAAGATGACATCCCCTGAACATAAGCACTCATGCATCTTTTGGAGCAAAACGTAATATAAGACCCGGTCTTACTTTCAGGGAAACATGGTATATACCTGAAAGTAATAAATATTGAATATCAACTGTAATTGACAAATAAAAAACTCACTGTGATATATATCTTGAACTTTAACTTTCAGTGAACCTGCTTGAGAAGAGTATTACCACCACCCACAAGTCCTAGAAATAGCATTAAGAGTCTCTGAGAGCAGGCAATTATACTCCAGTTGTCCAAGAAGTATTTATTGAGTCCCTACAATATAACAAACACTATGCTAGGTACTGGGTCCCTAGCAACACTCGGCTCTGATTCCCCTCTAAATTGTCCTGCAGGTCTGAGATGTAACACCTCTTCTATATAAGTCAAAGCATGCACTGGGTAATGCCTCACCCACAGGGTGTGGTCTCCCCACAAGCCAAGCTCAGGCTCAGAAGGGGTCTCCCAGGACTCTGAACATAGCCTAGAATGAGAGTAAAAGGTGACATCTAGCAGCTCCAACTGCCAGGCTTTCTATCTGGTGGAGGTGGTGTGAGCCCAGCAAGGTCACATATTTATAGTAGTATGTGCAGCTGAAGGTGCTGGGACATCAGGTCCCACCTTTCTGAGACCAGTGCAGAACTGGATGGGTCATCTTTCCAGGACCTTCTTATCTAGGGAGAAGGGGCAGAAGCAGCAATGGACTCAGTCTCTGGCACTCTCTTCTAAGACTTATATAAGCCCCTAGACTGTGGCTGTGCCAGCTGCTGGAAGCAGGTGAATTATTTTCAGAATGGAGGAAAAGCAAGTTTCTACAGACTGGATGCTGAGACCACTCGCTTCCATTTGCTCTGGTACCATTGTCGGGGCCCTGGAGTCAGTGTGTTCGTTTTCTATTGCTGTGTCACAAATTCCCACAAACTTAGCAGCTTAAAACTATATACATATATTTTCTCACCATTTCTGGGGATCAGGAGCTCAGCCATGGGTCCTCTGCTTATGGTCTCACAGAAGTGAAATCTAGGGATAAGCTGGGCTGTATTCTCATCTGCAGGCTTGACTGGGGAAGAATCCACTTCAAAGTTCATTCAAGTTGTTGGCAAAATCTAATTCCTTTGCAAATTTCCGGCTGGCTGTCAGCTGGGACCACTCTCAGCTCTAAGAGCTGCCGAGCCATGAATCACCCTCCGTAGGCCCTCCCCTTCAAAGCCATCAAGGGAGTTTTTGCTCTAGCCTCCTAAAATGGAGTTCTATATAATATGGTATAATCACAGAAGTGACAGCCTATTGGTTAGAAGCAAGTCACAGTTCCCACCTGCACGCAAGAGGGAGGGATTACACAAAGTCATGGGGACAGGAGGCAGAAAATCATGAGGGCCACCTTGGGATCTGCCTGCCACAATCAGCCTCGGGTCCAAGACTACACAAGAAAAAAATCCCAGCTGCATTCAACTAAGTGATTTGGGAACACCATGCTTGCTTGGACATCACAGACATCACCAGCAAGGCAAGGCCCCCAGCACTGCCCTCTGCTCACATCTCACACCGAGCTCCTAGAGGGAGCCCGAGCCTCAGGTACAAGACAGTCACTCAAATTACTTCTGGGGGTGACATGCCTACCCAGGCTTATGTAACCAGCTATACCTTCCCTGTAACGTCTTCATCCTGATCCTGGTCTTTGGGCCTCCCCCAACGTGAAGAGCTTTAGCCAGATCTGGTCAAACTGCCTTGTGCTTACAGACAGCAGGACTTAGCAGGGAGCCCCAAGATGAGGTTAGTAGGTACATGTGAACCTGAGCTGGGCTCCAATATGTCTCAAGTTAGGTAGGTCAGGTCTGGGAGTGAGCATGCTTCTAGGCACAGTTAGATCCAGCGCATGGCTTCCACCAAACCTCATCCCCATCCAGAGCACACGCATCCTCTCCCCTGTGGGACTCATCCAGATTTGGTCAATCCTCACTGGAGACTCAAGTGAGGTGGCAAGATGGGGCCCACAGCTAGGAGCTTGGGGAGCCTGATCTGAAAGTCCCGCCAAGGGTTTTCCTATGAAGAATTATCTCCTCTGTATTTACAACCAGCACTGGGGAGACATGACACAGTCAGTCAATCCCCTCTGGTTCTTTACAGCTCATAGTTCTAAGACGATGGCATCTCTTCCTGATTTGAAGACACTGGAAGAATAAAGTAGCAAGCACACCGTCGCAGGCTCCTGGTGAGAACAAAGTTAGATGGCACGTGTGAAAGGACACTGAAATGTTACCAAGTGTGTACCATCCACCCCACATTAGACCACCTGGGTCTGGCTACAGAGGGAGAAAACAAGAACAACAAATGTTTATTTTATGTTATTTTATGAAGGTTAGCAGGAGTGAGCTCCACCCTAGACACAATATTTACAGGAACACAAACTTTCTAGTGTGAGGGAGGAAGGACTCTCATTCAGAACTTCTAACATCAGCCAAACCAAAACTTAGCAGTTGAGAGCCCCTTTGACAGGTAGTGGTGGATGCTGTACATGAAGAAACCCGAGCAGCAGAGGATGATCATGAAGGACAAGGTGATGAGGGTATAGATGGACATCCGCTTCTCCATGGTCCCCCTGATCAGGCAGAGGTAGGGTCCAGGACAGCTCTCCGTTCTGCACTGAATGATGGCCCGGCTCACTAGCGGCAGGTGATGGCAGATAAGAAAGAACAAAAACACACACTGAGTGCCAACTTGCAGGAGGAAGTAAAGGAGGTACAAAAGCAAAAGCATCTTCTCCTGGTGGAAGTTCAGGATGGACTTCTTTGGAGAGGGGATGTGCTCCTGGATTCCCACCATGGAACCCTCCTCCACTTCACCTGCCACTGACTCCACTGACTTGACCTTGATTTGCTTATGCTGAATCTGAGCCATGAAGAATTCCATGAGGAAGAAGAGGGCCAGGAAGATGAAGAAAAAGAAGTACCAAATTCCCACCACAGGGCTGCTGAACCTGTTTTCAAAACACTCGATCGAACAAGGATTGGTGATGTTGCCATGGCACCAGAAATCTTCATGGATGAGGGACCAGGGCATGTGGACCACGTACACCACCACTCCATACACGGCAATGAAGCCAGACCACAGCTGCCGCCCAGTGTAGTAGCCAGATTTGTCACCGGCCACAGAGTGTAACACAGGGATCAGTCCCGCCAATGCTGCTGCAGCAATCAGTTCAGCCTCTCAAGGGTCGATGGAATCCAAGACCTGGAGAACTCTGCCCATGCCGCCGCAAGGGAAAGAGAGAGAACACAGGGTCAGAACATGAGAACAGGTACCAAGAATCCTACATATGTCTGAGAAGCCTGCTCAAGTTTTCAATATGTGACCAGCTCTCAGTTTCACATCTTTACACACAGGCAATATCTGCACCCCAGGTGTGGCTATTCCTCTCTGTGTGTCTCAGCCTGTGATGAAGGCTGCCCACCTGTGCACATGCCAACCGCATTATGATGACATGCACATCTCATCTCTCCTACTGGGTTATAAGCTTCTGGAGGTTAGGTATCAAACTTTGCTCACATTTACAATGCCCATAGCATCAAGTGTAGATTACTACATACTATCACAAGACTATTAGACTTGATAAGTGCATGAAGAAAGGAAGGAACAAATAAATGACTTTAATAATTCTGGTTGTGTCTGGCTGTTCTAGAAGCTCTACGTCAATCTCTACACTTTCTTTCTTTGCCAGGAAACTTCCTAAAACTATAGAGACCAAGAGTAGAACCTTCCCTTTCCTTCTTGCACATGACTTCTGTTCCATCCACAACTCTTCTGAGGGTGCCTATAACCATGCTTTATTTATAACAATAATAAAAACATTGACCACTAATTGTCTGCCCAAATACGGCAAGCCCTGTGCTGGAATTTAGATACATTACCTTTACAGAAGGGCAAAACATTTTAAATCTTTTTACTAGCTTATTTGGGTATGTTTGTCCCTTCTTATAAATGATAGTGACCAATCACTTAACAGGAGGTTTAGAGTACTTAATAAATTCTTTGGGTTTTTTATTGTGGTAAATTATACATAACACAAAATTTACCATTTTGACTATCTTTAAGCGGCACGACATACATTCAGTGGCATGACATACATTCACAATACATTCACTGTGCCACTTTTTCATCTTTTCCAGAACTTTTTCATCTTCCCAAACTGAAACTCTGTAGCCATTAAACAATAACTCCCCATCTCCTCCCTCGCTCCAGCACCTGGCAACAACCATTCTACTTTCTGTCTCTATGAATTTGACTACTCTAAGAGGAATCATACCATATTTGTCCTTTTGGATCCATCTGGCTTGCGTCACTTAGAATAATGTCTTCAAGTTTCACTTAATTTGTAGCATATGTCAAAATTTCCCCCTTTCTTTTGGCTGAATAATATTCCATTGTGTGGCTAGACCACATTTTGTTTATCCATTCATTCATTGATGGACATTTGGGTTGTTTCCACTTTTTGGCTACTGTGAATAAAGGTGCTATGAACGTGGGTATACAATTATGTTTGAGTCCCCATGAATATGTATGGGTCCCTTCATGTGAGTATATAACCAGAAGTAGAATTGCTGGATAACATCATAAATCTGTGTTTAATTTTTAAGGAATCACCACATTGTTTTCCATAGTGGCTGGGGCATTTTACATTACCATCAGTAATGCACAAAGATTCTAATTTCTCCACATCCTTGCCAACACTTGTAATATTATGGAATTTTTAAAAAAGCTTTGGATTTTTATTGAAAAATTGTCATAGCTAGTGCTGAAAAATCTCTTTTTTTTATAATTTATTTTTTAAATTTATTGGGGTGACAATTGTTAGTAAAATTACATAGATGACAGGTGTACAATTCTGTATTACATCATCTATAAATCCCATTGTGTGTTCACCACCCAGAGTCAGTTCTCCTTCCATCACCATATACTTGATCCCCCTTACCCTCATCTCCCACCCCCCACCCCCCTTACCCTCTGGTAACCACTAAACTATTGTCTGTGTCTATGAGTTTCTGTTTCTCATTTGTTTGTCTTGTTCTTTTGTTGTTTTTGGTTTATATACCACATATCAGTGAAATCACATGGTTCTCTGCTTTTTCTGTCTGACTTATTTCGCTCAGCATTACACTCTCAAGATCCATCCATGTTGTCACAAATGTTCCTATATCATCTTTTCTTACCACCGAATAGTATTCCATTGTGTATATATACCACAACTTCTTTATCCATTCATCTATCGAAGGACATTTTGGTTGTTTCCATGTCTTGGCCACCGTAAACAAAGCTGCAATGAACATTGGAGCACACGTGTCTTTATCTCTAAATGTTTTCAGATTTTTTGGGTAGATACCCAGGAGAGGGATTGCTGGGTCATATGGCAATTCTATTCGTAATTTTTTGAGGAACCTCCACACTGCCTTCCATAACGGCTGCACCAGTCTGCATTCCCACCAACAGTGTATGAGGGTTCCTTTTTCTCCACAGCCTCTCCAACACTTGTTACTATTTGTCTTGTTGATGATAGCCATTCTGACTGGGGTGAGGTGATATCTCATTGTGGTTTTGATTTGCATTTCTCTGATGATTAGTGATGTTGAGCATTTTTCCATATGTCTATTTGCCATTTGTATGTCCTCTTTGGAGAAATGTCTCTTCAAGTCCTCTGCCCATTTTTCAATTGGGTTGTTTGTTTTTTTGTTGTTGAGTTGCATGAGTTCCTTGTATATTCTGGATATTAACCCCTTATCGGAGGCACTATTTGCAAAAATCTTCTCCCATTCAGTTGGTGGCCTCTTTATTTTGTCAATGGTTTCTTTTGCTGTGCAGAAGCTTTTAAGTTTCATATAGTCCCATTCGTTTATTTTAGCTTTTACTTCCATTGCCTTTGGAGTCAAATTCATAAAATGCCCTTTGAACCCAAGGTCCATAAGTTTAGTACCTATGTTTTCTTCTATGCAGTTTATTGTGTCAGGTCTTATGCTTAAGTCTTTGATCCATTTTGAATTAACTTTGGTACATGGTGACAAATAGCAGTCCAGTTTCATTCTTTTGTACGTGGCTATCCAATTCTCCCAGCACCATTTATTGAAGAGGCTGTCTTTCCTCCATTGTATGTTTTAGCTTCTTTGTCAAAAATTATCTGTCCATATTTATGTGGTTTTATTTCTGGGTTCTCAATTCTATTCCATTGGTCTATGTGTCTGTTTTTCTGCCAATACCATGCTGTTTTGATTATTGTAGCCCTGTAGTACAAGCCAAAGTCAGGAAGTGTGATACCTCCATTATTGTTCTTTTTCTTAAGATTGCTTTGGCTATTCGGGGTCTTTTGTGGTTCCAAACAAATCTGATGATTTTTGTTCTATTTCTTTAAAATATGCCATTGGGATTTTGATGGGGATTGCATTGAATCTGTATATTGCTTTGGGTAATATGGCCATTTTAACTATGTTGATTCTTCCAATCCATGAGCACGGAATGTCTTTCCATTTCTTTGTGTCTTCTTCAATTTCTTTCAAAAATGTCTTATAGTTTTCAGCATATAGGTCTTTCACATCCTTGGTTAAGTTTATTCCTAGGTATTTTATCTTTTTGCTGCAATTGCAAAAGGAATTTTTCTTTCATTTTCTGAGATTTCATTGTTAGTATATAGGAAAGCAATGGACTTTTGTACGTTGATTTTGTAGCCAGCAACTTTACTGTATTCGTTGATTGTTTCTAATAGCTTTTTGGTGGTCTTTAGGGTTTCTATATATAGCATCATGTCATCTGCAAAGAGTGATAATTTAACTTCTTCATTCCCAATTTGGATGCCTTTTATTTCTTTCTCTTGCCTGATTGCTCTGGCAAGGACTTCCAACACTATGTTGAAAAGCAGAGGTGATAGGGACAGCCCTATCATGTTCCTGAATGTATTAAAAAGGGCTTCAGTTTTTCACCATTAATTATGAGATTAGCAGAGGGCTTGTCATATATGGCCTTTATTATGTTAAGGTATTTTCCTTCTATACCTATTTTATTAAGTGTTTTAATCATAAATGGATGTTGTATCTTGTCAAATGCTTTTTCTGCATCAATTGATACAATCATATGATTTTTGTCCTTTATTTTGTTTATGTGATGTATCACATTGATGGATTTGTGGATGTTTGAACCATCCTTGTGCCCCGGGGATGAACCCCACCTGGTCGTGATAAATAATCTTTTTAATTCATTGTTATATTCAATTTGCTAGAATTTTATTTAGGATTTTTGCACCGGTATTCATCAGAGATATTGGTCTGTAGTTTTCTTTTTTTGTGCTGTCCTTACCAGGTTTTGGTATCAGGGTAATGTTGGCCTCACAAAATGAGTTAGGGAGTACTGTCTCTTCTTCAATTTTTTGGAAGAGTTTGAGCAGGATTGGTATTAGATACTCTTTGAAGGTTTGGCAGAACTCACTAGTGAAGCCATCTGGTCCCGGACTTTTGCTTTTGGGAAGGTTTTGGATGACTGATTCAATTTCGTTACTGGTGATCGGTCTGTTTAGATTTTCCAGTTCTTCATGGTTCAGCCTTGGAAGGCTATATGTTTCTAAGAACTTGTCCATTTCTTCTAGGTTATTGAATTTGGTGGCATATAGTCCTTCATAGTATTCTTGGATGATCCTTTGTATTTCTGTGGTGTCCGTGATAACTTCCCCTTTTTCGTTTCTGATTTTGTTAATCAGTGTCTTCTCTCTTTTTATCTTAGTAAGTCTAGCCAAGGGTTTGTCAATTTTGTTAATCTTTTCAAAGAACCAGCTCTTTGTCACATTAATTTTTCTATTGTCTTTTTGTTCTCTATTTCAGTAAGTTCTGCTCTAATGTTTGTTATTTCCTTTCTTCTGCTGACCTTGGGTTTTACTTGTTCTTCTTTTTCTAGTTCTTTAATGTGTAACATGAGGTTATTTATTTGGGAGTTTTCTTGTTTCTTGAGATAGGCCTGTAATGAGATAAATTTCCCTCTTAAAACTGCTTTCGCTGCATCCCAAAAATTTTGGTAGGATGTATTTTCATTGTCATTTGTTTCTATGTATCTTTTGATCTCTCCTCTAATTTCTTCTTTGACCCAGTCCTTCTTTAAAAGTATGTTCTTTAATCTCCATGTATTTGTGTTTTTCCCTGCTTTCTTTTTGCAGTTGATATCCAATTTCAAAGCCTTGTGATCAGAGAATATGCTTGGTATGATTTCAATCTTCTTAAATTTGTTGAGACTGATTTTATGTCCCAATATATGGTCTATCCTTGAGAATGTTCCATGTACACTAGAAAAGAATGTATAGTCTGATGTTTTAGGATGAAGTGCTCTATAAATGTCAATTATGTCCATTTCATCTAATGTGTCATTTAGGGCTACTATTTCGTTATTTATTTTCTGTTTGGATGATCTATCCATAGCTGTCAATGATGTATTTAAGTCCCCTAGTATAATTGTGTTTTGGTCAATTTCTCCCTTTAGTTCTGTTAGTAGTTGCTTGGTGTATTTCGGTGCTCCCTGATTGGGGGCATACATATTGATGACTGTTATGTCTTCTTGTTGTACAGTCCCCTTCACCATTATGAAATGTCCATCTTTGTCTCTTGTTATCTTTTTCACCTTGAAGTCTGTTTCATCTGATATCATTATGGCTACACCTGATTTTCTCTGGGTACCATTTGCTTGGAGTGTCAATTTCCACCCTTTCACTTTGAGTCTATGCTTGTCCTTGTAGCTGAGATGTGTCTCTTGGAGACAGCATATGGTTGGGTTTAGTTTTTTGATCCAATCTGCTACTCTGTGCCTTTTTATTGGTGAGTTCAGTCCATTTACATTTAGGGTGATTATTGATATGTGAGGATTTCCTGTCATTCTATCTTTAGTTTTCTGGTAAGGTTGTGTCTCCATTGTTTCTTTGCCTTTTTGTTGTTGTCTATCATTTCTGTGTGGTGGTATTCTATGATGTTTCCCTCTGTTTCTTCTTTTATTACAGTTTATATTATTGTCCTGAATTTTTTTTTTTTGAGTGGTTACCCTTAAGTTTATGTAAAAGAAAGTTTGATATTTAGAGTATTCCATTTTCTTCAGCACGCTTACTTTCTCCATTCCCATATTCCGGCTCAGGCCTTTACTCTCCCCCTTTTTGAGTTCTGGTTGCCACAAATTGTCCCTGTTGATGGTAGTCGAATAGCCTCCTTTAGTATTTCTTGTAGTGCAGGTCGTGTATTAGAAAATTCCCTCAGCTTCTGTATGTCTGGAAAGGTCTTTATTCCTCCTTCATATCTGAAGGATATCTTTGCTGGATATATTATTCTTGGCTCATAATTTCTCTCTTTCAATAGTTTGAATATTTGGTTCCACTCCCTCCTGGCTTGTAGAGTTTCTGCTGAAAAATCTGATGATAATCTAATGGGCTTTCCTTTGTAAGTTACCGTCTTCTTTTCCCTGGCTGCCTTGAGGATTCTTTCTTTGTCGTTGATTTTGAACAGCTTCTATACAATGTGCCTTGGAGAAGGACTGTTGGGATTGAGGTAACTAGGTGTTCTATTTGCTTCTTGGATTTGAGAAACCAGTTCTGTCCACAAATTTGGGAAGGTCTCATCGACAATTTGTTTGAATATATTCTCTGTTCCCTTGTCTCTTTCTTCTCCTTCTGGTATGCCCATTATTCTTATATTGCTCTTTCTGATGGAGTCAGAAAGTTCTTGTAGAGTTCTTTTATTTCTTTTAAGTCTCAAGTCTCTTTCTTCTTCCATCTGTGTCATTTCCAGGTTTCTATCTTCAATGTCACTGATTCTTTCCTCCATCTGGTCAACTCTACTACCTAAGCTGGTTATTTCATTCTTAATTTCTTCTATTGAGTTCTTAATCTCCAGAAATTCTATTTGGTTCTTTTTTAAAATTTCAATCTCTTTCGTAAAATGCTCATGCTGTTCTTTGATTGTGTTTCTGAGTTCATTTAACTGCCTATCTGTGTTTTCTTGCATCTCGTTGAGTTTTTTCAGAACTGCAATCTTGAATTCTCTGTCATTTAAGTCACATATTTCTGTATCTTTAAGTGCCTTTTCTGGAGATTTTTCACTCTCTTTCTGAGCTATCTTGTTGACTTGGTTATTCATGGCAATTACTGGTTTACTATTTCTCTTCCTAGACATCTACAGGAGTGGCTTCTGCAACAGGTTGATAGGAAGTGGTCTTTCTTTTGTTTTCCAGTACTTGTTGGTAGAATGTTTTATTTTTTCTCCGACTGCCGCTTATTTTTCTTCTCCCACACGGTAGTGCTATGTTTTCTCTGCACTATTCCAGCTTCTTACACAATGGGGGGATTCCCTGGGAGACGAGCTTCTCCTCTGTTCATAGTTCATCTAGGTCACAGGGCGCAGTGTCCCGGTGGGTATGCAGAGAGCATTTGATGTTCCAAAGCTCTTCCTGCACCAGACTCAGAGCCCGTGTGTTTCAGCAGTTCTGTTTACTCCTGCAGGGATCCGCCCAAATAGATGGGGTCAGGAGCGGGGTGAGTTGTGAGAGGTGACCCAGAGTAATGGCAGCGACCACCACCACAGCCGGTCCTGCTTCCACAGCTCCCTCCCCTTTGCCGGAACTAGTTGGGCTGTGAATCTCTGTCTGCGGTCCACAGGTCTCAGAACAGCAAATATTCTGTTCTTTTGATCCGACAGGGCTACTGTTTCGTTCTAGCACCGGGCAGGTGGGGGGCGGGGCGAGCTCCGGGAGGGGAGGGAGGGGGCGGCTAGTCTCGGTGCCTAAGGCTCCGTTCTCTGCTCGGCAGTGCGGGCTTAAACCCCCGTTTTCAGCCTTCTTCCCTCAGTCTTTTCTCCGAGGTCTCTGCCGTGAGCGTTGGGTTCAGCCATGTTATATGCTGCCCCCTCAGCCCTGTGGAGCCCTGGCGGAGCCCTAGCAGTCCGAGTTCTTCCCTCTCCCGCAGCTGCGGTAGCTCCGGGAAGCAGCGAGCTCGGCGCACTGAGCGAGGTCTGCGTCCTGCGCCCGCGCGGCTCCGTCTCCGCGCGCTTCTCCCCTTCCTCCTCCCCCGCTTGCGCAATTCTCCCACCTGTAGGTGATTTCAGTCGGTAGTGGGCCTCTTCGTCTTGCCTGCCTGCTGTGCAGGGAGTCCTTTGTGGAGTTATTGTTGTTCGATTAGTTATAAGTTCCTGGGGAGCTTTACAGAGGCTCACCTCACGCTGCCATTTTTCCTCGCCTCTCTGCTGAAAACTCTCTTTAAAAGATGCCTGAGACTCAGCACTATTTCTAAGTTACCCCAAGTACTGGGTCACGTTTGAACAGCCCATACACAGGAGTCATGAGAGCCAGACTCCAGAGTGAGCTGGCAGATGCAGGACTGCCCAGTCGGCCCGCCAAGGAGGGTGGATGATCAGGACAAGAGCCAAAGCGGCAGGTGGGGAGGGTAGAGAATCAGCACATATATTGCGCGCTCTGCTATCAACTGACAGTTATGCGTCCATTATCTCATTTATTCCTTTCGACAACCTTATGAGATAAATATTCTCAATTTCCAGACAGAAACTGAGATTTAGAATGGTTAAGTAACTCCTTCACAGTTATACCATCAAGTAAATGGAGGCGCCAGGATTAGAAACCAGAACTGTCAGACTCGGCTGCCTGAACTTTGGACTTCGCCGACTTCCAAGCTCATGACCTGAAGATGACAGGGAAGAAAGGGGGAAAGCCACGGTGGGTCCCCCTACGCTCACCTGCTGACTCTCGTGGTAGATGAAATAGTTGGTGTCTAGACCCACAGCTCTTTGCTTCTCTTCTTTCAGTGACAGCTTTGTGGCTGAATCCCAGTTAGCTCAAATTTAAAAGCCAAATCTCCAAGAACATGTGTTGAAGGGTGATTAAAAGCCCAGGTTCTCACTCTAGCAGCCAAGTTTCTCCAGGAAGGATCCTGTCTGGACCATCTGTGTCCCTCCTTCTGTTGCCACAAGTCTGAAGCCCCACTTCTTCTCCCTTCTCCTACTTAAGGCCTCTACTCATCAGGAAACCGCCCCTTCTCCCCAACTGCTCCACGCTTTAGAATCTCCCAACTAGCGGCCCCATTGGCTACGCTACCTGCCTGTCTTAGTAGTCTCTACAAATCATCTCTATCAGAAAAGAGGGCAATGGAGAACCTCCAGATCAGGACTCCTATAGTTTAGAAGGGAGGGGGCTTTTCAGGAGCCTGCTCTGAAGATTGAAACAGGGCACTGGTGATATTCCTGTGAGGATCTGTCCTTTTCCTTCCGTCTGCCCCTGGATTCAGGTGCCCAATAGTCTTAACCTTGAACAGAGTATCCACAGATTCAACGAGGAGTATCTGGTAACTTTCCCATTTTTTTCAAACCTCCAACTCCTCCCTCCTATGCCCTCATCTCATTTAAACTGAACAAGACAGGAATCACCAGCCAGGAAACTCCCTCATTTTCCATGTGGGTCCCCCATCCCTTCCTTAGGCCTTCTCGGGGCCCCTGCCCCACTAGTCAGGCCCTCTCTCCCTGAATCCTCAGTTTCTGCCTCTCTACAGAATTTTTCACATCAGCATCCTGGTGCCCCTACCTAGCTTTCCTATTCTCCCTCACAGCCAAGCTCCTTAAAGCGGTGGCCATCTACATGGGTGTGCTGTCTCCACTTCCTCACCTCTGTCCACTTGCATCCCCTCCTCAGTCTGTAGTAGAAGAACGATGGGCTGGCTTTAAATCAGTGAGATGCCAATGAGAATGACTAATTCACTGTTTTGCTTTGCCTTGCCTGACATCTCAGAGCTACATGTTCAATTACAGTAATTCTATTAGATTAGATTGGTGGGGTATTTATTGTTCTTTCCTAGTATTTTTTATTGTAATTTTATTTTTATGGTTCGATAACATAGGTCATACTGTAAGCTACTATAAATTCTTTGGAGCTAAAATTTATAGACAGACAAGAAAAGAAACACCTGTATCAATTTGTGTTCAAGTCAAAGAGCAGCTTCAAAGGAATGATTATGTAAATTTGGTTAAAATATGAAAAAAAATAGTATACAGTCATTTAGCTCTAACTCCTCAGTGCCTAGCATAAAGTAGATCTCATTAAATGCTTGTGTAATGTGTGAATGAAAGATACAAAGCCATGAGAGGGGAAAACTGCCAAATGCTATGTGCTCAGTAAACACGTTTCTTCAGTCTGAGTGCTCACTATCGACTACATGAAAGTGTATAGACAAGTGAAAACAGATGAAGCATTGGAATGGTGACACTGTATGTGGTTCTAGTTCTTTTTATTTATTATACTATTACTATATATTACTATTTATTACTATTATTTGAATGACATGTGCTAGGGCTCTCTGCAATACATTTATACATTCTAGTGTATAATTTGGAGAAGTTTGGGTTATCCATTGCTATGAACCAAATATCTTCAAAATTAGTGATTTCAAACACCAATGACTTATTTATTTCTAATCACTCTGTGGGTCAGAAGTCTGGGCAGGGCCAGTTGGCCGGTTCTTCTATTGCAGCTAGGGTTACCTGGGGTGTCTCATGACATTGCAGTCAAATGGCAGCTGGGCTGAGCTGCAGGGCCAAGAAGGTTTCACTCACATGTCACACACTGGTGGCCTCTCTCACTGCGTGCGCCGCCTCATCACTCAGTATTTTATCTCGATCTTCTTTCCTTCATGGCAGCTGGCTTCCCACAGAGCATAAAAGCAGAAGTTCCTCCTGCCTCTGAGAGGCTAGCCTCAGAAACCACATGATGTCACTTCTGCCATCTCAGACCCAGAGGAGGGAAAAAACAGAATACAGTCATCACCCCTGATGAGAGAAGAGGTAAGGTCTACTGCAAAAGTCATGCAAGTTGGGAGATACAGTTGTGGTTGTCTTTGGAAAAGCCTTCCACTGGGTGCTGACATGATGTTTCATTCCCAAAGTTGCAAAGAAACCTCTGATAAGTAAGGTCCTCCTCTGAGCAGACCGCCTAGCCACTCTAAGGATAGTGGTACATAAAACCCTGAGCGTTCTTTTTAATCATCTCAAGTGAAGTGAACAAACAAATGAGCAGCAGCAGTCTTGAGCAGACACAAGTGTCATCGCGGCTATTCCAGAGGCACTGAGCCAGGCTTTGGTGGGAGCCTTTACGAGGGGCTGCTAGCCTGATCTTCTCAGGGACTTGCATGATCTATTTTACATTTTACATGATCTATTTTACATTTTACACAATCAGCCTGTCTGTCGTGTGAGAGCAGATTAGATTGAATGAAGGCAAAATACCACAGTGGTAAGCTACTGTTAATATCTAAGCCATAAAGGGTAGAGACCTGAACTAATAAATGTGGGGAATGTACATAAAAGACATCTGGTGGCTGATTGAATGTAGGAAGTGAGGGAGAAGGTGGCATTGAGAAACCACTAGGTAGTTATTAAACAACTAAATTAAGCATAAAGAGAAGTGTAACAAAATATTGGTAATGCAGAGTAGAGGTGTGGTGTTGACTTTAATTTTTCTTCACCAAGAATCTAGTGGATATCTTTGTCTTGGTCTGTTCAGATCTTTTTTCATCAGCTGGATTCTCTGTAACCTGCTTGACCTCTTCTATGACTCATATAATGAAGGGAAAACAACCATGTCACAGTTCTCATCAAAGCCAGCCCAGCATTTGTGGCTAGCAGATCCCATCTGGCAGATATTGGCAGGATTTTCTCAGAAAGATCTTGCAGTTCAAGACAGGAACAAGGAAAGTTCAAGGTGAGCAATAATCTGCCACATCCTGTCACACAGATGGCCTGATAAGACCCTCAGCTGTGGGCCCAGTGGGAGTGCCCCACCGTGGGCTGGACTAGACCCAGAGATTTAGATGAGCTGAGGCTCAAGGAGCAAGGAGGGGCTGTGGTTCAAGCCCACGGTTCCTAGAGTGCTGCTTGCCTGTTTGGAGCAGGCTGCTATGACCAGGGCTCTCAGCAGGGTGCTCTCCGCATTTTGGGTGGAGCTATCTATGAACTGGTCAATTGGTTAGCATCCCTGGCCTGGCAAAGCTAAATGCCAATAGCACTCTCAGGGCATCAGGACAACCTACAAGCCTGGGGCTGGGAGCTGAAGGCAGTTTGTGGTGCTATGACCTCCCCATTTAAAAGACATTCCCTTAGGACTTCCCAGCTCTCTCTCAATCCAGTCTTCAGCTGGATTCCACCTTCCTAGCTCTGGCTGATCTGGTGACAACTATGGAAGGAGGGACAGGTGAGCTCAGTAGGAGTTTGGGAAGGGAAATGCAAGGAAGGAGAGTCTCCAGCCCAGCTCCAGGAAGGGGGACCATCCAGAAGTGAAAGTGATGGTGAGTAGGAGGAAACGGAGACAGCGGGTCAAACCCAGCACCTGCGGCCAGGGCTACAACATGCTGTTCGTGAAAAAGAGAAAGTAGGAGGAAGAGGACCATCTGCAGCCCTGGGCACCCAGCAAAGTAAGCACAAGACATGAACTGCCAGGGATAGGGTCCTTACCTCGGCACCCCCAGGAGACAGAAGCCCGCTCGGGGTATTAACAAAGTGAGCTGAGAGGGGGGAGGCAATGCCCCCTGGGCTCTAGCATGAGAACTCAGGTGTCGCAGGTGACCTCCATCGTCTCAAGACCAGTCTTTGATGAGGATAGGTGTTTCAGAGGACATGTCCTCACTCCCTCACTCCAGAGGTCCGCACATGAGCCTGCGCGCAGTGAGGGGCGACTGCCACAGAAGCAGACCAGTCAAACAGCAGCAGTGTGCATTCTGGGAAGCTGAGGGAGGCAGCGCCAGTCTGCAGCGTCCGAGCAGAGGCCATGCGGTGTGTGGTGAGGAAGGTATCCTAGAAACCAATAAGCTGTGCCCCGCATCAGAGCTGGTTAACACTCAGTATGGCTTTGTCACAGACACAGAGGAGCAGGGCGTGTCTGTGACACCAGTTCACGTTAGGACCATCGTGCTCTCCGTGGTACCCCAGAGCCTAGAGGAGCTGAGTAAGTAAGTAACAACCCACTTGGGCCAAGAAAGGTGTTTAAAATGATGCATTTCACAGTGCCCTGGCTTGAATTAAATAAAATCATGCCACACATTGCTCCAGGAATAGACCAGGTCACCAAGCCCCAGGATGATGACAAGAGGGTGTACTGACAAATGGAGGGCCCAGACAACAAGGCAGCATCCTCTGAAACAGCAGCAAGAGGAACTCCTAACCCAAATATCTACAGAAATGCCAAGGCCATCACAGTGGGGACCACAGAGTGCTGGGGCCTAGAAGACCCAGTGGATGGGTCATCAAGGAGAATTCCCTGTAGGGCAGGAGCTGTGATAAAACTAAAGAGATAACCAATACCCTGAACTTGAGAGCCAGGCAGTGCTCACCTAATAATGACACCCCCTTGAGCCACTGAAATGTTCAGGTGGATCGTCTCACCTGAAGGACTTCTGGTTTATAAGAAATCAGGACGTTGAAGGCATGTTACCATGCTGCTGTGGGCATGAGATCATGATCCAGCATCAAAAGAAAAAGCAGTGGCAGTGCCAAGATGCATCCTGGATGTTGTTCTACCCTCAAAATGCATGCACGAGGCCAGGACCCAAATGGGCCTTCATCTCACCAGTGGTAACATATCGGTCTCATAGCTACGCAGAAGGTGTGAGCAACGATATATCAGAACTGCATGGTGTATCCACAAACAATATATCATAACTGGGAAAGACCATTTTCATGTCATGGCATCCTGTCTTGTTTCAGTGGATGCTGCTGCCCCAACTGTGGAGGTCCTTACCAGTGACCCAGGGTTAGCGTGTGGGAAAACCACAACTATTGCTCTGATGGAAGAACTCATGTCACCATCTTTGATGTGCAGGACTGGCCTTCCCTCAGGATACAACCTGGACGTCTCCCCATCATACCACCTATAAGAGGCAGAGGAAATAAATAAAAGATGACATAGACTTTCAGAGAAGCAAGTACATAGCAGGACCCCCAGGCTAAACCAGAGGACATGCTGTCTACCAAAGCAGGAAGAGCATACAGGAGCTATTGACAGGAAAAGGGGAATATCCGCAACTCAGCCTTTCCTTAGTGCAACTCAACATGGAGGGGTGGACATGGGGTTGGATGTGGACATTACTCCATTGAGGACTTTTTTTTTTTTTTCATTTCAGCAGCAGTGACTATGGGATCCATGAGGCTGAGGCTAAGCGCCCTGTCCAAGGGAATGGTGGACTCTGGGCAGACCACAGCATTGCATTACCACAAAGTCACCTTCCTTCTAGAATAGTTTGGGCAAATCTTCTTGAACTCCAGCCCCACAAGGGAAGGATGGCGGGATGAGATATATGCAGACCATCAGGAGGAAGTGAGGGTATTGTTTCACAACCTAAAGCCATGATCTATGGAAATAGAGGTTCTGAAAGTACAGCCTACGGTAGACACTACCATTCTGCCCTTTTCCATAGTACTAGAACTATTAGCTGGGCACATAGCTGCTCTGAATAAGCCTCTCTTGTAGCCTGAACATTCCAGTCAAGGGGATGTGAGTAGAAGTGAGGTGTGCACGTTCCAGGTCACATTCTCAGGTGGAAAAAGCTCTCCTTCTCCTCTCCTTTTCCCTTTTCCTACTGGCTAAAAGGCCATCCTCAGATGCAGACAAGGACATTCCCCCAGGGATGGTGGAATAAAATGATAGAAGGAACCTGGCCCTCTGATGGCTTCATGAAAGAGGGCCTCCATATCCATTTGAAGAAATACAATGTTTATTTAAGTCAGTACTCTTCTGGATGTCTTTTTCCCCTGGCCAAACCAATATACAAATAATATGTGACCCAAAAATGGGTAACTAAGCAGAGTCTGGTAATTTCAGAGAATTGAGAAGATATAGGATAGATGGCTGAGAAAGACCAAGGATGATGTAAGTTGCCACCTGATGGTAAAAATTGCTGCAAGGGAAATGGCATTAGCCACTGCTGTCAAATACTGCCCCAGAGAATCAAACACCAGAGAGGAGGGAGAAGGACCACACTTGGCATCCCGGTCCCATGCCTGCCACTCCCGGTGACTATCTGGCTGCAGCCGCGTCAGGCATCAGCCCCCACAGGTAGTGAGGGAGCCATACGAGTATGACTTGGTGAGCCCCACTCCATGAGGAGTGACTAGAAACAAACACTCAAAGAATGGCGTGGGAACAGACAAAATCATGCTAAGGGACACTACAAGGAAACTATCAGGCCAACAAAAATGCAGGCCAAATTGCCATCACCTGGTACACAGAGGATCTGGAGGTAAACACATCCACACCTCCCACCTTCTGGAGAACTAAGGATGAACCATGCTAGCTTGGGAATGGCTTGGTCACCACAGCCCAGACTGACAAGCATATTCACTAGAGATTTGTACAAAGCATAAGGTTCTGGGTTCCTTGCATCTGTTAACCTAAAAACAGTATAAAAAGTAGCAGGTCTATGGTTCTGGGTTCCTCTGGCCTGGAAGTTTTCTCACTCTGTGTATATAACTGAGAATAATGAACTTCAGGTATGCCTCCATAATGAAAAGGGATGCACCAGGTAGCCAGAGCTAATCACACTGACCGTAACCTTGATCTCACATATGTCCTGTCTACATCTTGTTTGCTGGTTCCATACTAAAAAATCAAAGAAAGAAAAACGAGCACGGGAAGAAGGGAGAGAGGGAGGGAAGGAGGAAAGGAAAGAGGGATGGAAGAAAGGAAGGAGGGAGAAAGAAACCTCAGCTGGGACCTGGCATTCAGGTGCTTACACTGTGTGCCTCAAAACGCCAGGAGGCGTCATTCACATAGATTCCAGAACAGATGGCATTTCCTGGAACTGCGCACTGCTTAGGCTCTGACCTCAGCTGAGTCCAGGTGGTCTTGTCCACAGTCCAGAACCCCATCCGTAGCGACAGCCTGCCTGGCTCAGTGTTGGTGAGGGTCCGTGTGACCAACGTTGAATTCATGCTGAGTAGAGAAGGGACAGAGGAAAGATTTGAGGCTGGGACACCAAGATGGCACAATAGGTAAACACTGTCTTACCTTCTCTCACAACCACATCAAAATTACAACTAATCTACAAAACAACCATTATTGAGAATCGCCTTAAATCAAGCTGATCTGAAGCCTTTCAACTAAGGACTCCCAGAGGAAGCCACCTCCAGACTGGTAGGATAGGATAGACTAGGGACGGGCTGGTCCCACACCCACATGTGAGCATTAAAGATCGGGAGGGCTATTTCAGCTGTGGGAGTCCCCACAGATGAGCAAGAGATCCCAGCCCCACCCCAGCCCAGTGTTCCAGTGCTGGGGAGAGAAGTCCCCATAATTTTTGGCTGTGAAAAATAGCTGAGATTATGACTGAGTGAGACAATGCAGCTGCACTCACAGGTGCTTCTCTTAAAGGGACAGCACACGGACTTATGCACCAGTGGAATCACAGTGGCAGGGACAAATGGTGGGGAATTGAGTTGTCAGGCTTGGGGGGAACTGGAGAGACGGCTTTCTCCTGGATGGAGGAGCTGGCGGAGGTCATTGTTTCTTTGTTGAGCCCTTCCCGGTGCACAAAAACAGGCAGCCACCATTTCTGAGTCTCCACAGTTTGTTCGCCACACCCTGGCAATTTGAGACCCCACTCTGCCCAACTTTCGGGCACATCCAGGTTGCTTTCAGCAGCTATTTCATTAAGAATGTTTGCCTTGGCTCAAGCTTCAGACTTTCCTTTGAGAAAAGGTTCATGGAACCCAAATAAGCAGCGTCTGGCTTGAGCATGTCCTGTACCTCTGGCTGAGCAACCCTAAGCTGGCACTAGCAGCAGCAGACCTTGGTTCGCAGCTTGGCCTCTCAAGGCGCTTCCAAGCACAGCATGGGCGGCAGCCATCTGCTGATTTCATTCTGGCTCCCACTAGGTGACCCCGGGTGGGGCACAGGCTGTGGCTGAAGTGGACCTACAGCAGATCCCCTCCAAGGTGGTCCTGGGGCTGGCACCCCCAGTAGCCAGCTTCAAAACGAGCTGGAGCATCACCCTGCCCCCTCCAAGTACAACAAACCCAACGGGCGAATTGGGCAGCCACCAGAGTCCTGCTGAGGCAGATCCTGCTCCATAGGATCAGCCCCTGCACAACAACTCTTCCCCTGTAGTCAAGGCCAGTCCTCACAACCAGTCAGCCCAGGGTCAGTCCCTCCCATTGATGTGCAATTATCAACCAAGTTTCAACTACAAGAGGAGGGCACACACAACCCATACAAGGGACAGACCTGGAGCACGTGGCTCAGGTGACCAGAAAGACTGCACCACTGACCCCACAGCACACCTACTACATAAGGCCACTCTACTAAGACCAGAAGACATAGCAGCCTTACCTAATACATAGAAACAACACACGGAGGCAGCCAAAATGAGGAGACAAAGAAACATGCCCCAAATGTAAGAACAGAACAAAGCTCCAGAAAAAGAACTAAGCAAAATGGAGATAAGCGATCTATCAGACGCAGAGTTCCAAACACTAGTTATAAGAATGCTCAATGGTCTCATAAAAATTGACATGGAAACCATGAAAAAGAACCAGTCAAAAATAAAGGATACAATAATGGAAATGAAGAATATATGATAGGGAATCAACAGAAGATTAGATGAAGCAGAGGATCCAACCAGTGATGTAGAAGATAAGGTAGTAGCAAACACCCAACCAGAACAGCAAAAAGAAAAAGGAATCCAAAAAAACTGAGGAGTATTTAAGGGGCCTCTGGGACAATATCAAGTTTACCAACATTCGCATTATAGGGGTACCAGAAGGAGAAGGGAGAGAGCAAGGAATTGTAACAGCCATATAAGATGTCAGAGGGGTAGTAACTTGGGGGCTGAGTTATCACTTTATGAGGGGTTTAAGTGTCTAACTATTATGTTGCTTTGTACACTTACAACTAATTTTTAGAAATTCATTTAAAAAAATAGAGAAGGAAGAGAGGCCAAAAGGTGCTGTGAGATTAGGAGAAAGAAAGGAGGGCTCCAGGGACTGAAGACCCAGACCCCTAGGAGGCCCGAGAACAGGGGTGATGACGGTGTGGGAGAGCAAGAACTTTGCTATTCTCCTCAAAACTAATATTTAGACTTAATTCTCGTGCACACAAAACCCCAGCTATATGACGCTGGGTAAATTACTTTATCTTGAGCAGACTTGTTTGCTCTTCTATAAAATACCCACCTAGTAGGGTGGATGTGAGGATTAAAGGAGATAACGAGGGGTGAAGCCCGTGCTGCAGCTTGGCAGTGGGCCAGCACTCAGCAAACACTGGTTTCCTCCCATCCCCTTTCCCCTGGGCTTCAGGTTTCCTGAGCTTGTCTGTAAGGCTGCTCTGAACAAACAGAACTATAGTGCGAGAGACCAGAACAGATGAGCCATGGGGCAGAGGGAACAAGGACACAGGTACATGGAAGGGAGAGAAAAGGCCTGCCAGCTGCTCCTGGCTCCACCCAGCTTTGCCCAGAGGGTTACTCTGCACCCCCTTCAAGCCACCAAGCACTGGCTTTCCTACTATTTTTAAGACTTCACAAATTAAGTCTGCCCTGTGGAAGCTCCACATCCCCAACATTCACTCACTCCTAGGGAGCTGACTTCTGTCCCCACCACCCCACTGGGGCTGCACTCTCAAAAGTCATGTGGAACCTCTTAAACCTTTCCGAGTCTAGCATCCCATGCAGGGCTTGGCTTACCAAGCTCAGTAAATCTTTGTGAAATTAAAATGTCTCTTTTCTCTGGTGGTCACCACTTTAACCAGGTGACCAAAGTAAGCTGCGATAATAGCGGGGTGGGTTGCAGTGGCATAGTTACACAATCCTGTGATTACTGCACAACACAGAACTGTCCACTGAAAATGGGTGAATTACATGGCATGTGAATTATGTTAATAAAGAAGTGAAAAAGTAAATAAAATAAATAATAGTGGAAACAATCTGACCTTACAGGTCTCCTGATGTGATGTCTTGTGAAATACACAGCATGACCTGGGAGGTACTCCTGCCAAAAATGTTTAACCTGAATCAAATCAAGACTGTAGACCTCATTCAATGCAATCCCCATCAAAATCCCAATGGCATATTTTAAAGAAATAGAACAAAAAATCATCAGATTTGTTTGGAACCACAAAAGACCCCGAATAGCCAAAGCAATCTTAAGGAAAAAGAACAATAATGGAGGTATCACACTTCCTGACTTTGGCTTGTACTACAGGGCTACAATAATCAAAACAGCATGGTATTGGCAGAAAAACAGACACATAGACCAATGGAATAGAATTGAGAACCCAGAAATAAAACCACATAAATATGGACAGATAATTTTTGACAAAGAAGCTAAAAACATACAATGGAGCAAAGACAGCCTCTTCAATAAATGGTGCTGGGAGAATTGGATAGCCACGTGCAAAAGAATGAAACTGGACTGCTATTTGTCACCATGTACCAAAGTTAATTCAAAATGGATCAAAGACTTAAGCATAAGACCTGACACAATAAACTGCATAGAAGAAAACATAGGTACTAAACTTATGGACCTTGGGTTCAAAGAGCATTTTATGAACTTGACTCCAAAGGCAATGGAAGTAAAAGCTAAAATAAACAAATGGGACTATATGAAACTTAAAAGCTTCTGCACAGCAAAAGAAACCATTGACAAAATAAAGAGGCCACCAACTGAATGGGAGAAGATTTTTGCTAACAGTGCCTCCGATAAGGGGCTAGTATCCAGAATATACAAGGAACTCATGCAACTCAACAACAAAAAAACAAACAACCCAATTGAAAAATGGGCAGAGGACTTGAAGAGACATTTCTCCAAAGAGGACATACAAATGGCAAATAGACATATGAAAAAATGCTCAACATCACTAATCATCAGAGAAATGCAAATCAAAACCACAATGAGATATCACCTCACCCCAGTCAGAATGGCTATCATCAACAAGACAAATAGCAACAAATGTTGGAGAGGCTGTGGAGAAAAGGAACCCTCATACACTGTTGGTGGGAATGCAGACTGGTGCAGCCGTTATGGAAGGCAGTGTGGAGGTTTCTCAAAGAATTACGAATAGAATTGCCATATGACCCAGCAATCCCTCTTCTGGGTATCTACCCAAAAAATCTGAAAACATTTAGAGATAAAGACACGTGTGCTCCAATGTTCATTGCAGCTTTGTTTACGGTGGCCAAGACATGGAAACAACCAAAATGTCCTTCGATAGATGAATGGATAAAGAAGTTGTGGTATATATACACAATGGAATACTATTCGGCAGTAAGAAAAGATGATATAGGAACATTTGTGACAACATGGATGGATCTTGAGAGAGTAATGCTGAGCAAAACAAGTCAGACAGAAAAAGCAGAGAACCATGTGATTTCACTGATATGTGGTATATAAACCAAAAACAACAAAAGAACAAGACAAACAAATGAGAAACAGAAACTCATAGACACAGACAATAGTTTAGTGGTTGCCAGAGGGTAAGGGGGGTGGGTGGGGGAGATGAGGGTAAGGGGGATCGAATATATGGTGATGGAAGGAGAACTGACTCTGGGTGATGAACACACAATGGGATTTATAGATGATGTAATACAGAATTGTACACCTGAAATCTATGTAATTTTACTAACAATTGTCACCCCAATAAATTTAATAAAAAAAAAAAAAAAAAAAAAGACTGTAGACCTCACTTCAGTTTACAGGAAGTATAGAGAATAGAAAAAATAATGCTAAGATACACTACAAGGAAACTGTCAGACTACTAGAAAATGTGGAATATTCAATGTCATTTAAAAAAAAAAAGTGAGGGAATTGCTCTAAAGTTACAGACTGACAACCCACGCTATATGTGAAACCTGAATGAACTCTGGTTTGTTTGTTTTGGTTTTTTTTATTTAATTAGTTTCAGGTGCACAAGACAAAGCAAAACTTAGACATTTATCATTTATATCCCTCACACTGTGTGAACCCCCCTCCCCCCATCCACTATCCCTCTGTACGTTCCCAAAACCTCTCACCTTCCCCTTATCCCCACGCCCCCGCCCCTCTAGCAACCCTCTGTTTTTCCTCCATGTTTCCAAAACTGTTTCTGATTAGTTCATTCACTTATTCTTTTCTTTAGATTCCGCATATAAGTGAGATCATATGGTATTTGTCTTTCTCTTTCTGACTTATTTCACTTAACATAATGTTCTCTAGGTCCATCCATGTTGTTGCAAATGGTAAGATTTCTTTCTTCTTTATGGCTGCGTAATACTCCATTGTATAAATGTACCACAGTTTCTTAATCCAGTCATCTACTGATGGGCATTTCAGTTGTTTCCAGGTCTTGGCTATTGTGTATAGTGCTGCAATAAACATAGGAGTGCATAAAGATTTTTGAATTGGAGTTTTGGATTTCTCCGGATAGATACCTAGGAGTGGGATTGCTGGATCATAAGGTAGTTCCATTTTCAGATTTTTGAGATATCTCCAAACTGTTTTCCATAGTGGCTGCACCAATCTGCAATCCCACCAACAGTGCACCAGCGTTCCCTTTTCTCTGCATCCACGCCAGCACTTGTTGTTTGTTGATTTATTGATGATAGCCATCTTGACTGGGGTGAAGTGGTATCTCATTGTGGTTTTTATTTGCATTTCTCTAATGGTTAGTGAGGTTGAACATTTCTTCATATGTCTGTTTGTGAACTCTGGTTTAAGAAAAGCAACTGTAAAAACATTTAGAGGCACAATTGGGGAAATTAGAATACAAACTGAATATTAGGGAGTTATTGTTAATTTTCCTAGGTGTGATAAAAGCATTATGTTAATGTAGTAAACTGTCCTTACTGTTGGGAGATGCTTGCTGAAATACTTTGGGATCAAATGTCATGATGTCTACGGTTTTCAAATGTTTCTGAAACACACACACACACAGAGATAAAGGTAAAGCAAATATGACCAAGTGTTAATTATTGAATTGAGGTGGTGAGTATGTGGGTTTAGTTGTACTATCCTTTCAACTTTTCTTCATGTTTAAAATATTCTAATAGAAAGATAAAAAGAATAAGTTCCTTCATTTTTTCCTTTCCATGTTCACTGCCACCACCCTAAATAGCTCATTACCTCTGAGCGATATAACCAGATACCCACCCTTCCTAGGGCACTTTGCATCATTTCACCAAACAGCAAGTCCTCCAAGCCTGTGCCCATTGCTTGCTATCTGTTCACTGTCTGTCTTTCCAACATGTCAGTGAGCTTCTAGAGGGCAGGGACCACATCTCGTCACCTGTGGGTCCCCGCAGCACAGTGTAAGTGATCCATAAGTCTCCAATAAATGCAAGCTCATGAGTGGATGAATGGGTGGATGAACAGATAAACAAAAAGCAGACAAAGGACTGAATAGGTCTGCTAGTGTTCAGGCCTCAGTGCTCCAATCCACCTGACACTGCACTGCCTGAGGAGTCTGCTGAGACGGAGTTCTCCACACACCCCAGTGGCTTCTCACAGCCCCGTGACTTACAGCTTCACCCTCCTGCTCCAATTCCTATGTGACCCAGTCACATTTGATTAGTTGCATTCCTTGGAAAAACTCTATGCCTTTTCTTCCAATGTTTCCTTTGCCTAAAATGCCCTCTTCTCCTGTCCACTTTCTCAGTTCTCAGGGACCTTCTCAAAGCCATTTCATCAAAAATCTTGGGGGCCTGCCCCGGTGGCTCAGGCAGTTAGAGCTCTGTGCGCCTAATGCCGAAGGCTGACGGTTCAATTCCCACATGGGCCAGTGGACTATCAAACCCACATGGGCCAGTGGGCTCTCAAACCCACATGGGCCAGTGGGCTCTCAAACACAGGTTGCCTGTTGGATTCCTCAACTCCCGCAAGGGATGGTGGGCAGCGCCCCCTGCAACTAACAATGGCAACTGGACCTGGAGCTGAGCTGCACCCTCCACAAACAACTAAGATTGATACCTTTCCACAATTAAAAAAAAGAATCCTTTAAAAAAAAACTTTCAGATTCTAACAAACAGATAGGACCTTTGATCCTCCCCCACTCCGCAAACTACTTTGATTGTAAAATGAATCTATTTTTAAGTTTTATCTTAGCTACTAACAACAGTATTCTTTTAAAGGTATTTAACATCTATGTTTTAGGATAATAGATTAATAAGCTTGGTTACTTGGCTGTCCTAGATATTTCAAACTATAGCCATGAAAGTAAGGTACTCACTTTCTCAAGGTCATCAAACTCCTAAAAAGACAGACTTTTTTTTTGAACAAAACTATCCTAAGCACTTAAATTCCTTTCCTAGACCTTAAATCTTAATTTAAAGACTTTATAAATCAAATTACCTTAAAAATCTGAACACTGATTACAAAAGTAATCAGATTCTTAAACATATTTCAAGTTATCCAAATCTATTACCATGCAACTTTTTACATGCTTCAAAATAAATTACAAGACTAATATCAAATCCTCTTAAATGTTTCAAGTTAATATCACAAAGTGTAATATGTCAAATACCATTCTCCTAAATATTTCAAATGTCTTAGAAACAATACAAGCAAATTACCATGATGATTTCAAAATTTTTTTATGAATCTAACACAAAGTAGTAATATAGCATGCATTTTCTGTACATTTTTCTTACCTCTATGCTTATTTCTACACGTTCAGAGCAGTGTCCCTATACTCACCACACTATGTAGATGAGAATTACCATCTCAGTTTGGCTGGGGCTACTAAGTCCAAAATTTAGCACTGAAATGGGTTACAGATTCTACTGTCAGTCAGGGATTCTGAATTACGATGGAACAGCTGGGTCTACTTCTAGGGCGATCCTCCCTGAGACCCAGAAAAATAAGGTGTGGCTTTTCTCAGTCTTACAGTAATGGAACTCTTTAAGTCTATGCCTTTTCCTTGTGAATCAGTGCCTCACATTTTAAATGTAATCTCTTAGACAACTTCCAGCTGCCTGATTTGAATATTTCCAATTTTATTATGAAAAATTTCAAACATACAGAAAAATTGACCCATATACCCACCATCTAGATTCTACAATTAACGTTTTATGATATTTGTTTTCTCACATATCTGTCCCTTTATCCATCTATCAATCTATCTTATTTTTCATGCATTATAAAGTAAGTGGCAGACATCAATACACTTAGCACTTCAGCATGCACAGCATTAACTAGAGTTCAATATTGTTCATGTTGCTTTTAGATAAAATGTTCAATTAAACACACAAAATTTTAATGGACTGTTGGATAAGTTTTGACAAACATATGTATGTGTGTAACCTAAACCCCTAGAAGATATAAAACACTACCATTACTCTAAAAAGTTCCCTCATACTTAGGGTGGCCAGATTTATAAGGAAAAATAATAGTATGCCCAGTTAAATTTGAATTTCAGATAAAGAATGCACACTTTTTTAGTATAAGTATGCCCCAACTATTGCATGGAAAATACTTGTGCTAAAAAAAATAATTATTTATCTGAAATTCAAATTTAACTGGGCATTCTGTACTTTGTCTGGCAATTGTATTCGTACTCCTTCCCAGCCAGTCCTGGATTCCTATCTCCTAGGTGCAATTACTAGAATGGGAGTTTTTTTCCACCATAAATTAGTTTTGCCTGCTATTTAACTATCCAAGTTTATAAATACAAATCATAAAGTATGTGCTCTTTTGTGTAAGACTTCTTTCACCAACATAGCATTTTTTAGATTCATTCATGCTATTGTGTCTACCAATAGCTTGAACCATTTTATAAATATACCATGTTTTATTCATTCTCCTATTGATGTGTACCTGAACTGTTTAAGTTTGGGGCTGTTATAAATAAAGCTTCTTTCTATGAACATTTTTATACAAGTCTTTTTGTGCATATATGTTTTTTCTTTTGGGTAAACATCTAAGATGGAAATCTAGGTTACGAGGTAGATGTATGTTTAGTTTTCTAAGAAACTGCTAGACCTTTTTCCAAAGTAACCATATAATTTTACATTCCCACCAACAATGTATGAAAATTCTGGTTGTTCCAAATCCTTGCTAACATTTGGTGCTGTGAGACTTCTTAATTTTAGCCATTCTGGTAGATATATAGTAGTTTTTCATTGTGGTTTTAAGTTGCATTTCCCTAATGAATAATGATGTTAAGCATTTTTTTCATGTGCTTATTGCCTATTAACATATATTAATTTGTAAAGTGACTATTGAAATGCTTTGCCTATTTTTTAAAATTGAGTTGTCTTTTTACTGTTAAGAAGTTCTTTATAGATTATGAATATCAGTTCTTTGTCAGATATAAGTCTTTCAAAATATGTTTTCCCTATCTGTGTCTCTCTTCCCTTTTTTTTTTTTTTTTTTTTAGGACTTTATTGGGGAACAGTGTGTGCTTCCAGGCCTTTTTTCCAAGTCAAGTTGTTGTCCTTTCAGTCTTAGTTGTGGAGGGCGCGGCTCAGCTCCAGGTCAAGTTGCCGTTGCAATAGTTGCAGGGGGTGCAGCCCACCATCCCTTGCGGGACTCGAGGAATTGAACTGGCAACCATGTGGTTGAGAGCCTACTGGCCCATGTGGGAATCGAACCGGCAGCCTTCGGAGTTAGGAGCACGGAGCTCCAACCACCTGAGCCACCGGGCTGGCCCCTCTTCCCATTTTCTTGACAATGTCTTTGATAAACAGAAGTTTTTAATTTTTATGAAGTTTATTATTTATCCTTCTATGTTATTACATTCTGTGTTCTAGCTAAGAAACCTTTATCTATGCCCAAGTCACAAAGATAGTCTTCTGTGTTTTCTTCTAGAGGCTTTAGGCTTTTAGCTTTTATGTTGAGATCTAGGATTCATCTTGAAGTAACGTTTGTGTATGGTGTGAGGTAGGAGTAGAGCTTCACCTTTTTTCTTAGGGATACCCTATTGCTCCACTACTACTTGTTAAAAAGACTTTCCTTTTCCTATTGAATTGCTTCAGCACCTTGTCAAAAACCAAGTGTACGTGTGCATCTATTTCTGGGATCTCTATTTATTCCACTGACTTATTTGTTGGTCCTAATGTCAGTAGCACCCAATATAGTTTTGATTACTGTAGCTTTAAAAAGTCAAAGTGCAGTAGCATAAGTTCCCCAATTTTATTTTTTTCCTGGACTGCTTTGGATAGTCTCAATCCTTTGAGTTTCCATATAAATTTTAGAATCAGCTTGTCAATTCCTATGAAAAAGCCTGGTGAGATTTTGATTAAGAAATATTCTATAAATGTTTTTACATTTTACTGCTTTCTCAATGACCACCATTCTCTAGTCATGTTGTTGACAAGCACTTTCACATAGTTCTATACTCCTCACTAATTATATCGCTCACTTGTTCTCTCTCTCTCTCTCTCTCTCTCTCTCTCTCTCTCTCTCTCAGAAATCACTTCTGCACCTCTGATTCTTTGGATTCATCTTGTTTAATTTTTCCCAACATTATTTCTGTTTCATCAACTAGAATCCTTCCTTCAAATCTCAGCGTTCCCTTGTTTTAAAATATAAATTTAATAATTATTTCTGGATGTAATGATTCCCTACTCTGTCTTTGTGTAAGAGAAAGAACTGCAGTCTAAAATTTCAGAACGTCTCACTTCTTTACTGAGCTCATTACCTGTCTCTTTCTCTCTACCCTGGGCTCTGCCACTGACTAACTGTGTGACCTCATGCAAGTGATTTACTCCATTAGGACATCAGCTTACCTACCATTAAGTGAAAAGATTAGACTAAATCTGTATTGTGGTTTTGTTGTGGTGGTGGTGGTGGTTTTGTTTTGTTTTATTAATACCAAAACTCCTCCAAAAATCTGATGAAATTTCTGAACTCTTTTTTCAGGGAAAAGCACATTCACATATAAACATTTTGAAAATTATTTCCAATTGTTTACAAACTTCATAGAGCCTATCCATGCACTTCAGCTTAACAATCCCTGGACTAGACTCTTTTTCCCCCAAACAGCTCTTTCTGGCTCTAAAAATTCTAATTCCTCCTAGAAATAGAAAAGAAGAAATTCCCATCCCTGCTAAGAACATACCTCTGAGAAAAATGATGCTGACAATGAATAGACTGTTCAGACAAAAAATCAACAAGGAAACATTGGAATTGAGCCACATGTTAGATCAAATGGGCTTAATGGACATATACAAAACATTCCATCCAACAGAAGCAAAATACACATTCCTCCTAAGTGCATATGGAACATTCTCCAGGGTAGATCATGATAAGTCACAAAACAAATCTTAGCAAATTTAAGAAGATTAAAATCATACCAAATATCTCTTCTGATCACAATGGTATGAAACTAGAAATGTAGAAATCAACAACAAGAAGAAAGTGAGATCTACAAATATATGGAATCTAAACAACACACTTCTAAACAACCAATGGATCAGAGAAAAAATCAAAAGGGAAATCTAAGAATTATCTCAAAACAAATGAAAATGGAAATACAACATATCAAATACAGTGGGTTTCAGCAAAACCAGTTCTGAAAGTTTATAGTAATAAATGTGTATATTAAGAAATTAGACAGATTTCAAATAAACCTAACTTCATACCTGAAGGGACTGAAAAAATAACAAATTAAAGCCAAAATTAGCAGAAATCAGTTGCATTTTTATACACCAATAATGAACTATAAGAAAGAGAAATTAAGGAGGGGACAACCAAGATGGTGCAGTAGGTAAACACTGGGTTTACCTTCTTTCACAACTACATCAAAATTACAACTAATCTACAAAACAACCATTATTGAGTATCGCCTTAAATCAAGCTGAACTGAAGCCTTTCAACTAAGGATGCGCAGAAGAAGCCACCTCCAGACTGGTAGGAGGGTCAGAGACACACACCTGTGTGTGACCATTACAGATCGGGAGGGCTATTTCAGCTGTGGGGGTTCCCCTCCCCCATCCCACAGATGAGCAAGAGATCCCAGCCCTACCCCAGCCCAGGGTTCCAGTGCAGGGGAGAGAAGTCCCCATAATTTTTGGTTGTGAAAATGAGCAGAGATTGTGACTGAGTGAGACTGAGTCCGACTGTGCTCACAGGTGCTCCTCTTAAAGGGACAGCATGTGGACTTACCCACGTTCAGAATTACTCGCTCTGAGCTCCAGTGCTGGTGGAGCAGCTGGACAGGTGGGAGGGGAAAATGGTGGCAAGTTGAGTTATCTGGCTTGGGATAAGGGCTGGAGAAGTGGCTTTCTCTTGGACAGGGGAGCTGGCAGAAGCCATTGTTTCTCTGTTGAGCCCTCCCCCTTCCCTGCGCACAAACACAGGTGGCAACCAAATCTGAGTTGCCACTGTTCGTTCGCCATGCCCTGGCGATTCCAGATCCGGCCCCACCCAACTTTCGGGCACACTCATGTTGCTTTCAGCAGCTATTTCATTAAGACCATTTGCCTTGGCTCAAGCTGCAGACTTTCCTATGGTCTCTCAAAGGTTCATGGAACCCCGATAAGCAGCATCTGGCTTGAGCATGTCCTGTACCTCTGGCTGAGCAACCCTAAGCCAGCACTAGCGGCACCCAGCCTTGGTTCACGGCTTGGACCCTCAAGGTGCTTCCAAGCACAGCACAGGCAGCAGCCATCTGTGGATTTCTTTCTGACTCCCACTGGGTGGCCCCAGTGGGGCACATGCTGTGGCTAAAGTAGACCTACACCCGATCCCCTCCAAGGTGGTCCTGGAGCTGGGCCCCCAGTAGTCAGCTCCAAAACAATCTGGAGCATCACCCAGACACCTCCAGTATGACACACCCAAGGGGTGGATTGGGGAGACATCAGAGTCCTGCTGAGGCAGATCCTGCTTGGTAGGGTCAGCCCTAGCACAACAACTCTTCCACTGTAGTCAAGGCCAGTCCTCACAACCAGTGAGCCCAGGGTCAGTCCTTCACACTGATGTGCAATTATCAACCAAGTCTCAATTACAAGAGGAGGGCACACATAACCTGCACAAGGGACACACCTGGAGTGCATGGCTCAAGTGACCAGAAAGACTGCGCCACTGAACCCCACAGCCACATAAGGCCTACTACTAAGACCCCACAGCTACATAAGACCTACTACATAAGGCCACACTACTAAGACCAGAAGACATAGCAGCCCTACCTAATACATAAGAACAAACACAGGGAGGCAGCCAAAATGGGGAGACAAAGAAACAGGTCCCAAGTAAAGAATAGAACAAAACTCCAGAAAAAGAACTAAGTGAAATAGAGATAAGCAATCTATCAGACACAGAGTTCCAAATACTGGTTATAAGAATGCTCAATGGTCTCAGGAAGAACTTCAACAGAGAGATAGGAAGTATGAAATGGAGATGAAAACCACAAAAAAGAACCAGTCAGAAAGAATACAATAACGGAAATGAAGACTATATTATAGGGAATCAATAGCAGATTAGATGAAGCAGAAGATCTAACCAGTGATGTAGAAGATAAGGTAGCAACAACAACAAAAGGAAAGAATCCAAAAATTTGAGAGTTTAAGGGGCCTACAGAACAATATCAAGCATACCAACATTTGTATTATAGGGGTACCAAAAGGAGAAGAGAGAGAGCAAGGAATTGAAAACCTATTTGAAGAACTAATGAGAGAAAACTTCTCTAACCTGGTGAAGGAAATAGACATAAAAGCTCAGAAAGCACAGAGAGTCCCAAACAAAACAGACCCAAAGAGGCCAATACCAAGACACATCATAATTAAAATGCCAAAGGTTAAATACAAAGAGAGAATCTTAAAAGCAGCAAGAAGGGGAGGCTGGTTAACTCAGTTGGTTAGAGTGAGGTGCTCTTAACAACAAGGTTGATAGTTCAATCCCCACATGGGACACTGTGAGCTGTGCCCTCTGCAACTAGATTGAAACAACTACTTGACTTGGAGCTGATGGGTCCTGGAAAAACACACTTAAAAACATAAGTAAAAGTTTAAAAAAAAAAAAAAAAAAAGCAAGAAATAGCAGTTACCTACAAGGGAGCCCCCATAAGACTGTGAGCTGATTTCTCAACAGAAACTTGTTTAACTGTTTGTCCAGTTAGGACAAATTCATAATGAATAATCTCTCTGATATAAAAAAAGTTAGCAATATCATTGCAACAAGTTCACAAACTTAACTGTTAGCCTCAGTGTGTGTGTGTGCGCGTGTATGTTGCCAAAAAAATGTATACACATTTTAAGAAAGGAAAACTATTTAAATTGTAATACTCAATATATACCAATAACAAAAGATGACTACAAGTCATGTTTGACTTCTTCAATTACAGGAGGCGCTCAAAGTGGTTACCATAAGTGTTCAGATACTTCTGATTATGGCAAACTACTACTTGAGCAACACTGACCAAAATGTCCACTTGTATACATTTTTTTGGCACCCCTAGTATATATGAGGTATGATCAGAAAATATGGTGAATGTTTAAATTTTTTAAAAAATTATTACAGTAAAAGACACATGTCCATTAATCCCCCCCAAAATACTCTTCCTCATTTCCAACACACTTATTCCATCATCCTTGCCACTTTCTGAAATAGTTCTGGAAGTCCTCTTTGTTAGTATCTTTAGTTGCACTGCCATGGCTGCCTTGATGTCCTGAATCAATTCAAAACATTTTCCTTTTATGGTCATTTTGACTTTGGGGAAGTGCCAGAAGTTGCATGGTGCCAGATCCAGTGAATAAGGTGGATGAGGACACACCCTAATATTTTTATTTGACAAAAATTGCCGTATACTAGAAGCAATGTGTGACATGATGTGTTGTCAAGATGGAGGATGAAGTAAAGAACACACATATATAGATAGATATAGATATAGATATATAGATATAGATACATGTCATGGGATGTAAAGTACAGTATAGGGACTATATAGTCAAGGTATTGTAACAGCTATATACAATGTCAGAGGAGTAGTAAACTTTGGAGGTATCACTTTGTGAGGAGTATAAATGTCTAATCATTATGTTGTTTTGTACACCTGAAACTAATATAAAAAGTAAAAGTCGAGACGTCATCAAAATGGCGGCATGAGGTGAGCCTCTGGAAATCTCCCGTGGAATTTACAACAAATTAAACAGCTATAACTCCACAAAGGACTCCCTGCACAGCAGATAGGGAAGACGAAGAGACTCACTACTGAATTCACCTAAAGGTGGGCAAATTGCGTGAGCAGGGGAGGAGGGAAGGGAGAAGTGCGGAGACGGGACGCATGGGCATAGGACACAGACCTAGCTCAGTGCTTCAAGCTCGCTGCATCCCGGAACTACCACAGATGCAGGAGAGGGAAGAACTCAGACTTCTACGGCTCCGTTTATGGCCCACAGGGCTGAGGGCACAGCATATAACATGGCTGAACCAAACGCTCACCGCAGAGACCTCAGAACAAAGACTGAAGGAAGAAGGCTGAAAATGGTGGTTTAAGCCCTTACTGCCGAGCAAAGGACGGAAGCCTGAGGCACTGAGACAAGCCACCCCCTCTCTACCCTCCCAGAGCTCGCCCTACCCCCATCTGCCCAGTGCTAGAAGCGGAAGAGTAGCAGTGTCAGATCAAAAGAACAAAATATTTGCTGTTCTGAGAACTGTGGACCGCAGACACAGATTCGCAGCCCAACTAGTTCCGGCAAAGGGGAGGGAGTTGTGGAGGCAGGACCGGCTGTGGTGGTGGTCACCGCCATTGCTCTGGGCCACATCTCACAGCTCACCCCGCCTCTGTCCCCACTTATCTGTGTGGATCCCTGCAGGAGTAAATAGAACTGCTGAAACATACGCGCTCTGAATCTGGTGCAGGAAGAGTTTGGAACTACAAGAGCTCTCCGTGTCCCCACAGGGATGCGGCGCCCTATGACCCAAGTGAACTGTTAACAGAGGAGAAGCCCACCTTCCAGGGAATTCCCCTAATTGTGTGAGAAGCAGGAATAGTGCAGAGGAAACATAACACTACAGTGTGAGAGAGAAAAACAGGCTACAGTCAGACAGAAAATAAAACATTCTACCAACACTTACTGGAAAACAAAAGAAAGACCTCTTCCTATCAATCTGTTGCAGAACCCACTCCTATAAATGTCTAGGAAGAGAAATAATAAATCATTAATTGCCATGAATAACCAAGGCAACAAGACAGCTCTGAAAGACAGTGAAAAGTCTCCAGAAAAGGAACTTAAAGATATGGAAATATGTGACTTAAATGACAGAGAATTCAAGATTGCAGTTCTGAAAAAGCTCAACGAGATGCAAGAAAACACAGAAAGGCAGTTTAATGAACTCAGAAACACAATCAAAGAACAACATGAGCATTTTATGAAAGAGATTGAAATTTTAAAAAAGAACCAAATAGAATTTCTGGAGATTAAGAACTCAATAGAAAAAATTAAGAATGAAATAACCAGCTTAGGTAGGAGAGTTGACCAGATGGAGGAAAGAATCTGTGACATCGAAGATAGAAACCTGGAATGGAAACACAGATGGAAGAAGAAACAGACTTGAGACTTAAAAGAAGTGAAAGAACTCTACAAGAACTTTCTGACTCCATCAGAAAGAGCAATATAAGAATAATGGGTATACCAGAAGGAGAAGAAAGAGAGAAGGGAACAGAGAATATATTCAAACAAATTGTTGATGAGAACTTCCCAAACTTGTGGACAGAACTGGACCCTCGAATCCAAGAAGCAAATAGAACACCTAGTTACCTCAATCCCAACAGACCTTCTCCAAGGCACATTGTATTGAAGCTGTCTAAAATCAACGACAAAGAAAGAATCCTCAAGGCAGCCAGGGAAAAGAAGACGGTAACAAAGGAAAGCCCATTAGATTATCATCAGATTTTTCAGCAGAAACTCTACAATCCAGGAGGGAGTGGAACCAAATATTCAAACTATTGAAAGAGAGAAATTATGAGCAAAAAATCATATATCCAGCAAAGATACTCTTTAGATATGAAGGAGGAATAAAGACCTTTCCAGACACACAGAAGCTGAGGGAATTTTCTAATACACGACCTGCACTACAAGAAATACTAAAGGAGGCTATTCGACTACCATCAACAGGGACAATTTGTGGCAACCAGAACTCAAAAAGGGGGAGAGTTGGGGGGAGCCATGGTTGCAGTTAACTTTAAAGCCTTAATGGCTCGGTTTATGCTTAACATATTTCCTCCCCCTGAGGCAATTATCTCTGCCTGTATCTGGAGAGTGCTTGCAGGCTGCTCAGGAATGTGGTGGGAGTGGTCAGTTCCCAGACACAGAAGACTGATGGCTACTTCAAGGCAATTGATAAGGATAATTGCGTTTGGGAGTTTCAGTGAATTTTGTGTCTCCTATGTAGAAGTTAAAGATTTACTGTTAACTAGGTAATGCATTTTTGTGCTTGTTAAACTGCACGTCCACAGAAGGTATAAATTCTGGGGACAGAATAAACTCAGCATCTTCAGGATCACTGGAGTCCACGATCGCCATCATCAAATTGTGTGTCTTTTTTCATTCCCACTCCCCTTGTCAGGAACCGTTCGACTCGTGGCGGCTGGCTCGCCACAAGTGGCGCCCGAACAGGGACCTGAATATAGGGGTAATAGTGAGGAACACCGCGTGGAAAGGGCCCAGCTCGTATAAGAGCTTATCAGTGGATGGGCGGTGAGTAAGGCACTGTCCCCTCGGTCGAATGAGTGTGTGAGTGAGTGATAGCTCTACGACTTTGTGTTACGGAGCTTGATTGGGCCCCAATCTGCGGTTCCGGTTCTGTCATACGGCATAACGGCGACTGGGCTTTACAGTCCACCTGTCCGGGGATTTATACCGGAGCGCCTCTAGCCAAGACAGGTTTAGCCCCGCAAGGGACACGGCCAGAAGGGCACCTGATTGTTTCTTTGTTTGAAAGAAGGACCGAGTTAGGGAAAAGGATGGGTCACGCCAGCAGCAAGGACCTGTATGTTAGAGGACTTAAGAAATTGCTTACCGCCCGTGGCAGTCGGGTGAGCAGAGAACAGTTAGATAAATTCTTAGACTTTATAAAGGAAGTCTGCCCGTGGTTTCCTGAAGAAGGAACGGTCAGCCTGGAAACCTGGCAGAAAGTGGGAGAACAATTAAAGGATTTTTACACTGTCCACGGGCCTCAGCATGTTCCGATTGAAACATTTGGACTGTGGACTTTGATCCGGGACTGTTTGAACCTTAAACATGAGGAATGCAAATTAGAGAAAGTGAAACAAGCCGGCGATGAGGAGGGAGGGGGCACAAAGTTGTTAGAGGGAGTTCTTAAAGTTAACAAAGAGCCGGTTGCTCAAGAGTTTCCAGACGACATATGGGAAGATTTGAGCCCTCGAGATCAGGAAGAATTAGAGGATGAGGCTGCTAAATATGATAGGGATAAATATCCTCCTGTTGTAGCTATGGCCCAAGAAAAGGGACCGACATCTGATGCTCTTCTTACTTTGTCGGAACAGATAAAAAAGATTCAGGGACAATTAATAGAGCTTAAGGTTTCAAAAAGTGAAGGAAATGGTCCTCGAGACTCACGAGTCTCTTGTAAGGATCCTTGGAATCCGGGGAGAGAGGATCCCCCTTTTGATCCTTCTGCCCCGCTTCCTGAGAACCCCGGTATGTGGGATCCTCCGTTACAGCCCCCTGTCTGGGATATGCCCACACAGCCTCCACCGGGTTATATCAAACCGAAATCCGATTCTTTTGTTGTGCGATCGCCACTTCAAATGGCTTGTGAACAAGCACATAGGCAAGGGGAATCTACGGAGCAGTTCGGGGTCTATCCTATTTTTGATAAAATTGACAGGAGAACGAAAAACAGAGTTCAGCATTGGGAGCCATTTCAATGGAAGAAAATAAAAGAGTTAAAAGAGGCTTGTGTGCAGTATGGACCCATAGCTCCTTTCACCATGGCAATTTTAGACGCTTTGTCAGGAGAGGCAACTCCCCCTGAGGATTGGAAACATATTGCCCATGCCTGCCTTTCTGGGGGCGATTACCTTTTGTGGAAATCAGAATTTTATGAAAATTGCAAGAAAAAGGCTAATCAGAATGCCTTGCGGCGAGTTCCCATTACTTTTGAAATGTTAGCAGGTGAAGGGATATACGCTAATTTAGAAAACCAAATGGGTTTTGCCCCGGGCGCCTATGCACAAACTTCTGTAGCAGCTAAGGATGCATGGCGAATACTGCCTGATACCTCCCGTAAAGAGGAGCATGTATCTCAAATAAGACAGAGACCTGACGAGCCCTTCCAAGATTTTGTGTCTCGCCTTACCACCGCAGCCGGAAGGATTTTTGGGATGTCAATTGCTACCCAGTCCTTTATAACGCAGCTTGCCTATGAAAATGCCAACTCGGCATGTCAAGCTGTTATTAGGCCAATTAGGAAGAAAGAAACCTTATCTGACTACATTCGCCTGTGCACTGATGTGGGCTTCTCTTTTACCCAGGGCATAGCGATAGCGGCTGCTATTCAGGGGAAACCTATGAAGGAAGTGCTATGGCAACAGGCAAGACTCAATGCAGGGAGTCGCTCTGGAGCTTGTTTTACTTGTGGAAAGAAGGGACATCGAGCGGCTCAATGCCCCGATAAGGGAGAAACAGGGACTGCAGCTGCTCCTGTTAAAAAACCTCCAGATGTTTGTCCTAAATGCAGGAGAGGGAAACATTGGGCTAATGAATGTAAATCTAAGACAGATAAAGATGGGAACCCGATTCAGGGAAACTGGGTGAGGGGCCAGCCCCAGGCCCCGAATCAGCAATGTTATGGGGCACCGCAGATCCCCGAACAGAAACGGAGCAAACCTCAGAGAGGAAATACATCACAGATTTATTCCGGGCCACCTCAGGCAGCGCAGGATTGGACTTATGTTCCACCACCGACATCGTATTAACTCCTGAGATGGAAATGCAAGCCCTACCCACAGGGGTTTTTGGGCCGCTGCCGCCAAAAACCGTTGGGCTTTTATTAGGGAGAAGTAGTACGACCATGAAGGGAATTCAAGTTTCCCCGGGAGTTATTGATGAGGATTTTACCGGAGAAATTAAGATTATGGTTCATTCACCCCTGACTATTTCCAATATTCCCTCTGGAACTCGGATTGCCCAATTAATAATTTTGCCTAAAATAAAAATAGGGAAAAGTAGACAAGACCAAAAACGAAGAGATCGAGGCTTTGGTTCCTCGGATGTATATTGGGTTCAAGAAATAAAAAAAGATCGACCTGTTTTACAGCTTAAGATTGCTGGGAAAGATTTTCAAGGACTTTTAGATACTGGAGCCGATGTGTCTTGCATATCTGCGCAACATTGGCCATCTAATTGGCCAATGCAAAGTACGAGTACAAGCCTGCAAGGTATCGGTCAGTCTCACGCCCCACAGCAAAGTAGTAATTTGTTATCATGGCAGGATGATGATGGTCCTCAAGGAACATTTCAGCCTTATATTATCCCCGGTCTGCCGGTGAATTTGTGGGGACGTGATATTATGAGCAATATGGGAGTTTATCTTTATAGCCCGAGTGTTCAAGTAACTCAGCAAATGTTTGATCAAGGACTCCTCCCAGGAAAAGGCTTAGGAAGTGCAGGACAAGGACGTCAGGAACCTATTTCACCCAATCCTAATTTACAGAGAACAGGTTTAGGGTCTTTTTCCCAGGGGTCATAGACTTACTTGTACTCCACCAGAAAACAGCAGAAGCAATTACTTGGAAATCTGATACGCCTGTGTGGATAGATCAATGGCCCCTTACTAAAGAAAAAATCTTGGCCGCTCAAGCGCTAGTACAGGAGCAGCTTGAACAAGGCAATATAACTAAATCAACCTCTCCTTGGAATTCGCCCACTTTTGTTATTAAAAAAAAATTAGGAAAATGGAAATTGTTACAGGATTTAAAAAAAGTGAATGAAACTATGGAGGTTATGGGGGCTTTGCAACCAGGATTACCTCATCCCTCTGCTATACCAAAGGACACTTATAAAATAGTGCTGGATTTGAAGGATTGTTTTTACACTATACCTCTTCATCCCCAAGATTGTAAGAGATTTGCTTTTAGTATTCCTAGCCAGAACTTTCAGGAACCCATGAAGAGATATCAATGGCAAGTCGTTCCCCAAGGTATGGCTAATAGCCCCACCTTGTGTCAGAAGTTTGTTAGTGAAGCAATTGATAACACCAGAAAACAATTTCCTTCTGTGTATATCATTCATTATATGGATGACATCTTGTTGGCTTGTAAGAAAGAAGGAATGTTGTTAGCTTGCTTTGTAGATATGAAGAAGAATCTTCTTCTTCATATTATTGCACCTGAGAAAGTACAGAGAAGTGAGCCTTACTCTTACTTGGGATTTCAGCTGTTTGCTCAGCATTTCGCCCCACAGAAAATAGAGCTTAGGAAAGATCATCTTAAATCTCTTAATGATTTTCAAAAACTGTTGGGAGATATTAATTGGCTGCGTCCTTCTTTGGGACTAACTACTGGAGATCTTAAACCACTGTTTGAAATTTTAAAAGGAGATTCTAATCCAACCTCTCCCAGATCTCTTACTGAGCCTGCATGGAAGGCTCTTTCTAAGGTTGAGGGAGCCATTCAGCAACAGCATGTTTCCTTTTTTGATTATTCTAAAACTTTGTATGTGTATGTTCTAAATACTAAGCATACACCTACAGCAGTGTTGTGGCAAGAAGGGCCACTTCGATGGATACATCTCCCTGTAGCTGCTCAAAAGAATCTTACACCTTATTATGAATTTGTGGCCAGTTTAATTCAGGAGAGCCGCTTGGAAGCTCAAAAATATTATGGAAAGGAGCCAGATTCTATTGTTATTCCTTTTACAAAAGCACAGATTCAAGGCCTGATGCAATTTACTAACAGTTTTCCTGTCGCATTGGCTAATTTTGTGGGAACTTTAGATAATCATTATCCTAAGCATAAATTGCTTCAATTTTTTCAACATCATGATCCAATCTTCCCTTCAATAGTATCACATGCTCCTCTTCCTGCTGTACCTAATATTTTTACGATGGATCTAGTAATGGTGTAGCTGTCTATGCACTCAATGAAAAGGTCATCAAAAGAGTGCAGACACCTCCAGCCTCAGCTCAAATAGTTGAGCTTCGAGCAGTCCATATGGTATTGCTTGACTTCGCTTCTCAGTCTTTTAATTTATTCTCTGACAGCCATTATGTGGTCCGTGCTATCCAAAATTTAAAAACAGTACCTTTTATTAGTACCAGTAATCCTGTTACCCAGGATTTGTTTTTTCAGATACAGCAGGCCATTCAGTTGCGCTGTAAAAAATTTTATATTGGCCATATTAGAGCTCATTCTAATCTTCCAGGCCCTTTGGCCTCAGGAAATCAAATTGCAGACACTGCTACTCAGCTCGTTGCCTTAACTCGAATAGAAAAAGCACAAAAGGCCCATAGCCTCCACCATCAAAATAGTCAGAGCCTAAGATTGCAGTATAAAATTACCAGAGAAGCAGCACGTCAAATAGTAAAACAGTGTCCAAATTGTTCACATCTTCTGCCTGTGCCTCATTATGGAGTCAACCCCCGAGGCTTACGTCCTAATGATCTATGGCAAATGGATGTAACTCATATCCCTGAGTTTGGAAAGTTAAAATATGTTCATGTCTCCATTGACACCTTCTCTGGGTTCGTTGCGGCTTCCGTTCAAACAGGAGAAGCCACATCTCATGTAATTAGACATTGCCTTGCTGCATTTGCCATGATTGGAACTCCTAAAAAACTTAAAACAGACAATGGCTCATGTTATACCAGCAAAAAATTTGCTCTATTTTGCCAGCAATTTTCGATCAATCATGTTACTGGCATTCCTTACAATCCCCAAGGACAAGGGATTGTTGAACGTACTCATGGAACATTAAAAATCAATTTACAAAAAATAAAAAAGGGGAAGTTATACCCCCTGACACCTCATAATTATTTGTCTCATTCTCTCTTTATTCAAAATTTTTTGACCTTGGACGCCCATGGTAAAAGTGCTGCGGAACGCTTTTGGCATCCTTCTACTGCCCCTCAGGCTTTGGTCAAATGGAAAGATCCACTTACGGGCTCTTGGCAAGGCCCAGATCCAGTCCTCATATGGGGACGAGGACATGTATGTGTTTTTCCACAGGATGCAGAAGGCCCTCGGTGGCTGCCAGAAAGATTGGTGCGACATGTGGACCCTCAGCCCATTGATGATGCTACTGATGCTTTGCCAAGCGGAACCTGACCAGACGTATTGGGCCTATGTACCTGATCCACCAATCCTCCACCCCGCTGTGTGGGATGGTCCTGAGATTCCAGTTTATGTTAATGATACTAAGGCCTTAGGATTGCCTTCTGATGGACATATGAAACAGCATTTGGAAAATAATTTCACTTACAATGGCATAGGTTTGGGATTGCCTATTTGTATTGCAAAAAATAGCTCCATGATTGGGTGTTTGCGTAGTTCCCCTGTCACTATGCATATTGATGATTCTTTAATTGGATGGACTGTTCATCTTAACATGCTAGGCGATTGGTCCGGAGGGCGCAAGATAAAGCTGCCCATCCCTCCATCATGTCCATCTTGCAATAAAAGATTGAAACTGGATACTGAGACTGTTCCATGGAGAGCTTGTCCTGGCAATGATCCTGTTCGTTATGACATCCCTGGAACAGGCAGATATATTATTGATTGGTCAAGAAATAACCGGTCCGGACGGGCCCGTGAACTGATTTCTGGACTGTGGAATTCTGATACGCAGTATCAGCAAAATTCACTATGGAGGCTTATGGGAGCAATGGATAAGGTTGAAACCAGGCTCTCTCTGCCCATGAGGATTTTGGAAGACGGAACTAGGGAATGGACTATTGTTACTGAGACTGTTAATGTATCTGCTTGTGTTCCCTCCCCTTATGCACTCTTGATTGGAAATATTAATGTATATTTTGTGGGAGATCAATTTAATGTGTCTTGTAATAATTGTATTTTGACTAATTGTATTTCTTGGGTACCCTTGGGGACCCAGGTTATGATACTTAAACAACCATCTTTTATTATGCTTCCTGTTAATATTTCTGGACCTTGGTATGCTGAAAGAAGTTTGCAGGTTTTTAAAGAAATTAAATATGCTTTGAGTAGACCTAAACGGTTTGTTGGACTTCTAATTGCTGGAATTATGGCTTTGGTTACTATAATTGCAACTGCTGCTACAGCAGCTGTGGCTCTCTCTCAGACTATTCAAAATGCTCATTATGTTAATACTCTTTCAAAGAATGTTACCTTAGCCTTGGGAACCCAAGAGGCTATTGATGAGAAATTAAAACAAAAGGTAAATGCTCTTTATGATACGGTTCAGTATATGGGAGAGGTCATTCAGGGTATGAAAGTTAAATCTCATTTAAAATGTCATCCGAAATATCATTGGATTTGTGTTACTCCTAAAAAATATAATAATAGTCAGTATGATTGGAGTCGAGTTCGTTCACATCTTCAAGGAATTTGGCATGATGCTAACCTATCTTTAGACATGTTTCAGCTTCATGATGAAATTCAAAGTATGAGAGAAGCTGAACCTTTGAAATTTGATGCAGCTCAGGCTGCTTCTGAGTTTGTTAATGTTCTCAGAAATGTTTTGCCCTCTATGCCTTATATTACCCATTCTGTTATAATATTTCTTACATTGGGCATCTGTGTCTGTTTGGTTCTGTGCCTACTCCCCATCCTCATTAGATGTTTCATCAGCAAAATGTTAGACTTACGAGCTGACATCCATCAGCTTGAGCTTAAGGCAAGCCATAAGCTTCTCTCCCCTGTGCATTTATGACGGACGGGTTAGTCAACGACGGGTAAATACTTGAGAGCCGCTTCAACACCTAAGACAGGGCTTGTATGATAAAATATGAGTACCAATGACGGGTAAGTTGAGGCAGGCGTCCTAAAACACCTAAGACAGGCACCGTCACCTCGCCATCCTGGCTGGATGGATTTTGTTCCTATAAAATAAAAAAGGGGGAGATGTGGGGAGCCATGGTTGCAGTTAACTTTAAAGCCTTAATGGCTCGGTTTATGCTTAACCTATTTCCTCCCCCTGAGGCAATTATCTCTGCCTGCATCTGGAGAGTGCTTGCAGGCTGCTCAGGAATGTGGTGGGAGTGGTCAGTTCCCGGACACAGAAGACTGATGGCTACTTCAAGGCAATTGATAAGGATAATTGCGTTTGGGAGTTTCAGTGAATTTTGTGTCTCCTATGTAGAAGTTAAAGATTTACTGTTAACTAGGTAATGCATTTTTGTGCTTGTTAAACTGCACGTCCACAGAAGGTATAAATTCTGGGGACAGAATAAACTCAGCGTCTTCAGGATCACTGGAGTCCGCGATCGCCATCATCAAATTGTGTGAGTGTCTTTTTTCATTCCCACTCCCCTTGTCAGGAACCGTTCGACTCGTGGCGGCTGGCTCGCCACAGAGAGTAAAGGCCTGAACCGGAATATGGGAATGGAGAAAGTAAGCGTGCTGAAGAAAATGGAATACTCTAAATATCAAACTTTCTTGTACATAAACTTAAGGGTAACCACTCAAAAAAAAAAATTCAGGACAATAATATAAACTGTAATAAAAGAAGAAACAGAGGGAAACATCATAGAACACCACCACACAGAAATAATAGATAACAACAAAAAGGCAAAGAAACAATGGAGACACAATCTTACCAGAAAACTAAAGATAGAATGACAGGAAATCATATCAATAATCACCCCAAATGTAAATACACTGAACTCACCAATAAAAAGGCACAGAGTAGCAGATTGGATCAAAAAACTAAACCCAACCATATGCTGCCTCCAAGAGATACAGCTCAGCTACAACGACAAGCACAGACTCAAAGTGAAAGGGTGGAAATTGACACTTCAAGCAAATGGTATCCAGAGAAAATCAGGTGTAGCCATACTGATATCAGATGAAACAGACTTCAAGGTAAAAAAGATAACAAGAGACAAAGATGGACATTTCATAATGGTAAAGGGGACTATACAACAAGAAGCCATAACAGTCATCAATATTTATGCCCCCAATCAGGGAGCACTGAAATATACCAAGCAACTACTAACAGAACTAAAGGGAGAAATTGACCAAAACACAATTATACTAGGGGACTTAAATACATCATTGACAGCTATGGATAGATCATCCAAACAGAAAATAAATAATGAAATAGCAGCCCTAAATGACACATTAGATGAAATGGACATAATTGATATTTATAGAACACTTCATCCTAAAACATCAGACTATACATTTTTTTCTAGTGTACATGGAACATTCTCAAGGATGGACCATATATTGGGACATAAAGCTAACATCAGCAAATTTAAGAAGACTGAAATCATACCAAGTATATTCTCTGATGACAAGGCTTTGAAATTGGATATCAACTGCAGAAAGAAAGCAGGAAAAACCACAAATACATGGAGATTAAACAACATACTTTTAAAGAACGACTGGGTCAAAGAAGAAATGAGAGAGGAGATCAAAAGACACATAGAAACAAATGACAATAAAAATACATCCTACCAAAATTTTTGGGATGCAGCGAAAGCAGTTTTAAGAGGGAAATTTATCTCATTACAGGCCTATCTCAAGAAACAAGAAAAATCCCAAATAAGTAACCTCACATTACACCTTAAAGAACTAGAAAAAGAAGAACAAGTGAAACCCAAGGTCAGCAGAAGAAAGGAAATAACAAAAATCAGAGCAGAACTAAATGAAATAGAGAACAAAAGGACAATAGAAAAAATTAATATGACAAAGAGCTGATTCTTTGAAAAGTTTAACAAAACTGACAAACCCTTGACTAGACTCACTAAGATAAAAAGAGAGAAGACACTAATGAAAAAAATCAAGAATGAAAAAGGGGAAATTATCATGGATGCCACAGAAATGCAAAGGATCATCAAGAATACTATGAAGGACTATATGCCACCAAATTCAATAACCTAGAAGAAATGGACAAGTTCGTCCGGGACCAGATGGCTTCACTAGTGAATTCTACCAAACCTTCAAAGAGGATCTAATACCAATCCTGCTCAAACTCTTCCAAAAAAATTGAAGAAGAGACAGTACTCCCTAACTCATTTTATGAGGCCAACATTACCCTGATACCAAAACTTGGTAAGGACAACACAAAAAAGAAAACTACAGACCAATATCTTTGAGAAATACAGATGCAATAATCCTAAACAAAATTCTAGCAAATCGAATGCAACAATGCATTAAAAAGATTATTCATCACAACAAAGTGGCGTTCATCCCAGGAGCACAAGAATGGTTGAACATATGCAAATCCATCAATGTGATACATCACATAAGAAAAATAAAGGAAAAAGATCATATGATTACATCAATTGATGCAGAAAAAGCATTTGACAAGATACAGCATCCATTTATGATTAAAACACTTAATAAAACAGGTATAGAAGGAAAATACCTTAACATAATAAAGGCAATATATGATAAACCCTCAGCTAATCTCATAACTAACGGTGAAACTGAAGCCCTTTGCTCTACATTCAGGAACATGACAGAGCTGTCCCCTATCACCTCTGCTTTTCAACATAGTGTTGGAAGTCCTCGCCAGAACAATCAGGCAAAAGAAAGAAATAAAAGTCATCCAAATTGGGAATGAAGAGGTTAATCTGTCACTCTATGTAGATGACATGATGCTATATATAGAAAACCCTAAAGACTCCACCAAAACGCTATTAGAAACAGTCAACGAATACAGTAATGTGGCCGGCTACAAAAGCAACATACAACAGTCCATTGCATTCCTATATACTAACAATGAAATCTCAGAAAAAGAAATAAAAAAACAATTCCTTTTGCAATTGCAGCAAAAAGAATAAAATACCTAGGAACAAACTTAACCAAGGATGTGTATTGACGGCGACCCGATTCGGGGCTCCAGTCCCCTCGCCTTCCCATGGCTTGTGTTGTGCAAGTCGCAACAGATGTGAAAGACCTATATGCTGAAAACTATAAGACATTTTTGAAAGACATTGAAGAAGACACAAAGAAATGGAAAAACATTCTGTACTCATGGATTGGAAGAATCAACATAGTTAAAATGGCATATTACCCAAAGCAATATACAGATTTAATGCAATCCCCATCAAAATCCCAATGGCATTTTTTAAAGAAATAGAACAAAAAAATCATCAGATTTTTGGAACCACAAAAGACCCCGAATAGCCAAAGCAATCTTAAGAAAAAAGAACAATGCTGGAGGTATCACACTCCCTGACTTTAGCTTGTACTACAGGGCAACAATAATCAAAACAGCATGGTATTGGCAGAAAAACAGACACGTAGACCAATGGAATAGAATTGAGAACTCAGAAATAAAACCACATAAATATGGACAGATAATTTTTGACAAAGAAGCAAAAAACATACAATGGAGAAAAGACAGCCTCTTCAATAAATGGTGCTGGGAGAATTGGATAGCCACGTGCAAAAGAATGAAATTGGACTGCTATTTGTCACCATGTACCAAAATTAATTCAAAATAGATCAAAGACTTAAGCATAAGACCTGACACAATAAACTGCATAGAAGAAAACATAGGTACTAAACTTAAGGACCTTGGGTTCAAAGCATTTTATGAATTTGACTCCAAAGGCGAGGGAAGTAAAAGCTAAATTAAATGAATGGGGCTATATCAAACTTAAAAGCTTCTGCACAGTAAAAGAAACTGTCGACAAAATAAACATGCAACCAACTGAATAGGAGAAGATTTTTTACAAACAGTGCCCCCAATAAAGGGCTAATATCCAGAATATACAAGGAACTCATGCAACTCAACAAGAAAAAAACAAACAACCCAATTGAAAAATGGGCAGAGGACCTGAAGAGACATTTCTCCAAAGAGGACATACAAATGGCAAATAGACACATGAAAAAATGCTCAACATCACTAATCATCAGAGAAATGCAAATCAAAACCACAATGAGATATCACCTCACCCCAGTCAGAATGGCTATCATCAACAAGACAAATAGTAACAAGTGTTGGAGAGGTTGTGGAGAAAAAGGAACCCTCATACACTGTTGGTGGGAATGCAGACTGGTGCAGATGCTATGGAAGGCAGTGTGGAGGTTCCTCAAAAAATTACGGATAGAATTACCGTATGACCCAGCAATCCCTCTCCCGGGTATCTACCAAAAAAATCTGAAAACGTTTATACATAAAGGCACGTGTGCTCCAATGTTCATTGCAGCTTTGTTTATGGTGGCCAAGACATGGAAACAACCAAAATGTCCTTTGATAGATGAATGGATAAAGAAGTTGTGGTATGTATACACAATGGAATACTATTCGGCGGTAAGAAAAGATGAAATAGGACCATTTGTGACAACATGGATGGATCTTGAGATTATAATGCTAAGTGAAATAAGCCAGACAGAAAAAGAGGAGAACCATATGATTTCACTGATATGTGGTATTTAAATCAAAAACAACAAAAGAACAAGAGAAACAAATGAGAAACAAAAACTCATAGGCACAGACAATAGTTTAGTGGTTACCAGAGGGTAAGGGGGGAGGAGGGTAGTAGATGAGAGTAAAGGGGAACAAATACATGGTGATGGAAGGAGAACTGACTCTGCTTGGTGAACACACAATGGGATTTATAGATGATGTAATACAGAATTGTACACCTGAAATCTATGTAACTTTACTAACAATTGTCACCCAAAAAAACTTTCATTAAAAAAAATAAAAATAGGGGCGGCCCGGTGGCTCAGGCATTGGGAGCTCCGTGCTCCTAACTCCGAAGGCTGCTGGTTCGATTCCCACATGGGCCAGTGGGCTCTCAACCACAAGGTTGCCGGTTCAATTCCTCGACTCCCGCAAGGGATGGTGGGCAGCGCCCCCTGCAACTAAGACTAAAAGGACAACGACTTGGAAAAAGGCCTCGAAGTACACACTGTTCCTCAATAAAGTCCTGTTCCCCTTCCCCAATAAAATCTAAAAAAAATAAAAAATAAAAATAAATAAAAATAAAAATAAAAATAAAAAATAAAAGTAAGTTAAAGGGTTTGAAAAAAAAAAAAGAAGCCACAATCCTTGTGATTAGGGAGGACCAATCTTGCAGGCAAGGCAAAACCCTATTTCATTCCATCAAAGACACCCATTTGTTTACTTTTTAAAAAAATTTAACAGGACTTCATGTTACAATAGTGATAGTTTCAACTGGATGAAATATAATAAAAACAGCGTCATGCCCTGAGAGTTGCGTGGGGCCTATGCCAATTAGAACAGTTGTCCTAAGTCAAGTTGAACATAAGAATCACCTGGGACTTTTTAAAAAATCCTCTGACACACACCTTACTGTGTGCTCCCTGATGTGCCTTGATGCTCCAGGACTTGATTGAGGCTATTTGCCTACAACCAAATACTTAAAGAACTCTAAAGTTCCAAGATGGCAGAGTAGATAGAAACTGTGATTGCCTCCTCCTATGACCACATTAAAATTACAACTAAATTACAGATCAACCTGGAGAACATCTGAAGTCTAGCTGAACAGAAGTTTAACTAAGAGTATACATAAGAAGCCAGGTGGGGTGGAAACTCATCATCCCACACCTACGTGTGGCAATTGAGAATCATGGAGGGGTATCTGAACCACAGAGATCCCCCCAAAGGAGCAAGGGACCCAGCCCCACACTGGGCTCCCCATCCTGGAGTACTGGTGCCAGGATGAGGAGCCCCCACAACATCTGGCTGTTAAAAACAGTAAGAATTCCAACAGTCTAGGTGGGACAGAAGGCTGCAGGAAACCCAGACATTGTCTTAAAGGTCCTGTGCACAGATTCACTCGCTTGTATGAACTCACCCAGGGCTCTGGCAGAAGTCGTATTGCACCCTTTTGACAACCCTCCAGGGTCTGCAGGCCCCAGGCAGGTGGCAGTAGGTCTCTGTGTGCTCTGAGACTTTTGTTGAGTAGCTCCAGGCTCAGTACTGGCACCAAACCAGGATCTACATTAACAAGGTGAACACCACTCATTTCACCCTGGTGACTCCCTGAGTCCCTGCCTCACCCAACTTGTGTACCTCAAAAGGCTCTATCAGCAGCTGAGACTTACAGTGGCAGCAGGCATCGGGGTACCCTGGGCTTTTTGCAGAGCTACCCCAGACCCAATACTGGGGGAATCTGTCCTCGAATTGCACTGTGTCCTCTCCCACACAGCACACGCAGCAACTAACTACAAATTACTCTGTAGCTCCTACCAGGTAGTTCCCAGCAGGTCACAGGCAGTAGCTGACCTGGGCTTGCACCAGAGACCCTCCTAAGAGGTCCCTGAACCAACATACCTAGAGATTGCCTTCAGACCACAGCAAAGCACCACCCAATTAGCCCCACATCAACACATCCAAAAGATGGTCTCAACAGGCATCAGAGTCCACTAAGATGAATCCCACTCCATGGGAAAAGCACCCTGCACAGCAGCCCATCAACTGTGGATGTGGCCATACTCCACACCCAATCAGCCTAAACGTTAATCCCACCCACTGGCATGTGAATAGCACTCAAGGCTCAACTATATAACAGGAGGGCACAGACAACCCACACTAGGGACACTCCTAGAGCACCCAGCCCAGGTGCCCAGAAAGACTGCACCCTGGGCCCCACCGGGCACCTACTGCATAAGGCGACCCGGGCAAAACTGGGAGATAGAACAATCTACCCAACACATAGAAACAAACACAGAAAGGCAGCTAAAATGAGGAAACAAACAAACAAACAAACAAACAAACAAAATCCCAAATGAAAGAACAGGAGAAAATTCCAGAAAAAGAACTAAACAAAATGAAGGCAAGCAATCCATCAAAGTCTGAGTTCAAAACAATGATTATCAGGAACTTAGTGAGAACTTCAACAGAGCAATAGCAAGCATAAAAAAGGGACACAGAAACCATAAAAGAGAACCAGACAGAAGTGATGAATACAATAACTGAAATAAAGAATGCTGTAGAAGGAATCACCAGCAGACTAGATGAAGCAGAGGATCAAATCAGTGATTTGGAAGACAAGGTAGCACAAAACACCCAATCAGAACAGCAAAAGGAAAAAAAAAATCCAAAAAATGAGGATAGTTTAAGAGACCTCAGGGACAACATCAAGTGTAACAACATTCGCACCAGAGGGGTAGCAGAAGGAGAAGAGAGAAAGGAAGGGATTGAGAACACAGTTGAAGAAATAATGATTGAAAACTTTCCTAACGCAGCAAAGGAAATAGACATATAAGCCCAGGAAGCACAGATTGTCCCAAACAAGATGAGCCCAAATAGGCCCACACTAAGACACATCATAATTAAAATGGCAAAGGTTAAAGACAAAGAGAGAATTCTAAAAGCAGCAAGAGAAAGGCAACTACTTATTTACAAAGAGGCTCCCATAAGATTGTCAGCTGATTTCTCAACAGAAACTTTGCAGACTAGAAATTGGCACAAAATATTCAAAGTGATAAAAAGCAAGAACCTACAACCAAGATTACTCTACCCAGCAAAGCTATAATTTAGAATTGAAGGATGGATAAAAAGCTTGCCAGACAACAAAAAGCTAAAGGAGTGCATCACCACCAAACCAGAATTACAAGAAATATTCAAGGGACTTCTTTAAGATAAAAAAGGAAGAGGGGTGGGAAAGAACACAGAGATGAATAATAAAATGGCAATAACTATGCTCCAATCAAAAGACCTAAGGTAGCTGAATGGATGAGAAAACAAGATCCATACATATTCTGCCTATGAGAGACCCACTTCAGATCAAAAGACACACAGAGACTGAAAGTAAAGGGATGGAAAAAAAATATTTCATGCGAATGGAAATTTAAAAAAAAAACTGGGGTAACAATACTTATATCAGGCAAAACAGATTTTAAACAAAGGCTATAATAAGAAACAAAGAGGGACATTACATAACGATGAAGGAATCAATCTAACAAGAGGATATAACCCTTGTAAACATTTATGCTCCAGACAAAGGAGCACCTACCTATATAAAGCAAATATTGACCAACATAAAGGGAGAGATTGACAGTAATACAATCATAATGGGGGACATTAACACCCCATTGACACCAATGGACAGATCTTCCAGACAGAAAATCAACACAAACAGCAGCCTTAAATGACACACTAGATCAGAGGGTTTTAATTGATATTTTTAGAACATTTCACCCCAAAGCAGCAGAATATACATTCTTTTCAAGTGTACATAAAACACTTTCCAGGATGGACTACACGTTAGGCCACAAAATAAGCGTCAATAAATTTAAGAAGATTGAAATCATTTGAAGCATCTTCTCCTGTCACAATGGTATGAAATTAGAAATCAATTACAGGAAGAAAACTGAAAAACACACAAACACATAGATGCTAAATAACATGCTACTAAATAATGAATGGGTTAACAATGAGATAAGAAAAAAAATCAAAAGATACCTTGAGAGAAATGAAAATGAAACACAATGAACCCAAATCTATGGGACACAAGAGAAAGCAATTCTTAGAGGGAGATTCATAGCAATGCAAGCCTACCTCAAGAAATAAGAAAAATCTCAAATAAAGAATCTAATCTAAGAAAAAAAAAGAAAAAGAAAAAGAAAGAATCTAATCTAATACCTAAAGGAACTAGAAAAAGAAGAACAAAGAAAGCCCAAAGTGAGTAGAAGAAGGGAAATTATAAAGACCAGAGCAGAAAAAAGCAAAATAGAGTCTAAAAAAAAAAGAAAAAACAAACAAAAAGAAAGATCAATGAAACCAAGAGCTGGTTCTCTGAAAAGATAAACAAAATTGATAAACCCATAACCAGATTCATTAAAGAAAAAAGAGAGAGGACCCAAATAAGTAAAATCAGAAATGAAAGGGAGAAGTGACAACTGACACCACAGAAATACAAAGGATTATGAGAAAATATTATGAACAATTATATGCCAACAAATTGGACAATCTGGAAGAAATGGATAAATTCTTAGAAACACACAATTTTCCAAGACTGAATCAAGAAGAAACAGAAAATCTGAGCAGACTAATTACTACTAACAAAATCAAATCAATAATCAAAAAAACTCCCAAGAAACAAAAGTACTAGACCAGATGTTTTCACCGGTGAATTTTTCCAAACATTCAAAGAAGAATTAACATTTATCCTTCTCAAATTATTCCAAAAAATTCAAGAGAAGGGAAGGCTCCCAAGCTCATTTTATGAGGTTACCACCTGATTCCAAAACCAGACAAAGATATTACAAAAAACGAAAACTGTAGGCTGATATCCCTAAAGAACATAGATGCAAAAATCCTCAAAAAATAAATAAATAAATAATATATATATATAATATATATAAATAAATAAATATATATATATATATATATATATATATATTAGCAAACAGAATTCAGCAATACATTTAAAAGATCATACACCATGATCAAGTAGGATTTATTCCTGGTATGCAAGGCTGGCTCAATAGCCACAACTCAATTAATATGATACACCACATAAACAAAATGAAAAGTAAAAATCATATGGCCATATCAATAAATGCAGAAAAAGCATTTGACCAAATCCAGCATCCATTTATGATAAAAACACTCAGCAAAGTGGGAATGGGGGAACAAGCTTCAACATAATAAAGGCTATATATGACAAACTCACAGCTAACATCATACTCATAGAGGAAAAGCTAAAAGCATTCTCCTTAAAATCAAGAATAAGGGGCAGCCGGTTAGCTCAGTTGGTTAGAGCACGGTGCGCTTAACAACGAAGTTGCCTGTTCGATCCACACATGGGTCACTGTGAGTTATGCCCTCCACAACTAGATTGAAACAACTATTTGACTTGGAGCTGATGGATCCTAGAAAAACACACTTAAAATAAATAAAAGTTTTAAGAATAAGACAAGAGTGCCCACTTTCACTACTTTTTTTAGAATTCCTAGGCACAGCAATCAGACAAGGAAAAAAAAGCATCCATATTGGAAATGAAGAAGTAAAACTGTCATTATTTGCATAAGACATGATACTATATGGATAGAACCCCAAAGATTCCACCAAAAACTATTAGAACTGACAAGTGAATTCAGTAAAGTACCAGGATACAAAATTAATGTTCAGATATTGGTCACCTTTTTATACACCAATAATGAACTGTCAGAAACTGAACAGTTACATGAACTCATCTCATAAGAAGTAAATTTCAAATAACAGTTTCTTTTTTTTTTTTTTTTTTTTTTTTACAGGACTTTATTGGGGAGCAATGGTCAAATTGTTGTCCTTTCAGTCTTAGTTGTGGAGGGTTCTGTTCAGCTTCAAGTTGTTGTTCTTTGAGTCTTAGTTGTGGAGGGCGCAGCTCAGCTCCAGGTCCAGTTGCCGTTGCTAGTTGCAGGGGGCACAGCCCACCATCCCTTGCGGGAGTCGAACCGGCAACCTTGTGGTTGAGAGGACAGGCTCCAACCAACTGAGCCATTCGGGAGCTCAGCGGCAGCTCAGCTCAAGGTGCCATGTTCAATTTTAGTTGCAGGGGGCGCTGCCCACCATCCCTTGCGGGACTCGAGGAATTGAACTGGCAACCTTGTGGTTGAGAGCCCACTGGCCCATGTGGAAATCGAACCGGCAGCCTTCGGAGTTAGGAGCACGGAGCTCTAACCGCTTGAGCCACCGGGCCGGCCCCCAAATAACAGTTTCTTATTATGTTTAATAATTAGTTATCAAAACTTGTATCATATTTACATTATTTTGATCAATTATGCATTAATTGTAATTATGAAATGAGGACCTCAATTTCTTACTGGCTGATGGGCAGAGGCCTTTCTCAACTCCTGGCCACTTGGGCCTGTCCCCAGGGCAGCCACAGCAACCCAGAAAGAGGCTGAGCAACCAGAAGTCAGGGCCTTTTTGTAGCCTGATCTTGAAAGTGACATCCCATCATTTTGGTCTTGCATTCATATTCTGTTGTTGGAAACAAGTCACTAGGCCAAGCCCACACTCAAGGGGAGACTCAGAGGATGTGAATACCAGAAGGCTGGACCTTGGGGAGCCATCTTAAAAGCTGCCTGCTACAAATGTCAAATTTTAATAACAATTATATCCATTATTTAAACTGAGGATCAAAATTTTAGATGTCACTTTAAAGATGTATGATTGGATGCAGTTCTCCAAAAGTCTTTTGGAAATAAACAAGTAAAGATGATTGAAGACCACCGAGCTTCAGGCCTAACGTAGCCGGATCCTTGGGGAGGATGCGGGGACCAACAGAGATGGTCTCCAAGAGTCTGCCAGTAGCAGAAAAGGGCGGTGGGTGCCTTAGACAGAGAGAAAAATCCCCCGCCCGGATATGGGAGCTCCAGTCCAGGTGAGTGGAAAGCAAAGGGAGAAGCTGAGTGCGTCTAGATTGCACTGGCGCCAAAGGTCAGGGAAAGGCACTTGGATTTGATAGGGAGGGAAATACGGACGGTGGTGGGTTTAGGATGGAGGAAGGGGATAAAAATACAGTTTTCTAAACGGAAATGTGTCTAGAGCATGTAGGATGAAACAGGAAGGCAAGGCTGAAAACCACCAACGGGGCAGGAGGGAGTGGCAGGAGCACAGAGGAAGGGACCGCGCAGGACTAGGGATGGAGAGGAGAGATGCAGTCGGCCCGCGTTCTGAAGGTTGAATCATCACAACCGGAGACTAACGTCCGGTGTGTATGGAGCCGAGGACTGTCCCTCAGCAGACGGAGAGTAAGTCTCTCCGGAAACACGACACTCTGGGCGCTGGGGAGACACACAGTGGTACGAAGCCGGGTGGCTGGCCTCCGGGGATCGCGTCTCCCCGAGTTCGCGTCACACCTGCGGGAAATGACTGCTCCCACTTCCTCCCCCGGCTTCGGGCCGGGAACGCGCCGGGACTCGAGCCGCCCCTGCCTCCTGAGGAGAACGGAAAGCCAGAGCAAGCAGAGCAGAGGAGAAACGGGGTGAAAAGGGGGGTGCAGTAAAGAGAGACAGGGACTAAGAAGACAGACTTCCGTTGAGACTCGAGTTGGGGCCTGACGTCAAAGGACCCAGAGGAAAGCAAAGAAGTAGGACCAGGAGCGACAGCAAAGGGGAAAGGACGAAAATCGAACTACCCGGGGCGGGCGAGAGCGGGATGAAACGTGGAGCGGGCTCAGGCTGGAGGGCGAGCGGACGCCGGCCCGCGCGTGGGGTCTGCGGCGGGAGCCGGCTGTGGGCGGGGAGGAGCGCGGGCAGGGCGCGCACCTGGGCCGCGCGGCGGGGGAGGGACCGGCGGAGGGACGCCACCAGCCGGGAGCCCTCCCCTCGGTGCGTCCCGCCCCTTAGCTGGGGTGGAAGCCGGAAGCGGGCGAAGTTGGCGGACTCCGGACGGCGGAGCCCAGGGAACCCCGGGTGTTCGATCGCTGCGCCCCCAGCCCCGGGCAGCGCGCTCCGCCACAGTGCCGCGGGGTCATGGGGGCTCCGCGCCACCGACCGCCGGTCGTCCCGGGGCCCTCGCTGGGGCTGCTGCTGCTGCTCCTGAGCGGGCCTGCCCCGGGTCGCGCTTCCCCGCGGCTCTTGGACCACCCGGCACCTGTCTGCTCCCAGCAGGTGAGACCCCCGCCGCGCCCTGGAGGAGCGCGGGAGCAGCCAGGATGCTGCGGGGCGGAGGGGCGAAGGCGGCGGGGCGGGCGGCCAGGAGGCCGGAGCTCGGGACCCTTGCGAGGTGGGCAGGAAGTCCGTGCTGGGGTCTCAGAGGGAGTCAGGGCTTGGGCACAGGGAGCGGGTGCACCGGGCAGGACCGTCGGAGCAGCAGGAGTTGCGGTATGGACCCGGGAGAAGAGGGAGTCAGCGGAGAAAAGAAATCACGCACCGGGTGTTGCACAACCTGGCCGGCATCCTGGGCGGGAGGGACACCTCCGCCGGGGCCCACGGTTTGGGGAAGGAGACCGGGGCCCGGCCGGAGAGGCGGGGCGAGGCTGGTTAGAAAGGGGGTGCGGAAGGAGCCTGCGGAGAAGCCGGACGAGACTGGGCAGACCCCTCGTCGTGCTCCCTGCGGACCCCTGCTGTGCCCCGGCGGCCACGACCCGAGCCTGGGAGGCTGAGCCGACTTAAAGACCTACCCTGGAGAGGATCCGGGCAAGTCCGCAGCAGCCAGATCAGAGGGTGGGGGCCGCGGTGGATCTCAACCCACTTCCCCGGGGGGAAGGGGAACCTCCTACGGCGGTAGAACCGTGCGCACGAGCCGTGGCTGCCTGAGAGGGCCGCAGGGCCGGAGCCTCCAGTGAAACGTGGCCTGTAACCTTCCAGGGACAGTTGTGCTGAGGGCGGCTGAGGGCTGCCGGCAGACTCGGGGCACTTCCCCAGAGGGGTGAAGCGCTGAGAATGGGGCAGATGAGAAGCCGCCCCTTCAGCTCCCACCAACACCACCACCACTCCGAGCCTGATTAGCATCTGTCAAGTAGTGTCTGAGCTGTTCCCAACAGGAAGTGACACACCCACCCTTTGGGTAGTGGCCCTGTGGTGGAGGATCATCTCAAGGGGGAGAAAAAAGTAGCAAAACACTGTGCCTGCCTGCACCACTTCCCTCCTGTAAGCGCTCGCCTTTCCTCCACTTTCTCAGTGGTTTCCTCAGTCCCTTCTCCTCCGTCACTGCTGGTCCTACCTAAGGAGTAATGCTCAGTGTCTGAGTCAGGATGTGAAACAACCCTAGAGATATTTCTCCTATCTAATTTTGTAGAGAATTTACCAAAAGAGGGTGGAGGGTGAGTGACTATTTAGCAGGGAAAAGATTTTTTTTTTTATGTGAATGAGTTGTGACTCCCGCTATTGGGCAAAGTTGGGGGCATATACTCAGCAGATCCTTCCTGCAGACTTGGTAAGAACTGTTGTGCCCTGGAGGATTCCAAGTTGTCATTGTGATGGCCATTTGCCACATGCCTGCAGAGATCAGGGTGCTGTTGCTGGGAACCAAAACAGTAAGGAAACCCTGTGTCCACGGGACTTAAATCATCTAGGAGGGAAAAGGCTTCAAGGTGGGAACTGTGGTGGGAGGTGGCCTGGAACAGGTGCTCTTTGTATATCCAGTGAGTGTACACACAGTTCCAGCGAAAAGAAAAATAACTTCTAGCTGCGGTGTTCTTTTGATATGAATTGCTCTGGGGGAAGCCACGGAATGTCAGTAGTAAGGGCACAGCCTGATTCCAGAGAGTGCTGTGGTGAGATGCTTATTGGCCAGATTTGTCTGTGATCTGCAGGCTCCTCCTTCCACTTGCTCTGCTCACAGACGGTGACAAACAGCTTCCTTGCTTTATTGACTAGTCCCTTTAAAAAGCAAGAAACTACACCCTTCAGATTTCTCTCCCTCAGCTGGTGTTGTAGTGGATGCAACGCCATACAGTGAGGAGAGGGAAAGCCACAAACTTGACCTCAGAGGATCCGGGTTTATATCCTGACTTTACCACTTACAGTCTGCAACCTTGGGCATTTTCGGCTGCGTGCACCTGTGTTTCCTCATTTCCACAATGAAAAGGCTGGGTGAGCCGTCTGAAAGTGGATCCACACCACTTTCCAGAATGTTACTGTCTATCCAGAGCCTCGTTGGATTTAGCGCTCAGTGACTCACAAAATGAGAGGAGGATCGGAGGGGACTTCCCTTGTCTGTTCTGTTCCTAGCCCGGTGCTGCAAAGATAGGATGTGGGGGCTTGATAAGTATTTGTGGAATAAAAGAACACAGAAATGAGTGAATGATGAATAAATGGTTAGTTCTGCTTGAAAAGCAGTGATAAACTGAGACCAGGCCTAGCACTCTTTCTGGCCTCCTTGATTTAGTACCTCAAAACCCAGATGACTTAAGTTCCCCCACAGAAATCAATACTGGAGGAACCGTAAGTAATTGCAGTTCCCTGGGCAGTCTTTTGTCGGCCCCTCCTCCTGCCAGGGCTTTATCAGGTTTCCTTGACTGTCAACTGGGGGAAAAGAAAACCCACAATGGAAAACGGTGACTTGGAGTTGGTCAGCGTGGGTGTTAACACAGTTTTTTAGCCAGGGTGTGTATAGTGTTAGAAATTCATTTTTGTCCCTGAGCACTTGCAGTTTTGACTTGTGGTAGAACAACTGTTTTGTTTATCTTCTGGTTGCCAGAAGCTGCTTTCGGCCGTGCCATTCTTTCAAAGTGTAAAAAGTTGAGTTCTGTGGATGCTCTTGGGTGGTGTAGGCATCTGGGCAGTCAGGCCTGGAGGATCTGCTGGTGGTAGAACCCGCAAAGTGAACAGGTGTCTTGGCCATCATATCTGACTTCTCACTGCTCCTGTCAGGCAGCCGTCCATTTAGAGACTAACATCGAATAGCAACCGGAAGTGATGCGATGCAGGGAAGAGGACACTTAGCTGAGTCAGAGGCCTGGGCTCCCATCTCGTCCACTCTGCAGCCCCGGTCAGTCTCCCCACTGCTTGGAGCCGGTGACTTCTCTATCAGAGGAGACGAGCCTCACTAACAGGGTCATGGGGAGAGCAAAAGTGCCAGACCGCATGGGCTGTGGCCTTGAGAAGTGCCAGGTTTGCCTACAGCTTTGTGCAGGCGTTCGTTTGCATGTATAACTTCATGCAGCGCTCACAACACCCTGCCAGGCAGGCGTGATTCACCTGTGTTAGAGAGGCTAGGTGACTGGCCCAGGGTCACACCCTAGTGAGTGCTGAGCTGAGAATCAAAGCAGGGCCTTCAGAACTTCTCTTCACCAGGCACTTGCTAGTGGCCATTGAATACACAGAGCAGTCTTTTATTTCTTCCTTTTAATCTTCACCACTATGGATAGAGAATATTGGCCCACCGTGGTGGGTGTCCCTCTTCCGATTTAGAGAGGCAGTATAGCAGTGATTAGGAGGTTGGGTTCTGGAACAAAGCTTTGTGGGCTTGAATATTAGCTCTGTGGGACCTTGGGCCACTTAGCTGACCTGCCTCTGCCTCAGTTTTTTCATCAGTAAAAATAGGATAATGGTACTTACGTTAGAGGGCTGTTATAAAGATTACATGAGGTATGTGTATAAAATGCTGTTCCCCAAAGACAATCACTTATACTCCTTTTAGTTATTGCTTCTGGCATTTGTCTCCATCTTTCTGAATATACTTATATTGTCAATGTTAGATATTGTCTATTGACTTATAATAGATGAAAATCTGAATGTCTTATATTGCCCTCTTCCCACTGCTTTTCCTCCCAAGCTTCTCATTGTAGTGATATCACAATTTTAGTTAAATTCATAGTCAGTGTCTATATTCTAACAAGTAAATAATATTCACTAATGAGGCAAGTATGTGTACTTTCTATTATATTTCTTTTTTGGTATAACTTCTTTAATTGTTTTAATTCTTAACTTCTATAATTTTCCACTCTTAGATTCTATAATTTTCTAGTCTTAGATTTTTCTGTCAGATTTGTTATGTCTTTTTCTGCAAACATCAGCTGTTCCATCAATTTCATTCCCTTTTCCTCCAGAGAACTTCCTCCTGAGCCCTGTGTTCTCAGCTCCAATGTGGACTGATTACTCTCTAGGCCTGTGGCACCATTGTCATACTAAATATCCTGTCATGATTAAAGCTCCCATGTCCTAGATCCTGTGTCTTCCTTCCCAGAGGTTAACACCCTCATTTTGCTGGAGCATATCCTCCTGTAATTTGCTAGGAAAAGGTATGAGGGATGGAGATATATCAAGGTCAAAGAGCCAGTTTCTTGCCCTCTGTGCACCAGTCCAAGGAGTCTCAAGTGGGAGGAGAAATAGAGTGTTCAAGGCAGCAGAGGCAACTAGAGGGATCTTGTTGTTGAACATGTGAGGAGTGTCGTGCAGGGCTGTGATGGTCCTGGGACCAGTAGTGAGAACTAATCCCGAGGAGCTGGACAGGATACAGAAAGTCTGGAACTGGTATCCCAGAAAGGTAGGTTATGGATGAAATGGCACGCTTAGAGTCGCTTCTGGAGCATGTTTAGGACATTATCCCTTCATCCTCTTTGTGAGTGAACCATGGTGGAACAGCGTCTTCCCCCTCCCGTTCCTTTGCCCTGCCTCTCTGGTCCCTCTTGAGAGAAAGGCAGGTGCGGACCCAGTGCCCTATTGACATGCATCTACCAAGTCTCTGTTGTCCTTAGAATCACATTCTGGTCCACTTCCACATCAGACTGTCTTCTGCTCCACAGGATGTGTTTGGTCCATTTTACCAGTGAAGATAACTGAAAACACCTGAGCCTGGGTCCGCCTTGCTCCACAGCCAAGTCTGAGGGTGTGGAGGTCCCCCATATAATAGTAGCTTCTGTTAATTGAGTCCTTGTTATACGCCAGGCTCTAAAGAAGGGGAGCCAGTAATTAAAGAGCAGACATATGTGCCAGACACTGGACAAATATCGTCTCATTTAGCAGGCGGTGCGATGGTTCTCTGAGCACTGCAGCCAACACAATTCCTCATGATTCTCGTAGGGCTTCTCGTAAGTAAGCTTCCTGTCGAACAGTGTGGGAGCGTGTATCATTGCGCTTAGTTGTATAACTAGTACACAGGTACATTCCCATTATTTGAAACTGTTTATAATATAGACATCTAGCGTGAAAGGCACCTTACACACACGCCACCATCACTACCAGCCCACCCCCTGCCCAAGATCTTTATTTCAGTTTGCATCATTTAATCTTCAACAACACTATGAAGTTGGTACTGTGCTTTTTCTGATTTTACAGTTTAACAAATCGAGGTTTGCAACGTTAGGTATTTTGAGGTGACTCAGCTCCAGGGGTGTACGAGTATGTGTGTGTTTGCCAAAGCAGAATCCGCTGGCCAAACTTAGTCCCAGTGGTTAATTTCTCTAAAACTATTTTTAATTGGGATTTCTGAATTTGGCCCTCCAGATCCCCTCTGGGTTAGAAAGGAGTTCACACAGTAGGAGGCAACTTAATTTATCCGTGTCCTTCAGTTTCCTCATCTATGAAGTGGGGCTAAGGACACTTAAGTAGTCGTAAGTGTGTTAGAAGATTCGTGAGACAATATATATAAATCACCCAGGACAGCATCTGGCACATCTTCCCCAGGGAGTTTGTAGAGACTTAGTAAATTTCAATAACAGGGACTGGGGTTTAGGTTTTCCCCTCTTGCAGTAGTGTTTCCAGATGGCAGATGAAGCCTCAGGGAAGATTAAAAGCCCCAAGGCCCCACAGGAGAACCTTCTCAGTGTCTTTTAAAGTTGGAAGGCTCCCGGCCCCTCCCGGCTACTCAGAAAACACCAGTTCCATTTTGCCATCCACTATTCCCACTCCTCATTCTGTTTGTCCTCAGTTGGGCAGCATGAGAAAAGTGTGAGGGGAATATGGTCCTCCTCCCCAGACTGGGCCCCTGAAGTGAGACAGGAGGGCTGTGTATATTTTATTCTTGAGAATGAGCCAGAGGGAAATGTCTGGAGCCTGACTTGTGAATTAAAGTTCTTTCAAAGCTGAAATTACCTCTTTCTTTTTTCCCACAGGAGCTAAACTGCACAGTCAAGAATAGTAAGTCGTCTTTTTTTGTTCTTGTTGCTTTGTTAATAAAGTGCTGACCTCGTGCGGATCCCTGACAGAAGTGCCGCCATTCCTCTTCCGATTGTGGATGAGGGCTACTTGAGCAGGAGGTGTCCTTGAAAACCTTGGATGCACACCTGCACTTCCTATCAAGAATATTCATTATGCAAAAGCCAGGAAGTGAGAAGCAGAACTGTCCTTTGGATTTTGAGAGTATCTTCTGGGATGCTGCCTTCGTGTGTCTGTAATCCAACTTGGTTTGCCAGAGCTTGTCACTGTAAAGTGAGAGACATCTGTGCTGTTGATTTTGTTTTGTTTTAAGTGAAGACGGAGGCACATGTTTCAAGTGTCTGTGCTAATTAGGCACCCTGGTATATAAAAATAAAACAGCTCTTTTCTCTACCCCATCTTTCCTCTGCCCCCATTTCCAACCAATGCTTCATCTCAAAACCAAGTCATGTGCTTTGTCTTCTCTCCTGAAATGCCCTTGAAACTTCAGAGCTATGCAGTGACCCCAGACAAGGAGAAAGGGGGGAAGAAAGGGAAGCTGAGACCCCACCAAGGATCTTAGGCCCCTGAATGTTTAAGATCCAACTCTCTGGGCCTGCTGCTGGGCACCTTGCTTGCATGTTTCAGTTTCTTACAGAGCACGCAAGCCTCTGACTTCTGCTTTTCCTGCTACAGGTACCTGCCTGGATGACAGCTGGATCCACCCTCGAAACCTGACCCCCTCGTCCCCCAAAGATGTCCAAGTGCGGCTGCACTTTGCCCACACCCGGCGCGGAGACCTCGTCCCTGTGGTTCACATCGAATGGATCCTGCAGACAGACGGTGAGTGGGCGTGTCAGCAGGTCCCATGGGATTCTGCCCACCTCCAGGTGAACCCCCAGACAAGACCACAGGCTCTCCCATCAGACTTAGAATTGGGTTCCCAGTCCTGTGCTCAAGCATGAAGGCCCAAATTTTGTCCTGAAAGGATCCATTCATGCACTGAATACTGTTTCAGTGTTTTAGATATTAACCCCCAGTATGTTTTTGTCCTACCATCCTTCACGAAAGGCCTTCCTTCAGCCTAAAATCTTTATCACCATGTGGGATGGGGGGAAGTCACGTGGTTAATTCTGTAACTGCAGTACCAGGTATTTACTGGAAAAATGGTAACACCTTTGCCAGCCTGCTTTTTCCTTTAATTTAGGGGCTGCCATTTTTAAAACAGCATCCCCAAATCTCTTAGGGATAGAGAGTTGTATTACAGAACAGAGAAGATTGGGGTTAAGGACAACCAGCCCCAGATTTGCGAACAGGGCCCGGGGAGTTCTCTTTGTAAGTCCCCAGCTCCTATTGCTGTTGCTACCTCTTCAAGGATGGTAGGAATGGCCGCGTTTGACACCCATGCCCTGTTGCCAACGCTCTCACCACAAACTTGCAAAGCCTTTGCTTCTAGCCCACTATAAAGTATTGCTTGTTCTGTGTAGCTGAGAAGTAACTGTCTGCAGGGCAGGAGGCTAACTTAGGCCCAGGAGTGAACTGGGAGGAACAGGAAGTGGAGGGTTGGGTAAGCTAGGCAGATTTTCTTTTAAGAGTGAACAAGCATAACTAACGGGGAAGTGACACGCCCAGTGGTTTGTCCCGTTGACCTGCATCTGTGTCTGCTCTCCCCCCTCTGACCTTCAGCCAGCATCCTCTACCTGGAAGGCGCAGAATTATCTGTTCTGCAGCTGAACACCAATGAGCGGTTGTGTGTCAAGTTTGAGTTTCTCTCCAAACTGCAGCATCATCACCAACGGGTAAGAGTCCAGCTCATGCGTGGACTGTGTTCCTCTGATGATCATGGGGAGCAGAACATGTTTTTGAAAACTTCCCAGACGAGCCTCCCCTGCTTTTCCTTCCAGCCTTCCCTAGCTGGTCCCTGAATGAGGAGAGCCTTCCCAGCCCTGCCTCCTGCCATCTTTACTTGTAACTGACATTAATGTGGGCCCTGCCTCCAGAAGGAATGATGTTGCCCAGATCAGGGAACCATAGTGGGTGGGACACATGTAAATGAGTTCTGCAGCAATTTCTGCTCATCTTGCTATTCACAGCTAGTAGTAAATTGTTGACTCTTGTTCAGTTCGTTTAAAGCAGTGGTTCTCAAAGTGTAGTCTCAGGAACAGCCTATCAGTGTGACCTGGGAGCTTGTTAGAAATGCAGATTCTAGGGCTCCACCCAGACCTGCCTAGTCAGAAACTGGGGTGGGGCCCAGCAACCCTTTTACAAGCCCACCAAGTAGTTCTGATGCAAGCTCTAGTAGAAAACTGCTAGTTTAAATCTGCAAAAAGTGACCATTTGCAGATCTCCCACAGACACAGGAAGCAGACAGATTCCCCTCCCTAATATTTAATTAGGGCCCCCAAACTTGACTGCTAGGTGGGTGGTGAGGACCAGGTGCCTGGATACTTTGAAGCAAAGGACCGCAGCCCCATCAGCAAGGTAGTTCGAACAGGAGCTGCAGTCAGTACCTAGCTTCCAGACTGTCCAGAAAACACCACACACGCCGCCATCTCTGCAGGCCCAGGTGGCTGGAAACCTCTCTAGCCCTCCCTCTGCACTTTTGTGCTCCAGAACATTCTCAAGAGATCCCTGGCTTTCCCATTTAAGGAGGAAGAGTCACTTAACATAGTTTTTAGCTGCGTCTTAGGTACCAGCTCGCCAATGGCCCCAAGTCCCTTGGCTGGGCGCCCTTTCACCACTGCTCTGCACTGTGAGACGGGGTGGGGGCAGGGGCTCTGTGGCTGCCCTAGGATTGGCTTCCCGCATGGCACTCTGCTGATGAGGCCAGATATTGAAATAGGCAGGAAAGACCAGAAGAAACGAGTGAAGACACAGAAGACTCTGATTTGGGGTCTGTGGTGGTTATTTCTTCTTATTTTTGGCTGATCGTTTGGCAGTAGGTAGAGTGGGTGCTTCGGGGGCAGCTGGGTGAGAGGTGTGGTGGCTTCCTGGTCCAACCTCCCTTTTTTTTCCCTTCTCTTCAGTGGCGTTTTACCTTCAGTCACTTTGTAGTAGAACCTGGCCAGGAATATGAGGTGACCGTTCACCACCTGCCCAAGCCCATCCCTGATGGGGACCCCAACCACAAGTCCAAGAACTTCCCCGTGCCTGGTAAGAGCCCCTACCCAGCTCTTCCCCTCACCCATGGCTCTGCAGAAGAAACCAGCAGGATGCCCAGACGTCAGCCTCCCTGCTTAGCTGGACAATGGCTGCCATTGTCAGCATGTGGCACCCACAGCACACAGATGCCAGGGACGGGGAGCTCTTTGCGGTGTGGCTGCAGCCTCTGTTCCCTGGAGGCAGATCCCATTCTCTGTTGGCACAAACAGTGGATATTGGCCCAAGACCCCAGGAGTTTTAAGGGAACCGGCGTCCCTCTCTTTGTCTAGAGAAGCACAGTCCCTGCCCAGGAAGTATCAGGAATACAAGCCACTCTTGGAAGAGTTGTAACCCCTGTTCCCAGCCTCGTCCCAGCTTCCGTCCCCTTGTTTTTCACTTTTACCCCACATCTTACCTGTGTTTATCTAGCACCATCCCACGTATGATACCATCTCCTCTTCCCCCACTGATCCATCCTGCCCATGAATACTGCCAGGTTTATCTTCAAAAACGTCCTGCAGTGTGTGTACAGCTTCTGTTTTCTCTGTCCTCTTCAGAATGTCAGCCACAGCCCATAACACTTCTCATTGTTCAAAGCCAACTACACTTGGAATGCCAGACCCCTTAAGGACGGGGTCTGGGCCTTACACCCGTTTGTGCAGTCACCAAAACCTCTCAAATTGCCTTGCATGTAGCAGGTGATCAGGAAATGCTTGTTAAGGACGATGATGACCTTCATCTCTGGAGTACCCCCTACACACACCCCACTCACACTATCTGCTCACCCTACTTTATTTTCCTTCATCTTATTCGTCACTCCCCGACATAATATCGTCATAGTATATTTGTAACATTATATCATGCTATTCGTTGTATTGGCCTCCTCTACCGGAACGTGATCTCTGGGCAGGGACTGTCTTATTCACCACTGTATCTCCAGCGTCTAGAGTGGTGCCTGACACATATTGGGCGCTCCATAAGTACTTGTTGAGTGAGTGATTCTCCCCAGTCCCCTCCCCTGTCCCTAAAGTAGACTGAAGTAGTCCCTGTCACTCCCCAGCAATTCATACCTGTCACGTGTCTTCTTAAACCAAAGTAAAAATGCTACAGTCAAGGAAATTAGGGAAGGGGATCAAGAAGATATCTGGAGCAGTGGTCCTTTAGGTAGTTCCCAGAATTTGATAGAAAGACAGATTCTCAGGACCCCCCATCCCTCCCCCCGCCACCTGCTGAATCAGAAACTACTGATGATGGCGCACATAAAAGTTCAAGAAAAACTGCCGTGGAGGAACAAAGAACAAAATTCTCCCTTATAAAAAGTCAGAGGCAACCCTGGAGAGGAAGCGGCAGCGGGGAGAGAAGGAACTGGAGTGGACCGAGACTCTGGCCACCCAAAGCAAGCCCAGGAGAAATACACTTGAATCCAGAGGGTTCCCTGAGAGAGGAGGGATGAGACAGCCTGGTCCACCCCAGTGCTGTGGCCCTCGGTCAAGGGCCACAGTCCAGTCCTGGGGCTTGCTTTGAAGGGACCATCCTTGAACAGGCTCCCCAGAAGGAAAACTGTTATCCTGGTGTCAGCAGTCTAGAAGAGCCAAGTTTCCAAGGCAGAGGCTTAATGGTTTCCTTTTGCTTCCGGATCTGCAGACTGCAAGGACCCCAGGATGAAGCACACAACACCATGTGTGAACTCAGGTAACTGCGGCTGTAGGCCTTGCCAGGGAGGCTTTACCTGGGTGCACATTCCCTCTCCTCACCGCAGCCTGTGTCTGTGCCCTGGACAGGCAGCCTGTGGGACCCCAACATGACCGCGGACATCCTGGAAGCCCACCAGCTGCGGGTGAGCTTCACCCAGTGGAGTGAACCTACCCGTTACCAGATCCTGCTCAGCAGTTCCCCACGCACAGAGAACCAGACATGTTTCCAACACGTACTGAATATACCTGCGGTAACTCCCTACCACTCTTCACCCCTCCGACATAGCTCAGAGCCCCCCTCCAAGCCCCAGCCTCCCCTGCTGGTGCTGACAGAACTGTTGCCAGAAGCGCAGTGCTCGGCGCTGTGCTCAGGCAGTACCGATCCGGCTGCGTGGCTCTTCCTCCTGCCTTTCCGTATGTAGGTGATAGACAGTGCAGTGGATTCTGTGCTGCAGGTTTCCTTCTGCTCCTACAGTCTGTGGCTGATAGCGTATGGTTGGTCTCTGCCCTGCCCACCACCCCCGTCCTTTGTGTCCTGCCCTCCCCCACATCCTCCTTGTTCTCTTTTTGTCCTCCTCTGTTTATTCCACTGATTTCAAAAAGGATTTGAAGATGTTTTAAATGCAGAAATGAAGACAAAGGGGAAATAAAGATGAAGCAATAAGATAAAGCCAGGGCTCAATGAGCACAGAAAATGTGCCACGCTACTGGGTGTAAGCACAGACTTGTCCCCGCCATCCCCAGCAGCCACAGCAAACAGGAGTACCAGTCACTAGCTGTGTTTCTGGGTTAACAGCAGCCCCAATACACTGGGGAAATGTCATTGTCCTGGAGCAGAAACCTGAAAGGTGTTTGTCCCACTGGCCTTCGTGAGGGCGCACTGACTGGTGGGGAAGGTTGTCCCTAGCTTCCTGCAACACTACAGTCAGCTCTGGTCCAGCTAACCTACCCATCCTCTCCCTCCCTTTAGCCCACAGGAGAGGATGTCCACCAGCGGTCCAACGTCACGTTCACCCTACCAAACATTGATTGGTGCTGCCACCACCAAGTGCAGGTGAGTGAGGGGTGTAGACAAGTATGGGATGGTGTGCACAGGTGGGCATTCCTGCTAGATGGGCAAGGGAAGGAGGGAGGGCAGCTTGTGGACTGGCGCTCTCTAAGGACCCAAAGCCACTACTGTGTGAGACGCCCTGCCTGGCAAGGCAGCATCTCTGCCTTCTCCGGCCCCTGCTCTCCCAGCTTCATCTGGGCAGGGCTCCTTTGACCCCCCTTTCTCGATGGGCAGTCTACCTTACAACCACAGGACGATGCTGGAGCCTCCAGCCAGGGTCCGTGACTCTGCTGGCAGGAAAGCATCAGTGAGGCTTCCTCTCTCCCCTGCTCTTCTCTGCCCTCACAGATTCAGCCCTTCTTTAGCAGCTGTCTGAACGACTGCCTCAGACACCCCATGACGGTCCGCTGCCCACATACTCGTACTCCAGGTAGGAAGCATATGGCTCTCCTGGGGCATATTTGGGGTGAGAGTGGATGAAGGTCAACAGCTTGACCTGAACCCTGACCTGGTCCTAAGGATGGAGCAGAGTTTAAGCTGGAGTGATTCAGGCCTGCGGTGCAGGGCTTTGGAGACACTCTCCTGGATTGAACTCCTGACTGCCTTTCATTAGCTGTGTCGCCTTGGGCAGAGCCCCTCATCTGTCTGATCCTGTACTTCTGTGACAGGAAACATGGGGATGTTACTGTCATAGAGTTGCAGTTATATACGTGTACAGAACAGAGCATTTTAATGTGTCATTGCTTTTCATCCTCACAAGTTGTGAGTCAGAGTACCTAGAAATGGAGAATCCCTCCCCCAGGTTCATAGATGAAGAAACTGAGGCACAGAGATGTTACATAATTTGTCCAAGATCACACGCATGGACGTGGCAGAGCCCACTCAGCAGCCATGTGCAGCCTAACGTGGCTACAGTCAGAGCTGCTCCGGAAGCAGCAGATGTTGCTCTGGCCTGGATGCGAACCCCAGCCTGCCGGGGGAGGTGGGGCATCGCTAAGTAGACTGGCAGCTCATATGTTTCCTGTAGATGGTTTCATCGAGTTTACCCATATCTAAACTGCTCAGTGCAGGGCCAAGGTCATTACCAGGCCCTCAGTGGATGTCAGTGATAGTTGTGTGATTTCTGCTAATAATTAAAAATAACTCCTTTCCCTTTGTTCTCCTTGCAGACCAGATTGTAGGTAAGCCCAGTGTTCCTTCCCGTAGTGTGCTGCAGGAGCCCCGAGGGGACATTCCTCAGAGGCCACAGGAGACGTCCCTGGCAGAGCCTGGCATGTAGTCAGGCACACAAGACTGAACCAAGAGACCCGCCCGGGCGGGGGGTGGAGGGCTGAGATCACCAGCCTGTCCTGGTGCAGGCCAGAGAGGCCAGGCAAGGGGCTGGGCAGCAGGGCTGGCGTGGCAGGCCTCCCTGCCACATCACTCATGCTGTTCTGCTCGCCACAGGCTACATACCCCTGTGGGTGTATGGGTTCATCACGGGCATCTCCATCCTACTGATAAGCTCCGTCATCCTGCTGGTCCTCTGCATGACCTGGAAGCTGTCTGGTAAGGGACAGGCATGGTGGGCGGGGTCTGGGGTTTTCCGCTCTGCCCTTGTCTTTCTTCCTGTGTCCCCTCCCCACTCCAGTCTCTGTGAGGCTATGCTCAGAGGACACCCATCAGTCTCAAATTTTGTACAGACATCACCTGTTGTCAAGAACTCAGAGCCTGTAGTAAAGGCTGACCTGGGCTCAGATACCAGCTCCAGCACTTACATCTGGGCAAAGTACTTAATTCTCTGAGCCTAGGCTCCTCTGTTGTAAAATGGAAATTATAAAGATGCCTACATCATAAAACGGTTGTAAAGATTACATAAGATAGTGCATATGAGCTCTTAGCATACAGCCTGGCACATGGTATTTGCTCAGTATGTGCTGGTTACAATTGCATTTATTGCTACTCAAATCAATGTTATTAAAATCAGCAGGTTGGAAGGAGCTAGGGTAGAGATTCCCTGTTAGACATAATCAGCCAGGCAGGTGGAGCAACCTGAGCGACCCCATCCTGCAGCCCCCAGACTTGTACCCCTGAGGTCAGGGAGAGTAGTATGACCTGGGACAGCATGATGTGACGGAGAAGGCTCCAGGGACCTAGGGCACAGGGCTGTGCACCCTAGTACTGCCTCACTGGTTTGTCGTCATAAGCAAGTTGCTTAACAAACTTAGATTCGGTTTTTTTTCTGGAAAATGGGGTCATGACGCCTCCCTCTCAGGGCTGTGGTGAGGATTACATGACATAGCAAGGAAGGTGCTTGTTGGTGGGCGTTAATAAATATGGGTTCCTCTCCCTGCTCAGCCCTCTCTGTCCAGGCGCTCTCAGGAGAGAACATGGGTCTTCCTTCAGGTTATGGGGCTCACCTTTCCCTCCTCCTCCACGACCTTGGGTTCCTCCTTCAACGATCTGGGAGGCCATTTCCCCATTTACAGGGCTTATCGGGATTAGGTATTTAATCAGTATTCACTATTACTGTGCAGTGGGAAGAACACCGGGCCAGGCAGACCTATTGAGCGGGTCCTTCTCCAGAGGATTATTGGGAGGGTCAAATGAGTTAACCTCTCTGTGAGTGCTTTATAAACTGTAAAGCTCTCTATAAATGTGAGAGAGGCACCTTGTTTTTTTTTCTGCAGTTGCACTTCTGACCTTTCCTGAAGTGCCCCCCAACCACGGGGTGAAAGAAGGGACAGGAAAGAAACCTCACTCATTGACTGTCTTTTGACAGTTCTGGGAAAAGGCCCAAAGGGTGGGGATTGAAATGAAGGCTCTTAGTATCTTCCTTGGCCATCCATGGCTTCTATTCCTCCCATCCTGGTCACCGAGTAGTTGATTCCTGCACTGCAGTTTCCTTCATTGCGTCTCTGAGGGGAGCAACTACTCAAGTATGTTGGTTTCCCTTCCTCACCTCAAAAATACCAGGAGGAAATGTCATCACTCCCGGTGGAGGCTACTTCTGCAGATATGTTGTAAGATTTATGCCTCTTACAAGGACACCTCTGGGCAAGGGCTTTTCCTCAAGTGGGGAGTTTCCTTGGGTGTGGCCAAATTGCGGGGAGGGTACACCAGGACTGTAATGAGGGGGCCAGAGGGGAACCCACAGTCACCATTCTGGGCATTCTGGCTGGGTCAGTGCCACAGAACACTTGTGGCCCCAGGTGACTGTACGATGTGCCAAGCACTTCACATACACAATCTAATTGAATCCCCCATCACAGAGCCACTTTACAGAGAAAGAAACTGAGTTTCTGAGGCATTAGTAACTTTCCCAGATCTCACCGCTCATCATGGCGGTAGGGTTCACATCTGAGCAACTCCACACAGTATGATCTCTCTGCAAAGGCCAGGAAGTAACTGCTGTCTCGGCTGCCTCCCTTGTCAGTAGTCCTTTGTCAGGTGGGGCAGGGCTCCCGTCAGGTGCCCTGTGAGCTGGTTCCTATTTCTCTTCCAAAAGAGCCACTCCAGTGTTTTTCTTTTCAGGGTCTCATCATGAAAAATATGGCGATGACACCAGAGACACAGGTCAGTGTTTCCTGGTGTGGGTGGGCTGCGTTTGGTGAGTGTTTTTAAAGGTGTGATGGAGGGTTCTCCTGAGATCCATGGGTGGGTTGCTTTCTGCAGTTTAACTCCTGAGTCCCTTCAGGAGACCTCACCTTTAAAGGACCCGCCTTCTGCACCCCCACACAGAGGGAACCTCAAATGGCAAGGCTGGAGTAATGTTTTTAAATCACTTGGGCAAGGAAAGGAAGGGAAGTTACCATATTTTGTGAAAAGAGGTCCTCTCTATAACAGACGTTTCTGTTCCATAGGCTGGTCTTTGTGCCTTTTCTTTTTAATTAAAATAATTAAACTATAGACTAAAGGCCAGATAAAAATGCAAGAGAGGCAGATTCTTTTTCCAGAAGGCAACAGACTGTGATTTTTTTTCAGGCAGCCCAAACAGGTGAAACAGCAACATTTGGCTTATTCCAAGGCCTCAGTTGCATTTCTTAGGCTAGGGAGCCGAGCTCTGACTGATCCCTGCCCTTGGCCTGTGGTGCAAGGGGCAGCGCAGACACACACTTGAATCTGTGGCCTTGGCTTCCCTTGTTCCCCCCAGATGTCCTACCCACCACTGGCCTGACGCCCCCTCCCCTGAGACCCAGGAAGGTCTGGATCGTCTACTCCGCCGACCACCCCCTCTACGTGGATGTAGTCCTAAAGTTCGCACAATTCCTGCTGACCGTCTGTGGCACTGAAGTGGCCCTTGACCTGCTGGAGGAGCAGGTCATCTCAGAGGTGGGGGTCATGACCTGGGTGGGCCGCCAGAAGCAGGAGATGGTAGAGAGCAACTCCAAGATCATTATCCTGTGCTCCCGAGGCACCCGGGCCAAGTGGCAGGCCATCCTCGGCTGGGAGGAGCCGGTCGTGCAGCTTCGATGTGACCACAGGAAGCCCGCGGGGGACCTGTTCACAGCGGCCATGAACATGATCCTCCCAGACTTCAAGAAGCCAGCCTGCTTCGGCACCTACATCGTCTGCTACTTCAGTGAGATCAGCAGCGAGTGTGACATCCCTGAGCTCTTCAACATCACTTCCAGGTACCCACTCATGAACAAATTCGAGGAGGTTTACTTCCGGATCCAGGACCTGGAGATGTTTGAACCTGGCCGGATGCACCGTGTTGGGGAGCTCACAGGGGAGAACTACCTGCAGAATCCCAGCGGCTGGCAGCTCAAAGAAGCCGTGGGGAGGTTCCGGGAGTGGCAGACTCGGTACCCTGACTGGTTTGAGCGCGAGAACCTCTGCTCGGCAGATGACCAGGACCTCGCGTCCCTGGACGAAGAGGTGTTTGAAGAGCCACTGCTGTCCCCAGGAAAAGGAATTGTGAAGCAAAAGCCAGTGGTGCGGCAGCCTGCCCCTGAGGGCCGCCTGGTGATGAATTTGCTCGGCGCTGAGGACGGGCAGGGAGTGGTGAGACTGCAACCTCAGCTGCTGGTGGCGCAGACCCTCCAAACCGCGGTGCTGCCGGTGATCGCGGGCCCTCCCGCTCAGGCCCAGGCCGTGGAGCCTGTCTCCCATGCTGTCGGGAGCCGAGCAGCCCTCCAGTTGGCCATCGTGGAGGGAGGCGAGGCCCGCCCGCTGCTAGAGGGCTGCGGTCCTCGGAGGAACAGTGTCCTTCTCCCCGTGGACTCGGAGGCCCTGCCTATTTGCAGCACCCCGACGGCATCGCCCCACCCCCTCCCGGAGCAGGGCAGGGAGCAGCTGGAAAGCTTGATGCTGTCACTCTTCCAGCAGAGTCTGAGCTGCCAGGAAGGGTGGGAGAGCCCGGCCGCGGCCCTGGGAGACCGGGACTCGCCCTACGAGGAGGAGCAGCGGCAGTCGGTGCAATCCGACCAGGGCTATATCTCCAGGAGCTCCCCGCAGCCCCCTGATGGGCTTATGGAAATGGAGGAAGAGGAAGAAAAGCAGGACCTGGGTAAGGAGGCCAAGCAGCTCTCCCCTGAGGCCCTGGAGAGCCTGAGAAGCCTCCAGCGACAGCTTTTCTTCCAAGAGATTCGGAAGAACTCTGGCTGGGACGGTGTGGAGCCAGAGGGGCCGGTGGCGTAGAGCCTCCCAGATCCAGAGCATTGTAGAAGGGAGTATGTGTGTACGTGGGTGTACACGTGTGTCTGTATATGTGTGTGTATATATTCATGTGTGGAATAGTACCTTTAAAATGTAGACATCTTGATTCTGATGCCTGGGCATACCTCTTAATTTTTCTTTCTGTGACTGGTAATCTTCCAGCCCCACAAAAATCTACAACCCGTTCCCAGGAGCTAGTGGCCATGTCCTTGAGTGTCCGTCATTCATTTATTCATTCATTCAACATTTATTTTGCACCTACTATGTGCCAGACATCTGAGATACAAAGATAAGTTGTACCTGGCATTGGCCCTGACCACCAGGGAGCTTAACACCTAGTGAGAGCAACAGATTAACAAATAGAGGAAGTCGTGCAAGATGTAAAGGCTGAGGAGATGCCTGTCCAGGGCTATGCAGAAGCCCAGAAGGGACACCTGGCCCAGGGATAGATTCCTGGAGGGGGTGCTATATGAGCTGAAGGAGAAGCTAGTTTCCCTGGGCCAAGAGATTGTGGTTGGAGGAGGCACCAGTCCCGGGGAGGCAGCATGTGGGGTAAGGTCTGGGAGATGAGTGGGAGCTGGGCCCATCAGTAAACTGCAGGATGGGCCTGGAGAGGAAGGAGGGAGGCATAACAGATGGGGTGAAGACATAACCAGAGCCCAGGCTGGGAGTTGGGACATCAGACCGAAGGCCTGGGACTCCTTGAATATGAGAAGCTGTTGCCCTGCAGAGGAGGCTGAGGGCCAAACATACCTGGAAGCCACCTCAGCTCATTTTGGAAAGAGACAGGGTAGACATCTGTGATGTGAAAGTGAACACAGGGAGAAAAGTCTGAAACCCTGAGCTCACCTTTTGGCAGTCAGTCAGAAGGAAAGCTATGGCAGAGGATGCTTTGGGGGCTGCTGGCTGGGCAGCACTGGGAGCCGGGAGCCCTCAGCTCCACACTGGGGTCCAGTGGCAGAGGGAGTGGAGTATGAGCTATGGAGGGCCCACAGCAGGGTGGGGAGGCATGTGGCAGGGTAGGAGCGGGAGGGCAGTGAGGATCTGGGCAGGCCTTTTGAGGGGAGAGGAAGGTGTGCCTCTCTGTACTTAAACGTCTGAGGTTCCGAGACATTAGAGGAGAGATGCTAGGGCCCAGTGTGTGAAGTTGTTCCCAGGAGAGTGCACGGGGATGCCATGTGCCCCTGGGGCTGAGGGTTCTCCATCGCCTATGTCTGAGCCGTTAACTATAGCTCCACGTTTCAGCCTGGAGGAGAGGGTTCTGAAATGTGATGAGAAACCAAATATTACAGATGTACGTGTGCGTGAAAGAGATTGTCAATAAAAGAATGAATACATTTAACCTGGTAAGAATTCCTGGTAGTTGTTTTAAGTCACATGTTCCTATAGGTCAAGCAGTTCCAGTTAGAATGCTCTCTTGTAGTGACATTTTGCCAAGTAGCAGCAGGAGCATTGAGGCCTAAGTCCCAGACACAGCACAGCAGCAGCAAAGGACCAGGTGAGGGAGTGCTGTGGGTGGGATGTCTGTGTCCTCTCAAAATTCTTAACACGTTGCGTACGGATCACGAGAATCTTCATGAGGGATTTAAACCCCGCCGTACGCAACGTGTTAAGTTGACAGTCCCCAAGGTGATGGTATGAGAAGTGGAGACTTTGGGGTCTGATTAGGTCATGAGGATGGAACCTCATGAATGGGATTAGTGCCTTATAAAAGAAGCCCCAGAGAGCTTCCTCCATTCTGCCATGTGAGAACGTGGCGAGGTGGTCTTCTGTGAACCAGGAAGCAGGCTCTCCCCAGACACTGAGCCTGGCCATGCATTGATCTTGGACTGCCCAGCCTCCAGAATGTGAGAAAGAAATGTCTGCTGTTGATACTCACGAACTGTTCGGTCTATGTATTACAGCAGCCTGAATGGACTAAGACAGGGAGAAAGGAACAGAGCCCGCCCAGCCACCAGCTTCTCAGTTTCCGTCCTTCTCCAGTAACCCTGGAGCTGGGCATCATTGAGTCCAGATGCCTACCAAGCTCCCTGTGACCAGCTGTTTCCCCAGCTGCCAATAAGCACTGATTAAACGCCCAGAGTGTGGAATACCACTTCCCTTGCTGGAGCCAGGGCTCTACCTGGCAGCAGAATGGCTCAAAGCAATGTAGTCTAGTGCCCAGAAGCACACTTCCATTTGAATTGTGTTCCCCACAAACCTGGAATTCTAGCTTTGCTGGCTTTTGAGGCCAAATGTCTTCAACTGGCATTGTCCACTATGTCCCTTTTATCTCCACGGCTGCTGCTTTTTTTCCTAATAGCTTTATTGAGCTATAATTCACATACTATACAATTCACAGTTGACCCTCTGCAGTTCAATGGCTTTTAAGAGTTCAGAGCTCAGCAATCGTCAGCATAATCAATTTTAGAACATTTTCTTACCCCCAAAAAGCCCAGCAACCATTAATCACCATCCCCAAACCCTCTAACTCCCCCATCCCTAGGCAACCATTAATCTCCTTTCCATCTATAGGTCTGTCTGTTGTGGACATGTCATATATAAATGGAATCATAATAAAGTTCCCCCAGGGCTTCTTGACCCTCTGTTTAATGTCATTCCTGTTGCTTCCACATCCTTCCCCTTTCCTCAAGCCCCCAGTCTCACACTGGTCACTGCAAGTGCTGGAAATTCTGTCAGGCTGAATGGGGTATCTGCTGTCAGCCCAATGCCAAGAGCTTCAAGAGCACGTATAAAGAAGCGAGGTTTTTTCATATTCTTCTGAACCATGGCTAATAAACTCCTGCTTTGCCTACAAGAGCCGCTCCAAGAACATGTGTCCTCCAAGCTGTGACTCTCCACCTCTCTGGTCCTGCTCCTAAACAGAGTGCTTTAGAGGTGGCTCAAGGTGTGACCACAGCATGCGTGGGGCAGGTGCCTGTGACTGCTGGCCAGTGCAAGCCTCCAAGTCCTGGTGGATTTCCACAGGTGTTTCCTGCCTGCTGTCTTGAGCCTAGTCAGGGAAAAAAGGCATGATTAGATGGCGGGTGGTCTGGACATCGCTCCATGCAGTGCTACTTACAACTTCGATTTGTAACCAGTTTCTTTTTCTGCCTAGCAAGGTCCTCAGCCGTGTTTAGGCTTTGAAGGGGTTTGTTCCATTAGACATTCATTAGTAGTTTGAGCTGGGATCTCTGAATGCTAGGGCATGCTGGGTTTTACTTAGTTCCTGCTGATCTTTGAATATGAACCAGGGCATAACGGGAGAAGAATCTGTACTTACAGTGTGATGGGCAGTTTTCATTCTGCGGTTGGTGTTCTCTTTCCCCAATAAATAAGGGGACAGCCAGCTCTGTCCTCCAGCACCTCCTGAGAAGCCCTGCCCAGGAAGGGCCACGAGACAGTCTGCTCCAGGCTCTGCAGGACAGTAGGGGCCCAAAGATGCTCGACTCAGAGTCAGATGCAGAGCTGGCATCCCAGCCTGGGCCCTGAGAGGCAAGTCGGGTGTGTTGGAGAGAAGGTTTCCTTAAGGAGACGACCCCTGCTCCCCTACTTGCCAGCCAAGTAACTTACCTCAAGTTATCTTCCTTAGGCCTCAGGCTGCTTGATTCTAGAATGGGGGCAGCAGGAATTCCTTCCTCACTGAGGTCTTGTGAGGATGGGTGCAGCATACATGTGAAGCACTTACGCAGTGTCCCGCACACAGGAAGCACAGGACACATAGCGGCCACACTCTTTCAGGCGTTTCCACCCTACCCACACTGCTGCCTTTGTGAGGAGTCCGTAGGTCTCTTTGCTTCTTCACAAGGAGAAGTGCTCTGACCTGGTTTTGGGTCAGAGCAGTTAATGAACCCAGGGTACTATTTATCTAGCCTCCTTTCCTGTTGTCACTGCTTTCTTCCTGGAGTGTTTGCTTTTTCAGATTATAACAGTAACATATGATCCAGTACTTGACATATATTAGGAGTTTAATAAATGTGCTGGCTGAGTGACTATGCTCATTGTGGGAAAATGGAAACAATATAGATTGTATAGGTTGTATGTTGTGGAAGAAAATAAAGCAACTGCCCCCAGCCCATGGGTGTGGGCTGTAAAGCTGGGGTGCTCCATGGCTTTCTGCCAGGATGGGACCCTTGCTGGATGTCTGGACCCCACTCAGTGGCTCCCACATCACTCCTAAGTGGCTTCCAGGCCCATCTTCTTTCTTTTGGTCCCTCCCCAGCTCTCCATGCGCTGCTGCCTCTCCCAGATCCTGGCACTGGCTCCACATGCTCATCCTGTCCATTGAGGTTGGTCAAGGTAGGCGGGTGCACTGTTAAACCAGCCTTGCCTGGAGTCCTCTCTCGTGATTTGAAGGATGCCAAGAAGTCTTGTCCAATATGCCTGCCCATCCTGGTACCCAGATTCCTTTCCTAGGAGGAATAGTCCCTTAGGTTGTTAACACTTTAGTATGAATTAGTTTACTGGATCCTTCCTTTATGATTAGAGAGGAAGAAGATACAGTAGGACCACAGTAGCCTGAGAGGACAAAAGGAAGAAGGAGAGGGGGAGGCAAAATTGGCTGGCCCTCACGTTTGCCGCCACTGACATGGTATCCTGCAAGTTAACTTTTGCTCAATGCCTCTTCCATGACATTCACACAGACTATGAAAACTAGCCAGAACCACACAGCTTTAATGAAGGGTAAGTTGAACCCAGTTAACAGATAAAGTCTGAAGGGTGCCTGGGGTACAGATTTTGGAGGCAGGCAGACCTGGGGTCAAATCAGAATTCCCTTCCTGGCTATAGGGTGGCATTCAGCAAGCTACTGCCTCTTTCTGGACCTCAGGGAAATGGGGGTAAAGCTGCCTAGGAGGTGGCTGAGAGAGTGAAATGAGCCAATGAGCATCCAGGGCCTGCCATAGTCGTGCACAGGATACGTTCCCGTGCTCTTTCCAGGGCCACAGCTGCAGGGCCAGACTCAACTCCTCAGGCAAGGCCTGAGTGTGGTCCCAGCATGGCCCGTTCGTGACGAGGTCACACCTACACCTCTTCATCTTTCACGAAGTGCCTCCTGATATGCTCCAGCACTGACCAAAATCGGTGAGAGCTAGCTTGTGTAACTATGAGAAATGTATCAATATATGTAACATGCTTAGTCAAATTAATCATTTTATTTTACATCTAGATGTAGGAAGAAATGAAGGCATGGTCTCAGGTTGTCCTCTAAGTATTTCCTGTGTCAAATTTGTCCCCCCATATGATTATAAATTTCTTGAGGAAAAGGACCATTTTTGCATATGTCACCTCACTTAACTCTTACCACAGCCTCATGAGGTAGGTAATATTAGTCCTGTTTTATAAGTGTTGAAAATGTCCCAGGAGATCAGGTAAGGGCCCAAAGCCACAGTAGGAGGCAGAGCAAGCCTGCGAGCAGGCTCTGACAATGTTCTAACTTTGCCTCTTTCCCGCTGCTTGGTCAAACCACTGTGTGGCCTTTGGGATGGCCAGAAACATCATAGGGCAACAACACAGAGTGGCTTGAATAGTGCTGGCTGTCTCTGCGCTAAAGGGGGGAAAAAAACTATAATTTTATTTTTATGCAGACCAATGTTCTGTCTTAGACTTCACAGTCCCCTTTGTGTTAAAAAAAAAATCAAAAACAAAACAAAAAAGCCATGGCCTGTTCTCACTCATATATAAATTCATGCTTCTGAAGGGCGCATGAGCAGTAGAGGAGGGCAGAGTAAAAATTAGTCCTCAGGTTTTCCCCTTTGCTAAGTTATTCTTAGAAAGAAATGGGAGCGCAAACTCCGGGCGGCCGGGACTGTCCCTCTCAGGCTGAGAGCCCACCCGAGAGCCCTGCCTACAGAAAGCCTGACTAGACACCACAGGTCAAGGCCAAAGCCACACTACCTCCCTGAGTAGCATGCCACTGCTTAGAAGGAAACAGCCAAGGTGAACCCATAATGTAACACAAACCTATAAAATGGTGACAAATGTCAGTGACATTTAAGAATTTAGTAAGGAAATCAGGACAGGAAAGATCTTAAACCACACAGGAAGCTTGTCACAAGTCTCAAGTATTTTATTTTCAGAACAAGCTGGTTTTATTTTTAAAAAGAGAAGGAAGATTTAAAAACATGATAAATGCTAGTGAGGTGCCACTTCCCTTCTTCCAGGCTCTAACAGCCATCTAGCTCTTCCCAAAAAAACATGTGGAATCAGAGCCAGTACACGTTCTATTGGAACGGCCTTTAGAGTGGGTCTAATCCAAGCCCAGAGCGACGACGCTCTTACTTGCTCAAATGTTAGAGGCAGGCAGTCTGGATTCTGAAACCCGGTTCTGCTCTGTGAACTGTGCTGTTGGCATCAGCCTCAGGAGACAGTGCACTCCTGTCTGTCAGACCCATGGGAACGTCTCCAGTTTGACCCCCTACAGATGCCCTTAGGAAGCAAGAAAAATGAAATTTTGGAGTCATTTTTTCTTGAGAATGGGACAAGGGAAATAAGTAAAAGGGATAAAGAAAAACACACCAGAAGGTAGGAAGGGACTGACCCCCTGAGCACAAGGTGCTGGCACCAAATGTTTGGAAGAGGATGTCAGGTGGTAGGGGTGGTGGTGGGGCCTGGCCTCTACTAGCATTGGCCGGGTTGCCATCAATTTATCAACGTACTTAGGGAAGTGACAGCTCATGGGAACCTATCACAGCCTCCCACCAGAAAATCCAACAGCACTCAGAGATTGTACAGTCAGTCACTCAGCAGGGAGACCACCATCCAATCAGTAGAAAGGGGGTGGGGCAGGGAACCAGCCAGGAGCTGGCCGGTGGCTCAGACACAAAGTCCTTTCACAGTCACTGAGATTAGGTAGCAGAGCAACAGCAAAGCTGGAGAGAAGATGTGGAAAAAGAGGAAACAGCTATGGGGGCCCACCCAGGGTCTGGACCCCAGAACTCTGAGCACATGGAATTCAAAGGGAAACAAGAGGAGTCAGTAGAGGAAGGAGAAGGCAAAAAAAAAAAAAAAACAATTAACTGCAACCAACCAGCTTATATTGGACCTGGTAGGGTGAGGGGCTAGAAGAAGCACAGATAGTGCACTGAGTGTAAACATTTGTCCTCCATTGTTCCCCACTGTGAGAGTAGGGAGGCTCAGAGGAACTGTGGTCAAGCCATCAGCCCCTCTGGTGTCTCTGTCTACATGGACATCTTCTGTCAGCAAATCCCCAAGAAGTTGGGAGAGAAAGGCCCCAAGCAAAAAACTGAGGCCCAGAAAGCAAAAGTGATGTGTCACTCAAAGCTAGTGAGTGACAGAATCAAAACTACAACCCATGACTTCTGGGTTTATTACATGTCCAGGGCTTATTACATCACACAAAACTTCCCAAGCATAAGAAGAGAGAAGGGGAAACAAACATTCTTACAATTTCACCCCACCCCAACCTATTGCAGGGTGGGGGAGAGTATTTCTTGGCCTTGCTCCCAACTGTCCTCCTGTACTCTTACCTCCCCTAAAAATACTTATCCTGCTTCAAAGATTCCAAGAGTGATGCCTGCATCAAGACTATTAGTGAGCTATCCCTGGATATTCCTTGTCATCAACCTCAACAACAAGAACACCAGAGAGGAAGGCTGGATACAGGTAGGGTTTCCCTTTCCCTTCAGATTCTCTTAACCAGAGCAGAGGACAAAGATCACCACCACTGTTCCTGGTCTACACCAAACTTCCTAAAGGGAGGGTGGGAAGGGGGAGGACACAGAATTGGATTTCCTACTCCTTTGGGCCCATGAGAGGCCCAACTTCACATCTATCCAGGAACCCCACAAAGCTGTTGTTCTGAGCCTAGATGTAACCCAGCTGGCAACAAACCTCATGAAGCATAAGAGTTCTGGGTGCAGAGGGAGGGAGAGAGGAGGGCAAGCCAATGGCTGATACTCCACAGACCCTGTAATAACACTGGCACCAAACCCCAGCTGGATCCAGTGGCCATGTTGAAAGCAACTTCCGAGTATTTTGTCTTTATTTTTTGCAAGCAGCATCAGTGCGTGATGCAACAAAAGTCGAAAGCACAGAGGTAGAAATGCTCACTCACCCAAGAAAGGGTGCAGTTTGGTCCTTAGAGTATGAACCCTCTCCTCCCAAGCTAAGGAGAGAGGAATAGGATTGAGGAAGATCCTGGGTGAGCTTCTCCCTTGAGGGAGAGTAAGTGGGCAGCTCCCAGGAGCCCAGCTCTTCCTGGGAATTCATGGCCACAAATTCAAGTAGGAATGAGGAGGGTGGTGGTATGTATGGTGGGGAGGGGAGGGCCTCCCCAGATCTCCTACTGACTGCAAGGGGCCACAAGGAAACACTACACATACACAGAGACACAGACTTTGCATCTACCATCTGGAAGAAACCCAACAGACATAGCAGGGGATAGCAGATTCTGGGTCAATTTCAAGGCATGGGACAATGGTCACTAACCAGAGCCTAAAAGAAACCGGCACTTCCAAGCAAGGGGCAATGCCTAAGGCCCAGCACCCCCTGCCTGGACACCCCCTTTCCTCTATCCCCCCACACATACACAACGGATAGGAATTAGGGTGGAGGTGGGAAAAGCAAGAAGCAGAGGTATCCAGCCCCTTGGAGGCTAGGGTTGGGGTCAGGCATGGAGCAGGGAGAATAGAGTACGTGGACCTTCCTCCCTCACCATTGGCTGCTGGGCTGCCTCCTAGCAGTCTTGACTCAAGGGGTACAGGACACCCTGGCCTTTAGCCCTATTAATAGTTACCTCTTCCAAACAAAGCCTGATCAAATCTGGGTGAGAGAAGGTCAGAGGACAAGAGAGCTGGGGTCTCTCAACCAAAAAGCAAGCCCCCTTCTCTTGTACCCCTCAATTCTGGGAGGCCACAGCCAGGGTGTTCACATAGCCATGGGCACCCCCCTCGTTCTCCGAGATGCAGTGACCCAGCTGGGAGCCTCCCTGAGGTGGTGGTGGTGGTGGCGGTGGAGGCGGTGCAGAGGGCGGAGCACCGTAGCCTCCTCTGGCCCGACTAGGGGAAGCCCGACTCCTGGGGTCCCAACAGCCCTCTAGGGCCTCCAGGCCACGGCAACCGAGGAAGAAGAGGTTCTTGAGCGTGAAGATGGAGAGGGGCTGCTGGTAGCTCACCACCAGGAGGCAGCGCAGCGCCAGCAAGGGCACGTCCACCAGGCAGCCGCCCAGCAGGCGCAAAAGGCGGCTGCAGCTGCCGGGCCCAGAAGCCTGGCCCCACGACGAAGCCGCGGCTGCTGCGTTGAGCTCATAGAGCCAAAGCACCGGCGAGGCGAGGGTGAGGAAATAGACTGCGATGAGCAGATAGCGCAGGTGTGCGGGGAGCGGCACGCGGCCTTCCAGCATCAGCTCCACCAGAGTGAAGCTGTCGAGCAGGTCTAAACACGTGCCCAGGAAGCAGCCGGCGGCGCGGTGCTGCTGTGGCTGCAGAAGCAGGGGACCCGTTGAGCCTGGGGGCGCGGCCGCCTCGCTGATGGCCCGCACCAGGCTATAGAGCAAGGGGACCGAGAGTGCCATAGTGAGGCGGAAGCCCGTGGTGCCGAAGGGCGCACGCAGCTCAATGAGGTCCAGGATGGACGTGCCCAGGATGAGCACCACCTTGGGCGTGAAGGCGATGGAGTAGATGAGCCAGGCCAGGTAAGCGAAGGCGAACTCGCCCGCGGCCGCGGCCGATCCCGAGCCGCCTCCGGGGCCTCCGACGCCCCCGCGGCCGCCGCGCGCCTTGGCCCCGGCCGCAGCCCCGGCGGAGGCTGACGGCAGGTGCAGGGGCGGCGCAGCGTGGTGGTGATGGTGGTGATTGTGCGCGCCGCTCGCCGCGCTCCCGGGACGGGCCCGGCTGTTCTTGGCGAAGAATATGGCCCAGCCCACCACCACCACCAGGTCGGTGGCGATCCAGGAGCACCAGTACAGGTCGGTGACGGCGATGAGGTACAGGTCCAGCAGCCCGCCCTGCGCCAACAACAGCACCACGGACAGCGCCTGGTAGCCCCAACGGCACCCCGGACTGGGAGCGCAGCCGCGGCGCGGACCCCTGCGGCCGGGTCGGGCCGGGCGGCGGCCACAGCAGCAGCAGCACGAACAGCAGGAGGCGCTGCTCCCGGTCCCCGTGCCGCCTGCGCCCCCAGCCGAGCGGCCCCCCGGGCCCCCGACGCCCCCGGCCGCAGCGCCCCCGCCGAAGTCCGCCGCTGTCATACTGCAGGAGGAGGTGGGCGTGGAGGGGGAGGAGGGGGTGCCTGCTGAGGAGGAGAAGGCGGCGGGCGTGAGGTCGGCGGCTGGAGCGCCCCCCTGAGCCGGGGGCCCCGGGACCCCGGCGGCGCCCGCCGGCACCAGCGGCTTACTGATGCTGACGCTCTCGTCGTCGTCCTCCCGCTCCGCGCTGGTGGTACTGCTGGGGGAGACGCCGCCCCCGCCGCGTCGGCCGCCGCCTCCCCCCCGGCCGGTGCTGGCGCTGGTGCTGGTGCTGCTGTCTCCCGAGCCTCTCCGGCCGCGGGGGGATCCCCCCCGTTGGAAGAGGGGCGGCGGCCGGGAGGCGGCAGGGGGCGGCGGGAATGAGCCGGACGAGGACGAGACCGAGCGGGGGTGGCCGAGAGCTGGGTGCATTGTCCTCCCAGGGACCGCCAGCTGTTCCTTCCCCGCCAACCCCGGGCTGGCGAGGCGGACGAGGGGAGCGGGCCAGCCGCCGCCGCCTCCTCAACAGCGGCACTCGTACCCCGGTCAGGCAGCAGCGAGATCCGGACTGGAGCCGCGGGACTGGGCGAGCCGAGCCCGGGGTGGCAGGGAGCGCGGGTTGGCGAGGAGCTGAACCAGCAGCGGTGACGGCGGGCGCTGCGGGGCGGGGGCGAGCCCAGTCGGCGAGGAAAGGGAGGCTGGCTGCGGGGAAACCAGGACTGGATTCAAGGGGGAGAGGAGGAGGAGAGATCAGAGGAGAAAGCAAGTTTCGCTGAATCAGGAGGAAAAGGGGGAGCGGGAGCCTTAACCTCTCATGTCTTCACCTCCCAGTGCACATTTACTCAGGAGGATGAGAGGGGAGGAGGAGGTAGTTGTCAGTGTTGAGGGATAGGGGGTGGGCACATCGGGCGGAGATTCCTAGAGAAGTTTCCCTGAGGCCCCACCAGAAGAAGTCCTGGAGCCTTACTGGTTACTGACCGCTCAGCCTTATTCTCAGTATGGACCATGCCATGGAGCGCCAGGCTTAGGCGACAGGTTCAAGCCTCTGCTCCTGGTCAGCACAGTCTTTTGCAGGTATCAGGGCCTCAGCTTTGGCCTCTACCCTGTCCACCACCATTTTCACTGGGCCAGCCTGCCTCTCCTTAAGGCACTTCAAACAAATGGAGGAGTCAGGCCATCCTGATGAAAAGGACCAGGCATGTATTTCCACATATTCATGTACCCCGCACTGGGTTCAGTGAGCCATCCACAGGGAGGTCCCAATTTCCAGAGAATGGAGCAGTTCTCTGAATATAACTGCTAGGGAAGGGCGGACAGGTAAAATAATGATTTATGTGGCCCCAGCTAATTGGGGCTTTTGGTATTCTGAGTTTTTTAAAGCAGGAATTGCAAACAATAGGGAGATGTATCTAGCAAAGAGGAAAACAAAGGGACATTTAGAAGTGTGAGTGCCTTGATACAAAGGCTCAGAGCAGGGATGGTGAACGTTACAACCCCCAAGCAGGACAGAAGGCACAGCACCTACAGGCACGGGGCTCATACTGACTCACACCCATGGACTCAGTCCATGACTGGGGCTGGGTATTTGGCAGTGACTCAGGAAAGCAGCAGACAGAATTATGCCTTGAAGGGTTTAGGGAAGAAAAAGTGATTAGAGCAGCTGGGGCTCAAAAAAAAGATGAGGCTCATGTATAATGAGCATCATCCCAGGCGCAGCCAAGCAAGGCCAGAAGCTTGCTGCCTCTTCCTCCTTCCCCACACTTCAGGCTGCATGTTCCTTGCCTTCACTTCATGACCCTTAAACCTCTGCTGCTGGGCTCACCTTCCTGGACAACACCACACAGCCCAAGAGAGGGGTTCAGGCCTTGCCCCTAAACCTGCCTCTTCAATAAGGGTCAGTTTGAGCCAAACTTTCTTTCTCCAGTCTCTTGGAGGTCAGTCTGTACAACTAATCCATGGGGATGTGGGATTTAGAATTTACAACCTACATGATTTCCACCTGCTCCTGGCACACACAACCTTTGAAAAGTTCGTGTCCAGTCATCATGCAAGGTAGAGCAGGTATGGTAGTAAGAGCTTGAGCTCTGGGGTCAGTGGTCTCAGCTCTGCCACTGAGCTTTGTGTGATCTTAGACTAGTTTTTCACCTCTGTGAGCCTTCAATTTTCCAACTGTAAAAAGGGACCGATATCTACTTTAACGGGCTATTGTATAAAGAGCGGTCATGTGTTCAAAGGGTTTAGGCCAGTGCCCTGAGCAGAGTATGTACTCAGTTAAAGGTAGCTGGCTGGTTATGACGATGTAATCATCTCATGTCTTAACCTCTCAGGGAACATTTACTCATAACACAGGCCACTAATGACTTTTCTGGCCTGGATTCCTTCCTGAGGCCACATTTACAGTTCTGTTCCCCCATAGCTTTGCACTTCAGTAACCGCCGGGGAGCAGAGCTGCTCTCATTAGGAGCAGTGGTTCTTGGAGCTAATCTTCACAGGCTTCACAGTGTGAGAGATGCAGCTATGCCAGCTGTTGCCAAGGCCCACTGTCATGGGGCAAGGTGGGGACTAAACAGCAGATACAACCTGCACTATGTGTGAGCATCACAGCAGGTCCAGGAGATGTTAGGGATGAGCCAGTCCAGATTAGAAAGCAGCTTGGGGAGCTGCCAGCTGCCAATGGGAGTGATTACAGGCAGTCTCCCAGCTCTGCCCCGAGGAACCACCAGTCAACAGCTACCCTGAAAGTTGGCCCAAGACTTCTACTCAAGTTAATGAAACAGTTGAAGAAGCAGAAGCAGCTGATGAAGGCAAAAAACTGGGCTCTGGAAGAACACTAACAAATCTGTCCCCACTCCCCACCCCATGCCCCACTCCCCTGGCCCACTCACACAGACTCCCCTCCTGCTGTCAGGTTCCTCTGTGAGGATGGTTTCTCCCTGGTAACTTGTAACGGCCCTTTGATGTTATCCCTTGTATTTATGGGAACTGTACTGGCAATCAGGCAGGTTAACTTTCCGTATGAGATTATTTAGCCCAATTTCATTCAGGTCTGAGGCCCTGAATAAAAAGACCACAGATAATAAGGATGAGAAATCGGGGTACACAATAAAATAAGTTGGTCTGAGTAGTAGAGGGATTTCCTCTTTGCACTGGGTTTTTTCCTAAACTTCTGTGTACACACACAGAGAGACTTCACTTCAGCCTGGAAAGGGATTAACAAAGATGTGACAAGGATGAAAAGAAGGAAGACAAAAGATTTTTTCACATATAAAGTAGGTACAAACAGCCCACAAGTATCTAGAAAAGGGAAGACACAGTCACTGAACACCTCACAAGCACCTCAGGTGCAGGCTCGATATCTTACATACGGTATCTGGAAACTAAGGGACATATAGGTAAAGCAACTTACTCTGTCATACAGCCAGTTGAGGGCAGCGTTAGGGTTAGATCTAGACTTCTGACTCTCAGCCCAGTGCTCTTACCTGCCTACCACTCTCCTCACAAGCCTAGGATGGCAGCAGCTTGCAGGCATCCTGTGAGACAGGGACAAACCAAACAGGCTTCAACCCAAAAAGTATTTCCATAAGCACTTATTAAGGCTCATTTGGAAACCTAATATTTTTGTCCCCCTGGAACAGAAAGGCCAATGGCTCACAGCCTTCCTGGAACAGCAGTAGATGGACTAGGAGGAAAGGAGAGATAGCTGTAGTCACTCAGCAGCAAAGGAAAGCTCAGTGAGGCAAAGCTGGCCCTTCTAGTACTGAACCAAGGCCCCATTCTTCACTCAGCCATTCTCTTCAGTATCACTGCCGTCTTTCACCTTCACAGCAAGAATAAAGTACAGTCCAAAGGGAACTGTCAGGAGGTGTGTGGAGCATCACAGGCACAGCCTGTGAAAAGACACACGCAGGATCGTCTGGTGTTCAATCACACAGTCACCACACTGACTCTCAGAAAATAAAAAGGAAGCTGGCAGGGAGGTGTGCCTGAAGCAGCATGAATCTGGGATGCTTTGCCTCATTAGGAACTTAAAGCCTCAAAACTACTTTCAGAGCTCTCTGAAGACAGATACTACATCTGCCCCAATTCAGAGCTCCTCTAATACCTGGGGCCAGGCTGTGCCCTGATCTGCTCCACAGATGCTCATGGCGATACCACCATCTTCCTGGATACAGCAGAAGTCCCAGCATCAGTGCCTTTCTGGGTCAGTCCCTGGGCTATGGATTGTGATTCCAGAGACTGAAAAAAAAAAAAGCAAGTCTTTCCTAGGAGTCCAGACCAGGAGGGAGACAAACATGTAAACAAAAAAATATTATGAAGGTTATGACCAAATATTTGGCACTGCTTGAATATGAAGTGCAAAGAGAAGATGCAATGAAAGATAAGAACTCTTGAACTCTTGAAAACAGAAATGTAATATGAATAGATTTGCATTTTAGATAAATTGTTTTGCAATAGAGATGATGGATTGGAGGGGAGAAATAAATGGAAAAAGAGCCTATGTTCCGCTTCTGGCAATACCATGAACTAAATAATAGGGCCGGCCCGGTGGCTCAGGCGGTTAGAGCTCCATGCTCCTAACTCCGAAGGCTGCCGGTTCGATTCCCACATGGGCCAGTGGGCTCTCAACCACAAAGTTGCCAGTTCAATTCCTCGAGTCCCGCAAGGGATGGTGGGCTCTGCCCCCTGCAACTAAGATTGAACACGGCACCTTGAGCTGAGCTGCCTCCCGGATGGCTCAGTTGTTGGTTGGAGCGTGGGCTCTCAACCACAAGGTTGCCAGTTCGATTCCTCGAGTTCCGCAAGGGATGGTGGGCAGCACTCCCTGCAACTAAGATTGAACACAGCACCTTGAGCTGAGCTGCCGCTGAGCTCCCGGATGGCTCAGTTGGTTGGAACGCGTCCTCTCAACCACAAGGTTGCCGGTTCGACTCCCGCAAGGGATGGTGGGCTGTGCCCCCTGCAACTAGCAACGGCAACTGGACCTGGAGCTTAGCTGCGCCCTCCACAACTAAGACTGAAAGAACAACAACTTGAAGCCGAACAGAACCCTCCACAACTAAGATTGAAAGGACAACAATTTGACCATTGTTCCCCAATAAAGTCCTGTTCCCCTTCCCCAATAAAATCTTTAAAATAAATAAATAAATAATATAAATAAATAAATAAATAAATAAATAAATAATATAAAACCTCCCTAGCTAACCAAAAACACTAGATAAAATTTAACATCCTTTTACACAAACAGTTAAGAGAGTAAGATAAATTCTTGGGGCCATAAATGAAGAGGAAACTAAAACCAGAATGGTAAATGAGGTAAATAATGCTGTGAGTGCCTTCAGATACGTAGTCTGTCTCAGTAAGGAACAGTGTAATACGGTGAGGACTAGCCACAAGCAGCTAAATTTAAGTTGACTTAATATTAATTGAAATAAATTAAAATTTAAAATTCAAATTGTCAGTCTCACTAGCCACATTTCAAGTGCTCAATAGTCCCATGTGGTTATCACAAGAACATTATGGAGATGAGTATGGCTGTATATTCACTTTATTGAAGTTGGGACCAGGTTCTCTGGATCACTGCCTCATCTCATCCTCAATGTAACTCTGGAAATATCAGATACAGGACATCAGCACTCCTGATTCTCAGGCCTTTGGACTCCACTGGACCTACACCACTAGCAGAATTTGCAGAAGGCAAATTATGGGACTCCTCAGTATCCATATTTTTTTAGAGACTTTCAGTCAAGATGTCAGAGTAGGTAAATTCTGTGCTCATCTCCTCCCATAACCACATCAAAATTACAACTAAATTACAGAACAACCACCCTTGAGAACCACCTGAAGACTAGCTGAACAGAACTCTAGAACTAAAGCTATAAAGAAGAAGCCATGTCAAGACTGGTAGGAAAGGGTGGAGACACAGAATAGCCTGGTCCCACACCCATGTGTGGTGGTTAAAAATCGGGAGAAATATCTTGCCCCCCCTTGAGGTGTGAGAAGTCCCAGCCCCACACTGCCCAAGGCACCAGTACTGGGAAGAGAAGTCCTCATAACATCTAGTGGTGAAAACCAGTGGGGATTACGTCTGAGTTAGATGGAAGGCTGCTGGAGACAAAGGCATCCTCTTGAGGGGCCTGTGCACAGACTCACTCACTCTGGGCTCCATGTGAAAGGCAGCAGCTCAAAAAGCACAAGGGACATTCAGGGAGAAACTGAATTGATTAGCTCCAGGGTGAGGGTAGGAATGGCAAGGGGTCAAGACAGCTCTCTCTGGGGACGAAAGCGCTGGCAGATGCCATTGTTCCTTTGTTGCTCAACCAGCCTATAACCAGCCAGAAAAGGCAGGTGGTAGCCAAACCTGCTCCATTAACTTGGCTAATACCGGTCATCCCACCCTGGTGATTCTCTGAGACCCTGCCCCACCCAACTCGAGCACACAGATCAAACCTCTTCCAGCGGCTTTTCCACACAAATGGCCGGTCTCAGCTTGTGCTGTGGACTTTCCTAAAATCTCTCAAAGGTCTCCAAACCCTAAACAAGCAGCAGTTGGCCTCAGTGTGCCCCATACCTCTTGCTAAGTATCCCCAACCCCAGCACTAGTGGCAGCAGCCTCAGTTAACAGCCTAGCTCCTCCTAGGTGCCTCCAAGCCCAGCACAGGTGGCAACCAACTGCAGATCACTTTGTAGGTCCTACCAGGTGGCCCTATGCCAGGCACAGGCAGCAGATGACATTGGCCTGCACCAGAGCCCCCCTCCCAAGAAGCCCCAAAATGAACACACACAATGGCCAGCTTCAGCCCACACCAGAGCACCACCCAACCACCTCCACAAATGATACACCCAAAGTGCAGAATCAACAGGCACCAGAGACCCACTAAAGCGAATCTGGTCTGTAGGGTCAGCCCCTGCACAACAACTCATCCATTGTAGTCATGGCTATTCCTCACAGCCAATCAGCAAGAGGGTCAATTCCTCCCCTGACATTGCAACAGCAATCAAGACTCAACTACAACAGGAGGGCATACACAAAGGACACCCCTGGATGACCTGGCTCAGGTGGCCAGGGAGTATGCGCCACTGGGCCACACAGGACACCTACTACATAAGGCTACTCTGCCAAGACCAGGAGATGTAGCAGATCCATCTAATACACAGAAACAAACACAGGGAGGCAGCCAAAATAAGGAGACAAAGAAACATGTCTCAAGTGAAAGGACAGGACAAAACTCCAGAAAAAGAATGAAATGTAATGGAGACAAACAATCTATCAAATGCAAAGTGCAAAGCACTACTTATAGGATGTTCAATGAAATTAGTGAAAGAGTAGGTGAACTCAGTGAAAATTTTAACAAAGAGAGGGGAAACATGAAAATGGAGGTAGAAAACATAAAAATGGGGCAGCCAGTTGGCTCAGTGGTTGGAGCACAGTGCTCATAACACCAAGGTCACCAGTTCAATTCCCACATGGGCCAGTGAGAAACAACGGTTTGAGCCTGGAGGTGAGCTGACAGTGGACAGCTGGTTTTCTCAGTGGTTAGAGTGTGGTGCTCATAACACCAAGTTCACTGGTTCGATTCCCACATGAGCCAGTGAGCTGCGCCCTCCACAACTAGATTGAAAAACAATGACTTGACATGGAGCTGAGATGCGCCCTCCACAACTGGATTAAAAAACAATGACTTGACATGGAGCTGATGGATCCTGGAAAAACACATTGTAAATTAAAAAAAAAAAAAATCCTCTAGAGAAAAAAAAAAAGAACTAGTCAAAATGAAGAATACAATAACTGAAATGAAGAACACATTTTAATCACAGTAGATTAGATGAAGCAGAGGACTGAATCAGCAATTTGAGAGACAAGGTTGCAGAAAACACCCAATCAAAGCAGCAAAAAGAAAGGATAATTTTAAAAAGTGAGGATAGCTTAAGGGACCTTTGGTATCAACATCTGCATCATAGAGGTACCAGAAGGAAAAGAGAAAGAGGAAGGGATTGAAAACCTATTTGAAGAAATAATGTAGGAAAACTTCTCTAACATGGCAAAGGAAACAGACATATAAGCCCAGGAGGCACAGATAGTCCCAAACAAGAGTTCCAAAACAACATTTACCCTAGTAAATATTTATACACCCAACATAAAAGCACCTAAATATATAAAGCAAATTGACCAACATAAAGGGAGAGCTCAACAGTAATACAATCATAGTGGGGGGGGCCGGCCCGGTGGCTCAGGCGGTTAGCGCTCCATGCTCCTAACTCCAAAGGCTGCCGGTTTGATTCCCACATGGGCCAGTGGGCTCTCAACCACAAAGTTGCCAGTTCAATTCCTCGACTCCCGCAAGGGATGGTGGGCTCTGCCCCCTGCAACTAAGATTGAACACGGCACCTTGAGCTGAGCTGCCTCCCGGATGGCTCAGTTGTTGGTTGGAGCACGGGCTCTCAACCACAAGGTTGCCAGTTCGATTCCTTGACTCCCGCAAGGGATGGTGGGCAGCGCCCCCTGCAGCTAAAAAATTGAACACGGCACCTTGAGCTGAGCTGCCGCTGAGCTCCTGGATGGCTCAGTTGGTTGGAGCATGTCCTCTCAACCACAAGGTTGCCGGTTCGACTCCCGCAAGGGATGGTGGGCTGTGCCCCCTGTAACTAGAAAAACGGCAACTGGACCTGGAGCTGAGCTGCGCCCTCCACAACTAAGACTGAAAGGACAACAACTTGAAGCTGAACGAACCCTCCACAACTAAGATTGAAAGGACAACAACTTGACTTGGAAAAAAAAAAAAAAAAAAGTCCTGAAGTACACACTGTTCCCCAGTAAAGTCCTGTTCCCCTTCCCCAATAAAAATAAATAAATAAATAAATAAATAATCATAGTGGGGGACTTTAATACCCCATTGACATCAATGGTCAGATCTTCCAGGCAGAAAAACAACAAGGAAAGAGGGACCTTAAATGACACACTAGACCAGATGGATTTAATTGACATTTTTAGAACATTTTACCCCAAAGCAGCAGAATATACATTCTTTTCAAGTGCACAGGGAACATTTTCCATGATAGGACACAAAAAGTCTCAATGAGTTTAAGAAGATTGAAATCATATCAGTGTCTTCTCTGACCACAATGGTATGAAACTAGAAATCAATTACAAGAAGAAAACTGAAAAACACACATAAACATAGAGGCTAAACAACATGCTACTAAACAATGAATGGGTCAACAGTTAAATCAAAAAAGAAATAAAAAAATATCTTGAGACAAATGAAAATGAAAACACAATGAGCTCAAATCCATGGGACACAGTGAAAGCAGTTCTCAAAGGGAAATTCATAGCAATACAGGCCTACCTCCAGAAACAAGAAAAATATCAAATAAATAATCTGACCTTACTCTTAAAAGAATTACAAAAAGAATAGCAAACAAAGCCCAAAGTGAGTAGAAGGAAGGAAATAATCAAGATCAGAGTGGAAATAAACAAAATAGAGTCTAAAAAGAATTTTAAAAGATCAAATGAAGCCAAGTGCTAGTTCTCTGAAAAGATAAACAAAATTGATAAACCTTTAGTCAGATACTTCAAGAAAAAGAGAGGACGCAAATAAATAAAATGAGAAATGAAAGAGGCGAAGTGACAACTGATACTACAGAAATACAAAGGATTATAAGAAAATACTATGAACAATTATATGCTAATAAATTGGGCAAACTGGAAGCAAAGGATAAATTCCTAGAAACATACAATCTTCCAAGACTGAGTCAAGAAGAAACAGAAAGTAGAATGATAACTGCTAATGAAATAGAATCAGTAATCAAAAAACTCCCAAGAAACAACAGTCCTGGACCAGATGGCTTCACAGGTGAATTTTACCAAACATTCAATGAAGAATTAACACCTATCCTTCTCAAACTATTCCAAAAAATTCAAGACAAGGGAAGGCTCCCAAGCTCATTTTATGAGGCCATCATTACCCTGATTCCAAAACCAGATAAAGACATTACAAGAAAAGAAAATTATAAGCCAACATCACTGATTGATATAGATGCAAAAATCCTCAACAAAATATTAGCAAACCAAATTCAGCAATACATCAAAAAGATCATACAACACAATCAAGTGGGATTTATTCCTGAGATACAACCTAAATGTCCATCAATAGACAACTGGATAAAGAACAAGTGGTACATATATACAATGGAATATTACTCAGCCATAAAAAAGAATGAAATCTTGCCATTTGTGACAACATGGATGGACCTAAATGATATTGTGCTATGTAAAATAAATCAGACAGAGAAAGACAAATATCATATGATTTCACTTTTATGTGGAATCTAAAAAACAAACTATACAAACAAACAAAACAGAAACAAATTGATAGATACAGAGAACAAGATGGTTGCCAGATGGGAGGGGTTTTGAGGGGATAGGTGAAAAGAGGGAAAGGATTCAGATGTAAAAATTGCCAGTTATAAAAAAACAGTCATGGGGAGATAAAGTACACAATACAGGGAATATAGTCAATTATATTGTAATAACAATGTATGGTGTCAGATGGGTACTAGTCTTATTAGGGTGATCACTTTGTAAGTTACATAAAGGTCTAATCACTATGTTGTACACCTGAAACTAATTTAATGGTATATGTCAACTTCAAATGAAAAATAAAAAAAAGATTTTTAAAAGATTTTTTAAAAATAATCATGAATGGGGCCGGCCGGCCCGGTGGCTCAGGCAGTTAGAGCTCCATGCTCCTAAGTCCAAAGGCTGCCAGTTCGATTCCCACCTGGGCCAGTGGGTTCTCAACCACAAGGTTGCCATTTCAACTCCTCGAGACCTGCAAAGGATGGTGGGCAGCACCCCCCTGCAACTAAGATTGAACAAGGCATCTTGAGCTGAGCTGCCGCTGAGCTCCCGGATGGCTCAGTTGGTTGGAATGCGTCCTCTCGACCACAGGGTTGCCGGTTCGACTCCCACAAGGGATGGTGGGCTGTGCCCCGTGCAACTAGAAAACGGCAACTGGACCTGGAGCTGAGCTGCACCCTCCACAACTAAGATTGAAAGGAAAACAATTTGACTTGGAAAAAAGGCCTAGAAGTACACACTGTTCCCCAATAAAGTCCTGTTCCCCTTCCCCAATAAAATCTTTAAGAAAACAAAAATAAACAAATAAACATGAATGGACGTTGACTTTTCCTCCTCTTAAAAAGCACTTATGATTATTGAATGATTTTTCTCCTCAACACTTTTAATATGGTAAATTACATGATATATTTTCTAATACTAAGCCATCTCTTTTTTTTAAAGATTTTATTGGGGAAGGGGAACAGGATTTTTTTTTTATTGGGGAACAGTGTGTACTTCCAGGCCTTTTTTCCAAGTCAAGTTGTTGTCCTTTCAATCTCAGTTGTGGAGGGTGCTGTTCAGCTTCAAGTTGTTGTTCTTTGAGTCTTAGTTGTGGAGGGCACAGCTCAGCTCCAGGTCCAGTTGCCGTTGCTAGTTGCAGGGGGCACAGCCCACCATCCCTTGCAGGAGTCGAACCGGCAACCTTGTGGTTGAGAGGATGCGCTCCAACCAACTGAGCCATCTGGGAGGCAGCTCAGCTCAAGGTGCCGTGTTCAACCTTAGTTGCAGGGGGCGGAGCCCACCATCTTTTGCGGGACTCGAGGAGTTGAACTGGCAACCTTGTGGTTGAGAGCCCACTGGCCCATGTGGGAATCGAACCGGCAGCCTTCGGAGTTAGGAGCATGGAGCTCTAACCGCCTGAGCCACCGGGCTGGCCCAGCCATCTTTACTTTTATGGAATAAACCTGTATCTGGGGGGAAAAGTCCCATGTGACCAGTGGCTACCCTATGGGACAGCTCCATCACTGTAGCAAGTTCCATTGACAGCACTGATGGGCACGTGGACTTAATAGCTAAACAGAGACAGGAGTCCTGGCATTTGACCCAAATGAGGCAAGAAGACAGATCTGAACTCTCTACGTAAAATCATGATCCTCAATGAAATAGTGAACTAAAAGAACAAATCTACCACCCAAATAGAGAGACTATATTGAAATGAATGAGCATCAGCCTTGGCTCAAAGTGAAATAAAAATCTCTTGGGAATTTTGTATATAACCATGGGGCCTATACCATATATAGATTTGGGATTTGAACAGTCTCATGCTGAGAAATTAACATAAATATTGGCTATAAGCTGGTATGGGATACCTAGCAAAAGGAAGCAGAAAACAGTTCTGGAAGGACACACCTGTAATCCAGGCCTTATAAGATTCTCCTAAATAAAATGCCAGTAAAAGTGAGCTCACAATCCCAAATTACAAAATACACAAGCAAAGAACCCATCATGAATGAAGGCCAGCAGGTGAAACATACAGTAAGATTAGAACCTCCAATAATTTCAGATGATGAAGGTTATAATACCAATAGGCTTACAATGATAAAAAAGAATAAAATACAATGAAAAAGAATAGCATAGAAAATAAAAAATATAAGTCAGGGAGAAGTACATCCAAGAATGGTAGTGTGTGGATCACTGTGAATTTTCTCCCCAGTGAAACAACCATATCTGGTGGGAACAATAAAAAACAACCATTTAAAATTTCTGAAAATTGTTTTATGGTATCCAGTGAATGGAAAAACATTTACTCAAGAAAATCTACTGTATTTCAGTGAAAACAAAGAGAGTCTGCGGCATTTAGGCCATAACCTGCTTCCTCTCCTCCCCCATCTCAGTGTGACAGAAACTCTACTCCAGGTGAGTGTGGCCAAGAAGACAAGATTCCCTCTCCCCCCATCACCCAGTCTAGGACAATAGTTTCTCCCAGAAGGGCTGGTCATTGGCAGTTCTAATCTCCCCCCACACCTGTCTCTAGCTTCATGTGCAGAAACTCTATTCCAAGAAAGCACAGCTGAGAGGTCTGAGGCTCCATACTCCCACCTAGTCCCCACTTGTAGATTGGAAGCTCTAATCTAGGCATGGCGGGCCAAAAACAATGGGCCCAAGCCACTTGTCCCAGCTCAACTGTAGGGTAGAGGTTCCATGTGGGGAGAGGCAAGCTGAGAAAACAAGGGGCTACTATCTACTTCTCCCATCCCCTACCAAATCATAGAAAAGGTGTATCACTCCAAGAGAAGTGGGCTGCTGTACCCAGCTCCAGAGTAGTGGCACAGAGGTTCTGCCTTGGTTGTAGAAACAGAGAGCTCTGTAGCTCAACCTAAGGAGACTAACTTTATTTGGAACAGAGAGTGAGGAAGTTCAAGCCTAAGGGCATTGTTGGAAACAATGGATATCTTGGTAGTGAGTTAGAGGAGGCTACTGTTCCATGATGGAACAAGTGAAAAGTAAACCAGCTAGAAGTTTAACAGAGAGAATCAGGGAAAGAGACAGGTGAAAAGAACCCAGCATCAAAGCAAGCCAAGATTGGTCTCAAGAACCACCACTGCAAAAGAGTCCATCTTTGTTGGATCGAATGTGGAACAATTTATGCCCCAGGACATTGTCAAAAATAACAGAGATCAGCTAGCAGTTAGTGGAGGTTCACAGGATAGTGTGATACCAACAGAGGCAGACCAGTCAGAAGCTTAACAAAGAGTTCTGGGAAAAAGACAATCAATGAGAACCCAGCTAAAACTGCAGCCATCCCAGGTGGAAGGGAGACTATGTGCATGTCCAAGCCTATACCTTTTGAGATGTGACATCGGAGGCTTCACACTACAGGTAAAATAGACATCACTGAATTCATCCAGCCAGGCCACTAAACAAAAAACCAAAAACACCAATAACAAAATATTGTGGCGTAGAGGTGAGAGTTCATGATCAGTTTTTAGAATTGCTACAATATAGTATTTTAAATGTCCAGTTTTCAACAACAACAAAAATTATGAAACATATAAAGAAATATGGAAGTGTGACCCATATACAGGGAAAGAAAGCCAGACAACAGAAACTGCCTTTGAGGGGCCCAGATGTTGGATTTAGCAGACAAAGACTTCAAAGAAGCTATTTTAAATATGTTTAAAGAATTAAAGAAACCCATACTTAAAAAATTAAAGGGAAGTATGATGACAATGTCTCATCAAATAGAGAGTACCAATAAAGAGATAGAAATTATAATAATTTTTAAAAGAAACCAAATGGAAATTCTGGAGTTGAAAAGTACAGTAACTAAAGTAAAAATTTCATCAGAGAACTCAACAGTACAAGTGACCTGGAAGAAAAAAGAATAAGCAAACTTAATGATATATTGAAAGAGACTAAACACTCTGAAGAACAGAGAAAAAATGAATACAGAAAAAATTAATAGATTCTCAGGGAAATATGGCATACCATAATCACATCAACATACACATAATGGGAGTACTTGAAAGAGAGGAAAGGAGCAAAAAATATATATTCAAAAAAATAACGTCTGAAAACTTCCCAAACTTGATGAAAAACACATTCAAGAAGCTCAACAAACTCCAAGCGAGAAAATATTTGCAAAAGACACATCTGATAAAGGACTGTTATCCAAAATACATACGGGACTCTTAAAACTCAACAGTAACAAAACAACCAACCCAATTAAAAAGGGGGCCAGGACCGGCCCAGTGGCTCGGGTGGTTGGAGCTCCGTGCTCCTGACACTGAGAGCTGCCGGTTCAATTCCCACATGGGCCAGTGGGCTCTCAACCACAAAGGTTGCTGGTTCGACTTGCAGGGGATGGTGGGCTGCGCCCCCTGTGGCTGGACCTGGAGCTGGGCTGCGCCCTCCACAACTGGGATTGAGGGAAGGACAGCTTGACTTGGGAAGGGTCCTGGGGGTGCACACTGTTCCCCAATGGAGTCCTGTTCCCCTTCCCCAATAAAATCTTTAAAAAAGAAAAAGAAAAAGAAAAAAATGTGGGCCAAAGACCTTAACAGATATCTCACCAAAGAAGACATACAAATAAGCATATGAAAAGATGCTCCACATCATATGTCATCAGGGAAATACAAGTTAAAACAACAAAACTACATGTTAGAATGGCCAACATCCAGAAACTGACAACACCAAATGCTTGTGAGGATGTGGAGCAACAGAAACTCTCAATCATTCCTGGTGAGAATGCAAAATGATACAGCCACTTTGGAACACAGTCTGGCACTTTTACAAAACTAAACATACTTTTACCATGTGATCCAGAAATTGCACTCTTTGGTATTTACTCAAAGAAGTTGAAAACCTATGTCCACACTGAAACTGACATACAGATGTTTATAGAGCTTTATGCTTTATTCATAACTGCCAAAACTTAGAAGCACCAAGGTGTCCTTCAGTAGGTGAATGAATAAACAAACTGTGGTACATACAGACAAAGGAATATTATTCAGTGCTAAGAAAATATGAGCTATCAAGCCATGAAAAGACATGGAGGAAATTTAAATGCATGCAAGGTCAGACAATTAAATTCGCAAACTCATCCCAGAAAAAATGCTACACACCTCATTGCTGAATATCACTATGGTCACCTTCAAATTACTCCCCTTGGGAAGCTATGCACTGATGCCAGGACCTAGTCCACCCTTCAAAGCAGTTTTGGAACTTTTTTTCTGGAATGGCCTTCAGAGCTGTTGTTGTATTACCCTTGATGTCCTGAATGTCATCAAAATATCTTCCTTTCAATATTTCCTTTCTCTTTGGGGAAAGAAAGAAGTCCTTGGGGGCCAGGTCAGGTGAGTAGGGAGGGTGTTCCAGTGCAGTTATTTGTTTACTGGCTAAAAACTCCCTCACAGACAGCGCTGTGTGAGCTGGTGCATTGTCGTGATGCAAGAGCCATGAATTGTTGGCAAAAAGTACAGATAGTTTTCATCTAACTTTTTCATGCAGCCTTTTCAGTACTTCCAAATAGTAAATTTGGTTAACTGTCCAGTTGGTACAAAGTCATAATGAATAATCCCTCTGATGTCAAAAAAGGTCAGCAACATCGCTGCAACAAGTTCACGAACTTAATTTTCTGACCTCATATTACTGAGTAAAATAAGCCCATCAGGCTACATACTACATGAGTCCAATTATATGACACTCTAGATAAGGCAAAACTATCGAGACAGTCAAAAGATCAGTGGCTGCCATAGGTTAGGAGGGAGGGAGGGAGGGACGAATAGGTGGAATATAGAGGCTTTTTAGGGAACTGAAAATACTGTGTATAATACTACAACGTATACATATCATTATAAGTTTGTCCAAACCCACAGAATGTACAACACCAAGAGTGAATCCTAATGTAAACTATGAACTTCGGATGATAATGACTTTTTAAACACCAGAGGGATGATCTATGAAAAAAAGAACTGATAAGCTATACTTCATTAAAATTAAAAATGTCTGTTCTGCAAAAGACACTGTCAAGAGAATTAAAAGACAAGCCAAAGACTAGGAGAAAATATTTGCAAAAGACACATCTAAATTATAACAAATGTACCACTGTGTTGAAAGATATTAATAATGTGTGGTGACAGGGGGTATATGGCATATTGCTGTACCTTCCTCTCAATTTTCCTGTCAGCCTAAAACTGCTACAAAAATTGTCTTCAAAAAAAGCAATTGCATAAAACCATATAATTATAATTGTGCTGGGCCTTTAACATATGTAATATGTTTGACAATAGCACAAAGGAGGTAGGTGGGTGCAAGGGATTTGACATCAGTTGGTAACTTAAATCCTCCAAAATGAAGAGAAGGTTACAAAAAATGGTAAATAAGAAATTTAATATGACAAACTTTATAAATACATACTTTCTCTCCTATTCTCAACTTAAGACACAAAATTATATAAAATAATAATTATAACAAAGTATTGTTAGGTTTGTAACATATATAATCTGTAAAAAAATGATAGCACTGAAAAGGGAAGACGAGAATAGAAATATATTGAAATATAGTTTCTGTATCTCACTGGAATTAAATTGGTATAAATCTAAAGTAGATTCTCATAAGTTAAGATGCAATATTATAAGCCCTAGAGCGACCACTAAGAAAACTGAAAAATAGTTTAAAAACCATTAAAGGAATTAAGTGTTACATTAGAAAAAAAAAAAATCACTTAATACAAAAAAGGAATATTTAAAAAAAATAAAACTTCAGATTTTAAATATAGCCCCTGAATAGAATTTAATAGATGGATTAAGCCACAAATTAGATACAACTGAAGAGAGTAAATTTAATAATACAGCTGACGAAATTCTCTAGAATGCAGTACAGAGAGAGGTAAAGATTGGAGTATAGGAATACCTCAGAGATATTGCAGGTTTAGTTCCAGACCACAGCAATAAAGTGAATATTGCAATAAAGTGAGTCATACAAAAATTTTTTTGGTTTACCAGTGTACATAAAAATTGTCTTTATACTATACTGCAATCTATTGAGTGAGCATTAGTATTATGTCTAAAAAATGTACATACCTTAATTAAAATATACTTCATTGCTAAAAAACACTATCATCTGAGCCTTCAGCGAGTTATAATCTTATTGCTGGCAAAAAAAAAACCCACAATATCTGTGAAGCATAATAAAGCAAAGTGCAATAAAATGAGGTCTGCCTGGATATAACAGAGATTACACAACATGGGGGATGGGCTGGGAGGATCCAAAGATGCCTCATCGGAGTTCCAGAAGGAGAAACGAGAAAGAATGAGGGAAAGACAAAGAAATTTTGGCTGAGAATTTTCTAAAACTGGTGAAAGGACTTCTCCAATCCATAGATTTACGAATTGCAATGAATCTTATTGCAATGAATAAAAATAAACATGTTCCTGGATGCTTTGAAGTGAAACTACAGAATATCTAAACAAGGAAAAGATCTTAAGTGAAATCAGTCAGTAAAAATAAATCACTTACAAAGAACAACAGTTAGATTGACAGAGGACTTCTCATCAGAAATAATAGAAGCCAGAATGCAATGGATGGGGAGAAAGAAAGCTAAATATATCAGTAATCACAATAAATGTCTTATTAAATAACAAAGACTATCAGATTAAATTTTTAAAAATTTTCCAGCTATATGCTTTTACAAGAAATATCCCTAAAACATAAAGACAACGAAACATTGAAAGTAAAAAGGATTAAGAAAAAAATATGTCTACATGCATTTTTAATGCATTTATATAAATAAGCCAGGCAAGTATTAAGTAAAAGAAAACTGGTATGGCTATATTTATATTAGAAAAAATAAACTTTATGCCCAAGAAAACTATTAGAAATAAATTATTTCGCCATATAATGATAAAAGAGAAGCATAGCATAGTACTTTACGACACACACTATAGAGCCAAACTAAATTGCTTTAAATCCTGACTCTACCACTTAGAAGCTTAGTAACTTGGGGCAAGTTACTTAATCTCTCTGTCCTCAATTTTCTCATCTGTAAAATGGGGACAATAGTAGTACCTACTTCACAGAGGACCGTATTTCCCTGAAAATAAGACCTAACCAGAAAATAAGCCCTAGCATGATTTTTCAGGATGCTTGTAATATAAGCCCTACCTCAAAAATAAGCCCCAGTTAAGACTATCAGCCAGACGGACACATTTAGTACGTCCATTGCAACACACGACGTATTGAATTATAAATAAAAATATTAATATATAATTAAATATAAATAATATTATTGACATTAATACTTAAAAAATAATATAAATTATAATTAAGTATTTGTAAATACCCAAGCGGGTACCTTTGGACGAGAGATAAACGCCTATGTAAACAGATGAACTTGAGACTTATTGCCAAACGACTAAATCAGAGTACAGACACAATGCACAAATAATGTGCGCATTTGATAACGAACGGATGTGGTTGTGTCTAATATGAATCTTCATAATTCAATACGTTGTGTGTTATAACAGACGTACTTAATGCACTCGTGTGAAATAAAGAAACGCTTTCTGAATTTTGGTGCTTGCAGTTTTTCGTCACTTTTTTGTGGAGCATCATTCTTAACTGTCATCATTTTTGCTGCCACTCCTGTCTCGTAAGTCTTCAATTAACACTAAAGGGAATAATATTTTGACCCCCAGACAGGATGAGTGCAAAAGAAAGAGCTATTCCATCGAGTACAAGAAAGGAATCGTGGAGGACCCCCGGGGCAAGAACCTTACGGCTTTCTGCAAAGAGAAGAAGTTGGATCTCTGAATGGTCCGAAATTGGCGAGCAGAGTACGATAACCTCAGTCCACAGGTGGACGAGGGAAATGCTAAGAAGCGCAAGTATGGATCAGGTCGGCAACCATTATTTCCTGAGCTGGAAGACATCATGGTGCATGGATTGCTGACAGGAGAGCAAAGGCTTTGGTTGTGCGCAGGGCTGATATTCAAGCATTTGCCTTTGCAATGGCACCACAGTTAGAAATATCCGAAGAATTCAAAGCATCACAACACTGGCTGGATGGCTTCTTTCAGCGATATGAACTATTTCTAAGATCAACAACACTGTTCAAGGTGGAAGATACTGAAGTTATTAAACGTGCACTTGAGTTCAAGTCCTTTGTTGATGGCATTGACTTTTCTAAATACCAGCTCTCCAACATGATTGCTGTGGATAAAACAGCAGTGTTTATGGGCCAAGGATCTCAAACGACAATTGATCAGAGGCGAGCCTCGTCAATCTACATTCCCTCCACTGATTATGAAAGTGCACGTATTACCTGTAGTTTGGCAATTCGTCTGGATGGAAAGAAAGCCCCACCTCTAATCATCACTAAGGGCAAGAAAGACAAGGTTGAATGTGTTTCAGACATTTATGTTCTTGAAACCAAAAAAGCCTGGTGCACATAAGCAGTTATAAGGAAGTGGGTCGATTTAGTGCTGCCACTTGTTTTGCGAGGTCTGCTAAAGAGGTCTGTTAGTCTGGGATTTAGCCAGAACTCACTGCGCTAAAGACATGAAGAACTTCCTTGCATAGAGAAGAATAGATCAAATAATGATTCCCGCAGGAATGACTGCCTATCTCCAGACTCTTGGTATTACAATAAACTAGCCATTCAAAGACCATTTGCGCATGGAAATCAATAACTACATTGAAAATAGAACGGAGAGATACCAGCGAGGAAACTTTATGAAGCCTAGCCTGCAAGAGGTCGTGATGGGTGAAGAAATCATGGGATAAAATCACTGACAGCTGTGTTGCCAGTACACTATGAGCAGGCTACATGGACAAGAAGTGCTCATTTAAGGAGAGCTCTATTGCTGGACATGAGAGATTGGGGCCAATGGTGCTACAGGAAATGGAGTCGCAAGAAATTCAAGCCGGAATTCGGGGTTTGGAGAGTTATGATGATGTTCCAGAAAAAGATGACATTGACTGTATTTGAATAAATGTAGATTTTTCTACATGAAAAAAATAAGACATCCCCTGAAAATAAGCCCTAATGCATCTTTTGGAGCAAAAATTAATATAAGACCTGGTCTTATTTTCGGGGAAATACAGTAGTTACAGGGGGTAAATGAATTACTATATCAAGAGCAGTTAGAGGCAGGATGGCTGTTGGTTAGAGCGCGAGCTCTGAACAACAGGGTTGCCAGTTCGATTCCCACATGGGCCAGTGAGCTGCACCCTCCACAACTAGATTGAAGACAATGAGCTGCCGCTGAGCTGCCAGAGGGGCGGCAGGATGGCTCAGTTGTTTAGACCACTAGCTCTCAACAACAAGGCTGCTGGTTCAATTCCACATGGGCCAGTGAGCTGCGCCCTCCACTAGACTGAAGGACAATGACTTGGAGCTGATAGGCCCTGGAGAAACACACTGTTCCCCAATATTTCCCAATAAAATTTTTTTAAAAAGAGCAATTAGAAAATGCTTAGCATATCATGCTATATAAATATTTGCTGCTATAAAAAAGACCAAGTTCCAAAAAGATATAGTCTGAACTTGTATGTACACAATAACATAGTGTAGCCTCAAAATATTTATAGGGGCGGCCAGATGACTCAGTTGGTTAGAGCGCAAGCTCTGCACAACAGGGGTGCCGGTTTGATTCCCACATGGGCCAGTGAGCTGCGCCCTCCGCAACTAGATTGAAGACAACAAGCTGCCACTGAACTTCCGGAGGGGCGGCTGGATGGCTCAGTTGGTTAGAGTATGAGCTCTCAACAACAAGGTTCCCAGTTCAATTCCCACATGGGATGGTGGGCTGCACCCCCTGCAACTAATTATTGAAAACGGCGACTGGACTTGGAGCTGAGCTCCTACAACTAGACTGAAGGACAACTACTTGGAGCTGATGGGCCCTGGAGAAACACAATGTCCCCCACTATGCCTCAATGAAAAAAAAATTTTTTTTAAATGGACAATATTATGAGACACTGGCAAATACCTAATTATAGTGGGGGATGTAAACACATCTCTTAGTAATTGATAGATCAAAGAGATAAAATATTGTATATACAGATAAAATGTACATACAAGTTTAACCACATCCTTAATAAGCTTGATCTAATGGCTGAATATAGAACTCTATACCCCAAAAATTAGATATTACAGAGTTTACAAATAAATGTGCAACATTTACAAAACCTGACCATGTACAGACCATATTCCTTGATCTCAAAGCAATTGGATTAAAACACAGTAACTGAAAGATAACAGACCATTCCTCATACATTTGGACATTTTAAAACATACTTCCAAATAACTAATGCAAAAGTTAGAAAATATTTAGAACTAAATGATCATGAAAATACTACTTGTCAAAACAAATGGGGATGATGTCATAGGAATGGCGGCAGCAGGGCGCTCTTTTTGAGTTCTCCTCCGGGTCTTATCACAAACAGGACATCTATAACCCATCAAAGAACTCTCTGCTCATCACGCAGAATAGCTAAGAGACTCCTGCAAGGATTACTTGAAGGTGGGCAAATTGGGCGATCAGGGGACGAGGGAAGGGAGTGGAGTGGAGATGTGGCCCGCATCTGCGGTGGTGGAAACACGGTCGACATCCGCAGCTGCAGAGACACAGGGATCTCAGGACGGAACAGAGAACACAAAAGCCAGGAGGTGGGCTCTTTCCCTGCGTCCCACAGCTGATCTCTCCCGCTGAGGGGGCAGCCAGTTGGGCCCTAGGTCGGACAAAGGACACAAACTCCATACCTGGGCCCCTCTCCCCACTCTTCCAATCTTACCCCCGCCCTTCCAGAGACTTAAACTGGCCCCTGAACTGAGGAGTAGTGTCTAATTACAGAGGAGCCTTAGTGCTCAGGCTCTGGGAAGACCAGCGTGCAGCTCTGACCCAGGCAAGAGGCTGGGAAGAGTGTGATTTTTGCTGGGCTAGGAGAGAAGAGACTCCTCCACCCCCAGCCACCACCTTTTCTGGCCTGCGGGAAGAGTGTGACATGGCTGGGCTGGGAGAGAGAAGACCCCTCCATCCCCAGCCCCCACCCTTTCTGGCCTGCCTAGGGCGAGGCAATTACAACTGCGGAGGCACTCCCAGGGATCAGCAGTAAGCAGCAGACGCAGCTCTGGGCTTTCAGCAGCTCAGAAATCTCCCTCCCGCCACACACACACACACACACACACACACACACACACACACGGAAGAAGTGCCCTAAGACTTAGGAGAACTGGGCACAGGGCTGGTGGTGCTACTCTCAGTGCGCATATGTGCAGGAAAGGGCAGAAATTGCACTGGCTTTGTAGAAACTACCATCCAGACCCCTCAGCCCCATGCATCTAAAACTGCAGTCCCAATATCACTCTGGCCACCAGGTGACCGGCTCTGCCTGCACAATACACAGAGGACTCTTTGGTACAGCAGAGGACAACCTGGAGATTACTTGGTGGGCTTAAGCCAAGACTGGTGCTGCTTTTTTTCCGTTTTGTTTTGTCTTTATATCTTTGATATCTTTGCCTGTGTTGAGTGTGGGTTGTCGGTTGTTTTTACATGTGAATGTATTTGATTTTTTCTTTGTTGTTGTTGTTGTTGTGCTTGGTGATTTGCTTTGTTCTGAAATTGCTCTACACCGGGACCCAGCTTAAGAGGCACAAGATTCAACACACCCAGAGGCCAACTCCAGACCAAACCAGAGTACTACCGGGTTTGACCTACAAGTGACACACCCAGAGGGAATTCTCTACAGGCACAAGAGCCCATAGAGGCCAAACCACATTTAAGCGGTCAACCCTCACGCAGCAGAACACCCTGCAGTGGGCAGAGCCAAGTCTCACAATTAGTCAGCCTAGGAGTTAACCCCACCTACTCACAAGCAAAAAGCAATTAAAGATCTTCTTTAACAGGACAATATACACAACACAAGAGTCACCTTTGGAGCACACGCAGAGGAGAAGAACGAAGTGGTGCAAGTCAAATATAAAGGACACATACTACATAAGATAACCCAGCAAGAACTAAGAACTCTAGGGGATCTACCTAATACTTCGAAGCAAACACAGAGAGTCAGCCAGAATGGGGTGAAACAAAGAAACATGTCCCAAATAAAAGAACAGAAGAAACCTCCAGAATTGGAACCAAATGAAATAGAGGTAACCAACCTATCAGAGACAGAGTTCAGAACACTGATGATAAGAATGTTTAAGGAGGTTAGAGACGACATAAAGAAGGATAGAGAAATTATAATGAACAACCAGTTAGAACTAAAGAACACAATTACTGAAATAAAGAACTCACTTGAAGGAATTAACAGCAGGTTAGATGAAGCAGAGGATCGAATCAGCGACTTAGAAGACAAGTTAGCAGAGATCACCCAAACAGAACAGAAAGAAAAACGAATAAAAAACAATGACGATGGTTTAAGAGACCTCTGGGATAACATCAATCGCAACAATATGCGCATCATAGGAATACCAGAAGGTGAAGAGAGGAAGCAAGGGATTGAGAACATATCTGAAGTAATAATGACAGAAAACTTCCCTAACCTGGTGAAGGAAACCACCATACAAGCCCAGGAAGTACAGAGAGTTCCAACCAGAATGAACCCAAACAGGTCTAGACCAAGACACATTATAGTTAAAATGGCAAAGGTTAAAGACAAAGAGAGAATCCTAAAAGCAGCAAGAGAAAGACAGAGAGTTACATACAAAGGAACTCCTATAAGACTATCAAATGACTTTTCTACAGAAACATTGAAGGCCAGGAGGGAGTGGCAGGAGATACTCAAAGTGATGGAAAACAAAGGCCTACAACCTAGATTGCTTTATCCAGCAAGGCTATCATTTAAAGTTGATGGAGAGATAAAGAGCTTCCCAGAAAAGAATAAGCTAAAGGAATTTATTACCACCAAGCCAGCATTGCAAGAAATACTAAAAGGACTTCTGTAAATAGAAGAAAGATGAAAACAATCTAACTACAAATTTAAAAATGGCAATAACTATGTACCTATCAATAATCACTTTAAATGTAAATGGATTAAATGCTCCAGTCAAGAGATATAGAGTGCCTGAGTGGATAAGAAAGCAAGACCCTTGTATATGCTGTATACAAGAGACTCACCTCAGATCAAAAGACACACACAGGCTGAAAGTGAAGGGTTAGAGTAAGATATTTCATGCAAATGGAAATGAGAAAAAAGCTGGAGTTGCAAAACTTATATCTGACAAAATAGACTTTAAAATGAAGAACATACTAAAAGACAAAGATGGGCACTATATAATAATAAAGGGATCGATCCGACAAGAGGACATAACCCTAGTAAACATCTATGCACCCAACACAGGAGCACCTAAATACATAAAATAGATATTGACTGGCATAAAGACAGAGATCAACAGTAACACTATCATAGTAGGGGACTTCAACACACCTCTGACAAGGGACAGGTCTTCCAGACAGAAAATCAATATGGAAACAATAACCTTAAGTGATACATTGGACCACTTGGATTTAATCGATATTTTCAGAGCATTCCACCCCAATGCTGCAGAATACACATTCTTCTCAAGCGCACATGGAACATTTTCCAAGATAGACCATATGTAAGGCCAAAAAACAAGTCTTGATAAATTTAAGAAAATTGAAATCATACCGATTGTCTTCTCTGACCACAGTGCTATGAAATTAGAAATGAACTACAGGAAAAAAACAAAACTGGAAGACACACCAATTCATGGAGGCTGAATAACATGTTACTAAGTAATGAATGGGTCAACCATGAGATCAAGGAAGAAATCAAAAGACATCTCGAGACAAACGAAAATGAGAACACGATGACCCAAAATCTATGGGATGCTGCGAAAGCAGTCCTAAGAGGGAAATTCATAGCATTGAAGGCCTACCTAAAGAAACAAGAAAAATCACTAAGCAACAGTTTATCTTCACACTTAAGGGATCTGGAAAAAGAACAGCAAAATAAGCCCAAAGGGCGTACAAGGAAGGAGATAATAAAGATCAGAGCGGAAATAAACGAAATAGAAACCAGAAAAACAATACAAAAGATCAATGAATCCAAGAGTTGGTTTATAGAGAAGATAAACAAAATCGACAAACCTTTAGCCAGACTCATTAAAAGAGAGAGAGAGAGAGGACCCAAATTAATAAAATCAGAAATGAAAGAGAAGTGACAACAGATACCACAGAAACACAAAAAAAATTTAAGAAATTACTATGAGCAACTATATACCAACAAATTTGACAATCTGGAAGAAATAGACAATTTTCTAGAAGCATACACCCTTCCAAGGCTAACTCAAGAAGAAACAGAAAAACTGAATAGACTGATTCCACCAGGGAAATTGAATCAGTAATCAAAAATCTCCCAACAAACAAAAGCTCTGGACCAGATGGCTTTACAAGTGAATTTTACAAAACATTCAAAAAAGAATTATCAACTATTCTTTTCGAGCTGTTCCAAAAATTTCAGAAGGAGGGAAGGCTCCCAAACACTTTTTACGAGGCCACTATCACCCTGATCCCAAAATCAGATAAAGACACCACAGAAAAAGAAAACTACAGGCCGATCTCTCTAATGAACATAGATGCAAAACTCCTCAACAAAATATTAGCAAACAGAATTCAGCAGTACATTAAAAAGATCATACACCATGATCAAGTGGGATTCACCCCTGATATGCAAGGCTGGTTCAACATTTGCAAATCAATTAATGTGATACACCACATTAACAAAATGAAAAATAAAAATCACATGATCATATCAATAGATGCAGAAAAAGCATTTGACAAAATCCAGCAGCCATTTATGATAAAAACCCTTAGGAAAGTGGGAATAGGGGGATCATAGCTCAACATAATAAAGACCATATATGATAAACCCACAGCTAACATCATACTCAATGGAGAAAAGCTAAAACCATTCCCCTGAAGATCAGGAACAAGGCAAGGTTGCCCACTTTCTCCACTTCTATTCAACATAGTGCTGGAAGTTCTAGCCACAGCAATCAGACAAGAAAAAGAAATAAAAGGCATCCAAATCGGTAAGGAGGAAGTAAAACTGTCATTATATGCAGATGACATGATACTATATAGAGAGAACCCTAAAGACTCCACCAAGAAACTATCAGAGCTGATAGATGAATTTAGTAAAGTAGCAGGATACAAAATTAATATTCAGAAATCAGTTGCATTTGTATATACCAATAATAAAACATCAGAAGGAGAAATTAAAAAAACAATCCCATTTACAATTGCTGCAAAGACTATAAAATACCTGGGAATAAATTTAACCAAAGAAGTAAAAGATCTGTACTCAAAAAATTATAAGACACTGAAGAAATGAAAGAAGATACAAATAGATGGAAACACATCCCATGTTCATGGATAGGAAGAATTAATATAGTTAAAATGTCCCTACTGCCTAAGGCAATATACATATTCAACACAATTCCTATCAAACTACCAACGATGTTTTTCACAGAAATAGAACATATAATCCTAAAATTTATATGGAACCATAAAAGACCCCAGACAGCCTCAGCAATCATGAGAAATAAGAACAAAGTGGAAGGTATAATGATACCTGACATCAAATTATACTACAAGGCTACAGTAATCAAAACAGCATGGTACTGGCATAAAAACAGACACATAGATCAATGGAACAGAGTAGAGAGCCCAGAAATAAATCCATGCCTATATGGCCATTTAATCTACGACAATGGAAGCAAGAATTTACGGTGGGGTAAAGACAGTCTATTCAATAAATGGTGCTGGGAAACCTGGACAGACACATGCAAAAAAATGAAGCTGGACCACCTCCTTACACCATATACAAAAATAAATTCAAAATGGCTTAAAGACTTAAATGTAAGATCTGAAACCATAAAATTCCTAGAAGAAAATATAGGAAGAAACTTTACAGACATTACCTGGAGTAAGATTTTTACTGATATATCCCCTCACGCAAGGGAAGTAAGAGAAAAAATAAACATGTGGGATTACATCAAACTAAAAAGATTTTTCACAGCAAAGGAAACCATCAATAAAACAAAAAGGGATCCTACTGAATGGGAAAAGATATTTGCCAATGACATATCCCATAAGGGGTTAATATCACAAATTTACAAAAAACTCACTCAACTCCAAAAAAACAAACAACCCAATTAAAAAATGGGCAGAGGACATGAAGAGACATTTTTCTAAAAAGGACATACAGATGGCAAACAGACATATGAAAAAATGCTCAACCTCACTAAGCATCAGAGAAATACAAATAAAAACCACAATGAGATACCACCTCACCCCAGTCAAAATGGCTATCATCAATAAATCAACAAACAACAAGTGCTGGCGAGGATGTGGAGAAAAGGGAATGCTTGTGCACTGTTGGTGGGATTGCAGATTGGTGCAGCCACTATGGAAAACAGTATGGAGGTTCTCAAAAATCTGAAAATGGAACTACCTTATGATTCAGCAATTCCACTCCTAGGTATCTATCTGGAGAAATCCAAAACTCTAATTCAAAAAACTTTATGCACTCCTATGTTTATTGCAGCACTATACACAATAACCAAGACATGGAAACAACCGAAATGCCCATTGGTAGAAGACTGGATTAAGAAACTGTGGTACATTTATACAATGGAGTATTACGCAGCCATAAAGAAGAAAGAAATCTTACCATTTGCAACAACATGGATGGACCTAGAGAACATTATGTTAAGTGAAATAAGTCAGACAGAGAAAGACAAATACCATATGATCTCACTTATATGTGGAATCTAAAGAAAAGAATTAAGTGAATGAACTAATCAGAAACAGTTTCGGAGACATAGAGGAAAAACTGAGGGTTGCTAGATGGGAGTGCGGGGTGGGGATAAGGGAGAAGGTGAGGGGATCAGAAAGCACAGTCAGTAAGCACATGATGGCCACAGGAATACTAAAGTTAGTTTGGGGAATGTAATCAATAATGTTGTAAAGATTTTGTAGGGTATCCAATGGACACTTGTCTCATTAGAGAGACCACCTCAGGGATGATGTGGATGCCTGATCACTGCACTGTACACCTGAAAGTGAAGCTGAACAATAATGAATGTCAACTACAAGTTTATATATATAGATATAGATATAGATATAGATATAGATATAGATATAGATATAGATATAGATATAGATATAGATGATATAGATATAGATATAGATATATAGATATATATGTATGTATATATATACATACATATATATCTATGTGTGTATATATATATATATATATATATATATATATATATGTATATATGTATATACTTACAAGAAGCAGAGTACAGCATTAGGAATAGAGACAGTGGAAATGTAATGGCTCTGTGCAATGTCAGAGGGATAGTGCATGGGGGGAAGGGGGTTCACCTAGTGTGAGGAATATAAATAATAAACGTCTAAGTATTACTTTGTTTTGTGCACCTGAAACTAATAAAAAAAGAAAAGAAAAAAAAAAAAAAGGGCCAGCCCGGTGGCTCAGGCAGTTACAGCTCCATGCTCCTAACTCCGAAGGCTGCCAGTTCAATTCCCACATGGGCCAATGGGCTCTCAACCACAAGGTTGCCAGTTCGATTCCTCGACTCCCGCAAGGGATGGTGGGCAATGCCCCCTGCAACTAACATTGAACACGGCACCTTGAGCTGAGCTGCCGCTGAGCTCCCGGATGGCTGTTGGTTGGAATGCGTCCTCTCAACCACAAGGTTGCCGGTTCGACTCCCGCAAGGGATGGTGGGCTGTGCCCCCTGCAACTAGAAAATGGCAACTGGACCTGGAGCTGAGCTGCGCCCTCCACAACTAAGACTGAAAGGACAACAACTTGATTTGGAAAAAAGGCCTGGAAGTACACACTGTTCCCCAATAAAGTCCTGTTCCCCTTCCCCAATAAAATCTTTAAAAAATAAAAAAATAAAAAAAACAAATGGGACACACCCAAAGCAAAACTTAGAAGAAAAATTATACCCTTACATGTTCACGTTAAAAAAAAAAAAAAGAAAGGAGGTGGCCGGTTAGCTCAGTTGGTTAGAGCGTGGTACTAATAACACCAAGATTGCCGGTTCAATCCCTGCATGAGTCACTGTGAGCTGTGCCCTCCTTAAAAAAATAAAAAATAAAAATAAAAATAAAAAGACTGAAAATTGATACACATCCCAATTAATAAATTGGAGAAAGAACAACAGAGTAATTGCAATGAAACCATAAAGAAGAAATTAAAGAACAGAAATAATAAAAACTGACTTAAATACACAAGTATCTGACATGATTTATTAAGAAAAAAAGGAAGAAAGCATAAATAAGCAATATTAGGGATGAAAAACAAGATCTATCTACAGAAACAGTAGCGCTTTTTAATGATAAGATTATAATCAATGTTATAACAATGCATTTCAAAACTTAGAGAATAAAATGGAAAATTCCCTAGAAAAATATGACCTTCGTAAACTGTCAGAAGTAGAAAAATCTAAATATAAATTTAATTATTAAAGACACTGAATCAGTAATTAAAAGTTTCTCACAAAATTTACCAGGTGCAGAAGGTTTTATGTTTTCTACCAATATTCAAGCACTTATAATCCTATTTTATTATTTTATTAGGTATTAAACATGCCAATTTTAGAAAAAAATTTTAATTACAGAAATATAAAGAATTATTAAAAAATACTATGAACAATTACACACCAACAAATTCAACAATATAGAAGAAATGGATAAATTTCTAGAAGTATATAAACCTTCCAAGACTGACCCAGGAAGAAATACAAAATCTAAACAGACCAATTACTAACAATGAAATTGAATCAGTAATCAAAAATTCTCCCAAAATAAAAGTCCCAGAGCAGATGGCTTCACAAGTAAATTCTACCAAACATTCTGGGAAAAAAATAATACCTATGCTTCTTTAAACTATTTCAAAAAATTGAAGAGGATGGAATGCTTCCAAATTCATTCTACAAAGCCAGCATTACCCTCATACCAAAACAAGATAAGAGCATTACCAAAAAAAAAAAAATACAGTCCAACAGCGTTGGTGAACATATATACAAAAATTCTCAACAACATATTAGCAAACTGGACTCAACAATACATTAAAATGATATACACCACGACCAAGTGGGATTCATGCCAGGGATGCAAGGATGGTTCAACATCCGTAAGTCAATCAATGTTATGCATCATGTTAACAAAATAAAGGATAAAAGCCATATGATCATCCCAATGGATGCAGAAAAAGCATTTGGCAAAATCCAGCATCTATTTATGATATAAACTCTCAAAAAAGTGAATATAAAAGGAACATATCTCAACAGAATAAAGGCCATATGTGACAAACCCACAGTGAATATCATACTCAATGGTGAAAAGCTGAAAGCCTTTCCTCTGAGATCAGGAACAAGACAAGGATGCCCACTATCACCACTTCTATTCTACATAGTATTGGAGTCCTGGCCACAGCAATCAGACAAGACAAAGAAAACAAAAGTCATCCAAATTGGAAAGGAAGTAAAACTCTCATTATTTGCAGATGACATGATACTATGCATAGAAAACCTAAAGACTACATCAAAAAACTATTTGAACTAATAAATGAATTCAGTAAATTTGTAGGATACAGAATCAATATTCAGAAATGCATTTCTGTACACCAATAATGAATGATGAGAAGGAAGAATTTAAAAAACAATCCCATTTAAAATTGCATCAAAAAGCATAAAATACCTAGGCTAAATTTAACCAAAGATGCAAAAGATCTGTACTTTGAAAACAATAAGGCATTGAAGAAAGAAACTGAAGAAGATACAAATAAATGGAAGGATATACTTTGCCAACAGATTGGAAGGATTTAACGTTGTTAAAATGTCTGTATTACCTAAAACAATAAATGAATTCAAATCAATCCCTATTAAAATACTAATGTCATTCGTCTCACAATTAGAACAACTAATGTTAACATTTATGTGGAACCACAAAAGACCCCAAACAACCAAAGAAATTTTGAAAAAGAACAAAGTGGTGGGTATCACACTCCCTGATCTCAAATTATACAATAGAGCTACAATAATCAGAACAGTATGGTACTGGCATAAAGAATAGATATATAGAACGATGAAATATATTATAATAGAGAATCCAGAAATAAATCCTTATTTATATGATCAATTAATGTACAACAAAGAAGGAAAGGATATACAATGAGATAAAGACAGTCTCTTCAATAAGTAATATTGGGAAAACTGGACAGGTGCATGCAAAGAAATGAAATTAAAACACTTTTTTACACCACATACAAAAATAATGTTAAAATGGATTAAAGACTTAAACATAAGACCTGAAACCATAAAACCCTAGAAGAAAACATAAGCAGTAAACCTTTTGACTTTTCATAAGCAGTAAACCTTTTGACCTTTTCACGCTTAGCAATATCTCTTTGGATATGTCTCCTCAGGCAAGGGAAACAAAAGGAAAAATAAATAAATGGGACTATATCAAATCAAAGAGTTTTTGCAAAGCAAAAGAAATCATCAACATTGGGGTGGCCAGTTAGCTCAGTTTGTTAGAGCATAGTGCTAATAAAACCAAGGTTGCTGGTTCGATCCCCCCATGGGCCACTGTGACCTGCGCCCTCCTTAAAAAAAAAACAAAAAAATTTAAAGACAAGCTACTGAATTGGAGAAGATATTTGTAAATGATACATCCGACAAGGGGTTAATATCAAAAATATATAAGGAATTCATACAACTTAACACAAAAAAAAAAAAAAAAAAATCCAATTAAAAAATGGTTACACAGGGCCGGCCCGGTGGCTCAGGCGGTTGGAGCTCTGTGCTCCTAGCTCCGAGGGCTGCCGGTTCGATTCCCACATGGGACGGTGGGCTCTCAACCACAAGGTTGCCAGTTCAATCCCTCAAGTCCCACAAGGGATGGTGGGCGCTGCCCCCTGCAACTAAGATTGAACACGGCACCTTGAGCTGAGCTGCCTCCCAGATGGCTCAGTTGTTGGTTGGAGCGCGGGCTCTCAACCATAGGGTTGCCAGTTCAATTCCTCGACTCCCGCAGGGGATGGTGGGCAGCGCCCCCTGCAACTAAAATTGAGCATGGCACCTTGAGCTGAGCTCCCGCTGAGCTCCCGGATGGCTCAGTTGGTTGAAGCGTGTCCTCTCAACCACAAGGTTGCCGGTTCGACTCCCACAAGGGATGGTGGGCTGTGCCCCCTGCAACTAGCAACAGCAACTGGACCTGGAGCTGAGCTGCGCCCTCCACAACTCAGACTGAAAGAACAACTTGAAGCTGAACAGAACCCTCCACAACTAAGATTGAAAGGACAACAACTTGACTTGGAGGAAAGTCCTGGAAGGGCACACTGTTCCCCAATAAAGTCCTGTTCCCCTTCCCCAATAAAATCTTTAAAAAAAAAAAAAATGGTTACACATTTCTCCAAAGGACAGATGGCCAACAGACATGAAAAGATGCTCAATGTCACTAATCATCAGGGAAATGAAAATTAAAACCACAATGAGATACCACCTCAGTCCTGTCGGAATGTCTATCATCAGTAAATCAACAAATAACAAGTGCCAGCAGTGAAAACCAAACCATCCATCATACACTGTTGATGGGATTATAAATTAGTGCAGTCAGTATGGAAAACGGTATGGAAGTTCCTCAAAACATTAAAAATAGAGCTGCCATACAATTCCACTTCTGGGTATTTATCCAAAGAAAAAAATCACTGATTCAAAAAGATAAATGCAGCTAAATGCAGCATTATTAGTGACAGCCAAGATATAGATGCAACCTAGATGTCCTTCAATAGATAAATGGATAAAGAAGATGTGGTGTACATATTCAATGGACTATTATTCAGCAATAAAAAAGAATGAAATCTTGCCATTTACAACAACATGGACGGACCTAGAGGGTACTATGCTAAATGAAATTAGTCAAAGACAAAGACAAATACCATATGACTTCACTTATATGTATAATCTAAAAACACAAACAAAAGAATGAATAATAAAAAATAAAAATAACAGAAACAGACCCATAGATAGAAAACAAGCTGATGGTTGATAAAGGGGAATGGGATGGGAGGATGGGAATAAGAAAAAAAAATTTAAAAATAAAACTGTACAGATTAAAAAGACTTAGTTGTACAAAAAATAATTCTAATACACATTTTTTATTCCTTACATTGCTTGATCTCTTCATTTAAAAATTAAATTAACAGACACTATGCAAAACAGGATTTCTTTATCCTAGTAAACTATAATACAGCAACAGAGACAGGCTAGCTGCTGACTGATTCCATTGCCTTTCCTAAGCATAGAGGAAGACCACATTTCCCATTCTCTCTGGAGGTGCATTGGGACCATGTTCCTGGACAATAAATATGGGCTGAAGTGATGTACACCACTACCAGGTCTGGTCATGAACCCCTTCAGTCATCTATTCTCTGTCTCTTCCACAGAGATCATAGAGACCATGTGCTGAAGGTGACAGCCCCACAGGATGGAGGTGCTTGGATTCCTGAGTCCCACCGAGAGGGGAAAGCCCAAGAATCACCACCAAACCCAAATCAGACTGTGAAATGAGCTAAAAATAAACATTTTAATAAGCCACATTTTCATGTATTTTCATATATTTTACTTAGTGTTTCTGAGTGATGATTTGTCCCATGGTTTGTATCCCTCCCTCTCTGCCAACAGAACATTGTCTAAATTACTGTAACTTTAAAAAAATGTTTGAAATCTGATAGGGTCAAATTCAGGGTCAAGAGACTGACTAACTCCTCTAAGACAAGGGCAGTTTCTCATTTCTTATCCTGGGGCTCAGTAGGTGCTCAGCAGTCATTTGTTGAGTGAATCAATGAAGCCAGCAGAGAAGTTAGAAAGACAAAAGGGAAAAGCAGACAGGAAGGGCATCCACCGCTCTCCAAAGAGAGGTCTCTGGAATGCTCAGGCTGCCCTGGTAGGTTAGTTACAAGCCTGGGCTCAAGTCAGAGTGGGAGGAGTGGGGAGTGTTTCAAGCTAGACCCCCTCTTCTCTGCCTCTCAAAAAAGAAAAAATGACATAAGGCTTTTGGAACCAAGAGCTGGAGGAGCCTGGAAGCAAAAGCTGAAGCTCTGTCAGCTCCCCAGCAGTTCACACACTGAGACAATCCTCCCACCTCCAATCCCTGAAGAAGCTGCCAAGAGCTCCAGGCGGAGACACAGTCATCACAGCATGGCCCAGCTTCAGAAGCACCGCAGCACTGGGGAAGTAACAGAGAAATTGGGGGGAAAATAACGATGATAGCCCATATTTTAAAATTTTGCCCTCAAGGCAACATCCGGTTGCTACAGCAACCCTAGCCCTGCTGGGGGCCTGATTATCAGCTTGCTCACTGCACCTGCCCAGGGCAGCCCAGAGGCCGGAAGCTGCTGCCCCCAAGGGGAGCTCCGAGAAGTGCCCCTATCTTCTGACTCCCAAGGCAATGACCAGAAAGACTCTGTTCAACAGAACACCTGATGGTCTAGTTTTGTTCCAAGTTAACAATTTTATTATAAATATGAGCTTACTTCCTGTTCAAATTGACTTACAAAGTCTTTGTACTCAGTTGGTTCCATCAAAACATAGAATGGTAACATTTGCATTCAGATTGGGGCTGAGCAAATGAAGCAGTTGGTGGAGAGTCTTGGTTCCACCGTTCAAAGCCCCTAAGAGACAAGACTGGCACTGGAGCTGAGTGGCTGGCCCTGCGCTCTGACGTGCATTTCGAAGAGCCTCGCTCTTTAGGAAACCCACACGAGAAAGGGAGAGAGGCCACAGAGCCAGAACGACTACCACCCAAAGGGACAGAGCCAGAGGCAGACAGACACAAAGAGACACTGTCATTCTGTCACCTCAATCTGTAGCTAAGGATTCTCGACTCTGGCAAGATTCCTCCCACATAACCATCCTTGGCTTTATTTTCCACCTCACTTCTGCACTCACCTGTCATTCTATTTGGTAAGCTCAACCTATTTGGCCCAAGGAGAGCTCACCTGGGCTCTATCCAAAACAGAAGCTACTCCCGGACATAACACAAGGCTTGGAAGAAGGGCAGTGGGCTGGCTAAGAGTAGAGAGGGTCTTCAGTGCATATCTGAGGAGAGCACTGGGATCAGTTAGGAGATCCACCTTGAGACCCAGCCCCTTCGTTTACTAACTGACTTTGGACACATCGTCACTAAAAGGTGAACTCCACGAAGGTAGGCATTGTGCCAATGACTGGTCACTGCTGTGTTGCCTAGAATGGTACTTGGCATAGATCTTCAATAAATGTTTCTAAAATGAAAGAATGAATGTTCTCTGCCTTGATGCCCTCGTGCATAAAAATGGATAGATAAAAATTATCTCTCTCCATTAGGAGCTTTGTGAGGCTCTAATAAAATGTGAATGAATGTGTTTTAAAATGGTTTGGAAAACATTAACTGATAAGCAAGTGTAAGCTGGCAAGACTGTTACCCAACCCAGCGGCTCAGGTACCTCTTAGGCAAGGTGCTTCAGAGGCCAGGGTTTCACCCATTTCCTCAGAGCTCTTGAAGAAATAATCAGTTACCTGCCTTCCGGGTCCCAGGCGCTAGAGCTGAACTACCAGTAGCCTACTCAGTACCCACGCCACTGGCCCTCCTTCCAAACAGACCCTGACTGTGTCTGAGCAGCAACGTGCCCCCACAACCACCTCCTTGCAGCTACTGGTGCCCACGTGACCCAGCTGGACTCAACTGGATAGAACTGCAAGCCCGAAAGTGGAACTTCTGGGAAAGTTCTTTAAAGAATCTTCACCCTTTCCTCCTCCTCCCTGGAATGTGGATGAGAAGCCCAAAAGCATACTGGTACCACCTTGCAACTGGACAAACATACATGCTAAGGACAGTGGGCGAGCACCTGAGTCCTTGATGAGACCCCTGAGCTATTTCCCCTCCCTGAAATGCCTCCCTCTGAACTTCCTGTTTAGAAAACCAACCTATTTGTTCAAGCCACTGTAGACAGATTTCTGTAAGAAGCAGCTGAACAAAATCCTGAATGACACAGTACTCTACTTAAAATAGCTCACTTATGAAATACACGTTGCCAACACCAATGTTACAGATGAGAAAGCGGAAGCTTGGAGAAGTGAAGGAAACGCGCAAGGCTATCTGGCTAGTGAGTGGCAGACCTGGGATTTGATTCCAGGCCCGTCTGACTCCGAGACCCATATTCTTTCACTCTGCCATACTCCCTAAGGGAGAAGGAAGGAGGACTCAGAGGATCTGCAACCCCACCAAGGACCAGGCATGTAGGTGTGGGGATACAGGGAATCAACTGTATCCCTGTACAGATAAAGTCCACGGAGCTTGTATTTTAGAATAAAACGTAGAATAAGGAGTAAATATAGATCATGAAGTGATAAGGACTAGGGAAAAAATTAAGCAGGAGAAGGGATTTTTTCTTTTTTTTATTAAAGTGTATTGGGGTGACTCTGGGTGGTGAACACACAATGGGACTTATAGATGATGTAATACAGAATTGTACACCTGAAATCTATGTAACTTTACTAACAACTGAGAAGGGATTTTTTTTATAGGAAGCTGAGGGAGTCTCTTTGAGGCGACATGTCCACCATCTTTTTTTCTTCACTGTTAAGAAGTGATGAGAAAAAAGAAGGGATGGAGCAAGATTTGAGGGTCCTGGAAGTGAGGCAGAGGGAGTGGCAAGTGCAGAGAGCCCAGGGCAGGAGTGTGTATGGGCAACAGCCAGGGAGTAAATGTGGCTGGTAGGAGACGATCAAAGCAGAAGTGGTAGTTTGTGCTGCGGTGAAGAATTTGGGCTTTACTCTGAATGAGAAGAAAAGTCACAGGAGGGTTCTGATCAGAGAATAGATCAAACTTATGATCTGACTTCTGGGCCAATGAGTGCAGAACAGTAGGAGGGAGGGAAGGGATGAGACAGAGAGGCCAGTTTCCAGGCTGTGACAACAGTCCAGGGTGATGCTGAAGGCTGGAGAGTGCTCACTCTGGGTCCATTCGGAAGGCAAAGCGGACAGGATTTGCTGATGGGCTGGACTTGGGAAATGACAGAGAGAGGGAAGACCAGGATGAGTGCAAGCCTTCAGCCCACGTGAGAGGGGCGGAGCCGCTACTGTCTGAAGTGGGGGGCTGCAGCAGGACCGATTACTGGGGGTGCTGCAGGAGTGTGATGGGCTGCATGTGGTTGTGGACAGGGGAAGCTCTGATGCTTAGTGAGCAGCTCGCCACTGCCGCCTTCCTGAAATATGTTCTTCATTCAGCCTCCAAAACACAGGTCTCAAGTCCCCTCCCACTTCACTGGCCACCTCTCAACCTCCTCCGCTCCCTCGCCTCTAAAGGACTACTAAGTATCCAAACAGAGGTGTCAAGAAGTCAGTCAGATACAGCCAAGTAAAGAGTGTTTCAAAAAGAGGGGAGGGAGTAATTGGCTTGTGTCATAGCAAACGACTGCTGGAGAAAGATGAGGGCAAGGACTGACATGGGGATTGGCAAATGCAAGGTCATGGGTGACAGGCCAAGAAAAACTGGAATTTGATTACTCCTAGAGGGAAGAATGGAGGAAATACATACTTTCTAGAATCACTGTAGGAAAAGCTTCCTCCTTTAGCACAAACCATAAATAAAGTCCTTTTTCTTTTCCCAATCAGGGAAGTTGCTAAGTATATGCCAAAGCCTGGGCATAATTCATTCCTAGACAGACGTGTTTCACAGCCCAGACGGAAGTGGGAGGCACACAGAGGTGGGAAAGGAGACCTCAGCACCCTTATGGGAGTGAAATGCCACCAATCCCTTTGCCTCAAATTCACCCACACTACTCACCCACTATCCTGCCCCCACAAGACTTCTTAGTACATTCCAGATAGAGCTTCACAAGAGACGGCATAATGAATATTTGATTATTTTAATTTAAAAAAAAAATACGCCCAAGTCTCTGGGCAATAAGCTGAAATACAAAAACAAAAAAAAAGTAGCATGTGCATGTTAGTTACACACTTTGCTGACATGCAGGCAAAGGTCCTGCAGAAATTTCCACATTACCTCCCCTTTTTCCAGAAGTCCCTACTGAAATGAGGAGGAAACTGAGGCACACGGGTAAAGGGACGGGGCTGAGGTCAGAATGCCAGGAGAGACAGACAGGAAGTAGGCCCGGGAAATCCTGACAGTCTACCCAAAATGCTACCCAGGGTGCAATTCTGTGGCTACTCCCAGGAGAAAAAGCTAGTGTCGTCTTCCAAGTGAGCAGCAGTACCACAGCTGTGGGCAGCTGGCCCTCATGTGCTGCCTGGTGATGCGAGCTAGAAGCCAGCAGACGGGCCTCCCCACAGCTCGGGCCCTCCTGCCTGCCTCCAACGGCCGGTCCTCACTACGAAGCCCAGCCCTCCTTGCGGAACACCAGCCGCACGGCCTCATCCACATCATTCACAACGTGCGATGCCTCTATGAGCCCTGGGCTGAAGCTGAAGTCTCGGTGCCCGTGGAAGGGAGGCTCGTCTCCGCCCTGGGCAGGCTGTGTGGAGCCTGGGGCCTCGGGGCTGTACACGCCAGTGCACACCAGGATGGAGGCGCAGCTCTGAGCTGCTGAGGGCTGCTGCTTCCACAGCTCACCGAACCCCAGCTCCTTTGCTCTATCATGCTGCGTCATCTGCAGGTACCGGTGGAACAGGTTGGCACCATAGACATCAGACATAGGGTTATCACTGGCAGGGGCAGCCATGCCGGAAAAGGAAAGAAGAAAAAACCCAAGTTCAGTGTTGTATGGCACAGAGCGCAGCAGACAACTGTGGGGCGAGGAGTGTGTGTCAGCTACAGGGAAACAAGGGCCGGGAGAAGGGGGAGGCCAGGAGGGGTCCTGACAGGGTGGAGGAGATGGACAGAGCTTACCCTACAGCGTAGAGCTTCTCGATGGGGGCCGCCCAGCCTCGCCTCTCCGCCTGCTGCCTGATCAGGTCCTCTGCATACTGGTAAGTGAGGATGCTGGGTTTGCCCATCAGGCCCTCGTATCTCAGCTCTCTGCCTGTCACTTTGTGGTAAATGGTTTCCAGGCACAACAGAAAGGTGCCGTGGCCAAACCTGCCAGAGAAGACAGCTCAGCAGCTCAGTCTTCCCTCCTGGGCTCTTCTAGGCCATCCGCCATTCTCTAAGCAGAACCCGACACACCAACCTTTCACTCCAGGGCCCCAGTGGTGACAGCTCAAAATGAAATTACTTTTATCTAGTAAGAATTACACTCATTACCTACATTTATGACCTGCTATTATCTGATAGCATTTCCTGAGCACTGTTCTAGCACTGGGGATGACATATCACATTTAACTCTCAGAAAAACCCCAGGAGACCATTCTTCTCATTTTACAAGTGAGGAAATTAAGTCACAAAGAGATTAAGTGACTTGCCCCAGGTGAAAGTGTTAGGGTTACATCCCAGGCATTTGGACTCCAGAGACCTAAGTTTAAATTCTGCTCTAGATTTGTGGCAGACCACTGGATGCCATTCTCCCCTTATTTCTTGGTGCCAGTTTTCAGCTGAGCATATTGCTACCAGGTGTAAACAGCTGCATCCCCTTCCTCCACTGCAGCTAGGTGTGTAGCCATGTGACTGCACTGTAGCCAGAGTCAATGAAATCAGAAATATTGGACTAAACTTCTAGGAAGTAGCCTTAAAATTGAGGAAGGGATACACTTCTCTACCCTCCCTCTTCCTTCCTGCTGGCTGGAATGCTGGTATGATGGCCGGAGTTCGGGCAGCCATTTTGGATTACGCAGTAAAGTGCTACGCATTGCACAGCAGGAGGCCAAGAGGCCTGTGTGGACAAAGGCTGGAGCTCCCACACAAGCCTTGGGCTGCCTACTAGACCTCTTTCGCATGAGAAAGAAGTAAACTTCTACCTTGTTTAAGATACTTATGCTTTGGGTTTTTATCCTTTGCGGCTAAACCAAATCTGAACTGATACTGCACAATATATTGTTATAGTTCCGTCATTTATTTATATAACAAACTGTTTTCAATTTTTAAATTATTAGATGAAAGATTCATCTCAAATCTGGTTTATAAATTGAAATTTTCCCTTTACTATTCAGCTCACAGCCTATGTGACCAAACCCACTTCAGCTAGTGTCAGAATAACTCTAGGCAGAAAACTTCAATAAAAATTCCTAATCTCAAGCTACAGAAACGTACTTTAAAAGTAACTAGACACAACACCTATTCCCCATCTCTTATGGGCTATTGAGTCTCATGACTTGAGGCCCTGCTGCCCCAATGATGAAACACTCACCCATCTCACTGGGATCAATGGCATGAAAGAAAACTAGACTTTGGCCTTGCAGATAAGAGCAGCCAAACAGTACATCGCAGCCATCAGCTGCCCTTCCAAGAAAGCACCTCCAGGGTCAGAAAAAGGGCTGTTTATACTGTGCTCAGTCTCAGACAGGGACAGGGCAGGTGAGGTCTACACAGCTGAACAGGGAGTGGGAGCCTGCTCACTACCCGTGTGCCTTTGAGAAAGTCACGTACCCACCGGGTCTGAGTTCTCTGTTCTATACATACATCAGAACAATTGCTGCTTTCCCCTGCCATGACCTCTTAAGGGCAAAAGGAGACAAACAGTGGAAGAATCAATGCCACAGGGTGAAGGCTGGGAAGGAAAAGCAGGTGAATCATTTGCACTGATACATCTCAGAAGCTGACCATCGTTTGGGTTCCTCTAGTCAAAGAGAATTCTGGAGGGCAAGGGCCATTTGTTAAAGATTATCTCAGTACATCTTCAGTGCTCAGTAAGCTGCAGTTTTTGTTTAATAATTAGCACTTGAAGTGAATTTGAAACCCCTCCCAGAAAGCCACCTTACTGCGGCACCTACAGGGCCTACCCCGGGATGGGTCTGAAGGCCCCGAGCATCAAATGACAGTGCGAAACTGTCAGCAGGGCTGCTCGGGCAGCAGCTAGAAGTGGGCCACTAGGGTCGAGGCTGGGGGCTGTGTCCTCACCTGGGCATCTTGGCTTCAGCCATCCAAAGGAGATCCATGTTACTGGCGAGAACAGGGAGATGGGGGTAGGGGGCCGTTGCCACACCAGTCCCAGGGTTCCCATTGCTGAGAAGGACATCCATGATCAGCTGCAGGCTTGTCTCCCAGCGGACTGGCTCCCCAAGGAGCAGCACCCCTTTAAAGAGCAAAGGCACAGGGATGAGGGTGCAGGCCCTCAGCCAGCCCTCTGCAGCAGGCGGGTGGGCGGGCGGCCCTCAGGGGACCTGAGGCCAGCTGGCGCCCCCCCAACCACAAGGTCTTCCCCCACAGTAGTCACGCTGGCAAGGGCACAGTTCCCTGAACCAGCCTTGAAAGACTCACTCACCCATCCACCCAAGGTGACCAAAGCCCAGGGCCCAGGAAAGCACCTCCGAAGGGCTCCCCTGTCACTGTGGCCACTGTACTTCACAGAAGAGGTTAAAAACAAGACAGGCAACAGCGAGTCCAGGCCTGCTTCCTCCTGCTGACTGCCTTTCTCCGCACCACCTGACCCACAGGTACTTGGCAAAGGGCTCCCCTTCCTCAGCCACTTCTCTCTGAGCCCCAGGGGCCCATAAACCTAACAGCCAGGGAAAGGAGATTTGGAGTGACAGACCCAAATTCCAAGGCTGATTCTGTCAACTGTTCCCTGTGACTGTGGGCAAGTTCTTTACCTTCTCTAAGCCTCAACTTCCTTGACTGCTTACTCACAACACCTACTATTGTTAGGAGGATAAAAGTGAGATATTATCAATACTTAACCTGCGCAGGACACACAGGACTCAACAAATGGAAGTTGTAGCGCCAGCTCCGAGACTAGTGAATTGAACCACTGCTGCCTCGGGAGGTGTCCTAGCGGCTGGAGGATGTGTTTTAGCCTCACAATGACTGACACTTGGTGAGGACGGGGAGGGGCCAGGGATGCTGGCTCCTGGGCAAAACCTGCCCCACATCTATTCACATTTGAAAGTGCCCATCTAGCATTTGGTAGGTAAACCACCTCTTTATGCCTAAACCTTAATTCCATTCTATATTTTTGGTAGTTTTAATAAACACTGATTTTTCCAAAAATGCAACTATCACATAAATCAAGAGAAGACTGTACTTTATTTTTTCAAAATTTTACCAAGTGTGAGGAGGGGGGTTATCACTTTGTGAGGGGTGTAAATGTCTAACTATTACACTGTTTTGCACACCTGAAACTAATTTTTTTTTAAAAGGAAAAGAAATTTTACCAAGAGTTATTTTGCAAAATCACTTCACCAATGACAATGCTGCCCCTAATTTCTGAGTCACCAATAAAACACACCTGTATCACATCTAGAAACATATTACCAGTCTGCATTTGTAGCCATAACATTCATGGTGATTCTATGTTTGGTACAATCATTTTACTACTTTACTTTGTCTTTTTGGATAATTATTACATATTGAAATATATATTACCTTACTAAATTTTGTCTTTTTATTTCTCGCTATTACAATTAGGGCTTTATATTAAACTAATTACTTTTTAATATATGTATATGGAAAGATATGTTATCTATGAATTTCATTTCAGGTTAGTAAAGGGGACACTACAATATTTCTGTTACACAAGGAGAGAACTGGGTTTACAGGGGCCAAAGAACACTGGACTAGATTACATCTAGGTACCTTTCTACTGTAAGATTTCCTAAGCTTATGATTTTTCTGGAATAATAAGGCAAGTGACATGGGAAGGAAAGATTATCAACAGATATCTCAGAGGCAATGAGGGGCAGGTCCGAGAGCAAACCCAGGTGCCTAAGGCCTGGTGCTCCCTGGCTACCCTGCTGTCTGCAGGCAAACAGTCATGCTATGACAGCCCTGAGAGGAGGAAGGACAGCCCAGACCCTCGCCCACACAAGGAGATGACCTCAGTACCTTCAATGGCAGGGAAGTCGTTCCTTGGAAGGGGCTGCCAAGAGACAAAGAACAGTCCCATCAATGCAATGGTTACTTTCCACTACCGGCCAATCACACACTGGTTTCCAAAGGGGGGTGAGAGGAAAACTGCATTCCAGGCAGGATCGAAGACCACCCCCCTGGTCCAGCCCAAGCTGAGGAGAAGCCAGAGAGGACTGAGGAAGAAGATTCATGAAGAAAGGTGAAGAGAGAATGACCATGCTGGGGGTACCACAGATGGAGGTCAGCCAGGAGGAAGGGCTGGTCAGCTGTCCTTCTCCAGCAAAGCCAGGAGGCAAGAGACGGGCCAAGCAAGAGTCTAGAATCAGGTAGCTAAAAATGAAGGTGAGCCTATGGAGAAAAGGGAGGCCATCAGGCTGACAGACCATTTCTCTTGATGTCGGATTAGGACCCTCAGTTTACCAACCTCTTCCACTCCTTCCCCAGATTTGCCTCTGCCACTAACCAGCTATGTGACCTGGGGTAAGTCACTTCCCTCATGTGGGGCTCAGTCTCAGAGGTGTTCTGAGAGCTGTTCCAACTGACATTCTGCTTTCCACATACTCTGCATGGTTCTGGGAGAAAGCTCTCAAAATGCTCTATTGAATTGGAAAGCTCCGGAAGAAGGACGACTAGTTATGTAAGTAAAGAAAAGGAAGCCGGTCTGTTTCTGACACATTTCATCACATTCTGACAGTGGTCTGAGTCAAAATGTGGGCCGTGTGATATATGTGGGGTTCCCGTGAGGAAGAAGAGGCCGGGGGTTCCCAAGAGATGGGCGTCACACTCGAGAGGGGCAATGACAGGCCCTGTGACTACTGAGCAGAAGGGAGAAAAAAATCAAACCAGTGGTTCAAATACGAGCCGTGCCCAAAGGAACATGCAGACACTCAGAACCCCCGTTACGATGACCGGCTCCCCACAAAGACAAGTCTTCGTAACACGCTTCAGGATAAAGTAGAGCAGTGACAGATTTAACAAAGGTTAATGATTCTCCCAAGCAACACTGGGAGCGCCAGCTGATAAGCCATAAAGCCACTACCTAGAGGAGCTGCCAGGGATCTGAAAGGTTCTCAGCTCAGCACAAACTGCAGAAAGGAAAGCCCTAGGAGCACGGCACTCCCCTGGGCCACTCCGTATATCTGGGGAACAAATCCCTGGCCAAACATGCCTCTTCACAGAGGCAGCTCTGCGAAACAGACAAGCTGCAGCTCTAAGCAGGAGGGGCTGCAAGGTCAGCAAGAAGAGCCGTGAAGGAACAGCGGACACAAGTGAGCACGAGCCCAGCGCTGCCCTCCTTACCGTGGTCTTTGGCCGCCGCTGAAGGTCCACCATGTCCAGCACGGGGAAGGCCGCCCGCAGCTCGTCCACAGTAACCACGTTCTTGAAGCCCAGTCTAGACCGTGGTCAGGGAAGCAAAGCTGGACAGTGCTGGGGAAAGACGCCTTTAAAGTGAGGGGAACCCACCATTCCTGTTCACACTGCTCCCCAACCCCAGTGAACCCGTGGGCCCCCAGAGCCCCACAAGGAGGGCAGGACGGCAGGCCAGGCAGGGCTGCACTCTCCACAGCGACACGCCAGCAGGCAGTCACAGGGTGCACCCCGGGGCCGGGCGCTGCGCTGGACACTGCTGGGGTGCCCAAAGCCCATCAAATCAGCACTCGGTGAACAGTGCTGCCACTGTGTGCCCAGCAGGTCAAAAGAGGTGACTGTTCGGTGGCCTGAGGAGCTGGACAAAGGGCCTAGAAAAGTTAGAGTTGAACTGAAACTTTAAGATGAATCGGGTTCATCCAGGTTGGGGAGAGGCGGGCCAGCTCCAGGCTTATCCCTCCAAGACCTGCCTCCACTTTACTGTCTTCAATTCCCACTTGCAAACTTAACTGGATGTGGTCTCAGGTTACTCTCAAAATGAATTTCCCAAAAATGATGCCCCATCAGATCACCTGCAGACTGCCCACGGCCCTCACAATAAACTCACTCACTTGCCTGCATTTTCTCCTGCAGTTTCCTACCCCCAGTACACGCTTCCTGTTCTCCTATTCCCCATCCTCCCATCCAGTCTCCTGCTTCAGGGGCCCTCACCATCCCTTCTCGTCCCAGCCTCCTTAACTGCTGCCCCTGCATGGAAAGCCTGAACCCTCGCCTGTGGCACAGCCGTGCCCTCCATGAAGCCACAGTAAGTCCTGCTCCACGGATGTTCCTGTCCCCCCAACACCTGGGACACCCAGAACCTCCCCCGCTCTTTAAGTCTTCAATCCCATGCCATCTGAAATACTCCGCTGTTGTGGACGGGTGTCCTTCCTGCTCCCTCAAATCTGAGCCCCTCAATGAAGTCGCACTCCCACTGCTTCTCCCGGCCCAGCCCCCTTAGAGCCCGGAGCACAGAGCTGGTGACAGGAAGCGCTCCAAGGGGCCTGCAGGAGCAGCAAATAAAGAAGCTGCTTGGGAGCAGGGATAAGTCTTCTGCTTCTCAAGTGTGCACATATCCCAAGGATGAGTTAGTTCACTGTAGATACTTAATTAACACTGACGGGTAAGCTGACGGAGCAAAGCGAAAGCAGTGGTTCCCAAAACTAATTACAGGATCACCGTTTTCTTTCTTAAAATACAGACTGCTTATTTTTATCTCAGACCTAGTGACTCAAGACTCTCCAGGAATCTGTATTTTAAGCTCCCCAGAAGATTCTGATGCAGTGGCCTGGCTTTCGGAAATCACCAGGCACCCCTGAGGGCTGTCTTACCTCCCTCAAAAGCCCCCCAACACCCCATGAACCCTGACACCCCATCTCACAACAGCCCCCCGCAACCATGGGAGGAAAGGCCCCAGCCCTGCCCCTTCCTCTTCAGCCAGAGCGAGAAGCACCAAAAGGATACGCTTGGGCATTTTGCACCAGGGGTCCCTGCCCAGACACTAGCATCCGCTTCCCGTGGTACTGTGAGAAGAGCTTCATGGGGCTGTGAGAGAGAATAACTTGGTCTGGTTCCACCTGTAGGGACAGCCAGGAGACAGAGAACAGAGAAAAGACACACCGTTGAAGGAAAATAATGGGAGACAGGTGGCAGTTTCTTTCACCTACAAAAGAAAAAAAACAAAACACCCAGAAAAAGAAGGGGGGGACAAAGCCCCCCTCCCTAGCTTCTAGAAACTTATCCAAACAGGTGTGAGCACAACGTGTCTGACTTGGCTCTGGCCACACAAACAAGCAAGGAAGAAACGCCACCGGTCATGGCTCTGACCTGCACCAATCCCATCCTGCTCTGCCCTCTGCGGGGCACAAGCTCCACGTGTCTGTTCTCTGTCACTGCCACAGAAACCTACTTCTCACGTGACTGTTTTCAGTTCTACTTAGAGGCTTGGCTTTTCAACACATACTAACTACGACAATGCAGCCTTTTCTCAGAATGATTTTTTTTTTTAAACCCGCTCTGGCAACCACAGAAGGGAACCAGTTTGATGCCTTTACTCCCCGCATTCATCCCCAAGCAGGTTCGCGCCCTCACAATCAGCCACTTTATTTACTCTCTTGGTTCCACAGCACTCTTTCCAAAAACCACACCCATCCTCAGCAGAGCAGAATAAATGTATCAATGCGGGGATGCACGGGGAGCTGCAAGTGGGTGAAGAGGGGCTGCTCTCGGGGCAGCGCAGTATGTCCATCTTATATGAGAAACAGGGCTATTACTTCAGTCCCACCTGGTATATGCAGATTCAGAAAAATGTGACCCTTGCTTTCCAGGGGCTGCCAATCCAAAAGAGACAAGTCTGATGCCCAGGAGAAAAGAAATGGATATAACAACAGTAGGTTGAAAGTGCCAGCTCCGTGGGCAGGACTTTTGTGCTTGGTGGGTATGCAGACATACTTGGAAACAAGGACCCTGTTGATGACACTCTACTCACAGGGCTGGGCTTGAACTTCAAGTTGCATTTCAAGCAGGGGAGAAAGATGTGTGCTGACCCAACTGGCCATTCCCTCGCACCTCTCAACACGGTACTCCAGCCCAAGGAAGAAGGCTCAGTCAGGGCTGGAGTGGGAGCTCCACTGGGAACCAGGTCCCGGGGCTACCACGCCTCAGCTGTCTCCTCACCTTGAAGCCCAGCAGGGCTGACAGCTCCTGGGCTTTGCTGTCTTGTAAGATGTTCCCAGCATTCGTGACAAAGACCACAGGCACCCGCAGCTGCCCCTGGGCATTCAGCAGCCTGCGGAAGGCGTCCAGGGCAGCAGGGATCACTCTGTGACCTCGCACCAGCACTCCATCAATGTCCAGCAGGAACCCAAAGGTAGGCAGGCTCTGCAGAGGGAGGACAGAGCCACCACTGCCTGAGTCTGGAGGCAGAGGGAGGGAGGGAGGGAAAGACGCTGATGAAGGGGGGCTCCGCATCAGCTCTCGGGGAAAATGAGACACGGGATTCTGACAGAGCAAATCCATCTATAACAAAGAATTAGTCCTTTTTCATGTGTTTTTAGACACACAACTATTTTGTTAAAAATTATTTCTGTATAATTATCATAAAGGAATTTTTAAATTGGAAAACAGACATTCAAAATATAATCCAAGCACTTTAACACAACCAATTAATATTTTCCTTTCATCTCTTCTTCTATTCTTATGTTTGTCATGTAGCTACAACTACACTTTACATGTGCAATTTTTCATCTTGTTCTTTTTGCTTGATATACAAGCATTTTTATGTTACAACAGCCTGCATAACCGTCTTTTTAAATTTTATAACAACACACATGCAGTTTAAAAACAACCAGAGATGATATAAAAAGTTTAAGTTTCTTGCCTCCTTCTTCCACCTAATGCTATTCCCTCTCTTACATATTTTCCAGGAATGCTTTACAAATATATAGTAACAATTTCTTATTTTTTAATTAACACACAAATGGCATTATGTTGTACTTTCTTTTCCATCTTACCTTTTTTAGGTAGTATCTTTTGGTTAGTTTTCCACATCAATACATAGCTCTACCTCTTAATCATCACTTCTGGCTCCATAATACTCGTATACTGAGTGAATAATCTACTAACATTATGTTTCCCCTATTTTGGACACTTAGGGTTTTCTACATTTTTGCTACTATAAATAATGCTGTAAGGAACCTCTTCATGCTTGCTGATTTTTCCATATTATGAATTTTTCCTTGAGCTAAATTATTTAATTATTCTTAAAAATCAGTCGAAAGAGTATAAACATTTTAATGACATAACAGCTACTTTCCAAAAACATGTACCAACTCACATGGCCACTAGTAATGCCCTCTACCCTTGCCAATATTGATTTTTACATGTATCAAAAAGTTTGTTAATTATCAAACAACTTAATTTAAAAGTTAAAAAAAATAGTATCTCTCAGCCATAAAAAGAATGAAATCTTACCATTTGCAACAACATGGATGGACCTAGAGAAGATTATGTTAAGTGAAATAAGTCAGACAGAGAAAGACAAATACCAAATGATCTCACTTATATGTGAAATCTAAAGAACAGAATAAACAAGCAAACAAAACAGAAATAGACTCAGAGGTATAGGGAAAAAAAGACTGATGTTGGTCGATGGGAAGGAGGTGGGGATGGGGGAGATGGTGAAGGGATTAGAAACTACAAATCAGTAGTCACAATATAGTCATGGGGATATAAAATACAGTTTGGGGAATAGAATCAACAATATTGTAAAGATCATGTAAGGTGCCAGATGAGCACGGGACTTATCAGGGGGATCACGTCACAGATTGTGTAGATGCCTCACCAATGTGCTATACACCTGAAGCTGAAGCTGAATAATACTGAACGTCAACTGTAATTTAATATACATATATATATACACACGTGTGTGTGTGTGTGTGTGTGTGTGTGTGTAGAGAGACAGTGAGTCACAGGATGCGGAGTACAGTGTAGGGAATACAGTCAGCGGTATTGTAATAGCTATAGACGATGTCAGAGGGGTAAGTAGACTGGGGACAGTCATCACTTTGTGAGGGGTGTAATTGTCTACTACGTTGCTTTGCACACCTGAAACTAAATAAGTAGTATCTCATCTCAATCTCCTTTCTTGGATTTATAAAGTTGAACACTGTTCTTTTTTAAAAAATTCATTCCATTTCTTATTTTATAAACTGTTAACATACAAGGCGTTTTTCAATTGTCAAAAAAAAAAATCAACCTAACCTGTTTGCTATTCTCCTTATCTCGGTGCCAAGTGAAGCCATTCCTACCGCACACACCTACTCTGCGCACAGGACCCCTCTGTTAGGAGCAACCCAGGACACACACAAACTGCGCTCCAGCCCCTCGCTTTTTAGCTGGCGTAAAAGAACAGACAACTAGCCTAGGAAACACAAAGTCACTAAATTGCAGCATTTCTGCAAGTGCAAATCAATCCTAAGTATGTAAGTTCTGAGTAAACAGAGGCCGTTTTTAGAAGAGGACTCTGAGCTAGGCAGGGAGAGCTCTGAACACACGCGCTTACTGACAAGCATGTGTTGGAGCCCCATCAGCACACGCGGGACAAGCACCCACACAGCTCAGTGGGGAGACACAGGCAGCACACGGCCTCTAGCAAGCATTGCATTCGGTGATGAAGGGAAGTGAGGGGCTCGGACAGCCTGCCTCAGGGGTCTGACCACCACAGGTCAGTACAAGGACTTTGAAGCAGGAAAACGGCATCATCAGACGTGTGCTGTTGAAAAACCTTGGCTGCAGGGTGAAGAATGGATCGAGTGGACTGGGAGAGTCAAGGTGGGACCAAGGGGGCAGATCATACACAGGAGGCAGAACAGCCAGGCCTGGTAACAACCAGATGCAGGGCGGAGGGACAGCCTCTGGGAACGTGGGAGAGTGAATGCTGGTATCACTCACTGACCCAGGGAACTGGAGGAGCAGCAGCTGGGTGGCTGATGGGCAGACACGTCCCACTTCAGGCCTGCAGGAAAGAAAACCCAGAAGGTCTCAGCTCTCAGAGACAGCTGCAATTTGAGAGCAGAGAGGAGAGCCCGAGAAGCACAAGCACAGAGCGAGCAGAAGTGAGGCTCACAGAGAACCAGGGAGAACATGACCGTTTAAGGACAGGACATGTAAGAGTCACCAGCAAAAGAGCGAGGAGCGGCAGTCAGCGTGAGCAGGAAAAGCAAGAGCTAGCAGCAGTCAGAGCTCTTCAGGGGCCAAACAGCACCACCTCAGAACAGGGAAGGGATCAGGAGGGACGAGGCCGCCCACACTTCCTGCCAGCCCCCAGCCACGCGAGCTCCGGTTCTTCTGTGTACTCGCTGCACTCATGCACACTGAGTGGCCCTCAGGATCTCTGCCACCCCTCCCTGTTCCTCCACAAACCCCACTAAAATGGGGGTCCTAACCTGAGGTCCACGGACAGATTTCAGGGTGGCCATAAAACCCCTTAAAACTCTATGGATTTTTTCTGGATAAAGGAACCATAGCTCTTTTCCAATTCCATCATCTTATTCTTCTCAAAAAGAATCACCACAGGGGTCTACAGGAAGAGGGGGTGTGACCTGCCTTCAAACCCCCATATCTGGCCCAGTGCTTAGACCCTGTAGATGCTCAGTAAAGGTTGACTGAATGTTGTATACCCCAAAGGATGAAGGGTTAGGGTGAAATCAGGCACTTTCCCCTTTAGGCACTTCCTGACCATCCTACCCCTCCCAAGGGAAGAGTTAGTGACTCTTAGAATGCAGGTCCCCTGAGGTAAGTAAGGCCTGTGTCATTCTAGCCCACATCTGCCTTTTCTCTTGCGTAGTATGGACACAGCGTATACTGTTCTGAAAGTTTAAATGTAAAAGTCATGTGCCTATAATTTTGAGACAATCAGGGAAAATTTTTAAAGGACTGGATTTTAAGTAATATTAAGGAATTACTAATATTGTTAGGTATGATCATGGCATTGTGATTATATTCAAAATGTCCTTATTTTCTTAGAAGTACACACAGAATTTAGGGTTGAAATGACACGCAGTCAGGAATTTGTTTTAAAATCTTAGACAAACACACACACACAAAAGGGTTGGGGGAGGAGATGAGCAAAACGTTAGTGACTGCTGAGCCTGGAAGATGGGTCTATGGAGTTCACAATACAGTTAAGTCTGCACTTACCATCAGTAGGTACTGACTTTAAGCAAATGACAATGAAACCAGTTCCACCAAAGACTGATTGATATTAACAAGAGTTAAGTTCCAACACCACCTCCTCAACCTTGTGATGAAATGTCATTCAAGAATCTGCTGTACCATTCTGTTTTTGGATTTCTGAAAACTTACATAGTTACCTACATAGTTAAAAAAAATGAAACAGTTCCGTGCTGATGACTGCAAAATTTAATGGTCGTAAGTGGTCTTAGCTTACTGGCCTTAAATTTGACTATTCTAGTCATAAGATTTGCTCTCGTAGACAAGAATCCTCAGTCCCTGCTACTTAGATCAGGAAGGTTTTCAGGACAATTCAGCAACATCCTTGAGAGTCCCTCATCTCTAACCTATATAGTGAGTAATCACTACCTCCCACCCGCAGGAGAATGTACACAGAGAACCGCGCACTCAGCAAAACAGAAAGTAAAGGTACACGTCAACTGTACCAAACGTGCCACACAAACGTTAAGATGTTCATAAAAGGACACTGTGGGGAGGGGGTAATATGGGACTTTTCTTTCCGCTCGATTTTTCTATAAACCTAAAAACTGCTATAAAAAATAAACTCTATTACTTTTTTTTTAAGTGAAGGTATAAAAAAAGAAACAAAAAAATAGTAGAATAAAAGAAAAAAGTGAAGGTACCTAGAGAAAAGAACAAAGGGATAATTTTTTTCTTTTCATTTTTTTTCTATTTTTCTTTTAATTCTCTAATCTGTATTCTGATTTTCCTTCTCTATCACTTGATATATTTTTTTTAACTAGTCTTGGGTATTGGGCCATATCCTCTAATTAAAGTTCATATTGTGGCAGTGATAAAACGTGTGGTTTTAAGATTAATTTGAAATGGACTAAGATGTTCCTTTGTGTCGTTGCTTCTGATCTAGAACAGCATTACAACTATAGTCCATTTCACTGTCCCCTCCAACACTTTCCACATTTGCAGTAACTTACTATATGCCAGTCACTGTGCAGAGTACTCTACATTTATCACAAAAAGTACCATACATATATTCTCGTAAAAACACTGCATAGTACGCAAGACCTCCATTACATATATTGGAAACTGAAGCTTAGAAAGCTATGTAATTTGCCTTAGGTCAAATAGCCAGGAAACGGTACAGGCAGGATTCAATTCTAAAGCTAATACTTCTTAAATTCTATGATATATTTCATCCCTTTCTTCCCTTTTTCTACTCTTTCTATCAGAAAGGTCACTCAGAGATATTTCAGAACCTGCAAAAACGGTAGAATCAATAGTTGTAAATAATAGCAATAATTGTTTATGTCATTGGTTTACAAAGTCCTTTTATCAACATATTCTCATTCCATGCTTCCAGCTTGGCCACTTTTAGCTTTGTGACCCTGGCCAAGTCACCTAACTTCTTTCAATCTTGGTTGTTCCATATGGAAAACGATTACAATAACACAGCTGTTAAGAGCTAGAACTCTGGCACCAGATTCCGCCACTTATCAGCTATGTGCCCTTGGACAAGTTGCTTAATATCTCTCTGCCTCAGTTCCCCCATCTGTAAAATGGGAAAAATAATAGTACTTACCTCACAGAGTTGTTATGAAAATTATACGAATTAATAATTGTAAAGTACTCAGAATCGTGTCTGGCAGTAACTAAATGCTATGTGTTTTTTAAAATGAAAAATTTAAAATACATCAAAGGGCTACTGTGAAAGCGTTATACAGATGTAAAATATTATCACTATTACATATGGACATTGTGAATTTAGAAGACAAAGTGATTCCCTTTATGAAAAGGCAAAATGGTCCAGGGGAAAGTGAGGGTGAGTGGCTCAGAGCCCTGACACAGTTGTCTACCAGCTATTTAACCTTTTAAAAAAGTATTAAAAACTTGACTGCAAGCTTCAGCTTCCTTACTAACACCAGCATAATACCCACCTCCAAAGTTGAGAGAATTATTAATAGATACGACTGAAGTTCGTGCCACAAATTAGGGCCCCTGTGCCAGTTTTCCTCTCGCCTCCCAGATCTTTCCTTACACTCTACACGTAACAGCTGCTCATACAAGCAGGTCCACAAGCGAATGGGACCAAAGGGAAAAAAACCCCACAAAACCCACACTCATCTCTGGGGTGTCTGTCCCCTTATAGGTGCTGCTCCCGGAGGGGAGTCCATCGCGAGTCCCCAAATCGCTTTCATATGTAGTTGAAAATCGTAACCAAACGGTTCTCAACATGGAATCAAAGAGGAAGTGCAGAAATCACACCCCGGCCAGAAAAATAGTTAGAAGAAACTGCAGAGTAACTTGAGGGAGGAAGCGCGGCACGATGCCAAGAGACAATCTCGGTGCGCCTTTTGGGTCTATTTTGTTCAAGCTCCGGCTGCAGTCCGTTTTCGTCCAGGACAAAGACGACAAATCGCCCGAGTCTGGGGGAAGCAGAGCGCGCAGGGGACTTTGTGCTCAAGGCAAGCACGAAGCGCACTTGAGGTCACTTGCCTCATCAAGACCATTTCCTGGGAGGCCCGGGATGCTGGAGCGGCTCGGCCGGCCGTCCCTCCCTCCCGCCGCTCCCGGCCTCACCACAAACCTGTGGACCGGCTCACCTGCGCGGTCCTCACCTGAGCGGGGCCCACAGCGTAGCCCTTCCCGGGGCAAAGGCCCCGGAGCCCCGCGGCCGCGTACGCCGCCCGCCGCCAGAGCCAGGGCACTGCACGGACCGCGGAGAAGGAGCCAAACACAGCCATCGGGCCGTCGCTGACGCGCACGTGCGCACTGCGCTGGTCCCTCCTGTGGCCGCCCCCGCCGCGCATCCAGTCAGAGGCCGGTGGCACCCGGGGCCTCTCGGGAGTTGTAGTCCCTCGTGCGTGTCCGGGACCACTGCCCCGCGCGGGGCGGAGCAGCGATAAGGCGCAAGTTCTGGCCGCTTTGTAAACAGAAACTTGGGGTCAGCAGCCTTCTGTGCACTGTTAGCACGGCCTATGTTACCTGAGGACGTCCTGGATAGTAGGTTTCAGACCTACGTCCTTGATGACTTTTCGGGGAGGGAACTTATGTGAAGGGAAACTAAGCCTTGATTAGGAGGAAAGAGTGCGAGACCAAACTTTCTATTGATGTTCAAGTCCCCAATCAAGGAATGCTTGTCGGATGCCAATTGTTAATTCTTGTATTTTTTCAGTAAATATTCACTGTAGTCCTCCTTACTGTTGGGCTCTATGCTTATGCCTGGAGAAACTATATGCATAAGTAATCCACCAAACCTTCCACTTTGTAGCGTGGTTAAGATAAGACTGTATAATACAAGGTCCTGAGAGAGAGTGGGATAACAAAACATCTACTGAGCACAGCTGGGAGTTCCCGCCACTTGAAATGTGTGGGATGCCCCCTTCCAGACACTTTGACCTGTCCCTGGATGTAGTTATACTAAGAATAGATGAACCTACAATGTATGTAACACTAGGAGGAGGACGGGAGGTGGCACCAGGAATGAACAGGAACTCTGCTAACTCAGAGGTTCCCAATACCCTTTGGTCCTCAGCTTCGAAGGCTAAGATTTTTTTGTTTCGTTTTTTTTTTTAGAACTACTCTCTTAGCAACTTTCAAACAAACAATACAGAATTATTCACTATAGTCACCATGCTGTACTTTTCATCTACAGGACTTAATTTATTTATAACTGGAAGTTGGAACACTTTGATCCATTTCACCCACCTCTAACTGTTCTCCTGTTCTCTGTATCTATGAGCTTAGTTTTAGGGGGTTTTGTTTGTTTGTTTGTTTTAGATTCCACAGATAAGAGAGGTCATACAGTATTTGTCTTTCTCTGTCTGACTTGTTTAACTTAGCATAATGCCCTCAAGGTCCATCCATGTTGTCACAAATGTTCGTTCTCTTTTATTGTTGAATAATGTGTGTATATATATATATATATATATGCCAACAAAAGTGATGTTATCTTAAAATGTGTACACATTTTTTGGCACCCTCTGAAAATATATATATATATATATATATATATATATATATATACACATATATGTATACACCATATTTTATTTTTTCAATTTATTTTAAGTTTTTAAGATTTTTATTAAAATATAGCTAACATGGGCCGGCCCGGTGGCTCAGGCGGTTAGAGCTCCATGCTCCTAACTCCGAAGACTGCAGGTTCAATTCCCACATGGGCCAGTGTGCTCTCAACCACAAGGTTGCCAGTTCAATTCCTCAAGTCCCGCAAGGGATGGTGGGCAGCGCCCCCTACAACTAAGATTGAACACAGCACCTTGAAGTGAGCTGCTGCTGAGCTCCCAGATGGCTCAGTTGGTTGAGGTGCGTCCTCTCAACCACAAGGTTGCAGGTTCGACTCCCGCAAGGGATGGTGGGCTGCGCCCCCTGCAACTAGCAAAAGGCAACTGGACCTGGAGCTGAGCTGCACCCTCCACAACTAAGACTGAAAGGACAACTTGAAGCTGAACGGCACCCTCCACAATTAAGATTGAAATTTGACTTGGAAAAAAGTCCTGGAAGTACACACTGTTCCCCAACAAAAAGTCCTGTTTCCCTTCCCCAATAAAATCTTAAAAAAAAAAAAAAAAAAAAAAAAATATATATATATATATATATATATATATATATATATATAATACTTTATTATATTAGTTTCAGGTGTAAACTATACCGTGTTTCCCCAAAAATAAGACCTAGCTGGACAATCAGCTCTAATACATCTTTTGGAGCAAAAATTAATATAAGACCCGGTCTTATTCTACTGTAATATAAGACACAGTCTTATTTTACTGTAATATGAGACCCAGTCTTATATAATAGAATATAAGACCGGGTCTTATGTTAATTTTTGCTCCAAAAGATGCATTAGAGCTGATTGTCCGGCTAGGTATTATTTTCGGGGAAACAGGGTAGTTAGTCAACATTTATATACCTAAAGAAGTGATCATCATAAATCCAGCAACCATGTGACACTGTAGCACATTATCACAATATTATTGACTATATTCCCTATACTGTACATTACACCCCTATAACTTATTTGTTTTATACCCGGAAATTTGGACCTCTTATTCCCCCCTTTTTTCAATTACATTTGACATTCAATATTATTTTATATTAATTTCAGGTGTACAGAATAGTGGTTAAACATTTGTGTAATTTAAGAAATTATCTCCCTGAGAACTGATTCTGGGTGGTGAACACACAGTGGGATTTATAGATGATGTAATACAGAATTGTACATCTGAAATCTATGTAACTTTTCTAACAATTGTCACCCCAATAAACTTTAATTTTAAAAAAAGAAAGAAAGAAAGAAATGATCTCCCTGACTAGTCTACTACTCACCTGGCACTATACGTAGTTATTACCATATTATTGACTATATTTCCTGTGCTTTACTTTACATCACCATAACTATTTTGTAACTACCAATTTGTACTTCTTAATCCCTTCCTTTTTTTCATTCATCCCCAGCCCTCCTCCCATCTGGCAACCATCAATATGTTCTCTGCATCTATGAGTTTCTTTCTGTTTTGTTTCTTTCTGTTTTGTTTGTTTATTTTGTTCTTTAGATTCCACATAAAAGTGAAATCACATTGCATTTGTTTTTCTCTGTCTGACATACTCCACATGGCACAATAGCCCCCAGGTCCACCCATGCAGCCACAGATGGAAAGAAACCATTTCCTCCCCTGACTGAGCGATATTCCACTGTATATACGAAGTCAGACCATTAAGTTCGTGAACTCATCCTAGAAAAAGTGCTACATCCCTCATTGCTGAATATCACTACGGTCACCTTCAAAGTACTCCACTTGTGAAGCTATGCACCAACACCAGCACCTAGTCCTTCAAAGCAATTTTGGAACTCTTTTTCTGAAATGGCCATCAGAGCTGTTGTCATATTATGCTTGATGTCCTGAATGTCATAAAAAATGTCTTCCTTTCAGTATTTCCTTTATCTTTGGGGAAAGAAAGAAGTCCTTGGGGGCCAGATCAGGTGAGTAGGGAGGGTGCTCCAATACGGTTATTTGTTTACTGGCTAAAAACTCCCTCACAGACAGTGCCGTGTGAGCTGGTGCATTGTCATGATGCAAGAGCCATGAATTGTTGGTGAAAAGTTCAGGTCGTTTAACTTTTGTACGCAGCCTTTTCAGCACTTCCAAATAGTACACCTGGTTAACTGTTTGTCCAGTTGGTACAAATTCATAATGAATAATCCCTCTGATATCAAAAAAGGATTGCAACAACTTCATGAACTTAATTGTCAGACCTCATTCGTACCACCTCCTCTTTACCCATTCTTCCATCAGACTACACTGCTTTTCACAGCCAGATGTTGTGGGGACTCCTCTTCCTAGCACCAGTATTCTGGGCTGGGGAGGCGGGTGTGGGGCTGGGGTCCCTCGTTCCTATGAGGAGAACCTCCATGCCTGAGATGTCCCCTCAGTTCTAAACCACCTCACAGAGGTTTGGGGTTCGCCAGTTTCACGTCTCTGCCCCTCCTACCAGTCTCGACAAGGCTTCTTTTTTATATCCTTAATTATAAAACTTCCATGTAGCCAGATTTCAGGTGGTTCTCCAGGTTGATTGTTCTATAATTTAGTTGTAATTTTCATTTGCTCACAGAAAGAAGCAGGCACAATGTTTATCTACTCTGCCATCTTGGATCTCCTCCTATACCACAATTTCTTTATCTAGTCATCCACGGATTGGCACTTAAATTGTTTCCATATCTTGGCTATTGTAAATAATGCTACACATGGGAGTGCACACGTCTTTTTAGTTAGTGTTTTTGTTTTCTTCTGATAAGTAAATACCTAGACGTAGAATTGTTGATTGTGGGATCATATGGTAATTCTATTTTTAAATTTTTGGGGAACCTCCATATTGTTTTTATTCCCACCAGCAGTATACAAGTGTTCCCTTTTCTCCATATCCTCACCAATACTTGTTATTTCTTATCTTTTTTATAATAACCATTCTAACAAAAGTGAGTGATATTTTATTGTAGTTTTGATTTACATTTCCCTGATTATTAGTGATGCTGAGCATCTTCTCATGTACCTGTTGGCCATCTGCAAGTCCTCTTTGAAAAAATATCTATTCAGATCCTCTGCCCATTTTGAAATCAGATTGTTTGGGGTGTTTTTTTGTTGTTGTTGTTTTTGTTGTTACTGCTATTGAGTTGTATGAGCTCTTTATATATTTTGGATATTAACCCCTTATCAGATATATGATTTGCAAATATTTTCTCCCTTTCACTGGTTGCCTTTTTATTTTGTTAATGGTTTCCTTTGCTGTGCAGAAGCTTTTTAGCTTAATGCAGTCCCACTTGTTTGTTTTTGCTTTTGTTGCCTTTGGTTCTAGTGTCAAATCCAAAAAATCATTGCCAAGACCAATGTCAAGGAACTCATCACCTACGTTTTCTTCTAGTTTTATGGTTTCAGGTTTTACATTCAAGTCTTTAATCCATTTTGAGTTAATTTGTCTGTTTGATGTAAGATAATGGTCCAGTTTCATCTTTTACAGGATCATTTATTGAAAAGACTGTCATTTCCCTATTGTAAATTCTTGGCTCCTTTGTCATAGATTAATTGACTGTATATGCGTAAGTTTATTTCTGGGCTCTCCGTTCTGCTCCACTGATCTATGTGTCTTTTCTCTGTCAATACCATACTGTTTTGATTACTATTGCTTTGCAATATAGTTTGAAATCAGAAAGCATTATGCCTCCAGCTTTGTTCTTTCTCAAGATTGCTTTGGCTCTTTGGGGTCTTTTGCTGTTTCACACAAATTTTGGGATTGTTTGTTCTATTTCTGTGCAAAATGCCACTGGAATTTTGTCGCATCCAGCACATGGGCAGTGAGAGAATGAGAAGGGGCGGCAAATGGTTAAGAAAGAAACAGAAATCAAGAAAGTTTTGAAACAGGGGCCAAGGGTCTCACAGCCTCAAAGGACTGAGAGCCTCGAATCGGGCCACCTTGTGGCTTTTATTGATGCACATACAAGGAAGTAGCATTGTTTTTTCCATGGGCTGTGAGTCTCATACATGATACCAGAAAACTGGTTCAAACCAATCACCTTGCCTTTCGAAAGTCCCATGATGTATAAATAATTGTTGTTTGTACCTCCCCAGGGGAAAAAACCTTTATGCTGAAACTTGCTGAGATGGAGAACTGATGTTATCACATCTAGAACCACTTTCCAAGCAGGTTGTGGGAAGGAATACAGCCACAGAGGCAGAAGCTCTCCTTAGATGGGGGAAGGTGGAGGTCTATGCCCACCTCTAGCAACCCCATGAATTCTCCTGGTGGTCCCTACATGACTGTGCCTGTCTTAGGTTGTTCCTTTCTTGAGGAATCTTACCCGTCATTGGCTAGCCAGCCATCCTTTGGGGCCAAACAAGGAGATGGCATAAAGGTGAAGCAATGTCCCTGAGGGGAATAGTCTCACAGACTGTTCTTTCTTTTTGGGGGTAGGCACGAGGAGACATACGGCCAGGCAGCTGCATGACAAAATAATTTCTGTAAGAATTGCATTGAATCTGTAGATTGCCTTGGGTATTATGGACATTTTAACAATATTAATTTTTCTAATCCAAAAGCATGGAATGTCTTTCCATTTATTTGTGTCTTCTTCAATTTCTTCCATCAATGTCTTACAGTTTTCAGTGTACAAGTCTTTTACTTCTTTGGTTAAATTTATTCCTATGTATTTAATTCTTTTTGATGCAGTTGTAAATGGAACTGTTTTCTTAATTTCTCTTTCTTTTCTTTTTTTTAATTAAATTTATTGGGGTGACAATTGTTAGTAAAATTACATAGATTTCAGGTGTACAATTCTGTATTACATCATCTATAAATCCCATTGTGTGTTCATCACCCAGAGTCAGTTCTCCTTCCATCACCATATATTCGATCTCCCTTACCCTCATCTCCCACCCCCCACCCCCCACCCCTCTTACCCTCTGGCAACCACTAAACTATTATCTGTGTCTATAAGTTTCTGTTTCTCATTTGTTTGTCTTGTTCTTTTGTTGTTTTTGGTTTATATACCACATATCAGTGAAATCACATGGTTCTCTGCTTTTTCTGTCTAACTTATTTCGCTCAGCATTACTCTCTCAAGATCCATCCATGTTGTCACAAATGTTCCTATATCATCTTTTCTTACCGCCGAATAGTATTCCATTGTGTATATATACCACAACTTCTTTATCCATTCATCTATCGAAGGACATTTTGGTTGTTTCCATGTCTTGGCCACCGTAAACAAAGCTGCAATGAACATTGGAGCACACGTGTCTTTATCTCTAAATGTTTTCAGATTTTTTGGGTAGATACCCAGGAGAGGGATTGCTGGGTCATATGGCAATGCTATTCGTAATTTTTTGAGGAACCTCCACACTGCCTTCCATAATGGCTGCACCAGTCTGCATTCCCACCAACAGTGTATGAGGGTTCCTTTTTCCCCACAGCCTCTCCAACATTTGTTACTATTTGTCTTGTTGATGATAGCCATTCTGACTGGGGTGAGGTGATATCTCATTGTGGTTTTTATTTGCATTTCTCTGATGATTAGTGATGTTGAGCATTTTTTCATATGTCTATTTGCCATTTGTATGTCCTCTTTGGAGAAATGTTTCTTCAAGTCCTCTGCCCATTTTTCAATTGGGTTGTTTGTTTTTTTGTTGTTGAGTTGCATGAGTTCCTTATATATTCTGGATACTAGCCCCTTATCGGAGGCACTGTTTGCAAAAATCTTCTCCCATTCAGTTGGTGGCCTCTTTATTTTGTCAATGGTTTCTTTTGCTGTGCAGAAGCTTTTAAGTTTCATATAGTCCCATTCATTTATTTTAGCTTTTACTTCCATTGCCTTTGGAGTCAAGTTCATAAAATGCTCTTTGAACCCAAGGTCCATAAGTTTAGTACCTATGTTTTCTTCTATGCAGTTTATTGTGTCAGGTCTTATGCTTAAGTCTTTGATCCATTTTGAATTAACTTTGGTACATGGTGACAGATAGCAGTCCAGTTTCATTCTTTTGCACGTGGCCATCCAATTCTCCCAGCACCATTTATTGAAGAGGCTGTCTTTGCTCCATTGTATGTTTTTAACTTCTTTATCAAAAATTATCTGTCTATATTTATGTGGTTTTATTTCTGGGTTCTCAATTCTATTCCATTGGTCTATGTGTCTGTTTTTCTGCCAATACCATGCTGTTTTGATTATTGTAGCCCTGTAGTACAAGCCAAAGTCAGGAAGTGTGATACCTCCATTATTGTTCTTTTTCCTTAAGATTGCTTTGGCTATTCGGGGTCTTTTGTGGTTCCAAACAAATCTGATGATTTTTTGTTCTATTTCTTTAAAATATGCCATTGGGATTTTGATGGGGATTGCATTGAATCTGTATATTGCTTTGGGTAATATGGCCATTTTAACTATGTTGATTCTTCCAATTAATTTCTCTTTCTGATAATTCATTATTAGTGTATAAAATTGGAACAGATTTCTGTATATTGATTCTGTATCCTGCAACTTGCTGAATTCATTTATTAATTCTATTAGTTTTTTGGTGGTCATTAGGGTTTTCTGTATATAATATCATGTCATCTGCAGATAATGAGAGTTTCACTTCTTTCCAATGTAGATGCCTTTTATTTCTTTTTCTTGTTTGATTGCTATGGCTAGAACTTCTAATACTATGTTGAATAGAAGTGATATAGCAGGCATCCTTCTCTTGTTCTTGATCTTACAAGAAAAACTTTTAGCTTTTCACCATTGAGTATGGTGTCCGCTGTGAGCTTGTCATACATGGCCTTTATTATGTTGAGGTACATTCCCTTTGCACCCACTTTGTTTTGTCCAATGCTGTTTCTGCATCTATTGAGATGATCATATGGTTTTTTTAATATTTCATTTTGTTAATGTGGTATATCATTGATTAGTTTGTAGATGTTGAAAGCATTTTTGTATTCCTGGAATAAACCTCACTTGATCACGGTATATGATCCATTTAATGTATTGTTGAATTTGCTTCGCTAATATTTAGTGGAGGGGGCCTGCCCAGTGACTCAGGTGGTTGGAGCACCATGCTCCTAATGCCGAGGTCACCGGTTCTATTCCCACCTGGGCCAATGAGCTACGCCCTATACAGCTAAGATTGTGACCAACGAGCTCTCCCTGGAGCTGAGCTGCTGTGAGTAGCCAGATGTCGGTGTGGGTTGCTGCCACCAGCTACCGTGTGCTGCCATAAGTGGCCAGTGGCCAGCGTGAGCGGCTGGCAGCCCACGAGAGCTGCTGTGAGCGGCTGACCACAAGGCTCATAATACCAGCATGGGCCAGAGAGCTGTGTCCTACACAGTAAGACTGAGAAACAACAACTTGAATTGGAGTGGCAGAGAGAGGCGGAAGAAGAGGGGGAAAAAATTTTATTGTTGAGGATTTTTTCATCTATGTTCATCAAGAATATTGATAGTGTGTGTATGTGTGTGTGTGTGTGTGTGTGTGTGTGGTGTCTTGTCTGGTTTTGGTATCAGGGTAATGTTGGCCTCATAAAATTAGTTTGGAAGTGTTCCCTCTTCTATTTTTTGTAAGAGTTTTAAAAGGATTGGTATTAATTCTTTGAATGTTTGGTAGAATTAACCAGTAAAGCCATCTTGTCCTGGACTTACGTTTGTTGGGAGTTTTTTGATTACTGATTCAATCTCCTCACTAGTTATTGTTCTGTTCAGATTTTCTGTTTCTTCATTATTCAGTTTTTGAAGGTTGTATGTTTCTAGGAATTTATCCATTTCTTTTAGGTTTTCCAATTTGTTGGCATATAATTGTTTATAGTAGTCTCTTACGATCTTTTGTACTTTCTGGTATCAGAAAGTACAAAAATAACACCTCCACTTTTATTTCCGATTTTATTTATTTGAGTTCTCTCTTTTTATTTTTGATAAGTCTAGCTAAAGGTTTGTCAATTTTGTTTATCATTTGAAAGAATCAGCTCTTGTTTTCATTGATCTTTTCTATTGTTTTTTTTAGTCTTTATTTCATTTATTTTGGCACTGACCTTTGTTATTTCCTCCTTTCTACTGGCTTTGGCCTTCATTTCGTCTTCTTTTTCTAGTTCCTTGAGGTGTAAAGTTAGGACGTTTATTTGAGATTTTTCTTGTTTCTTAAGGTAGGAATTTATTACGATGAACTTCCCTCTTAGAACTGCTTTTGTTGCATCTCATAAGTTTTGGCATGTTCTATTTTCATATGTCTCAAGGTAGTTTTGATTACTCTTTTGATTTCTTCACTGATCCATTGGTTGCTCTCTAGCATGTTGTTTAATGTCCACATATTTGTGAATTTTCCTGTTTTCTTCTTTTTTTTCTTTCTTTCTTTCTTTCTTTCTTTTTTTTTTTTTAATTGGGGAAGGAGAACAGGACTTTATTGGGGAAAAGTGTGTATTTCCAGGATTTTTTCCAAGTCAAATTGTTGTCCTTTCAATTGTAGTTGTTGAGGGTGCAGCTCAGTTCCAGGTCCAGTTGCCGTTGTTAGTTGCAGGGGGCGGAGCCCACCATCCCTTGTGGGAGTCGAACCGGCAACCTTGTGGTTGAGAGCCCACTGGCTCATGTGGGAATTGAACCAGCAGCCTTTGGCATTAGGAGCACAGAACTCCAACTGCCTGAGCCACCAGGCCGGCCCCTCCTGTTCTTTTCTTGTAATTAATTCCTAGTTTCATACCATTGTGGTCAGAAAAGATGGTTAATATTATTTCAATCTTCTTAAATTTGTTAAGACTTGTTACAAAAATTATTTGTTAAGAAATATACAGCAATACAGTAATAGTAGGGGACTTTAATACCCCACTTACATCAATGGATAGATCATCACATGGAAATTAATAAGGAAACATTGACCTTAAATGACATGTTAGATCACATAAACTTAACAGACATATACAGAACATTCCATCCGAAAGCAACAGAATACACTATCTTCTCAAGGGCTCATGGAACATTCTCCAGGAGAGATCATAGTCCACAAACAAGGCTTAACAAATTTAAGAAGATTTTAATTATACCAAGGTCTTAATTATGTCAGTTCACCATAGCTGAGCAGGGTTACTAACTCATATTAGCCAAGCCTACTATTACCCAACACATAAACCCTGCCAGGGGACATAGCTTTCCAGGATTGGGATGTGTTTAATTTCTTCCTACTATCAAACTACCTATAAACTACTGTAGTAATTAGTAGATTTCTTGGTGTCATGGTTTTAAAATATGTCCACAATTTATTTGACAATCCTCTTCTCAAAAGGTGGAGTCTAATTCCCCTCCTGTTGAGAGTAGGCTGGACTTAATGATTCACTTTTAATAAATAAAATGGGGCAGAAATGGTGGCATGTGATTTCCAAGGCTAGGTCATAAACATCATTGTGGCTTCACATTGCCCTTGCTTGGATCACTCATTCTAAACATGTCAAATGCCAAGTCACAGAGACACTCAAGCAACTCTCTGGAGAGGCCCATGGATGAGAACTTGAATGTTCCTGTCAACAGTCAAGTGTGAGAACCATTTTGGAGGCAAATCCTTCAACCCCGGCAGACACCTTGGCCAAAACTTCATAAACAACCCTGGGATGGAACTACCCAGCTAAGTCACTCATGAATTCCTAACCCTCAGGAAATAAGAGATAATCAGTACTTGTTGTTTTAAACCATTAAGTTTGGGAGTAATTTGTGACACAACAATAGTTAAATAATATACTTACTGATCAAAATTGTATTGCTATCACTGCTATTTCATCTCCAAAGATTCTCAGCCTGGGTCAGGTGTTTTCCCTACCGGGGTCTGCCTTGCTTTCAGTCTTCCTTAGCTTTGCACTGAACTCCATAAAACAGCAGCTATCTCTGGCAGAAACCAAAAATGGACTGGTTTTATTCAAGAAAGATTATTGTACTTAATAGTGTGTGTGTGTGTGTGTGTGTGTGTGTGTGTGTGTGTGTGTGTGTGTCTGTTTAAATACTGATCAGGCTTGCTTAGATTCTCTATGGGTTCTTATGCCAAAAGATGTTAAGAACAATCTAACTAAAAAATACCCTTGAAGGCAGAGTCCCTCTCTGATTCATCTTTGTCCCACTCATAATTCCTATCATGGTGACTTGCACAGGATGGGTGCTCAGTTAACATGAATAGGCAAAAGGATGAATATCCATATTCCTATTTTCCTATAAACTTGCTTACACGTGTTTGTGTGTACAAATGTGTACATAAGCCTGCTCGCACCCTCACATATACTTTGTATTAGGATTAGGTTTAGCTGCAAGTCACAGAAACCTCCAAAGACCAGTGGCTTAAGTAAGCAACAAATTTGTTTCTCTCATATGAGCGAAGTTGGGAGTGGACAATACAGGCTTGATATTGTGGCTCCACAAACTTAGGTACCCAGGCCCCGATTTTGCTCCTTTGCCATCTTCACTATCTTGGAAGATAGCCGCTCAAGCGCCAGCCATTATGTTCACATTCCAGCCATCAGGAAAGAAACGAAACAAAGGGACAAAGGGGTACGCCAGCTCCCTACAGGCACAATTCCAAAAAGTCTTATACACCAGTTCTGTTTACACCTCTTTGGCCAAAACTTAATCACATGGCCATACTTAGCAGCAAAGAAGGCTGGAAGATGTAGCCTTATGCCTGGCTGAAATCAGGGTTCCTTTTCCACAGAAGAAGGGAATAAAGGATATAGGGGTTGGGGAACTGGCATCTTATACCTCACACCGGGAGAAGGCAGAAAAAGAAAAAAATCAGATAGTTCATGGTTTCCAAGTAGAGGAATAGAAGGGATGCTGTGGCTGGAAGAAAAAAAGTGGAGAATGGGTAACAGACAACAGGCAGGTGAGTGGGCCTGGCAAATGGCCAGTAAAGGGAATACAGGAGGGTTTATCACACACACACACACACACACACACACACACACACACACACACACACACACGACTTTCCCCAGGCCCTACTCAGTCTTGCTGCAGGAGAATCCTGAGAAGAGGGTGGAGCTCCTCTCTGCTGGGGAGGAATACTCATTTCCTCCTCCTCATGTTTCCCTGAAAAAGGAACTCCTATTAACACTCTTGGCCTTTCTCCACGCAGGGCAGAGGGCACGTGACCTACCTGCTGGTGAGCTTGTGAGAAAGAACTGAGCATACCTATGTGTCTCAGTCCTTTCCTTTTTTGGGAACCAGCCCATCAGGTACCTGGGTGTTCCAGTCTGTCCCTGTCATATGGAGCGCTGGGGTTTCCAACTGTGCCACTGATGGCTGGATAAGTATAATTCAAGGGTATAGTGTTAGCAAGCCCATTTTGTCTCCCAAATAAGCCATGTTCTCCAAAAGTCTTCTAGCAGTAAGAAATCTAACATTTTGATTTCCATCTCTCCCAGGTCTATGTTTCAACCAAGTGAGATTTAAGCAGGAAAGTGAGTGGCTCACTTATTGACTTACCCTTCAAACCCCAGCAGCCTTCTCTCCACTGGCCCCAGAGTAGCCACCCCCACCACGCCTTCCCATACCCCACTGGTCAGTGGGATAATTGGCCACCAATTTGGTAGTGAGATTCCAGGGGCCCAGCTCCTGAATCCCTCAAGCCCTTCTGGAAGCAAGGAATCATAGCTTCTATACCACGATTAGAACTTTGACCTAAGAAAGGGAAAACAGGGACACAGAAAATTCACTCCATGGTTTAAATAGCTGACGCTTGCTCTTATATCCTGAAAGCAAGTTTTGCAAGTGGGGAAGAGAGAAAGAGTTGGACATGGTAATGACAGGGGCAGAGCAACAGCTCAGAGGGGATCCTGAGGGCTCTGAACTCCAGTACTCAACAGAGCTGCCTGCGCAAGCTCACTCCTACATGTTCTCAAGCGTATCTGTCTCCCCTGCTTGGAAAAAGTCAGGCAGAGGACGTGGCCATGCTAATCCGAGGCTGAAGGGGATGTGGTTTGATTCCTAAATGGTGTCAGGATCCTCAGTTTGGCTGTACCCAAGGTCTGGAAAAGGAGGAGACAGGCACTTCCAAGGACTTACCTAAGCTTCCCTAGGGTCAGTGGCGCAGTTGGGATGGTGGAGGGAGTTCTGGTCAGCAAGCTGTGATGGTAACCCAGTCTCATATGGATCACGTGACCCTGATTTGTAGCCAGATAACATTTACAAAACAACTTTAAACCGCCCAGGCTAAAGCACTGTCATTGAACTGCCCCCACTCCAATCTTTGCCCTCCTTATCCCCAGTTGGGGAGAGGGTGACTTTCTGACATCTTGCCCCATCTGTAGAAAAAATGAAGAGCTGAGGAAGCCACCTGGTCAACCTGATGAGCTTTCCTCACTGCCCTGTGCTCCTGCTCAGTCATTCTCATGCATTGTTGAATTCAGAAGTGCCCAGTCTTTCCTGCCTTTCCCATGCTCTGCTGTTCCTGTGTCCATCTTCTCCCACCCCTCACCACCTGCTCCAGGGAACTGCCGTCTGAGAGAGGAGCCATGTGCCCAGACATGGGAGGGTTTGCCTGTGCTGAGGGCTGAGCTGGCCATGGTCCAAGTCCAGGCAGTGAGGAGGTAGCATGTTGGCAACTCAGGAAATGAGCTGGCAGCTCAGCCTGGCTCACTGGCCGGCTTCCCTCTGAGGCCTAGTGCTCCATCAATGTGTCCATGTTAAGCACCAGTTGATTTCTGAGGGGAAAAAAGGACAATAAACAGGAAAGGAGAAGAAGCTGGGGAGACAGGAGACAATAGAAAGAGGCAAGAGAATGATCAAGAAAGTTTAAAAGACACAACAGAGAGATCAGTGAAGAAAAAAAGGGAGGAAGGAAGGAAACAACAGAAGACAAAGTTCTCATCATTTGGAAGTGAGTGATGTCCGAGTGAAGCCCTGGACTGGCTGCTTAGCCAGGCCAAGGGGTCCACTCCTCCCTGCTCAAAGCATTTTCTCTGACTCCCCACTACCTGCCATCCTGGGTATTTTAAGCCACCAGCCACGGTCCTAGTCTATATGGGTCAGGACAGTGCCAGCACACTTCAAATACAGCTTCTTTCCTGCAGAGCCCCCTAAGGACACTGCAGCTCAGTCCAAAGACCCTCCTGCCTCTGGCCCCCAGGGAGCCTCTGAGCAGAACCAATGGGCCCATCCTGCAAGCTCCATCTTGACTGACCAGCACACAGGTGCAGCCTCAGCTCCTGAGGGCCCCAGGCCCTCACAAGAGGGGAGGAGGCTCCTGGGAAGTCTGACTGTCCAAAGCTCAATCCCGACCCCTGCCCTGACTGGTGTGACCGCCATTGGGCTGCTGCCCCTGCATCTCCAGCCCTGGGCAGGTCACAGGACTTAGACTCCATTGGCATGCAAATGCCACCACCTGTGAAATAGTCCTGCCCAAAGAATCAAATTAAATCTTATCAAGACTCTATCTAGGTCCAACCATCAATTCAAAGGAAATACAGGGGTCAGAGGAACATGTTAAGGAATACCGTGGGAATGCAGTCCATAAATTCCAGATTGGAAATGCTCCATGAGATAAATGACCTGGCTTCTTTGACAATTTTAAGAAACAAAGAGAGAGTAATGACAGACAGCCTACTTGTAGGACCTGGTCAGCAGCAGTGACCAACTCAAATGGAGACTTCCAAGTGGAAGGGAGGGGTTGCAGTGCCACAGAAATGCAAATAAAGAACGATATGCACCTCCTCAGTCTCAGTCTCTGTTGCTGCTTTGCTTGGGGGCTCTGGGGAGGGTCTGAAGGGCAGAGCTAAGATTCTTCTGCCTCTACTGACATTTTGAGCATGATAAGTCCTTGTTGTGGGCAACTTTTCTGAGCATAGTAGGATGTTTAACAGCATTCTGACAATAGTACCCCTTCCCGCAGCTGGAACAACCAAAAATATTTCCACATATGCCCAATGTTTCCTGTGGGGCACAGTCACCCATGTTGAGACCCACTAAGCAAAGTTAGACAGAGTTAGACAGGAGCACCAGAATTCCCAGGTCCTGAATGCCAGGCTTCCCAAATTGAGAGAGGCCCCGTGAGCAGAAGCTGAGCTCCTCACACTCCCCTCTCTGTTTCTCCCTTCCACCCCCACCCTTTCCCAAAAGTAGAGATACTTATGTTCTTTAAAATTATATCTTGTTGTTACTTGATATGTATATGAGGAAAATCTGTTAATTTCTTTGTAACCTGTGAGTAGAGAAACCTTCCTAAATATGAGTCAAAATTCAGAAGAATTTTCTTTTAAAAAGGATTGATACATTCAATTACAAAACATAAAAAGTCTTTGACATGGCAAATAAAATAAAACAACCTTCATTGCAAAGTCAAAAGACAATGAAAAACTGGGAGAATTTATTTTGCTTTATATTAGAGCTCAAGATGTAATAATACTCCTGAAAAGCAAGAGGAAAAAGACCAAAAACTAAAGCCTACAAAAAAAGGGGGGTGGGACAAAATATAGACAGGTCACAGACAATATAAATAAAAATGACTTTTAAACATATAAAAAGATATTCATTTCATTCATAAAAAGGGAAATTCAATTTAATATTATACAAAGATGCTATTTCTCAGTTATCAGATTGCCAAAAATCAAGAAGTTTGATAACACTCTGCTGGCAACACTGGGTGGAAACAGTCATTCTCATGCATTGTTGAATTCTAGGAAGGGAACACCTAGAGAGGCAAATTTGTCAAAATCTAACAAAATTACATATGTGTTTACTCCTTGACCCATTAATCCCACTTCTGAGACTCTATCCCAAAGATGTGCAATCAAAACAAGGAATGAGTGAGCCCTCTATGCAGATTATGGCTTAATCTTGAGTATGTATTGTAAAGCTAAAGAAAAAAGAAATTCAAGGTGCATGTATATGTGATATGCTACCTGTTGTGTAAGAAGTGGGGGAAACAATATGTATAAATATCTTTCCAAATAAGGTTTATGGTTTCTTTGGAGATATAACTCAAAAGTTAGAAAGCACCTAGTCCATTCCAGTGAGAGTAAAACCATAACAAAGATCACACCTAGTCTTACTTTTTAAGCCTGAAGAATCTGGTCTTTTACCAGGCCCTGTGGTCTCCCAATTGGTCCTCACTGGAAGGTATCTTTTCCAAGATTAACTCAGGGTTTAATATTTTTTCAAAAGGATGATATCTCCTTCCCCTTTACCCACTGTTCTGATTGCCTTCCCAGACCATGGTTTTTCCCTTCAGTGTTCTCTTCGTTAAGAGCATAGAAGAACAGAATGCCAGAGCCAAGAAGGAGGTTACAAGATGGCGGATTAGGTAAACACTATGCCTACTGCATCCCAGGATCACACCAAAATTACAAATAAATTATAGAAAAATCAACTTCAAAAATCATCTGAAGACTAGCTGAACAGAAAACTTATAACTAAGGATATAAAGAAGAGGCCATATTGAGACTGGAAGGAGGGGCAGAGATACAAAACGGACTGACCTCAAATGCACAGATAGTGGTTGATCACTCAGAGGGACACCTCAGTGGCAGAGGTCCCCCCAGAAGAGGGAGGGGTCCCAGCCCCAAATAAGGCTGCCCAGCCCAGGGTTCCTGTGCCAGGAAGAGGAGTGAAAACATCTGGCAGTGAAAATCAGCAAGGATTCTGTCTGCCCATCCCAGTGAGATGGAAGGCAGCTGGAAATCCAGACGTCCTCTTAAAGAGCCTGCACACAGACTCACTAGCATACAAACACTCACCTGGTCTCTGGTGGAGGGGCAGCAACTTGAGAGGTGCCAGAGACATACAGGGAAAGATTGAGTTGTGTAGCTTCAGGATGAGGGCTGGAGGGACAGGAGCCATTATCCCTGTGGGGAGCCTGACTCATGTGTAACCTACAGGAGGATAACATCTTTTCTATGTTGAACCTTCCCCCCAAAGGGCCAAATCACAAACCTTAGTGATGGCCTGTGTCCCCACCCTGCACAGCTAGTGCTTCATCACCCAGGACACTCCTAACGACTGAGCAGCCAGCCCCACCCCACAAGCTGTGGAAACCTTTTACAACAGTGGACAGCCCATGGCAGGCCAGGGAACTTCTGGTGGTGGACAGTGACCTGTACCACAGCTCTCAGGGACCTGTGGGCCTGAGGCAAGTGCTGGCTGGCTGCAGTGTTCTCAGGGCATTTTGCGGAGTGGTCACTGGCCCAGCACCGATGCATGAAGCGAAAGTGCATTAACTTTGTAAAACCACCACCCACACCCTGTAGCTCCCTGGAACCCCACCCTGCCCACCTAGAGTTGCATTGCCAGAGGCACTCTCTGTGCCTGGGTGGCCAGCCCTGCCCCACAAGTCATGGAGTCTTTTTTTTTTTTTTTTTTACAGGACTTTTACTGGGGAACAGTGTGTACTTCCAGGCCTTTTTTCCAAGTCAAGTTGTCCTTTCAGTCTTAATTGTGGAGGGTGCAGCTCAGCTCCAAGTCCAGTTGCCGTTTTCTAGTTGCAGGGGGCACAGCCCACCATCCCTTGTGGGAGACGAACCAGCAACCTTGTGGTTGAGGACGCGCTCCAACCACCTGAGCCATCTGGGAGCTCAGCGGCAGCTCAGCTCAAGGTGCCGTGTTCAATCTTAGTTGCAGGGAGCGCTGCCCACCATCCCTTGCAGGACTCGAGGAATTGAACTGGCAACCTTGTGGTTGAGAGGACGCGCTCCAACAAACTGAGCCATTCGGGAGGCCGCTCAGCTCAAGGTGCTGTGTTCAATCTTAGTTGCAGGGGGCGGAGCCCACCATCCCTTGAGGGACTCGAGGAGTTGAACCGGCAACGTTGTGGTTGAGAGCCCACTGGCCCATGTGGGAATAGAACCAGCAGCCTTTGGAGTTAGGAGCATGGAGCTCTAACCACCTGAGCCATCTGGCCGGCCCACATGGAGTCTTTTATAGCAACAGACAGCCTGTAGCAGCCCACTGAACTTTTGGTGGTAGGCAAAACCTGCACCACAGACATTTTTGGGCATCTCTCGGATATCTGTAAGCCTGAGGCAAGCAGTGGCTGGCTGTAATGTTCTAAGGGCACTTTGTGAAATGGTCACAGGCCAAGCACTAGCACAAAAACTGAATCTGCATTAACTTTGTAAAAACCACTGGCCACATCTTTTGACTCCCTGTGACCCCGCCACACCGAACTAGGGCTGGGTCACTGAAGTCACTCTCAACACTGGGTCAACCAGCCTGGCCCACGCACCTAAGGAGCTTCTTTCAGCTGAGCTTTACGGGCACCTGACAGGTAGCAATAACCCTACAGAGCCTTCGGCCTTTTGCTAAGTTGCCTTTGGCCCAATACTGGTGGCACCTGGACTTGGTTCACAGCAAGACCACCCCCACATGTTTCCAGGTCCAGTACGGGCAGCAGCCAATCACATATAACTTTGTGGCTCCTACCAGGTAGCCCCAGGCCAGTCACAGGCAAGGTTGGAATTGCCCTGCACAGGAGCCCCGCCCAAGAGACCCCAGAAACAACACACTCAAAGGCCAGCTTCAGATCACACCAGAGCACTACCTGGTTAGCTCCACAAGCGGTATACCCAAAGGGTGGTATAAATAGGCAAAAGAGCCTATAGAGGCAAATCCCCCTCTGAGGGGTTAGCCACACACAGCAGCTTATACAGTGTGAGCACAACCACTCCTCATAGTGAGTAAGGCTGGGAATCAATTCCACTGACTGATGCACCAAAAGCAATCAAGGCTCAACTACAACAGAAGAACACACACAAAACACTCAAGGGACACTCCTGGAACACACGAACAGGAGATCAGGAACCTGCACCATTGGACCACACAGGACACTTACTGCATAAGGCCACCAAGCAAAGACTAAGAGATATAGGAGACTACCTAATACGTAAAAGCAAACACAGAGAGGCATCCAGAATGAAGAAACAAAACAAAACAAAACATATCCCAAATAAAAGAACAGGTGAAACCTCCAGAAATAGAACTAAATGAAATGAAGGCAACCTACCAGAGACAGAGTTTAAAACACTGGTTATAGGAATGCTTGAAGAATTTAGTTAAGAATTTCAACAAAGAGATAGTAAGCATAAAGAAGGATATAGAAACCATTAAAGAAAAGACCAGTCAGACATAAAGAATAGAATAACTAAAATGAAGAATACACTGTAAGGAATCAACAGTAAATTAAATGAAACAGAGGATCAAATCATCAATTTAGAAGACAAGGTAGTACAAAGCACCCAACTGGAACAACAAAAGAAAAAATAATTTTTAAAAAATGAAAATAGTTTAAGGGGCCCATGGGACAACATCAGGCATGACAACATTTGCATCATAGGAGTACCAGAAGGAGAAGAGAGAGAGCAAGGGATCAAAAACCTATCTGAAGAAATAATGACAGAAAACTTCCCTGACCTGGTGAAGGAAATAGACATACAAGCCCAGGAAGTGCAGAGAGTCCCAAACAAGATGAACCCAAACAGGCCCACACCAGCACACATCATAATTAAAATAACAAAGGTTAAAGACAAAGAGAAAATTATAAAAGCAGCAAAAGAAAGACAACTAGTTACTTACGAAGGCGCTCCTGTAAGCAGATTTCCTTCTTTCTTTCTTTTTTATTTATTGGGGTGACAATTGTTAGTAAAATTACATAGATTTCAGGTGTACAATTCTGTATTACATCATCTGTAAATCTCATTGTGTATTCACTACCCAGAGTCAGTTCTCCTTCCATCACCATACATTTGATCCCCCTTAATAAGCAGATTTCTTAACAGAAACTTTGCAGGCCAGAAGGGAGTGGCAGGAAATATTCAAAGTAATGAAAAACAAGGGCCTACAACCAAGACTACTCTGCCCAGCAAGGCTATCACTCAAAATTGAAGGAGTGATAAAGAGCTTCACCGACAATAAAAAGCTAAAAGAATTCATTACCTCCAAGCTAGTATTGCAAGAAATGTTATTATAAAAGGACTTCTTTGAGAAAAAAGGAGAGAAAATAAACAAACAAATGAAGATCAAAAATATGAATAACAAAATGGCAATAACTGTATACCTATCAATATAAAAGCAGAGATAAACAGTAACACAATCACAGTAGGTGACTTTTAACAATCCCACTGACACAAATGGGCATGTCTTCCAGACAGAAAATCAACATGAAGACAGCAGCCTCAAGTGACACACTAGACCAGATGCTTTTAATTTATATTCTTAGAGCATTTCACCCCAAAACAGCAGAATATACATTATTTTCAAGTGCACCTGGAACATTTTCCAAGATAAATCACATGTTAGTCCACAAAACAAGTCTCAATAAATTTAACAAAATTGAAATCATATCAAGTGTCTTCTCTGACCACTATGGTATGAAACTAGAAATCAATTACAAGACAAAATAGTGAAAAACACACAAACATATGGAAGCTAAATAACATTCTACTAAATAATGGATGGGTCAACAATGAGATCAAAGAATAAATAAAAAGATACCTTGAGACAAATGAAAATGAAAACACAGTGATCCAAAATCTATGGACACAGTCCATAAGCAGTCCTAAGAGGGGAAGTCATACAATGCAGGCCTACCTAAAGAAACAAGAAAAAGTCTCAAATAAACAGTCTAACTTTACACCTAGGGAGCAAACAAACAACAGCAAACAAAGTCCAAAGTGAGTACGAGGAAGGAAATAATAAAGATCAGGGTGGAAATAAATGATATAAAGATGAAAAAAACATACAAAATATCCGTGAAATCAAGATAAACAAAATTGACATACCTTTAACCAGACTGTCAAGAAAAAAAAAAGAGCGAAGACCCAAATCAATAAAGGCAGAAATGAAACAGGACAAGTGACAACAGACAACACAGAAATACGAAAAATTTTAAGAAAATACTATGAGCAACTAGATGCCAACAAACTGGACAATCTGGAAGAAATTGATACATTTCTAGAAGCATACAATCTTCCAAGGCTGAATCAAAAAGAAACAGAAAATCTGAACAGACCGATTACTATCAACAAAATTTAATCAATAATCAACAGTCTCCCAACAAACAAAAGGCCTGGACCAGATGGCTTCACAGGTGAATTTTACCAAACACTAAAAAAAGAATTTACACCTATTGTCTTCAAACTATTCCAAAAAGTCCAAGAGAAGGGAAGGTTCCCAAGCTCATTTTTTGAGGCCAGCATTATCCTAATTCCAAAACCAGACAAAGACACTACAAAAAAAAGGAAACTATAGGCCAATATCCCTAATGAACATAAATGCAAAAATTCTCAAAAAAAGAGTATTAGCAAACCGAATTCAGCAATACATTAAAAGGATCATACACCACAGTCAAGTAGGATTCATTCCTGGCATGCAAGGTTTGTTCAATATCTGCAAATCAATTAACATGATACACCACATAAACAAATGAAAAATAAAAATCATATGGCCATATCAATAGATGCAGAAAAAGCACTTGACAACATCTACCATCCATTTATGATTAAAATTCTCAGCAAAGTGGGAACAGAGAGAACATATCTCAACATAATGAAGGCCATATGTGACAAACCCACAGCTAACATCATATTCAATGGGGAAAAGCTAAAATCATTCCCCTTAAAATCAGGAACAAGACAAGGATGCCCACTTACACTACTTTTTTCAAGATAGTAGTGCAAATTCTAGCCACAGCAATCACACAAGAAAAAGAAATAAAAGGCATCCAAATTGGAAAGGAGGAAGTAAAATTGTCATTACTTGCAGATGACATGATACTATGTAGAGAGAACCCCAAATATTCCACCAATAAACTATTAGAAATGATAAATGTAAAGTAGCAGGATACAAAATTCAGGAATCGGGTGCATTTTTTTAATTCCAATAATGAACACTCAGAAAGAGAAATTAAGAAAACAATCCCATTTACAAATGCATCAAAATAAATAAATAATGTATTATATATACATATATATATGGTGTGATCAAACAATACGGTGAATATTTAAATTTAAAAAATATTACAGTGAAAGACACATTGCCGTTAATCCCCCTCAAAATACTCCCCCTTGCTTTGAACACATTTATCCCATCGTTCTTGCCACTTTCCAAAGCAGTTCTGGAAGTCCTCTTTCGTGAGTGTCTTTAGTTGAGCTGTCATAGCTGCTTCGATGTCCTGAATCATTTTGACTTTGGGGAAGAGCCAGAAGTCACATGGTGATAGATCCAGTGAATATCGTGGATGAGGACACACTGTAATGTTTTTATTTGACAGAAATTGCTGTACCAGATGGGATAAGTGTGTTCAAAGTGTGGAGGGGGTATTTTGAGAGGTATTAATGGCAATGTGTCTTTTACTGTCATACATTTTTTTTACTTAAACATTCACCATATTTTATGATCACACCTCATATAGTAATGGGATGCAAAGGACAGGATAGGGAATATAGACAATGATATTGCAATAGCTATGTATGGTGTCAGATGGGTAGTAGACTTATTGGGGTTGGCACTTCGTGAGGGGTGTAAATGACTAATCATTATGTTATTTTGTACACCTGAAACTTAAAAAAAAAAAATGTCAGAGGCAGAAATGTCCCTAAGAAAACACCCAGTCCAGCACTTCCAGTGATAAAAATGAGGACTTGGAGCTTAGAGACCATGTGACCTGGCTTGACTAGGGTCAATGCCTACATATGGATGCATATGTATGGCAGCAGAGCTAACGCCAGAGCTCAAACCTCCCAAGCCAGCTTTTCTCGTCCCCACGCTGACCTTCCCAAATCCAACTCCACATGACCCGTACTTCCAGGAGGGTCCTCCCAGTCAGCTGGGTGGAAGTCAGCCTGATAGCAGAGTGCACAGCCCTGCCACTTTCCTCCTTGGAAACAGATTCCACTCTCCTTCATTCTAGTCTGCTTTGTTGCATTTGGTCTTCAGTGAGTTATCCAGGGGTAAAGAAGGGCAGGGTTTTCTAAAAGAAGTCTGGGACCCTAGATGGTTGTGGCAAGTGAGGAAGGAGAAGATCAGGGAAAGGCCATTACCAGAGCTCATAGACTAAGGCCTTGACCTCTTAGCACTCCAACCTTTTTCAGGTCAAAGGCCTGGTCCAGGCAAGGAGTCCCTTCTCTGCTACAGAAAGTTATGTCTGATTTCTTATTTTTACTTCAAAATGTTGTCTATATATTTTTCTTTCTTCTATTTCTACTTCTAACCTGATTGGACCAGGCCTTTAACCTATAAAGACCCTGTCTCCCATCAGCCGATGCACAGATGACTATTCGGCATCTTCTCTAGGCCTCCTTGATGTCAATGTCATGGAGGAATGGATAGGAGGAAGCACATCTATACACCCAGGGAAGTTCCCACAGGGCTCTTGTCACCTGGCCCTATTCATTCGTGTAATAAATTAGGCACTTATATTCCGACAATGTTAATTATAACAGATATTTGAAAACAATCCAGGGGCCAACCTATAGGGACCTTGATAGTTAAATTATGGTGTGCTTCCACAGTGAAACCCTGAGTTAGAAAAAAGAAGTACTCACTATGACTGAAATGAAAACATCCCCAGGGCATATTGTTAAAAAGAGCAGAGTTCAGAGCAGTGTGGATAATATGCTGTCTTTTATATCAGAAAGAGAAAAACAGAATATTTATATTGGCATTTGTTTATTTTGCATAAGCATAAGAAACTAATAAACATGGTGGGAAAAAACAGGTGGGGTGGAAAAAAGATGGGGAAAATTAGGGGTAGGCATAAGATTTTCAAATATATCCCTTTTCATATTTTTTTGATTTTTGAAATGTGATTGTATAGCTATTCAAAATTTTTATTTTATTTTATTTTTAAGATTTTTATTAAAAATATAGCTAACATACAACATATCAGTTTCAGGTGTACACCATAGTTATTCAACATTTATATACTCAAAGAAGCATTCACCATAAGTCCAGCAATCATGTGACACTGTACCACACTGATATTATTGACTATATTCCCTATGCTGTACATTACATCTGGAAATTTGGACCACTTTTTGTTCTTCACCTTTTTAATTTTTTTCAATTACAGTTGATATTCAACATTATTTTATATTAATTTCAGATGTACAGCACAGTGGTTAGCTATTTATATAATTTAAGAAGTGATCCCCTTGACTAGTCTAGTACCCACCCGGCACTGTACCTAGTTATTATCATATCATTGACTATATTTCCTGTGCTTTACTTTACATCCCTATGACTATTTTGTACCAATTTGTACTTAATCCTTTCACCTTATTTACCCTGCCTCCCAACCCCTTCCTATCTATCACTCTGATAAATGTAGTACCCATAGGATACCATACTTAGTTATTACAACATTATTGACTATATTCCTTATGCTATATCCTACATCCCTATAACTACTGTATAACAACAAACTTGTACTCCTTAATCCTTTCCCCTTTTTCACTCCCCCCTCAATCCCTTCCCTTCTAGCAACCATCAAAATGTTCTCTATATCTATGAGTTTGTTTCTGTTTGTTTGTTTGTTTGTTTGTTTTGTTCTTTAGATTTCACATATAAGTGAAATCACATTGCATCTGTCTTTCTCTGTCTGACACTCCACTCAGCACAATACCCTCCAGGTCCATCCACGCTGCCACAGGTGGCAAGAAACCATTTCCTTCCCTGGCTGAGCAATATTCCATTGTATATATGTACCACCTCTTCTTTATCCATTCTTCCATCGATGGACACCCAGGCTGCTTCCACATCCTGGCCATTATAAACAATGCGGCAATGAACATATGGATACACACATCCCCTCAAAGTAGGGTTTTGGATTTCTTCGAATAAATACCCAGAAATGGGATTACTGGGTCCTTCTTTGTCGCTTGTTATAGCTCTTTATTTTATTTATTTATTTATTTATTTATTTATTTTTTTATTTATTTTTTTGTCTATTGTGTGTGGTATAAGTATTGCTACCCCAGTTTTTATTGTTGTTGTTTGTTTTCACTTTCATGAAACTTTTTGTTTTCACTTTCATGCAACTTTTTCCATCCTTTTACTTTCTGTCTGTGGGTGTCTTTCAATCTGAAGCGAGTCTCTTGTAGGCAATATATATAGAGGGTGCCAAAAATTTTAAGGAAGGAAAAAACTGTATTAAAGTTACACTGATAGTAACCACTTTGAGCACCTCTTGTAATTTCAGAAGTCAAATATGATTCGTATTCATCTTTTGTTATCAGTATATATTGAGTATTACCATTTTAATATAGTGTTTTCCTTTCTTAAAATGTGTATACATTTTTTTGTCACCCTCTCGTATAAGGGGTTTGTTTTCTTATCCATTCAGCCACCCTATATTTTTTATTGGAGCATTTAATCCATTTACATTGAAAATAATTGTTGATACATAATTACTGCCATTTTATTATTCATACTTTTAATCTTTTTTTCCCCATCTTAAAGAAGTCCCGTTAACATTCCTTATAATACTGGTTTGGTGGTGATGAACTCCTTTAGCTTTTTCTTGGCTGGATAGCTCTTTATATGTCTTTCAATTTTAAATAATAGCCTTGCTGGGTAGAATAATCTTGGTTGTAGATACTTGCTTTTTATCACTTTGAATATTTTGTGCCAATCTCTTCTGGCCTGCAAAGTTTCTGTTGAGAAATCAGCTGACAATCTTCTGGGGGCTCCCTTATAAGTTACTAGTTGCCTTTCTCTTGCTGCTTTTAGGATTCTCTCTTTGTTTTTAATGTTTGCCATTTTAATTATAACGTGTCTTGGTGTGGTCTTGTTTGGGTTCATCCTATTTGAGACTCTCTGTGCTTCCTGGACTTGTATGACTACTTCCTTTGCCAGGTTAGGAAAATTCTCAGTCATTATTTCTTCAAATAGGTTCTCAATCCCTTGCTTTCTCTCTTCTCCTCTGGTACCCCTATGATGTGAATGTTATTATGCTTGATTTTGTCCCAGAGTTCTCTTAAACTATCCTCTTTTTTTTTTTTTTTCTTTTTGCTGTTCTGATTGGGTGTTTTCTGCTACCTTATCTTCCAAATTGTTGATTCAGACCTCTCCTTCATCTAGTCTGCTGGTGGTTCCTTCTAGTGCATTCCTTATTTCAGTTTTTGTATTCTTTACTTCTGACTGGTTCTTTTTTATGGTTTCTATGTCCTTTTTTTTATGCTTGCTATCGCTCTATTGAAGTTCTCACTAAGTTCCTGATAATCATTGTTTTGAACTCAGTCTCTGATGGGTTGCTTGCCTCCATTTCATTTAGTTCTTTTTCTGGAGTTTATCTCCTGATTTTTCATTTGGGATGTATTTTTTTTGTTTCTCATTTTGGCTGCCTCTCTGTGTTTGTTTCTGTGTATTGGGTAGATCTATGCCTTCCGATATTGCTGGGTGGCCTTGTGTAGTAGATGCCCTGTGGGGCCCTGGCATAATCTCCCTTGTCACCTGCAACAGGTGCTCCAAGACTGTCCCTTGTGTGGGTTGTGTGTGCTATCCTGTTATATTTGAGCCTTGATTGTTATTGGCATGTAAGTGGGTGGGATTGACCTTCAGGCTGACTGGCTATCAGATTTGGTTATGTCCACAACTTATGAGACTGCTGTGCAGGGGGCTTACCCCATGGCACAAGATTTGCCCACCATGGCCTCTTGTGCCAGTTGAGACCATCCTTTGTGTGTGCCAATTGTGGGGCTAATTGGGTGGTGCTTTGCTGACAATCTCCAAGTATGCCAACCTCCAAGTATGTTGGTTCTGGGGCTTCTTGGGAGGGGCTCTGGTGCAAGCCCAGGTCAGCCACTGCCTGGGATTAGCTGGGAACTACCTGGTAGGAGCTACAAAGTGATCCATGGTTGGTTGCTGCCTGTGCTGGACTTGGAGTCATGTGATAGAGGCCATGCTGTGAACCAAGGATGGCTGCCACCAGTACCATCTGGAGTATCTCTGCAAAAAGCTAGGACACTTTGAGGCCTGCTGCCGGTTGCTGGCTCCTGTGAGCTTCAGCCTCTGATAAAGCTTCCTGTGGTATGGCGTTGGGTGTGGTGGGGTCTCAGTGAGTCACCAATTCAGATTCAGATTTGGTCATGGGCATGGCACAGGGGGAGTGGGAGGGGGTGCTCGACAGAGGAAAGATGGAGCCCGCCTGCCAGCTGCATGGGAGGAGAAGGACCCCACAGAGGAAAAACAGCAACTGTCCTTCAGCCCACACCACAAAGCCACACACCTCAGTCTGTCACAACCACACCCCCATGCATCTGACATCCCCCTCTCACCAGTCACTGTCCGTCCGCTGGAGCGCAGGGTGAGTGCTTGCGAGTGAGTGAGTCTATGTGCAGGCCCTTTAAGAGGACATCTGGGTTCTCCTCAGCCTTCCATCCCACTCAGATCTGAGGCTCCTCTTTCTGGCACCAATACTCCAGTCTGGGGAGCCTGGTGTGGGGCTGGGGTTCCTCACTCATCCGGGGGGAAGCGAACTCCCATGGCCAAGATATTCCTCCTGATTCTCCACCACCACATGGACGTTTGGGGTCCCAAAATTTTTAAGTATAATAAAAATTTAAAATTGTGATGAAACTATTCTCCCACCCTGTACCATGTACTCTAAATTTGTGCAGCATACAGGATGGTCTAAAGTCAAAAGAGGGCCTTTCTACCCGGAAGGGGTGATGTGGCAGCAGAAGCATGTGAGGGAAGTAGTGGTGACAAGGCAGAGAAGTAGGGGACTGGAATGAGACCTGAGGACTATTCATTGTGGAAAGGAAATGGACCAAAATATCAACAGCAGTGGAATTGGTTGACTTCTGTGTTCATCTATACTTCTTGCAGTTTACAAATTTGCTACCACAAGCATGTTTTATAGTCAGAAAATATTAAGTGTAGTTCCCAAGAGTGACAAGAGGCTACAGTAGAGGACAGGGAAGCAGAGTGCGGAGACGCTGGAGGCATTCCTGTGGTTCCGCGAGTAGCCATCAGGGGTCAGCAGCACCCCGCAGTCGGTCCGCCATCATCCACAGGTGACCGACTAAGCGAGGCTCCTTCGGGGAAAGACCCTTCCTGCCATCCTCAGTTTCACACTAATCGCCATTTGCTTTTCATATGCTTCAGTCTCGGGCCATTTCCCACTAAATGGCAGTCACTGGTATGGGGGAAGGGACGTGTGGGGGGAGGGGAGGCTGGCCTAGACGTGCGCTACACCCAGGGACCATGGACAAAAGGAAGGCTCTTGAGCTGAGGCCCTGGATTCCAAGAATCCATTCCTCCTGAGAGCGGGAGGGGGTGGGGAACAGGAAACTGAGGCTGTTTCCGGGATTGGAGGCCGCCAAAGGAGAGCCAGAGGTCACAGGAGGGGTCAGTCTGTCCCTGGAGGGAAATCCCTGCTCCCAGTAGGGCTGATGGGTTCTGGCCTCACGAAGCAAGGAGGGGGTGGACGGGGTTGTCTGAGGGTAGGGTAGGGACTGAGGCTGCCCAAACTCCTCCCTCTGAGCCAGAGAACTGAGCTGGGACCACCAGGCGTTTTAGGGGATCCCATTCCTGGATAAAGCCCCTGTGAGGCTCTTCAGACAAGGAGAGAATCAGCCCTGTGTTACAGGAGCACTGAGCTCCACTCAGGAAACCAGCTGTCACCTACTGTGTCACCTTGGGAAAGTTGTTTACCCTCTCTGGGCTTTAATTTAGTCTTCTGTAACACAAAGTTAGATAAGATGATCTTTAGGCCTCCTAACTCTGATATCCTACTGTGAATCTGAAAATTCCAGTCCTCCCACCCTTTTCCACCCCAAAGGGCGCAGTTAGCCCCAGGGAGATCTGACTGAATCAGAACACACCTCGTCCTCTGAACATAAGGTCTCTGGACAGTCCCCAGGCAAAGGCTCTTTGGAAAGTTGGATCCAGGCCACCCTGAGGTGGAGGAGGAAGAGGCTATTGGCTAAAATCCTGGACACAATGAAACCCAGCAGCTCTGCCCTGGCAGCACATTGTGGGTGAGTATTGAGGGCTTTGGATGTAGCTCCTGGCAAAGCCAATCCAAAATGGCTCCCATCCCCCACCATGCTCCCAGACACCTCAGCCGCCCTTCCAGGCCCACGTTTTATTTACAGCCTTCCCTGACAAAGGTTATTTTTAGGATGACTGCTATTTAAAGTAACATATATTCTGCATGTGAAAACAATATTTATAATCTAGCATGCTAACTTAATTTTGGCCTATAGATACATTTACATATTCGTATATCTAATCTTCAAGTGATCAATTCTTTTGAGAGGCAAGGACCACATCAGTCTTTCAAACTCCTGGACTAGGTGACTGAGGCAAGTTCCAGAACCCTATGCTGGTGAGCTTTAAAAGAAACAGCCACATCTTCCTGAAGATGTTTTAGGCGGCTCCTCCAGAAGCTGGCGATGACTTTGCGGCTGCCTTCCAGGCTAAGGACCCTGTGATGCTTATCTCATTTTAGCTCGTCTTTTCAGCCCAGGGTAGCTCCCACTTGTTTTCCTCATTCCAAATGAAGACCTGACCCAGAGAAGTGCCAGATCCAGATTTTGTGGGCCCCTGAGGCTTGTATATAGTTGAAGGATCCTCTTAAAGACAAAGAGTTTAAAATCACTAATACACAATTTCTCTTAGAAGAGGCATGTGCAAGCCTCTGAAACAGAAGATTCAATAAGACCAGCAAATCTGTTCCATTCTAGAGGTCACTTCATGCTCTAGAAAGTCCATGGGTTTCTCTTCTTCCAAAGCTTTTCCTTTTCTCTTCCCTTCTCTTTTCTTTATTGGCTCCCCTCTCTTTCATTGAGGCACCTGGGACCAATGAGACCTGTGGGGGCAGCTAAAGAGGTGGCCACCGTGAGGGTCGAAGATGGACTACATACAAGGAGAATGAACAAATATGAAGATTCATTGAGGATAGTGGGAGGCAGTTTTCTCACTGTTGAGGAACAGAGTTACAGATATGGGAAGGGTGGAGGTTGGAATAAACCCTATGGTATTGAATGGAATTGGAGGTATGGGTGCAAACTGATGTTTTGTTAATATACATAGATAAATTTAAAAATAGATATAAATGTACATGTATAAATATGCATGTGTGTTTTAATATATATCAATCACACTTATGTGTATTTACATATAAAATTATATTTGTGTGTATACACACATATACCAGTAGCGATGGACATATCTAACGCCCAGGTCAAAGTTTCTAAATATTATTCTCTACTAAAAGGAACCAGAGGTCTTTGGAGAAATGGTTGATCTCTGGCATGAGACAGGAAAAGTACAAAATGAAAGCAAAAATTTTATTGTGTCAAAAATTAAGGAAGTGTTCGAATTACTATAAGAATTTATCAAAGAGTCACAGGAGCCAGCATAACAGGATTCCCATGGCCATATCTGGAATAGTGTAACAATAGTAATAGATTATAGTCTATTGAATGGAATCAGATGGCCAGCCTAGTGGCTCAGGTGGTTGGAGCACTGTGCTCCTAACGCCGAGGTCACCGGTTCAATTCCCACTAAGATTCCCACAACGGCTCTCCCTGGAACTGGGCTGCTGTGGGCTATTGTGTGCTGCCATGAGCGGCCGGCAGCCATCGTGAGTGGCTGGCAGCTGTGAGCGGCTCCCGACTGCCTCAGCTAGGGGAGGGAGGGTAGCACAAAGCTCATAATACCAGCAGGGGCCAGGGAGCTGTGTCCTACACAACTAGACTGAGAAACAACAGCTTGCACCGAAGTGGAAGGGGAGGACGGAAGGGGAAAAAAATTAAAAATAAAATAAAATAAACAAATAAATAGCAAGCCCCCAAGTGTAGCATGATTTCACTTACACACCTTTTTCCAAAAGGCATATATGTCAGGGTACCCTCTAGAAAATTCTATAGGAAGAATGTGTGAAATCAGCTTTGTTTACTCTACCCCCTGGCAGAAACATTACTCAGGTCTGAGGGGGCTACAACTTGTTTCCCAGATCTTCATAACTCAGGGTCTAGTTCTGTTGGTGTTTCTAATTATCTGCTAGGACTCAACCTATTGAACCAGGCAAGAAGGCAAGACTGTAGCCTTGGTTTATTTTGCCAAATCAGAGATCACACACAGTCCAGGCCAGAGACCTTACTCTCCTGGGAGACTCCTCTAGCCATGGCAACTTGTTACAGAAGCCCACTCTGCTAAATTCCATTTTTACCATTTATTAAATGTAAGTCAGCTGAGTTGGGACCTACGCACCCTCTACTAGAATTGGCTAAGGCAATAAATCAAAGACCCTCAGAATTAGACAAGATCTTAGAGGGAGGTCATCTTGTCTCTGGGTATCAGCCTGTAGTGATAGACGACATATGGAGAGATGGTTCGCTGTTGCCTGAGAGCTCAGATGCAGGTGAGGGATGATGGATGAGAAGATATTCACTTGGGACTTTTAAGGAAATTTTTGATTCTCTTTCACATCTTTAGTCAAGTGAGGACAGGGATGGCTTCTTGCCTCCCTTCTCCCAAAGACCAGGCTAGGAGCCAGAATCTGATCACACGAGGTCTTCTGTTTGGGGAAACTCTGCTCTGCTGCCTCCTGTCTTAGCAACCAGCTCAATACATACAAGTTATGCCCATTCATTCAACACATCATTCACTGAGTACTGACTAGGCTTGAGGCATGGAGCTGGGCTCTGGGTTTACAATGTACATGAAATAATCATTAGTGCCTGCCTACATGGAGCTTATAGTCTGGTGGGAGGAAGACTATGAACACACAAATAAATATAAAAGTACAAATTGTAATAAGAAGGAAATAAGCAAGGTGCCATGAGAGAAAATAACAGATTAGAGGGTCTGGGAAACCTTTCTGAGATAGTGACATGAAACCTGAAACCCAAAGGGTGAACAGGAGTTAGTTAGACAAAAGTGGGAAGAAAGAACATTCCAGGCAGAGATAATGAGAAAAACTCTGATGCAGGATAGAGCTTAGGACATTTGAGGAACAAAAACCAGTGAGAGTGTGACCAGAGTCTGGTGCATTAAAGATAACTGGTGTAGAATGAAGCTGGAAGGGACCCAAATTAAACAGGACGCTCGATGCCCGGTTGAGACATTTGGGATTTTATAAGTACACTGAGTGATAAGCAATGGAGTACCCTGAGTTAATTTAATTTTTAAAAAGTCATTGCTCTGTGAAAAGTGAATTGGAAAAGGCAAAGAGACGAAAGGGGAGCTCAGTTAGAAGAAGGCCACTGTGATTCAGGCAAGAGGTGACAGCTGCTTGAACTCAGCCAAAAGTAGTAGAGGTGGAGAGGCATGGATGTGTTCAAGATTCATTTTGATGTAGGGAACAAGGGAAAGAGCAGTATCAAGAATTTCACTGGAAATTTCTGCTTTGAGCAACTGGGTGGAATGGATGGAGGTGCCACTTACCAAGATGGGAAAAACCAGGGAAAGGTTGAAAGGGAAGAGACTGAGATTTCAAAATTGCTCATAGTAGGTTTCTGAGATTCCTGTGAGCCGTCTAAGTGATTAATAAATTTGGGAATCATCGGCAAATAAATGGTATTTAAAAGCAAAAGAATTACTGAGGCTACCTAGTAAAACAGTATTGAGTGGGAAAAGAGGAGGAAAGAAGAGGAGAGAAACAAAGAGATAAGAACAGAAGAGAGGAAGGAGTAAGTGCTGAGAAAATGCAACACAGAGATCAGATAGAGAAAGAGCATCTGGAAAAGGGACCCGGATGCAATGGCCAGAGAAAAAGGATAAAAACCAAGAAAGTTGATATTCCTGAGGTTGAGAGAGAAAAATATTTCAAAAAGATGAGATCAGTCAACTGATTGAGGTATCACTGAGATGTTTAGTAACATGGAGACCATTGATAACCTTCACAAGGTCGGTTTTTATAAAGAAATGGAGGCAGAAACTATACTGGAGTGGATTCAAGAATGATTTAGAGAAAGTGGAGACAGCTTGTGGAGGGAAGCAGAGGAATGGGTTAATAAATGGCTGTCATCTCACTTTGGCCTCCTGGCCAGATCAGCTACAAAGTTATTCCATCTCTCCTCCCAGGTTTTCATGGCAGCTTTTTTCTCAATATCCAACAGGGCACTGTACCTGCAAGAGAAGAGGCACCCAGGTCAGCCCCGAGGAAGGGGTTGGGAAGCAGGACGAAAGTATGAGGGAATCTCAGATGCTTGCAGAACACATGCCTCCCCATCCCAAGAGCAATAACGAAACAATGTGGAGAAAACCCACAGAAACTTTCCAGGCTTCTGGTCCAAACCTCTAACGGAGGTAAACACAAGCTGTGGGATAAAAGAAGGAGCGGGGACCTGGGAGGTACACAGGTCACTCACTTGATAGAGTTCATAGCCAGCTGTTTGAGTGTCCTCAGGTCGGCCGTCATCCCACCAATGCCCATGAAGGCCTCATAGAAATCATAGGACAAGCCTTTGGCACCAAAGATAGCTGGGTCATCAGAGCTGATCACCATGGGGTACCCAGTGGCCATGAGGACAGCTGCAGGGTGGTTTCTCAAGTCAGACACCAGTTTCAGAACCTGCCCAATAGGAGGCAAAGGAGAAAAAGAAAACTTTGATCCATGAAAAGCCATCACAAGGAAGGAAAGACCACGAAGCATAAACATAATCAGCTTCTTTCTTATCCCCATCCCCATCCTGGACATTGGGGTGACTTCTGGGCAAAGTCCTAACACAGGAACAGAGCCAGTTCCCGTGCTCTTCCTAATTTTCTCCAAGTTCCATCATCACCACAAGCATCTGGTCTCTCTCGGCCTTGCTCAGAGCAGCTCTCTGAACACAGCAACACAGGCAGGCTCACAAAGAGCCCCAAGCACGGTGGGAGTGGCAGTGCCTACAACCCTGCCACTTCACTGGCCTCCCTCAATGTCCCCCTAGCTTTGTCCACAGCTTTGCCCAAAATTCTGCCCCACTCAGGACCCTTGCTGCTGCCTCATTATTATGAATGATTTAAGGGCCATTTCTAAATTACTTCATTAATGGGAGTGTGAGTGTGGAGGAATATAGAAAACAGGTGAATTAAGGAGAGAGCAATTATACAGGAAAAAGTCTGAAAATTAGAGCAGACGTTGTAGTTAGGGGAGAAATTCATATTGGGTGGGTCCAATGGGTAATGCCCACCTGGTTGGAGATGGGACAGACTTCTATGGGGATGTCCTTCTTCCACAAGTTAGTCCAGACTGCTGGGTGTTTGCTCAGAGCAAATCCATGGCCAATCCTGGTCGCGTTCAGTATTAGGGCATCCAGAAGGTTTCTATCTATGGATGTACCCTGCCAGTCTGGGGGTAAAGGGGTAGTCGTCAGTCCATCTGGATCTGACCCCTGGGTCATTCTCAGATAAACACTCCAGACCCCCCAAGTAAGAAAAGGAACAGAAATAAACATTGACATAAACACACAAACACACACACACATACATCTTCCTTATAACAATGTTAGGCGTGTCTTTATTTTATACGTGTGTATGTATGAATGCATGTATATGTACTCATATGTAACAGATGAAGTTGAAATGCACGTAGGCTTTATAAACTGAACATAGGTACTCAGCTAGCAAGCAGCAAAACTGTGTTTAAAACCTCGATCTATCCGACCCCACAGTCTGTATTCTTTCTTTTCCTTTTTCTTTTTTTTTTGTTCCCAGTACTATTTTCTGGGAATTTTACGTTTATAATCTTTACAACAATGTGTTGCAGACTCTGTCAATATAATTATTTGTATGTACTTACTTTGTATCTTTAACAATACACTTGGTACAATATCAATTGCAAAACTGCAATGGCCAGCATGAACAAAGCAGTGGCAGATGCTACTGGCTGCCGACTCACCAGCCATCCCCACTCACATTCCTTGTTGGTAGGGCCCTACTTAGAGAGTGAAAATGACAGGTCCTGACTTTCCCAGCTTCCCTTGCAGCTAGGATAGTCCCAGTGCTGGCCTGAGAGGCTATTTGTGGGGAATTCTGGGGGCTTCCTCCCTAATAAAAAGAGATGCACTGGTGGAAACTTATCTTTTGCTTCATTGGATGTGGTCATGTCTGAAGGTGACTTCACTATCCCATGGCTAAGTAAGGTGAAATCCCAGACTCAGTGAGGACAGCAGAGGCTCCTTATTATGAGAGATAATAGATGACCTTATTGTAAAACCTGTTGGATGTGTGTACTCCATTCCTGGTCGCCAAAAGCATCCTAGTTGATCCATGTGTAAAATATGAATATTCCACTGTTCTATTAGGAATAAAACCCAAGAATTCCCTTTGCTGATTAGGGCATGTGTTTTAGGTGGATTTTCACTGGTTTCCTACTTAGTGTGTTCTTTTCAAAGATTTCTTCTTAAAATATAAAAAATAAATAAATAAATAAATAAGGACATTAGTCTTGGGTATTAAATACCCACGTCGTAGCAAAATCTTCTCCTAGGACTATGCGTCTTGGAATTTGGTTGGATCCTGTGTTATTGTTTCATACTGTTGAAATGATTTTACACAGTAAGTATGATTTTCCCAACTAGATCGCAAGTTCTTCAAGGTTAACAACCCCTTACCCCCTTACCCAATCCTGTCACAATTATTTAAATCTCCTGGAATAGCTTTGATCTAAATTGGATCTAAATTGACTTGAAATGTCAAGAAAAAGAGATAAATGCACTCAGAACCTTCCTCTGAGAGGTGGCGTAATAAACCAAGGTTTAAGCCTGGTTGTGAAATTCAAGTTCCCCATATCTCCAAGGGGGTCAACACCAAGACTTCCTCCTGGTCTAGGCCCCCCAAATCTTCATTTTGATGTAAAACTGCAGCCATGATCTGATACTCCTTTGGTTAGGGTTTACACATTTTAAGAATTGAAAGATGGCAGGGGCTGAAAGCTGGCCAAGCTCTCGCATTGAGCTTTGGGGAACAAAGACATGCCGGGTTAATGGCATGTCAGAAACAGTAGCAGTCAGGTGCTTGGGCAGAGCAGGGTCTCCTCTTCAGCACTGATGAGTTTGGACAGAGCCTCCTAGATGCCAGGGCAGGCCTGGGTCTAGTCCTTCTTTGTGTGGCTGTGAAGAGGTGAGCTAACCTCTTAGGCACAATCCACTCATTATAAAATGGAGATCAGAAACGGCTCAAATACAGACTCCACTACTTACAGCTCTTTACCCTTAGACCGATTATACTATGTTTGGAGCCTTAAGCTCTTTGTCTATAAAATAAGGATAAGAACACCTTCCTAGCAGGACTGGGGTGAGAATCAGAAATAATACATGTAAAGTGCCCAATATTTTATTAGTATTGCTGTTCCTTCTCCAGAGATTTAACCCTGTTGCCAGGATTAAATGAGATGGCACATACGAAATGGCCAGGTGCCACAAAGCGACTACCAACTGTAACGCTACCGCCCCAGTGTCCTGTCACTTCTCTTGAGTGATAATGAGCAGCCCTCCCATCCATGCCCACCTCTGTCCCCTGGTGATCGCCGCATGGCTTACCTGTCTCTCCGGCATGAAAAAAGTAAGGCAGTTTGAAGCCTTGTGAGGCTGGAATCATCAAAGCCTCTTTGTAGTAGTACAAGGAGTAGCCAGTGTCCTCACGCCCCACCTGCAGGACAGAGAGGAGGGAAAGTGGGACCGTCTGCTTGTTCCATGCCTCACTCTGCTGCTGGTGCCGCCGGCAGCCTGTGAACACCCTTCCTTGTACCTGCCACTCCTCCTGGAGGCCTTAGTCATCCAGCCCTTTAAGAATGACCAGTAGCAGATTAGGACAGAAAAGAGAGTGTATTCTTGCCCCCAAATTTCCCCCTGAGTAAGAGACTGTACCTTGTAGCCTCTCGGCCCCTCCCATCTTGTCTTCTCATACCACCTTCCAAGCCCTTGTGCTTTAACCCTGAACTCCTTAGTGGGGAGAAACAGTAAGGAGAGATAGCAAGAGAAATAACAAGAGATACAGAGAGTAAGAGACTGAGAGAGACAGAGAGACAAAGTGAGAACAAGAGAGTGAGAAACTGACAGTGAAAGAAACAGAGAGAGTGAGGGAGAGAGAGAGCAGAGCCCTGGACTGGGAAGATTCGGGATGCAGCTCAGCCACTCATCCCTGGTGGGTCCCCAGGTGGATCAGTTTCCTGGCAGAGTCCCTCTGTGACTCGGCCACTCAGTTATAATGAACCAGAACAGCAACCACCCCAAATCATGCTTTTCAACTAAGCCACATGTGCCCTGGGGCTTTGTAGCTACCTGCGTGCTGCACGGTAGTAAGCGTGCCTTAGGGCAAAAGGGGTACCTCCTTCAAAATGCCAATTTTTATAATAAAGCAAATATGGATATTCAACATGATAGAATGGAGTATAGGCTTGAAAGAAACTTGCAAGTGAACCCTTGAACAACTACCTATCCTCCCTCCAATCCCAGTTTCCCACGAGGATTTGTCCATTACAGTCCATGTACAGACTCTTCCACTTGCTCTATACTGCAGGCTCTCCAGCTCAAGCCCCTTTGTCAGTGCTGCACACAGACAGAAAAGCTGAGGTGGGAGGGGCTTCTGCCCCTTTCTGGAGAGCAGATCCTTTGAGACACCCCCAAGGATCCCAGAGGACATCCTGGATCCAAACAAAACAATTCCTTGAAATCTACTCCTTGTTTGATCTGCAAGCAAGTGCACAGTCTCCAGTAAAACGTCAGATTGTGTAAGAGGGCATCAGTCCTGTTAGCCAGTTAGTCCCAATTAATTTAGCTTCCTTAATGAGATTAATGAGCCAGCACAGGGGAAGTGTGGCCTGGCTGTTAGCACATGTCTATGGCTTTGATTGGGTGGGAGGGCAACACCACCAACGATGCTCAGGTTCATGCGTAGCTGGGGGAGGGGGGCAAAAAGAGAGCAGATGCAGGTAAGCAGAGGCTAGGGACAAGGGCAGAGGCAGGGGATGGGGACAAACCCATCCATCCACGTTGTCCCAACTCCCTTCCTTATTCCTTTTTAGCAGTCTGGCCTTTTCTGCTGTCCCTTCTCTGGTGGCTGTCCGACCCCTGCAGGCTCCTGGATAGGATCAGCGCTGAAAGCTGAGCAGGCCTGGGTTGGCAGCCTGTGCCTCTTCAGAGGGTTTCATGGGCGCTGCCCTGCCCTTCACAAAGAGATGCCTTGCTGCGCAGACAGTTACCAGGTCAAACCCTGCCACCGTCCTGGGGAATCTGGTTCGAAGTGTCATGGCTGTTTGGACGGATTTCATGATGAGGGACACGTTTTTGAATCTGTAAGAGAGACAGAGAGAAGCATGGGAGACAGCATGGCTCGGTGCTGAGGGAGCCGTGCGCCTCACCCAGCAGCTCCCTTGGTGCCTGCGACTGGTCAGTCTGGCCCAGTCCAGGGTATGTGGCAAACAAACATTTCCCAAACCCTCAGCACCACTGACCCCATAACCCACCCCAGCTGTGCTATTGTGATCCCTTTAAGTGGCTACAGCTGAGAGATATTTCACTCAAGTCCCTTCCTGGCTGGCTGCAGAGAGACCCCCAGTCTCTGAAAAGCAGGTGAGGTAAACTAACCCATGAGACAAGTTTTACTGACCTACATTTGCATGAAGCAAGGTGGCCTTGTCCAAAATTTGACCTGCATCTCCAAAAAGGTGGGTCCTGGAAGTGGGTGCAGTACAGGGGCCAGCTCTCTGTTCACTGGACACCTATGAAATGCCACAAGTCTCCCAAGTCCCTGTGGGTCAGCTGGACCTGACAACTACATGTTCTCTTCCTGATTAAGTCAGCAAGAGCCGCGCACTCCCAAAACCACGTAACCAGGCTCTTACTTGCCTCTGCACCCTCTCCCCTCAAGTCCAGCATAGAGACAAAACAAGCAGCATGACAACAGACGCACCAAAAAAAAAGCCTGGAACAACTCCATGATGGCAGGAAGGTCTCTGCCCAGCAGCTGGCTCCCTTGTTCCAGTCCTGTTTTGTGGACCTGTTTGTCCCCCCATTCCGCACATTGCCTCTTCTGCAGAGCCCCATAGGGACACTGCAGCTCAGCCCAAACACCCTCCTGCATCTGACCTCCAGGGAGCCTCTGAGCAGAACCGATGGGCCCATCCTGCAAGCTCCATCCTGGCTGACCAGCACACGGGTGCGGCCTCAGCTCCTGAGGATCCACAGGAGGGCAGGAGGCTCCTGGGAAGTCTGACTGTCCAGAGCCCAGCCCCTCCCCCTGCCCTGACAGGTGTGACCCCCATCGGGCTGCTACCCCTGCATCTCCAGCTCTGGCCAGGTCACAGGCCTTAGATTGTCTGCTCTTCGACAAGAGGAGGGAGCTCTTACTTTTGTAAAATCTGGAAGAAAATTAAGCTCTAAGGTTTTCTGCACTTGCTTAGGAAAAGAATGGTCCTTCTTCAAACCACCAGGACACACACACACATACACACATGCACGTGTGCACGCTCTGGGGTCTCCACACACAGGCTAAGACAGCTGTCACTCAGGGCCTGGTTACCAATCAAGGCCCTGCATACGGCCACACACATCACATGGTTGATTTTAGACAGAATCCCTGTGGCAAATTGAAACAAAGAAACAGGCCAATTATCTGAATAGTCAGGCAATAACATACCCAAACTGAGTCACCCAGGCAGATGTGGGATCACAGCCTAGAATTATCTGGAAAATCGCTCCAGTTCTTCATTTCAGTCTTATTGTAAAGACTGGAACTACAAGTGATTTCAGAGATAGATCTTTGCACTCACACACAAGTGCACATGCCGAGTCCACACCTTTTTGGTATTGAGGGGTCTCTGGCCCCCAGCCTCCCTTCTCACCCCTCTTTCTCTTCCCCTCTCCCTTTCCCGCCTAGGGGCTCCGCCTACATCCCATTCTCCCAACTCTTGCAGTTTCAGCCATTTTCTCTCACCTGTGATCCGAATAAATGATTTTGATTCCAATAAACCCAGGATGCTTTTTTGCAAACGTACAAGCCACTTCTTTGTAGGTCTTCACTGACCACTCTTGGTTATGGATCGTCCCATTCAGTTCATACACCTGGGAGGGGAAGGAAGCGTGGTCCCAACCAACAGCAGAGGTGAGCAGAGCACAACTGCATTTTCACTACCAAGCACCTCTAACACCAGGCTGCACTTGGCAATTTATTTGTTCAATGCCTGTGATGGCCTCTGACATTTATCAGAAGTCCTCGGCCTCCCTGGGACAATGCTCTTTGATGCCATGAGGCTGGGACAGCTGCCTGTCTTGCTCATTGCTGTGTCCCTGTTCCTAGGACAGTGCCGGGCACATAGTAGGTGCTCAGTAAGTACTTGTATAATGAAGGAAGAATAAGTCAGCTGAGGCAAGGACACAAGCCAGAAACAGTGGTCCAAGGACCTCCTCCATCTCCCCTCTCCCACCCGAGTGGTACATACCTGAGGTGGCCACAGCCACCAGGGACCCCAAAAGAGACATGGTTAGAAGAGCCAGAACAAACAGTAGTCAAAACGAAGGACAAAGATGCAGTGGGGGAGGGAGAAGCATACTGAGGAAGGAGTGTGAAGGCATCCTCTCTAAAGTGCCACTTGGCAGCTGGGCCACTCCAAGCCTCTGTCAGGGGCACTGGACTGGGGCCATGGCTCATCCCTGCGGCTCCTTCAGCCTCCCCGTCCCTGGGCCAGGTCTCACCTCCCTCCGGGTGGTAGTGTGCTTGGGCTAGGTCAGGACAGGTATGGGAGTCTCTGCAGAGACTGTAGGGTGAGCCAAGAGGGGAAGGAATGATATGCAGGAGGTTCTAGCTATTTCATGGGCATTAAGCACCTGCAGTGTGTTAGGAATTGGGCGAGGCATGGGGGGCACGAGCAAGTGCTAATGAGACAGCATGCCTGGCCTCAAGGAGTCTGCAACTTAGTGGAGACAGACTCTCCCCATTTTTATGATACAAAGCAGGAAGAATTAAATGCTGGAGGTATATGGGATCTCAGAGGAAGAAGGGGTTTAACTGGATAGGATCAGAGAAGCTTTCCCGGGGGACATGGCCCTGGGGTGAGGTGAGTAGGGTTTGATAAACAGAAAGAGGGAGGCTGCTCTCAAGCAAACACGTTCATCCCAGGTGGTCTGTGGCTAAAGGGTTGCTAGACCTGGCCTAGGGAGCAGTGGCTCCACACAGAGCCAGAGCAGATGGGGTTCAGGGAGCGGCAGCGAGAGGCAGAACGGGAGCTCATTGCCATAAGGAAGAAAAATTCTTTCTCCTCACTGCAGTCAGCTCCTGCTCCGCTGGCATCATAGCAGCGGGGCGCTGTCTTCTTGCCCACCACCCTCCCCGGCCCAGGGCACTTCCCACTCCCCCTCTGGTTGCACTGCAGGAGCTGCCCATTGTCCCTAGTCAGCACCCCCAGCTGGCCTCTTCTCCTCAGGCTCACATAACAGCCTTTTGCTCTTTCGTCTGTTCTGCTCTGCTGCCCAGGTTTCGGGAAGTGGGGTGAGCAGGCAGCTGTTTCCAGCTCCTTCTCTTGGCCCCCACTCGCCTTGCTCTCCCTTTTCTCCTGCTGCTCACCCCAGTGACGCCTGGCATTCCATACACTCGCCTCCACAGCCAACCCGGCTCTCTGATGGCAGTTGGAATTTTCTTGATTGCTAGCCTCGGGGTGGACGTCTCAGGCTTTCTGACTGTTAAGGCTGGAAGGACTTTCCAGAGGGGAGAACCGTGGGTGCTAGGCTCAAGGTCTAGTATTGCCCATTAGTATTATGACCCACTGAAGGGGAGTAGTATGACCACAGCCTGATTGTATGCCATCCCAAATACGCCACTTTTCCAAAAGGATTATTTTAAGCTGAAGGCAATTAAGAAGCAGCAAAAACAGACAGAGCTCTTTGCCCTCCTCTTATCTGCCTAAAAGCAGGACAAATTTCTGTTTGTGGAGGTGCCCACCACCCCTCTCCTGTGCCAGGACAACCCTTATCACAGAGACAAAAAGTCAGCAGCGAGGTGGGTCCGCAGAAACACACCTTACTAAAATAACTTTGACTGTCTATTATTTCCCCATATGTCTATCTTCCCATAGTTTACTGCCCCTAGAAGCCCAAACCCCTTTTCCTTTGTCTTGTCATTTATCCACCATTTATCTCCTTTTCTTAAAATAGTATGTAAGCACCTGGTCTACCCACTTCTTTGGGTCTTCACCTCTTTTCTATGAAGGCCTCCATGCACATAAAAATTAAATACTAATGTCAAATAAAATTTGTATCTTTTCTCCTTTTGATGTATAGCTTTTGTCAGTTTAATTTGTAGCCCCCAAGAATACAACCAAAAAGATAAAGGAAAAGTTACTTTCTTTCTCTCCTGCTTTACCAAGGATTTTCAAAAGGAGAACTTTTCCTGTCACTGATCAAGGCTTCAACAGACTTTCAGGCACTGTTAGAATCTTCAGATCCTTGATGCTGCAAGACCCTATACGCTGTATCCCAGAGGTTCTCAAAGTACAGTTGGGGAACCCCTGTGGGCCCTGGATTTTTTCAGGCAGTATAAAAAGTCAAAACTCCGTTCATGAAAACTTTAAGATGTTATTTGTCCTTTACACTCTTATTTTCTCATGAGTGTTCAGAATTTTCCAGAGCTGCACCATGTGTGACAACATTGCTCTGACAAATAATGGACTGTGTGCTTGCGTAGTCTTGTGCTTTGAAAATTTCTCAGTTGTATTTTCTAACACAGGCTATATTATACGGGATATAACAGATATAAACCACAAAAACAAAAGCTCTTTGGGACCTTCAACAATTTTTTTAGTGTAAAAGTTGGAGAACCACTGCGTTAACCCAACCCAGAACTGTCACTTGGCATTACCCACCTGATCTGCAGAAGTGAAGAACAGAATTCCACCCATGCCTTGACTGCTATCATTACTGTGTCACCTGCCCAGACACCGCAACTGGCTGGTAAAGCCCTGCGGGGGGGGGGGGGGGGCAGGCCGGGCTAGTTTTGATCTTCCCACCTTCCCTCCAATAGCACCAAAGTGGGAGCTCCATAAATAAGCATTAACTTAACAAGAGTGCTGTCCCCTTGGAGTTTTAAAAGTACTAAGCCCCTGGCAGCATGTTTTAGAGATTGGATGAATAGATGGATGCTGGTGGAGCAGTGCTAGCAGAACAGAAGGGAGACAAAAAGAAAGAAACTTTAAAAACAAATCAACAGGGGTGACCAGTTAGCTCAGTTGGTTAGAGCGTGGTGCTAATAACACCAAGGTTGCTGGTTCAATCCTCATATGAACCACTGTGAGCTGCGCCCTCCTTAAAAAAAAAAAAATCAACGAGTGGCAATTCTGCCTAAAAGAAGATCCCTGGCAGATTAATCAAGTATGTAGAGATATGCAAATAATGCAACCAGAGGCCTGATGGGGGCTTGTATATGGTAGTGGTTCCAAATCATCAATTCTGTCATTCCAGTACTTATCACTGGAGAAGCCCGGAGTTCCAATCCCACGGAGAGCCGCAGAGGAGGGATCTGGCTCCTGGGGCGAAAGAGGCTGAAGCCACATCCAAAGTGCTTCCTGGTCTCCCGAGCCTCTGGCCAAGAAACTGCAGGTAATGGAAGCACCTAGGACAGAATCTGAATGCTCTAGAGCACCTCCACCTCAACAAGCAAGAGCCGCCTTCCAGGGAAGACGCTACAACGCCTCCCAGCCGCCCAGCTTCTGCGCTTAGCACCCTGCTGTGAGGCCAGGTGTTGGGGGAAACTTGTCAGCCAGTTGGGGGTTGTGCTCAGTTCCTGGGTTCAAGATCCCAGTGGAGATACAATCTGTCCCAAATCAATCATACTTTATAAGGTCAGACATAGCAAGGATCAAATGAGTTAATATTTGTAAAGCACTTAGAAATGATAACTATTAATAATATTATTATTACAAATCTATCACCAGATATAGAAAAACAACTCAAAATCTGCTGTTGTCCTACGAAGACGCGTTAAGATCTAAGAATTGAACGATCTTCAAGTTCAAGTAGATTGTGTCAGTCATTCATCTAAGACTGAATGATATGAAAGCTGCTATATCCATGTAACAAGCCTTCTTGAATTAAAAACACAGTGGAGTCAATTTAGACTATTTCAGTTTTAATTCTAGTTTAATTGAGGAACTGTAAGTTGGTAGGGAAATTATTCAAACTACATACTACTCTTATAAGCCAATATAAGATTACAAAGTTGTATTATATTTGATATCATGGAATTCTAGAATTTTGAAGCTGGAAGGAACTGAAGGGAAATTTGGGAGCAGAGTTGCTCAAGGTCACACAATTCGTTTGCATCAGACCAGAATTTCTAACTCCCAATGCAAATAGCTTTGACCACTAAAGCATGATTCATTTAACAAGCATTAACTGAGCTTCTACTGTGCGCCAGGCATATGCCGAGAGCTTTATATCATATCTCATCTAACTCTCAACACTCCACTCTTAGGTAGGTCTCATTTTACAGATGAGAATTTTGAGACTTAAAAAGGTTAAGAAACTCAGTCCTACTGCATAGTTGGAGCTGGAGGTCTGCTGAGGTTTAGAATCTTGCTGACCCTGAGTGTCTCCTGGCATGAGTGGCCCCTGCCCTCACCTTCATACTCTAGTGTCAGGGGATCTCAGAGTCTTGGCCCTGGCTGCACAGTCGAATTACCCAGGGAATCGCCGGGCTAGAATCTGTTTGTTTTTTAACTTCCCCAGGTGATTCTAATGTATAATGCACAGCTAGGGCTCAGGCAGACCATTTTTGTTGATTTGACAGACAGGTAAACAGCACAGTGATAGCATGGTAAGTAAATGCTTCTGTCAGTATTCTTGCAGAGTAACACCAATAACACGAAACAGTGGTCACTTCAGCAAAAAGCCAGGTGGAAATTTTAATGAAGGGTCTGCAAAGAAGCCAGAAAAAACCCAGGGGGTGGAGGGTGAGGGGAGCTCGAGCACTGCTTGTTACACAAGTGACAGAAGCCAAGAAATGTCTGGAACGACCGTCAAGGGTCCTCTTTGCCACTGACCGGTCTTTTCCTTAAGACCCCCCACCCCCGCCCCCATCAGTAAGTGCCAGCAGGGCCATCTCCTGTTGATAAACCTCTTGGGTTGTAAGAGCTCCAGTCTGAAGACAGGCGGGGACCCAGTCCGGGCCTCAGATTCCAGCCATGGGGGAAGGGACTGGAGCCCAGGAGATAAGACCCGCCTAGCAACTGTCGCTAAAGGCAAGTAGCCTTTGTTATCAAGTATTAGTAACACAATAGGAGGCTGAGCAGCCAGGATAGTCCATCAACATCATCCCAGGCCCTGAATTAGCCCCACAAGCAGGAGGGGGAGGTAGTGCGGCTCAGCAAAAGAATTCCAGAGCAGACGGTTTTTAGTTGTTAATGTGTGGATGGCTCCCCCTACTCTGGCTAATGGGGGGCATTAAGGCATAGAGTCTCTATTGGCGAGAGGCCTTTGTTCCAGGGTCAGACCAGAACAAATGGTCAAATCCCATCCCCCTCAGCCTCTACCAGAATCCCAAATCCCAGCAGCTCTCCACCTTCAAGGAAGGCTGGTGGGGGGATGGTGGGGGGTGGGGAGAGAGGAAGAGCTGGGCAGGGTCCCCAGGGTAAATGCCCTGGTGTCCAAGTCTCCCCACTGGGCTGGGTTGGCCGCAGAAAAGGGGAAGGGCTGGATAGGAAACCAGGCTCTGGCCTTTCTCTGTCCCTCCATTACAATTTCTCAGCAAATACTTCCCCACCAGGCTCAAGATGAAAGTGAACAACCTCCAAACCAACCCAGACCCAAACTCTCTCTCCATGATTTTGTCCCTCCCACTGCTGCCCTCCGCTGCCAAGGACCCAAGGCTCCGTCAAGGCTGATGAGTCTCCCCACTCCCCACACCGGGAAAGCAGCCAGGATTTGCCCAACAGGAAGTGACTCCCCTAGTAAGATCCAGCGCCCCGGAGAAAGCATCAGCTTAGCACACCCTGGGGTCTCGTTTCCCTAGCGAAGGGACTAGAGAATCAAGCCTGATGCCCGCTCGGGGGTTTCTTTTGAGGAGTGTGGCTGCCAGAGTGCTCAAAAAGCCTCCATCTCATCACTTCTTACCACCTACATGACCTTGGTCAAGTTCTTTGACCTTTCCATGCCTCAGTTTCCACATCTGTAAAATGCAAGGTTGTTGTAAGGCGCACGTGAGGCGATGTAGATAAAGTGCTTTGAAAGGTCAAGGTGAAGAAGTTGCTTTCTCAAGTGTGGTCCCAGTCAGACCATCTGCAATAGAATCACCGGGCAGAGGGGGAGGGGCTAGTAAACTTTGCAGCTTCCTGGTCCTACCCAAGAGCACAGAATTAGAATCCTGGGAGGTCAGGGTCCAAACAGCACCTCCAAATTATTCACATGCACACCCACGTTCGAGGACCACCACAGCAAGCATGATTATCACTACTGGTGCCTCTTGAGGACACCAGGCAAGGTCAGATCTGGTGCCAGTCTGAAACAGCTCACCCTCTAGTTGGGAAACCAGGGTTTCTATGTTATGACACAAAGAACGCAAGGTAACAAAAGCGGGTGCTGGAAATAAACATTACAGGAGACTACAGGCAAGGCATGGACCCCCACAGACACACAATGAGGTGGCGCTTAAGCCAGAGCCAAGGGGGAGGGTGGGCTAAGAGGGCATGGAGCCCATGCTTGGAGAGAGAAGGGTTTTCCACGCCAAAACATGGGAATAAATTACTCTGGGAAGAGTAGCTTCTAATACCCTACACTGGCCAGGCCCGGTGTCAGCTCATCTCCTTCAGAAATTCTTCTCTTCATGGACGATGGATTGGATCCTCTCTTTTGTACCCAGGTCTGTACTTATTCTGCTCACCAAACTTATGAAAGCTCTACTAAGGCAGAAAGGTACGCCTCATTTCCACTTCCAAAGAACTCATATAGAAATACAAGTCTGTACTCCCAGTTAAACTATCAAACAAACATCAGATCGTGGTGGAGATAAGCACTGTCACCTGAGACAGCACTCCTTTCCCCCCCCACACACACACACACCTTGAGCTAACCTCAAGGAGGGTATTAACATATCTAAGGGAAAAGCTGGGTCAGTCCGGGATGCAACGAAAGGGAGAGTTGAGACTTGAGGAAGCTTTTGTTTCAGAAGAAGAGAAAGGGGCACTGACCCACAAACTGGAATGACTGGTTCTGGAGCAGGTGTATCCTTCCCTAGAGGATCCTTGAACCCGTTAAATCAAACTGGGAGTAGTAAAGTCAGTTTAAGAATCCCAACCAGAATGAATTTTGTTTTTTAGAATGCAAAAATGTCTGTCGCTATACATTGCATTGTTTCCAGAACATTTTATAGAAGTATATGGATACATGTGAAAACACTCCAACACACAATTTATTCTAATAGGGTTTTTTTCCCTCCTGGGAAAAGAGTGATAGATTTCATCAGATTTTCCAAAGGTTAAGAACACTGTTATGGACTCCCTAAGATTCTCAGAACTCAGTGACTGGGCTTATTAGGTTTCTGGCTCACCAACACCCTTTGGCTATAATCTGGCTTCAGGAATGGTTAGATTTGCTTTCAAGGAGAGAATTTCCCAATCAGGAAGCATAAATGTCTGGTCTGATAGACAGTTTTCTGTGAAAAACAGCACTTGAACTTTCTTATTTATACATCTGTCTCTTACGAATTTGGTCAATGTGTGTCAGTCCTTTGGAGCCCTATCACCTCTGGGTGAATACACAATAAAATTTCTGAGCCTATAAAATCGCAGAATATGGTAACAAAACCAAAATAACACCATCCTGTGGGTCCTGCCACAAACTTGAAGGTCAGGCTTTGGTCTACTCAATAAACATTTGACTGAATGAGAAGACTAATTTGGATACAATGTAGAGAACTCTACCCAAAGGTCACTTTTCCCAAACCACTTACAACCTTTAAAAAGCACAAACTCTTGTGAAACCAGCAAATAGACAACTCAGAACCCCAGCCCACCCTCACCAACCCCAATCCTCCCCACCGGAAAAAAATCTTTGGGAAAGTTCTCTTCAATAGACTGATCAAAAGAATTGCCTAGCAGCACTCACCTAGAGCTGCTCTCCTCACCAGATCGATGCTTTCCTCCAACTGGAGGCCTGAGTTTCCACCAGCTACTGTCTGTAAATCTGAGGTTGACCCATCTCATAGTATTGGAAATGCCCATCATCCTTTGCTTCTGCCCCAAATGCAAGACTGAAGTCAGGTTTTTTGTTTTTTTTAATAGATATTTTGGATAGTTTTCCCTTCTTTTGGACTCTACCTAGTCCTTTCCATTTCACTCTTTCCAAGCTTCCTTCCTTAAAATCAAGCCAACAAAGTCATCTTTAACCTTTTCTTAGAGTGTTCCAAAGACCCATTTCCTCAGCTAACTTTAGAAGAGACCCCTTCTCCTGCACCCCAATTCCTGCCTTTGTCCTGAGCCATTTCATCCTAGGTTTTTCTGGGCAAGCTGCCTCCCAAGGACACACACTCCTCTTCGACCTCACACTTCAGGGGTCTCGCCTCGGAGCGTATCACCCGAGCAGCTGCACTTCTGATAAAGCCAAGTTCATTAGTTTGTTCCCCACCGCCGGTCATTCCAGGTTGCTTACTCCCTTAGCAGCCGCCAGCCAGTCCCTATGCCTTTCCCTTGTGTCCCTCTGCCTGCCCTTCTCATGGGCCCACCCCTGTGCCTTCCAGCTGACATCCACGATGCATTCCTGCTACCACCCCCTAGTCATTGCCAGCAGGTCCTCACCCCAGTTCTTCCACGTTGTTTGTCCTGCCACCCGGGGCTCCATCAAACCATCTTCTATTCCTGTAGGGGGGTAGTACAGAAGGGAATCATACCAGCATGGACTACTACAGGTCTGGTCTCCATCCTAGGCTAGCCCTCAGAGCTCTAGGATTTCCCTTCTGGGATCAGCAACCTATCCACCCCCCTACCCCCGCAGTTCGTCCTCCCAAACACCCACTGCTCTCCCCTCACTGCCCCTCGGTCTCGGGGAATGTCTGACTTGCCTGTTACAGAAATACAGGGGAGGTGGGCAGAACTTCCTCCCTCAGCTCCACATTCTTACCCCTCCAATGTCTGTATCTGCCCCCTCACCTGCTTTCCTCCAGGCGAACATTCTCAGGTTCGAGGACAGTCTCACTCCCTGCGTGCTGGAGTGACCTCTTCTTTCGTCCCAAGGAACATCATGTCATCTCTCATTCTCTTTCTCCCCTCTATTTTAACCCCTCCAGGCTCCTTCCTTATGAATGCAAAGTAAGTCCCACCCTAAAAAGGGCCCTCCTGGACCCTGTGTTCTCTAGCTATGACCGTCTTTCTTTTCCTTAAATCAATGGCAAGGTCTTTAGTCAGCCAAACCCAGCTCTAATTTATCACCTGCATTTCATTTTTCTACTCCTAGAAATTGGGCTTCTCTTCTCAGCATGCCATTGAAACTACTCAAAAGTGACCTCCTAATTTCCAAACCCAATGGGCTCTTTCCAACACATTTTTCTTGACTTCACCCTGTCATGTGAAACCCCTTCTCCTTAGCCTCTGGAAGAGCTCTGTCCTCGTCCCCTCCTATCTCCGTGACTGCTCCTTCCCGCGCACCTCGCAAACTGCTCATCCCATCTGCTGTTTGCTGGGCTCCCCTCTTGGCCTGCTGCTTTTCTCATCCTACACCTTCTATGGGCACCTCACCCGCTCTCAGTTTTAATGATCACCTTTCTGCAGATAAATGTCCAATATATGTTACCAGGCTAGATCTGGGCAAAAAACTCATGTATTCAACCACCGCCTGACACCTTCATGTGGATATCTTGTAGGCATCTCCGACTCCACAAGTTCAAAACCAAAGTGATCATTTCGTCCTCCCTATCCTGTTCCTCCTCTTGCATTCCCTCTCTCCATAAATATCACCACCAATCAGCTCAGGCCAAATGCCAACAAGTCACAGTAGGGTCCTTGCACATGTAGTCAGTCACCAGCCCTATGATTCGTCCTCCCGCACGGGGCTTGTTTCCATCTCCTCCTCCTCATTGCTCTGTCTTTATTCGGGCCCTCACCTTACACCCGCAGTGTCCCTGGTCCCTTTACTGGTCTTCCAGGCTCTAGTCCTCTCCCCTTTTCACCAGGAGGATTCTTACACTGTAATCCGTTCTCCCCAGCGCTGCCAGAGTGATCTCCCTAAGCTGCAGATGTGTTCACACTCTGTTGCTTACGACCACCCACGGGCTCCCCTTCACTTCCAGAATACAGCCTTAACATGGTGCCCAAACTATTCGTAATTAGCCCGTCCACCTTCCCGGTCTTATTTTCAGTGCCTATTCCTAGAATCTTAGGATCTAGTCATGATGAGCTCCTTGCAGCCCTGAATAGGCTCCAAATAAGTGTCTACAGTGTCTATCCCTTTGTTTACGCTGCTCCCCTGATGGAAATGCCTCTGCCCACCTCCGCCTTCCACTCAGAGAACCACCTTCATCTTCCAGGACTCACTGGGGCGCTCTCTCTCCTCTGTAATGCACATTCAGTCTTTCCTTGCACCTGTCAGGGAACACTGACCATTTTCTTCTTTGTTCCCTCTCTACACCCTGTAAATGGTTCTTTAACATCTGGGAGAACATCTGTCACATGGATTGGTTTACCCAGGAGTCTCCCAGAGAGAAACTATATTCCTTCTTAAGGACATGGGCTCTGTCCTCTACGACTTTGTACACCGAACACCTAGCATAGTGCCTGACACAGAGTGGAAGCTTGCGGATGTTTGATGAAAAGGTGAAAAAAGAAAGGGAGAGAGAAAGAAAGGAAGAATTAGGGAGAAAGGGAGAAGGATGGGGAAGAAAAAGAGTAATAGGGTTGGGGTGCCAAAGAGTTGAACGTTATTCCACCGAGATTCAAGAAAAGGTTGGGTGTAGAGTGATTTGAAGAGAAGTGAGGGAGGAAGCTTCTGTGGTAGAACAAACAGGAAACAAGGAGAGTCTGTGGTACCCTGAGGGGAAAGCGCTGTGCAAGGAGCCATCAGGTCCTGGGTGGCAGAGGAAGGGGCCCCAGCCTCAGAGGAAGGGCCAGCAGGCCCTAGCCTTCCTTGCAGACACCTAAGCCAGCCCTGCCAGTCCACCACAGCCATACCCTGAGCTCTGCTGGGAGACGTTGGCATGGGCATATGAGAGACCTGGGAGGGAGCAAGGCTTTCCCCCAGCTCCTCTGTTATGGCAGCATTGCCCATAGACGACCCCAGATAAAATGCAACTGAGCTCCACAGAAAGGGCCCACAGGGACTTCCCAGTCCCCACTGTTAAATGCCCCTAGAGCCATTTACCAGATTCTTCAGCTGTCGCATACGAAGAGCATTGTCCGGAGGGACTAAGGAAAGCTAACTTTTGACATGAAGAGAGACAGATCAAGAGAGGTCCAAGCACAAGGCCAGGGGACCTGAACACCCAGGAGGCTCTGTGTAGCTAGAAGAAGGTGAGAAGTGGGGACCATGAGAGAAGGGAGGTAAAAAGGCAGTGAAGGTCACGTTCACGGTTTGGCTAGGACAAGCCCAGTCCATTTCAGGTTTCCTTGCTCATGGTGGCCCCTGGAAAGGCCTATGTCCCGTTGGGGACAGGCTGTCATTCAGTCCTGGACTGGTACTAGAGTAGGGAGTCTGTGAAGACCTACAGGGTAAGACCTGAGAGTCAAGCCAGAGCGGGACAGCGGAGAGGAGATGGGCTCACCGGGAGCAGCATGGCTCTGAGCTCCAGGTAGAAGACATTGTCCTGGCAGAAGTCCTCCAGGCCCTGCAGGATGTAGTCTCTGAACACCGGTGCATAGCTGACAAGGCCAGAGATCGTAATGAAGATGGTTTCAAACTTGGACCAGACGACATCTTGGTTTGCATAGGTCACCTCGGGGTTCTCGGTGATCAGAGTGAAATTCCTCAGGAGGCTGTCCAGGACACAAAGGAGGTGAGCTGAGCAGGTGTGCTTCAGGCCATTACCTCCAGGCACCTGCAGGAATCCTGCCCACCTTGTATCTGCCACCCAGAAGAAACCAGGATGCATCATAGTGAGCAGTGGTGAGAGGCCAAAGGAAGCATCCGGGCTCTTTGATGGAGGCCTCCACCCTGAAACTTGGTTGTACGCCCCAGGAGATAGCTCAGGTGGGAAGTTCCCACCAGCCAGGCTTCCCTGTCCCCCTCTGTGAGCTTAGCCAATCTGACCCCACTGTACTTACATCCTAGACCAAGCTCTCTTTGGGGGATGTTATGCACTGAATTGTATCTCCTCAACTTCATATGTTGAAACTCTAGCTCCTAGCATGTCTGTATTTGGAGATGGGGGCTTTAAGGAGGTAATTAAGGTTAAATGAGGTCCTAAGGGTGAGCCCCTCATCCAATAGGACTGTTGTCAAAGACAGTGGCAGTGCATGTGCCCAGGGGAAAGGCCACATGAGGACACAGAGAGAAGGTGACTGTCTGCAAGGCAAGGAGAGAGGCCTCAGGAGAAACCAAACCTGCCCATACTTTGATCTTGGACTTCCAGCTTCCAGACCAGTGAGAAAATAAGTTTCTATTGTTTAAGTCACCCAGTCTGTGGTTTTCTGTTCTGGCAGCCCTGACACAGGGACTCTGATGGAAATCACCCTAGACGTGGCCCTCCATGACTAGGTCTGCCTCCCTGATTAGCCATTTACTAGCTACGTGGCCTAGGGCCGCTTCCTTAACCATGCTGAACTTCATGTTTCTTATTTGTAAAAGGAAATAACCTCATGAAAGCACTCTGTAGATGGTTCTATGGTTAAAATAATGAATACCTATATTGTTACTATAGGTATTGTTCATTAAGAAATTGCTCCGTCATATTTTTAAGCTGTTTCATCCACCAGCAGGACTGTCATTACTCCAGAAGCTGGGAACTTTTTTTTCTGTGTGCTCTTATTGAGACAAAATTCATTTGATGTAACCACAGTATTGTTGTTAATACCTTTTGCAGATCAAATTAGATTTCAAATGTACCAGGAACTTCCTAGGGACAGAAAAGCTGTTGAGTGCCTTTGTAAAGCAAAGTATCCGGTAAAGTTAAAAGAAAAAGCCTCTTGATTATTTTAAGACCACATCTTTACATATGGGTTTGTCCCAAGGGAGACATACCAGCACACTACCCGCCTGTGATAGGCACATGACACATTCTGAACCACCACTCACCTGTTGTCAAACTCAGTGACATTCTGCAGCCCCTTTCGATACTTCTCCAACAAAATCCACTCTGAACATTTTGCTGGGGTGGGGGGAGTTGGGTGAGCAAATTTGAACATCAGGGTCCCATTTGGGGTGAGACAGAAATGGCAGTGGGGCCTGTAGGTGACATTTTTCACCAGCCAGTCCATACTCGCGATGCTGAAGTCATGGACATGCAAGGCAGCCCCTGGAAAGAGAAGAAGAAGGGCGAGGTGTGGGGTGAGCCCAGAAGCCAGGCTGAGGAGGCTGTGAGGACAGGTAGATGGATAAGAAGAGGTGGGAAGCACAGGGATTTCCACCTGGCCAAGTTCCTCACAACTGAACATGATGTACCTTTTCCCCTCCAGCTCAAAGACCTCTAGGCCTGCCTTGTCTCCCCAGGACCACCATTGCCTTCTTTGATCTGGTTTAAAAATGGGGCTTCCTTGGCTTCTCCCTCACTCATTAGGAGCCATGGGTGGTCTCATTCAAGAGAGGCAGTATGGTAGGGTAGAAGAGCATCAGGCTTGGAAGCAAAAGATTAGGGTTCAAGCTGGGGCTCCATCAGCTTCTAGCTCTCCACTGAGAATCCGAACTTGAAATGAGGCCTTGCCCCCTAACACTGCATGAAGGGATGTAATAAGAATGAGCCTCAACCCCCACTCGCACCCCCTCAACCTGCCCCCAGCGCCCCACCCATTACTTTCCGCAGGAGCTGCTGGCCTGCGGTCTCATTGTCTGAGGCCCTATGCTTGTCCTTCAGACCTGATGAAAATTTTGTACCCGGTGCTCCTGAAGGCACAGTATACACTGTCCCTCTGTCTTTCTTGCTCCATCTTAGGACCTGGCCTTGACACTGGCCCCTTGGCAAGTGTCCCAGCTGAGTGAGTTTTGGTGTGTCACCTTCTCTACACCTTACATTCTCCACTGGGGATGCTACTTTACCAATCTCACAGCTTTTATTTTTTTTACTCTCTATTTATAACATTGAATTTAAAACTTAAAGTCCTTGTAAGCTGCAAAGTGCTGCTTATGTGTGCAGGATGATTATTTTACTATCCAAGAAATGTGTTTATACTGTAGAAATAGACTACTGGAAATGTGGCTATCCAGGACACTATTTCGTGTATCCTGTATGGTAACTTAGCCCCCTGGAAGAAAGCTAGAAGGAAGGGGTGCAAGGGGAGATGCAAAGGGAAGACTTGGGTCCTGTGGGCCTGCGATACTATTTTATGGGCGGACGCTTTTCCAGCTTTGTCAGGAAAGACCAGTATTCCCTGGGCCCGCTTCCTGCTCTCTCTCTGAGGCTGAGTCCCCTAGGAAACAGGTTTTGGTTTCCAGGGTGAAGCGACAGCCACCTTTGAACACCCACCTTTCCTAGTTGGCCAGCGAGAACAAGGCACAGAGTCGCTGAGGGGCATTCTCTCAGCTCCATTTAGAACAATAGCAGCTCTAAGTTCAGTGTCTCCCTACCTTCCAGAACCCCAAAATCATCCCCCAAACCTCTACCTTTTGGCATCTTCTTCAGGATATTAAACACCTCACTTTTCTCAATGAGATTCTTGGCCTGGAAAAAGTGCATGCTGGGTGGGAACTTCTGGGTCTTCATGAACTGCTTCATTTCAGCCTTTTTGAGGGCCATGAGCTTCTTATTGGCCAGCTCCTCGTCTTTCTTCAGCACCAGCTGTCCCCCCAACTGCATCATCTTCTCTCTCATTAACAGCTGTTTTCGTGCTTCATCTATGGAGATGGCTGAGCAGAAAAAAGACATCACGGCTGCCAAAAGCAGAGAGAGCAGGGCTGGCCGCCCAGATGGGCCACCCACCAACATTGAGATGCCTGGAAGAGGAAATTGCTCAGATGAAGACTCAATGGAGCTAAACAAGGGGAGTGCGTAAGTGAAAACCTAAAGATTTAAGTGTCGATTTTCCTTCTCACACCCTGTTCTCAGATTACCAGGAGGCAGCACATTGAAGGATTCTTTTCGGAGACCCCCCCAGAGAAAAGACCTCCAAAGTACAGAAAAGGAGAGGTTTCCCAAATAAAAGGTTACTGTGAGGCCTCTTTATAATGGAGTTTTTTGGTCACCACGCCCTGCTCACACATAGGGCAAGACATTGCAATAAGATTTTTAGTGCTTCACTTTGAAATATAACCAGAGAACGAAGTTATCACAAGGCATATGAAGAAAGGCTCCAACGTGATAAAGAAACTTAAAAATAACACACAGAGAGAGGGAACTAAAGGGAAACGGAGATGATGCAGGAGATACAAGAAAAAGTCAAAAGGATTATAATTAATATCCTTACAGAGATCAGAAAAGCTATAATGTCCATAAAACAGGAACAGAAAAATAAACAGAATGAGAAACCTTTCAGAAATTAAAATATGAAGCTTAAAATTTTAAAATTGACTTACCAATATTAAAAGATGGAAATGAATAAAATCTTTTAGAAAGTAAGACAAAATAGGAGAGGAGAAAATGAGATAGTTATTGGTTCAGAAACCCAACACCCAAATAACAGATACTTCAGAAGGAAAAAGGAAGAACAGATGGCAGAAAAAAGGAAATAAATAATACAAATAATAAAAATAAATGATAAAGAAAACACAAGAAATTGTTCCAGAACTGACGACCTGTATCTCTAGACTGATCAGATTTGTTGAGCACCTAGCACAGCACAATCAATTACTCAACAGTGACACTAAGATGTAGCATCTTGATATTTCAGAATATTAGCATGAAAAAAATCCTAAAAGCTTCCAGAGAGTTGCTAGGCCAGGTTGTCAGTGAGCAGGATTTGAGGGAGGAAGGAAAGAAACTTGCATTTACTGAGTCTCCTCCTGCCAGACATTATGTTTAGCACTTTATGTATGTTATCTATTTGAATTACATGTCAGAATTGTTTCTGCATAGTTGAAAGTATGATATGTTATACTGGAAAGAATCAAGACTGTAAATTAGGAGATCTCAGGAACAGTCCCATATTATTATGTCTTTGTGAGACCTTGGGCAAATCACTTAATGTCTACGGGTCTCAGTTTCCTCACCTATAAGAGGGTGAATTAGACTAGATCAGTGATTCTCAAAGCGTGATACATGTATCACCAGTGATACAAAATATCACTGTTTAGGCTGAATAAAAAAATTTTAAAGCAAGTTAATTTAAAGAAAAATATTAAGTAAATAGAAGTGCAGGGATATGATAAAAATGGAAAGCTTGGTAATCATTGAAACACATTATATCCAAGATTCTTTCCACGACTAGCATTCAATTATTCTAGGATATATCAGACACCCAGAAGGAATTTTAGGAAGGAAGTGGATGACAATTTACTCTAGTCTCATAGTTAAGGTTGGGGCTATAGCCCAGAATCAGAGAGTTAGACTTCTGAAGAACCCTTAACTTCATTAAGTCCTTGAATCTCTCCTCAGACTACAGTGTTTGCCTGCAACTGAATCCTCTAGGCCAAGAGGACAGTGATATTCACATTACCATTCCCTCTACACCCAGCTGCATCCTCCACTCAATGGTCCCAGCCCCTTGTCACACATAACAGAGGCCACCAAGTTCCAAGATCTCCACCCCATCCTCTCTAAAGACCCCAGAAGTATTCTTGTGGCCCAGCATCTGGGGATTTTTCCTGGCCTGCCAGACAAAATTTATCTACTGGTCAGGTCCAGCTTGGTCAAGCACAAGGAAAAAAATCCCTTATTCCTATATTTACTTCAGCTTCTCTCTCTCTCTTTCTCTCTCTCTGAAATGTTTCTTTACTTTGAAAGGAGGGTGAATGAAAACCCTATAAAAATACTTTGTTTCCAAAGTAGGAACAGACCATAAGCATCTGTGATTCTGAGTAAATGTCCTTGAGCCCACAACCATTTTCAAAAATCTGTTGGGGAGAAATCCTATGTTCCTCCCTCCCACAGAAAGGTGAGGGACAGGGAGGGCCAAGCACCCAATGTCCAGCTACCCTCAGTAACCTGACAAGCCCAGTGCTCTACCCAGACCCCCACCCCACGGCATCCCTGTTACCTCTGAGCAGCTCCAGAAATTGTAGACTGTTAGCTTAGTTCCCCTGACAGCTGTGTCAGAAGCAGGAGAAAAAAGCTCACCATTGTGTTTCACTTCCTATCAAGGCGGGTTTCATTTCCTTCCAGTCTCATGTTGAACAGGAATCTGAAGAGCGGCAGGGGAGATGGGACCTGCCAGGGCCAAGGCAGCAAGTAGGCTCAAGTGCGTGGCTTTACATGCATGTGTGTGTCGGTGTCCTGCTCACACCGACTGGTGGGCTGGGAGGTCATACACATCTGTGTGTTTATGTGCATGTGTGGATTTATGCTTATCTGGGGGGAGGGTAGGTGTTTGTGTGCACTGTCTTTGTGGGATCCAAAATATGCTTTTGGACAAGTACCACTAAGAGGCAATCTAAAATCTACTCATGAATTTCCGGAAGTGTACTCCTCCTCAAAATGCGATTGTAAAGTGTGGTGGGGGCAACCCCCTGGACAGAGGGTAAAATAACACAGTAAAAGGTAAATGTTTTAGGAGAAATCAGGGATGTGGAGGCAGGACAGTAAGGGAGAAGCACCTCCTCTATAGGGTTGTCGACCGATTGCTGTTGGTGCCAATTCAATGCTAACAGGAATCCCCAATTTGGTGTGTGGTGAGAAGGAAACTTTAGGCAGTGCAAGGAGTTCAAATATGATATAGCACGGCTGTGGAGCAACATGGCTGTGAGGTGGACCTGGGGTGAGGCAGCCCTGCTCTGCTCTGGTGTGCTCCACCTGCACTACTGAGCTCGCTCTGCCTGCTCCACTCTGCTCTAGCAAGACAGCATGGATGTTTCAACTCCAGCCCAGCCAGGGAAACTAAGTCTTCAGTTTTTGGTGGAAAGGTCAAGTGGTTGCCAGAGCCACAGGGGAGCTGGCTTATACATAAAGAAAAGTCCCTGACCCTGTTCCCTGATTGGTCCAACCTCATGCAAATGAGGACTCCAAATCCTCACTGTTTGATTGGCCGATTGGCCAATCAGAATGGAGAGTGGCTCCATTATGACCAATCAGGACAGTTGAAAGACTGTCCTGATTGGCCAGAATGGAGTCCTCTGATTGGTTGGTGAAGATGCTGATTGGGTTACAGTTGCACAGCTCCTATTGGACAGGGAAAGTCTCAGTCCTCTTGGTTGAAATACAATTCCAGGAACTCCTTTATAAGGGCTGGCAGGAACACAGAGCAGAAGGCAGGCTGCTCAGTGCAGGCTTCTCCCTGAAGTGCAGTTTGCATGAGAGGCCCCTGTGTAGAGACAGCTGCTAGACTCTTTTTTATTTTTTTAAATTTGAGCCCAGTTAGCCACCAAGAGCCCTTCTTTAGTAGGTATCTTCTTTCGCAAGATCCACAGGGTCCGTTGTGAGAATTAAAAGGAGCAGAGGAAGTTCTCATTAAATCTCAGCCATCAGTACGTATTATCAGAAGTAACGCAATTTGTCACCCGGGCCAGACTAATTAAGACACGAGGCTGTCCCAGTGACTTATCTGTTGCACACATGGTCTACATACCTGCTATGCACCCCTTTCCTTCTCAGCCCCCCTTTCAAGGCTTTCTGCTCCCAATATATCCACAAATCCCCTGGCACTTCCACTTCTGCTGCTCCTAAAAAGGTGGAACCTCTGGGCCCCTTGTCATCTCCAAAAAAGTGAAAAGGTCATCCATTTAGTAAACAAGAAGAAATCCAAAAGGGAAAATATAGCGGAATTAGGACTTTCCTCATCAAGAGTTTAAGATTAATTTTTTTTAAGTAAGAGGAATCAGAAGGAACAAGCAGGTAACAAGGAAAAACAACTTTGTCCCCTTTTGATTTATCCTCCAGATCTAAAACCACAAATCTCAGCATGTCCTCCTTGTCCCTTTCTGCTGAAAAACTTTCAAAGTCTACCCACTATATTAAGAATAAAATCTAAAACTCTTTCTGTTGGCCTCTAGGCCATGCTTTATGTGGTCTTGGAACCATCTCTCTCCCTACCTGCTTCCTTTAGTCCACTGACAAACCTTCTGGTACCTCAGATGTAGTGAACTCTTGCACTCTAGAGTTTTCAGTGTAATTCCTGTTGCCTGGAATGGTCTTTCCCCTCCTTTTGCAGGCTAACTCCTCCTATATCATCTATCCCTCAGGCCCCAAGGTGAATATTTCTTCCTCAGGGAAGCTTTCAATGAACACTCTCCAATGTAAATTTAGTCCCTCTGTTACACTCTTCATAACATCGCTTTCTTATTTTCCACAGAATGCATCACTATTTTTTTTTAACTTTTTTTTTTTTTAATTGAGGAAGGGGAACAGGACTTTATTGGGGAACAGTGTGTACTTCCAGGCCTTTTTTTCCAAGTCAAGTTGTTGTCCTTTCAATCACGTTCAGCTTCAAGTTGTTGTCCTTTCAGTCTTAGTTGTGGAGGGCGCAGCTCAGCTCCAGGTCTAGTGCCGTTATTTTCTAGTTGCAGGGGGCACAGTCCACCATCCCTTGCAGGACTCGAGGAGTTGAATCTCAACCTTGTGGTTGAGAGCCCACTGGCCCATGTGGGAATCGAACTGGCAGCCTTCGGAGTTAGGAGCATGGCGCTCTAACCGCCTGAGCCACCGGGCTGGCCCACATCACAATTTGTAATTCTATATTTATGTATCTCCATAATTGTTTCACCTATGCTTCTGTATGAAATTGAAAGCTGCCTGAGGGCTTTTGGAACTGTTGCTATTACTGTCATCTTCTACACAGTGCCCGACTCAGAGTGGACACCCCAAAACATGTGTTGCTGCAGGCAGGCAGGAAGAAATGAATGAATGAATATGAAAATATGGAATAAAAGAAAAGTCTGAGTGTTTGTTTCAGGTTGTAGTCATGTGGGTCTTCTCACCATGGTGTAACACGGAAGACATAAATGAGACCAGAATGTCTTGTAACGTTTACCTTTGTTCCATTCTTATTTTTATTATTTTTTTGGGGAAGCGGTCAGGGCCTTTTTCTTTATTACACCCGTTATGCCTCGTGAGCCCACATTCTGGTCCTTTCCTCTGGCTTGTTCAGGGATTCATCACCAATCATGCCCATACCTGCATCTTAAGACCTTCAAGGTAGCTTTAGGATCCAAAGACAAGAAACGGCCTCTAGTGTGATTGTGCGCGTTTCGGCCAACATCTCCTCTCCTGCAAACATGGCGACCTTAGCCTTCTTGGGGTGAAGGACTTTTATTACCACATGTTGACAGGGCAACTGCAGGACAGCTCACACTTCCTGATCTGATGGTTTCTGGGTTATTCTTGAGCAGGGAAAGAAAAGGACCAGCTGCCTTTCAAACTTAACTACCCACCCAACTGAGCACTGCCTATATACCAAGAATTCCATCTTATGTGTCTGTAAAGCACAATCCCTTCCAGGATTTTGTTCTCTCTGGAGGAGAAACTTTAGTAAAGCAAATCAGATCATGTCATGTTTCTTCTAAAGAGCCTCCATACGTCCCCCCATGACAGCTCACTAGCCTTATTGCTCACCCACAATCTCCAGCTCATCATACTGAATTCTCTGTCATTCCCCAAACAAGCTCCGTCTGGCTGCAAGCCTTTTCACATGTTCATATGTTCTGAGCCCAGAAAACATTTTCATTCTCCCTTCAGCTAGCCAACTCTAATCTCAGCTTGGACTTCTTTTACTCTCAGAAGTCTTGACCCCTCTCCCAGGGCAAAGACCAGGTCAGGGGCTCCCGTGCTCAGCAGCCTCTGTAACTGAGTCCAAACTCATCCTGCTTGCCACCTTGAGTTGAGTGACAAGGTGTCATGGCAAGGAAAACAACTTGGAAAGCCAGCGAGCCAAGAAAATGGTGAACTAGCATCCTAAAGAACCATTTTAAGAAAGTACAGAATTCAGGCTTCTTTTATATCAAGGGAAGGTGGGAAATGGAGGGCTTTGAGGTTCACTGAGGACTGCAAACAGCTGGGCACCAGCAGGGGTCCAAAGAAGATTGCTTTGTTCTTGCTATGTTCACTCTAGTTGATGTGAGTCTGCTCACAAGGTTAAATAATGCATATTTCCCTTATCTCCTTGGGAGAGGCAGTTTCTAATAACGCTATGTTTTTGTAAAACTCAGGCAGCAAGCGGAATTCCTCTAATGCTACATGTAAGGCTAAGCATGGCCTTGTTCCTAAGGGCCATGGGAACAAAGCAGACTTCAACAAAATGGAGTCAGAGAGGCCAGCATTTCACTATGTTACACCTCTTTTAGCATGAATATGCCATATTGAAACCTTCCAAGTACCTGTGTGTTTCTACCAGGAGGATGCTCTGTCTGATATAAGAGACCATCTTGTTCCCCAAGCACTGTGCCTGCACACTGTAACTATTCCATCAATGGAAAAAAAAAAAACAAAAACCTATTCCATCAATGTTTGTTCAGTGGATGAAGAAATGAATGAAAGAAGCTGCATAGTTTCCCTAACCTCTTTCAGGCTTCAGTTCTTGTCACTGAAGTAGCATAGGAACAGGGTATTTGGAAGTGTTCATTTTTTATTTTTTTTTTAAAGATTTTATTGGGGAAGGGGAACAGGACTTTATTGAGGTACAGTGTGTACTTCCAGGACTTTTTTCCAAGTCAACAAGTTGTTGCCCTTTCAATCTTAGTTGTTGCCCTTTCAATCTTAGTTGTGGAGGGTGCCATTCAGCTTCAAATTGTTGTCCTTTCAGTCTTAGCTGTGGAGGGTGCAGCTCAGCTCCAGGTCCAGTTGCCTTGCTAGTTGCAGGGGGCACAGCCCAGCATCCCTTACGGGAGTTGAACTGGCAACCTTGTGGTTGAGAGGACGCCCTCCAACCAACTGAGCCATCTGGGAGCTCAGCAGCAGCTCAGCTCAAGGTGCGGTGTTCAATCTTAGTTGCAGGGGGCACTGCCCACCATCCCTTGCAGGACTCCAGGAGTTGAACTGGCAGCCTTGTGGTTGAGAGCCCACTGGCCCATGTGGGAATCGAACCGGCAGCCTTCGGCAGGAGTTAGGAGCACGGAGGTCCAACCACCTGAGCCATCGGGCTGGCCCGGAAGTGTTCATTGATGGCTCTTTGTTACTCTGGTTTAAGCAGGTCTTTTACCCGTAAAGTGCATTTCCTTATCCCTCTTCTCCATCTATCGCGTCCTTAATCCCAAAAGCTCTATCCAGAGCCTCCCAATCTATGATGATTCAGGAGGATCAAGGCAGGAGCCTGAGCAAGCAGAGAAGACTTAGAGAGAGACAGAGAGGTGAGGGGCTAGAAGAAGAATGAGGTTGAGATGAGGGAGGAGTGGGAAGCAGAGGAGCCCATGCTCTTGACCACCTCCTTTGTGCTCTGTTCCTAACCTACTAACGCCTTCCAACTCTGCAAAGGACCTATTATTGTCCGTCTTGCATAAGATATGGAAACTGAGGCCACAGGGGTTCAATAAGCAGCCTATATAGTCAGTTCTGCAGCTACCAAGAGGTGGAACCAGGTAAAAACAGCAGCCGTAGCAGACATCCACTGAGCCTTTCCGGTGGGCACCAACCATTTCATGTAATCACCATGGTGACCTTAGGAGGTAGGCAAGTGTTTCATCCCTGTCTGACAGACGAGGAACCTCAAGTAAGAGAAGATGGTAAGCTCGATGCAAGTCACACAGTAAGTGGCTGAGCTGGGACCAGTACACTAAACCTGCCCTTTGTTTAAAGCCTCCTAGGAAGAGAAGAGAAAACAGGTGGAGTGTGAAACAGAAACAAAGCACACAAAGGATCAAAGGAGGAGGGACTGTGTGTGGGACCTCAATCTCCTCACACAGAGGAGCAGGAGGCAGTGTGTGTGTCATACACCTCCTAGAAGCACCTCCCTGGTCGCTCCAAGAGTGAACAAGCTGACAGTCCCCCCACACATGCCCTCATCACCTTCTTACAGGACACTCCTATTTGCCCTTTCCCCCAGGATTGCCCAGGGCCCGGTATTAGCCCTCAGGCCACTTGCTTTGCAAAGGACCCTGTGATTAAGCCTTCCATCCACACAGGTTGAAGAAAGCCCTGCTGACTGCTGGTCCCAGCCCTCAAGTTCTCAGCCTGGACTGCACAGTAGAGGAAAATTGTATAAGCCACTGATGTCTCAGCCCCACCGCACACTAATTAAGTCAGAGTCCCTGCGCTTGGGACTTGGTTGTTGTTTTTTCAAAGCTTCTTAGTGATTCTTATGTGCAGCCAAGGCTGAAAACCACTGCATTTCCAGAGGCAGGTGCATGTGAAAAAGTTAAATACCAATATATGGCTACATACATATATCTACACATGTCAAAAGACCCAAGTTCTTCGGGAGTCAGAGAGGAAGTTGGTGGCTGCCTCGTAAAGGAGGAGAGATTCGGCGTGCCCCTGAGCAGCGCCCTCGGCTGCCCGTGGGGCCATCCAGCTCCCAGCTGCCCTGTGATGTTTACTGGGGAGGGACATCAGGAGGTCAGCAAAGGCCAGCTGAGCAGAGTTCTGAGTATAAACGCTTGGATGAAAAAGGGGTGCTATGGAAAGTAACCTCACAGGGTGATTGTGGGGGCAGAGCCCCAGAAAGCAGTTTCCAGGCTCTCGGCCTCACATAGACAGGTGCTGGCTCAGGTAGTAAATGGCCAACTGTGATTGCATGGCCATCAGCTGTGGCTAGTTGGCCGTCAGCTGTAACCAGTGAGCCATTGGCCACAATATAACTGCTGTGGCTACGCTAGCAGAGAGAGAGGAAAGAGAGGAAGAATGGGGGCTAGCAAGAGGATGGCGGCTGGGCTGGCAAGCGTGGATGGCGGTTTGCGGACAGTGTGGATCCAGCCTCCAGTGAGAGTATAGTGCCGCCAGAGAGAATATAGTGGTATGACTCCCCTACTTATGGCTCCGTGGGTGTTCCTTTTTGGCCTCACCATATCCTGTGTTCTTGTGTGGGGAGCGGGAGCAGAGACCCCGCAGGCCGCCCCGCATGACAAATGGCGCAGCGAGCAGGGTCTCCCGCATGACAGTGATCTGATCCTAAGTTCCCAACTGGGCAGGTCATGGTGGCTAGTCATGTCCCAGGCACGTAACTTCTGTAGCAAAGGCTTATCTTTGTCTCAAGAAGCCCTGTCCTTTGTTTCTGTACATCCAGGTTAACACACCTTTGAAACGCCCCCTTTCAGAACCCTCCTTCTAATTCGTGACCACCCTTTTGGACCCCTCAAGAGACAGCACATAACCTTAACTATCCTGCAATCCCATCACTGTCTTGCTTTCTCCCACATCCATGTAATCTCCTTACATCCCCTCCTTAATTTCAAATGCATGAAAGAAGCTGCAAAACTGTTATCCTCCGGAGCATCTGAGACCTTGCTCCCCGGCATATGTTGCCAGTTTGGCTCAAACAAACTCTTATAAAACATAATCAGAGCTGTTCTGCCCGTTTCCAAACCCCTGTGCTTTCACCAACCACCCAGAATCTCTCGGTACTCAATGAGGAACTTTCTAAGGAGGAACTGCACCTGTCAAGACAATACCTGGGTCCTCTGCTCACAGAACATGAGGTGAAAGGAATGCCTCATTAGAGAAAATTCAGTGAGTAAACTTGAAGATCTAATTGGTTTTATTGAGTGATTCATGAATCGGGCAGCACGTCATCTAGCAACTAGAAGGGTGCTCTGAGGAGCTGTACAAAATGGAAGGTTTTTCTAGGCAGAGAGAGGGTGAGACTAAGAAATTAAGAGTGGATCATTTCAGGCAAGGACACCTTCCCTTAGGAGGCGTCAGGAGGTCTTATCAGGTAGATGACCTCACTAATGCTGACCATAGAATTCCAGACTGATTGGTTTAAAAGTCTACTCCTGGGGGAGGCTGAAACGACAATTAGGTTAGTTATTAAGTTTTGGTTTCGTGATGTGGCTTTAGTGAAAGTAAGTCCATTTTGGCCTGTTGTGTTTGTTGTTGTGTTTGTTGTTGTTGTTGTTAACAGTTACCAGGGACCGTAGCCTTTCCTAAACAGAAGCATCAGAAAGGCACTGGCTGAGCCCACCAAACCAGCCCTGCTCATGGTGTGGGCACCTGTCCCCTGAGGGCCACATTCTCTTTATTCCCCTCTCCAAATGCTAAAGGTAATGTGCTTCCAGCCCTGTTTTATAGAGAAACTGAGGTGCACAAGAGGAAAACCATCTGAGGACAGTGATAAACTGGGAAGTTCCAAGCTGAGACCAAATTACCCCAGAGACCAGTTCAAGAGGAGGAGGTAGGTAGATGGGGAATGGGGCCGTCTCTGCCTTCAAAACCATCCTCAAATAGGGCTTAGAATGTACCTCCACAATTATGACCTACTTTCCAAGATTTAGCAAAGACCCTCCAAATATTTTCCCAGCGTCTCAGTCAGGATGGTGAGTAGGTTAGGGCCCGTACCTGTGGGCTCAACACCAGGGCTTAGGGGCTGTGGGCGGCTGTGTGTGCCTGTGTGCACCTGCCTCCTCCAGCTAACCAACAATATCAATTTGCAGCTGGAATTGTACTATAGGTATGCCCCAGCAACCTCCTAGGCAACATTTCATTAGCCCTGATGCAAATGGAGAGATTTGGGGTGACTCCATCCCCAAATGGGAACCTGGCAAGGTCTGTGTTGAAATGTAAATGAAGGGGCCTTAAATATTTTCAATGTCATAATACAAGTGATTGCCCCAGGGCCAAGAGGATTACTTTCTAAATGCAAATGAAAATAATGAATCTTTAAGTGCCATTTATTGTCCAGGTGATGAGCTGACTCAGGCTGGAGGGAAGGGGCCAACTAGGGTGGGCTCCACTGCATTATAAAAAACCCACTGGGGAAGAGAAGGAAAAGACAGAAAGGGGATGCTAGAACCCCGAAGAGTTGATAAAAAGTTCTAGGGGCAAGTCAGCGTGTAGAAAGAACACAGAAAACCAAGGGGTCATCTGGGACAAAATTAGGACAGGAACACACTGCCTCAGAAACCGAATGCAATAACTCAGCAAATGGGGAGTTCTTTGCCATCACAGCCCTGTCTTTCTCCCCACCTCAGCATTTCTCATACTCAAATCCTGACTCTTCTTTCTGAGAATGTGCTCAACTGCAGATTTCCTGATCATGGGACGATGTTGAATTTTATTTTGTTATTTCCAGAACCTGGTATTTATTAAGTGCTCACTGAGGACGCAATGATTGATTCTTTGCCTCCGCTTTCCTTCTACTCATTCATTAATTCACCAACCATGTATTGAGATCTCCCATATGCCAGGCAATGTAATGGGTGTGCCCCCTGCTCGCATGAAGTTTGCTGTGCATAGAGAGAGACAGAACATGAATAAATGATTACCCAATTATACCTTGGGTGCCAAAAATAATGTATACACATTTTAAGAGATGTTATCTATGTATTACTTTTCAAAGTTGAATAGAATTACTGTAGCGACGTGCAGTGTGACGTTCACTCAAAAGATGGCGTTAATCAAATGAAGGCTAGTGTCACCATGCGACAGGCAGGACAGGCAAAGAAAATGGCAGGAGCACAGTTGTCGTTTAGGGACCAAGAGACCATTTTGAAGTGGTATTTGAAATTCTAGAACGTTCTCCTGACTTAACACCCCTTGACTTCTACCTATGGGCGACCTAAAAGGATGTGATGTACCATAGAAAACTAGCTACACTGGCTGTACTTCTAGAAGAAATTGAAACAGCATGAACAGCGATACAAGTGGACACTTTGGTCAGCGTTGCTCAAGCAGTAGTTCACTGTGATCAGAAATGTCTGGATGCTGATGGGAACCACTTTGAGCTCCTCTTGTACTTGCAGAAGTCAAACGTGACTTGTATTCATCTTTTGTTATTGGTATATATTGAGTATTACAATTTTAATACGGTTTTTTCCTTTCTTAAAATGTGTAAACGTTTTTTTGCACCCTCTGTATACATGTATATGAAAATAATTACATTTAGGATATGGGAGGATAAGAGTAGCGTAGGACACCCAACCCAGAGCAGGGAGGTGCAGGAGAGTTTCCTATAGGAAATGACATTAAAAATGAGTTCTGAAGGATGGACAGAAGTTAGCCAGCAGGAGAAGCATTCCAGGCCGAGGAAGAACATGTGCAAAAGTCCTGAGGTGGGAAGTTTAAGGAATGTAAGAAGGATGGAAGCAGGGCAGTGGTAAAGTACATAAAGGATACTTTGTGGTGCTGAGAGTGACGGTGCATATTAGATTCCATCTAGAACCCTGCTCCATCTGATGCATTAAGACAGGAAATCCATTCCAATGGATTTAAGATACGTAGATTTGCATTAATCTCACTGTTTGTCCTCTGATCTTCCTAGTTTCCAGGCCCTGCCTTTGTTTCTCAGTCTGCTTTTTCTCTAGCCCCCAGATCTGGGTTAGGGAGCAACCCTGCTCCTCCCTGGATGACTGATACTGAGTGTGCAGTGCCCTTTGGAGTCATTTGCAGTGGTAATAGTGGAGTTTTGTTTTGGGGAGGGGTGCGGGTGGGGAGACTCATTGCTGGTGAGTCATCAGAGAGAATCTTAAGAAATGAGCTGAGGAGGTCACCTGAGGAGCTCTTCAGTCATTTCTGTCTCATAATGAAGCTGAAAGTGAGGCCTCTAACGAACCAAATACAGTAGTACCTTGGTTTTCGAATGGCTCCGTTGATGAACATTTTGGTTTACCAACGCCGTAAACCCAGAAGTAAATGCTTTGGTTTTCGAGCATGCCTCAGAAGTTGAACATGTCACACGGCTCCCTCTGCGTGCAAGTTCCTGAGGCCTAGCTGTCGGCTGTTTTCCAACGTTTCAGAACTCAAACCTTCCAGACGGATTATGGATTACGTTCGAAAACCAAGATACCACTGTAGAAAAGGGCAGAGATGAGATGTCTGCTCACCGAGGTGGAGGATGGGACAGGAAATTGGCTTAAGACGAGAGGCTGATGTCGTGTGCTTTGAGTGTCCAAAGCCCTGTGGTAACGTGAGTTTACTATTTTAGGTGAAGAAGAATCAGCTTATGAATCTTCTCCAGACAACTGAAGAAAACTCAGAGAAAATATGAAAGAAAGAGAGACTGGCCAGGGAGCCAGAGACCTCCAAAGGATCAGAGGAAGTGACACTTTTAGGTAAAAGCATGAACACCCACCAGGGGGAATAATAATGGAGGGCCCCAAATGGAATTTCCTTCTGGTCAGAGCAGCTCAGCAGGATGAAGTGGGGTGGGGACAGGGTGGCAGCTTACACTTCCTGGTGGCATAACCTCAGGAGATGCCATTCACATCTACTTGAGGTTAATGGCACCCCCTGGAGGTGTGTAGTATGGGGGCAGGGGAAGTGCATACAGGCTGGTCAGATGTCCTACAGAAAAGCTGAGATGCCTTTGCAGGAGTTGAGAGTATCCAGGTCCAACAATGATTCAAATTCACAAATTCACACTAATGCCTCTATTTCCTGGGCAAGCTGCCTGTGGACAAGCTGGGTGTCTGTAAGAGACTGTCATCAAGCCAACTTGTCACTAGCCTTAGTGATACTGGAATTAAAAAAAATAATCAGTGGTCACATGCAAGAAATCATGTTTGTATGAAGTTAGTCACTGAAAGCTATTGATTATGTGGCAGAATATGGGAAACAGACCAGCAGTCCTTCAATAGGAGACAGGGCAAGCAAATTATAGTACCCATTTATGGAATGCTATGCTTTATAAAGATAAATATCTTTCTCTATGCACTGTAAGAAAAATGTCTCCAAACTACACTTAAGTTTAAAAAGAAAAAAACAAAGTATAAAAGTGTACAGTATGCTACCTTCAATGTAAATAGAGAGAAGAAAGAATACTATTCACATGCATGACTATGTTTATAAAAAGCAACTCTGGAAGAATGAGAGTAAGACTTTTCTGTAAACATTTTTGTTATTCTGATTCTTTTTCAACCATATTATTTATTTGGGAGAACAGCTCCCTAAAGATGTCCACGTCCCAATCCTTCGACTGTGTGACTATAATGTGTTTTATAGCAAAGGAAGCTTTGCCGATGTCATTAAAGTCACAGACCTTAAAATGAGGGGATCGTCCTGGATTATCTGGGTGGGTCCAATCTGATCACATGGCCCCTTATGAGGACAGCACTTTCTCTGGCTGGAGTCAGAGATTCAGCAGAAGAAAGCAGAGGGATTTGAAGTGCTAGAGGGACTCAGTTGCTACCGCTGGAGGGGGCCATGTGGAAAGCCTGGGAAGTGTCCACTGAAGAAACGTCCAAACCTGTAGAGAACTTTAATGAGTTTATTTGAGTCAAACTGATGACAATTGCTGGGAAGCAAAATCTCAACAGATTAAGAAAATGCTCAGGAGAATGGCAGTTTGGCAGCTTATTTTATGTGTTAGAATCAAAGGAGAAGACGTAAGGATGGTTACATGAAATCCACTGGTGGTAGATTAAGGGGGTGGGAGAAAGCAAAGCGGGGATAAAAAGTCAAATGGAGAAACACATAGTTGTTTTGCATTGGTGGGTACAGAATAGTTATAATTCACATTTTACAGCACATAGGGGTGGTATGTGGGGAACAAGATAGCAAGGAAGTGCTTTGTAGTCTTGTGCTCTGGTGTGGTGGGCTGTGCCCTGAAAAAGGGATGACTCTGACATTCGAAGGGTATGTTACCTTAGATGAAAAAAGACAATAGACAGGCTCACTTAAGGCAAAGATTGACCAAGGATGTGACTACCTGCCATGACCCGTTTTTAATTAGGAATTTTTATATTCAGACCATCCTATGTGGTTAATTTCGGTCTTTGAGTCCATAGGGCCTGCCATGCTGGCCTCCCCTGAGCTTGTCAGGTTCATTTGTGGACCCTTTTTCGTCCACAGAAGGAAAGCAGGCACCCGCTGGGAACACAGATTGTCCCCCAGCTGACAGTCTGCAAGAAAACGGGTACCTCAGTCCTACAGCCTCAGGGAACAGGCTCTGGCCAACAATGTGAATGAGGTTAGAAGCAGACTAGTCTCCAGAGTCTCCAATCAGGACCCTTAATTTTGGCCTTGCGATATGTTAAGCAGAGGACTCAGCTGAGCCCACCTGGTCTACAGAAATGGTGAGAAAATAAATTTGTGTCTGAGGGTGTAGGTTGCTCTATTTGTGGTCATTTCTTACATCAGCAATGGAAAACTAATATGCTATTCAGTATTTTGTTTAATAATAACTTTTTATTGGTGCTCAGAAAACTCTCTTTGTCATTTTTGGTCCTTGGATGAAATTTGGAGCATGAGTCAAGAAGAGGCCTGTGAAAAATCATGCTCAGTCCCATCTACATTTTCAGGCAAACTAGGGCCAAACATCCACTATTGGTTCTATTGTGTTTACTCCTATCCATGATCTTGGTCCAGGCTTTCCTTACATTCTCGAGAGTATGCTCATGAAAGCATGGCACAATCAAATATTTACTTAAACATACTCAAAGAGATGTCACAGTCTATTTTCCCAGCTTGGTGGTTTTCAAAGTCTGACCCCTGGACCAGAATTGTCAGCGTTACCTTTAAACTAGTAAAAAATGCAAAATCTCAGACTCTTCTGAAACCTACTGACTAGACACTGTGAGGGGGGAGGGCGTAGGGCCGCCCACTGTCTGTGCTTTAGGAAGCCTCAGGTGATTGTGCTGCATGCTCAAGGTCCAGAAGCATCATGTGCCCTCGCCTGTATAATACCATCTTCCTTTAAACGAGTAGGATGACGGATGGCATTGACAGAGGGAGAGAGGAGAGGCATTTCAGAAGATGGGGAGGGTCCTAGATTTGTCCTAGCGCATCTCCAAGTGGCCGCTGAGTCAGTCTCAAGGGCGTAAGGTTAACGAGAGAAACTCTGTGGATGTTGGATAAGCACACACATAGGGCTGCTGTCCCCTGCAACGTTAGGCGCACTCAGCGGGTAACAAAGGGAGGTGGCAGGCGGCCCTTTCACAGAGGCTCAGCTGGCATGCCACACTGACAGACACAGCCGTTATGCCCTGTGGGGACCGTGCCAGGAGGGGTGGGGACTGTGTAACGTGTGCACGCCATCCTCAGCTGTGCTGCTCAACATCAGTTAAAGGCCTATCTACCGTGTTTCCTGGTATAAGACCGGGTCTTAGATTAATTTTTGCTCCACTGGGGCTTATTTTCAGGGGATGTCTTATTTTTTCATGTACAACAATCTATATTTATTCAAATACAGTCATGTCATCTTCTTTTGGAACATCGTCATAACGTACTAAATGCGTCCGTCTGGCTGAGACTTACCTGGGGCTTGTTTTCGGGGTGGGTCTGATTTTCGGGGAAACATGGTAGCAAACTATTCTAGATTACAAACAAGGCACACCCAAGTGAACCAAAAGTTGCCTGCAATTATTGCAAAATGTTTTTAAGAAACTGAAAGGAGTTTGCGTACTCAGTTGGGCAAAAGTTGGCAGAGTATGTATGACGCATAACTGACCTTGGGAAATAAGAACTCAGGTGAGAAAACAGCTTTCCCAGGTATCTGTAGGAGAAAAAGGAAGAACGGTGTCTGACAGAAACACAAGAAAGAGCTCTGGTGTTTAAATTGCAAGGGGAGTCTGCCAACCACTGCCCATGGGCCCAGGCCTGTCACAGGATCTCTTAAACAAACAGGCCATTCTCCAAGTGGCCTGAGCAGGCCTCCAATCACTAGTTGCCTTCGCTCTTCCGCCCATTATGTCTGGTCTTTTCCCATGGTTTGTTTAGAGTCACTTCTCCATATGCCCACCCCTAGATATAGCTTCTTGGCTGGTGCCTTGGAACTTGGCCTCTGCCTACCCCTAAGCCACCCCGGCCTGCCTGATGGTAGTAACAGCTTAAACTAGACAACCTGTAGATGGACAGCCTGATGCCATCCACCTGTACACAGAACCGAGCCCGGGGAGTATGTTCCTAGGAGCCACCTCAACAGCAATGTAGCCTGAGCCCCGCACTGCCTTACAGTGAGGGAGCAGGAACGGATGTGGGGGCGAGCATGTGAGAGCGTGGGGAAGGGCGTGGAGAGGCCGGGGTAGGGAATTCTGGGCGGACACATCTGTTTTGTTTGTAGGGAGCATCAGGAGTAAACCCAGGATTCAGGGGGACTGCAGTGCCTGTTTGGCAACTCCCACACATGTGAACACACACCAGTGGGGGATTTCCAGACAGCTTGGGCACTGGCTCTGTAATAGAAGTTACTTCCCTTCTGAAGGGGTCTCAACTTCTCTGTCTACATTAGTTTGCTGGGGCCACCACACTAAATACCACAGACTGGTTAGTTTAAACAACAGAGATTTACTTCTCACAGTTTTGGAAGCTGAAAGTCTAAAACCAAAGGGTCTGCCCATTTGGTTTCTCCTGAGGCCACTCTTCATGGTTTAGAGGCTGCCTTCTCCCTGTGTCCTCACTTGATCTAGCCTCTGTGTGTGTGTGTCTCTGTGTGTGTCCAAATGTCCTCTTCTTATAAGGACAGCCATCAGATTGGATTGTGGCCCACCCTAACAGGCTCATCTTAACTTAATCACCTCTTTAAGGGCCTGCTCTTCAATTACGGTCACATTCTGAGGTACTAGAGGTTACAGCGTCAACATGAATTTGGAGGGACACAGCAGTATCTGAGTAAGGAATACTACTAACCCCAGTCCATTTTACTAGCTGAAGGAAGTGACTATCGGAGAGAATGCAGAGAGGTTAGAATCAGCAGGTCAAGTTTTGATTCAAGTTTCCCCTGCAAAATTTCAGAAAGTTCTGTCTTGTCCTTTGTTAACAGAAAAAAGAAAAAAAAAATCAGTCCTTTGTGTAGAAACCATTTACTGAGCATCTCTCCATGCCAAGCATTGTGAAGGTAAAGCCGTGAAAGATGAGAGCAGGTCCCCTGCAATGCAGGTCCTGTCTGATCTAATCAACAAAAATTTATTGAGGTGTGCAGGTTAAAGACGTATCAGACATACTTGAGCAAGTCCTAAAGGAGCTTATAATTCTTGTTGGGGAGGCCAGACAAACTCCCCACGAGACAACAGGAACACCACTAGGCAATATATAACCAAGTTCTAAATTGTGTGGTATAGACTTTAATTGCTGTTGGAATTTGGAATGAGGAAGATCAATGAGGCGGCAGGTAGACAACAGCTGAATCACTCTGACTAAAGCATTCATTAGTCTGCGCCATTGTTCATGCAATAGATTTTTCTGTTCCAAACAGTGAAGCTGGTCAGAAAGCCTCAGTCACATGAGCGACTCAAGATCTCCAGTTTCATTTCAAGTTTCTAAAATCACAAGATAATTGTGGGTCTTGTTCTGCCACCCACCACCTACCACCAAATGTGAACTGAAAGCTCTCTCCAGTCAGCTTTCCACCCCTGGGGGTGGGTGACATAAGGGACGCCCTGTCCCACTTTGCAGACACAGCTGACAGGGACCTTGCAAAGGGACAGGGCAAATGGGCTCAACCCTCACCCCATTCCCACCGCACCCCATTCCCACCGCACCTCAGGCCCCTCAGCCCTCTGGCAGCGTTCAGTTGCTATACATAATGCCCTCATTGGTTTAGGAGGCTACTGATTGCACAGGGCATCAGCTGACAGGATGTGGGAAGGGAGGGAAGGAGGAAAAAGGGGAGGAGCCTATAGATTTAGACAAACTGAACCAGAGAGAGGACCGAGAGCCCAGGGTACTGAGAACCAGAACAGATTGTCTGGCCTGACACACGTATCTCTCTGTCATGCAGGGTGTCATGCGGGGTCTCAGCTCCCGCTCCCCACATAAGAACGCAGGGCATGGTGAGGCCAAAAAGGCACACCCATGGAGCCATAGATAGGGGAGTCACACCACTATATTCTGGCTGGCGGCTGGGTTGGAGACACAGGAAGCAGGATCCACACGATCTGCAACCTGCCATGCTAACTGCGATCCGTGCTTGCCAGCCACCATCTTCTTGCTAGCACCCATTTTTTCTGCTAGTGTAGCCACGACAGTTATATTAGTGGCCAATGGCTCACTGGTTACAGCTGACGGCCAACTAGTCACAGCTGATGGCCATCCAATCACAGTTGATGGCCATTTACTACCTGAGCCAGCACCTTTCCACATGAGGCCGAGAGCCTGGAAACTGCACTCCTGGCTCTGTACCCACACTCTCTCCCCATCATTTTTAGGCTCGGGGTCCAGATCGGCCTGGGAGTGCAGCAGGACCTCCCCACCTCTCCTCAACACCACACAAGCCTTCTGAAAGGCCCCTCTGTTTTCACCCCCAGTTCACGGCCGCATGCATAGCTCATAGCTTGTAGCTTGGCGGGAACACTGCCACCTGGTTTCTCAGGTATGCTGAGGGCTCCCAAGTGGGGCCTCACTCTCCCTTATGTACATGAGTGCACAGGGCAGTGACCTGGCCCTAGTGATGGCCAAAATACCTTCATTTCAGGTGATATGTTGGGAATATCTTTAAAACCTGTGAGAACCAAGTAAATTAGAATTTATTTTCACTGGGAGAGAATGTGAATGTCCCAGGGCCCGTTAGTAGCATTTGCTGGGGTGGAGTAGGGATCAGTAGGGCAAAACCAAACAAATGGAGGTGGAAAGGGCAAGCTGTCCAGAGTCCGGGAACCCTAGAGGAGCAGGCCCTACACAGGCCACTGCTGGAGACTGACAGAAAAATTAACTGCATGGGAGGCAGCTGTAGGGTCACGGCATCCCCATTTAACTTTCCCTGTATCTCTGGTGTGTGACTTCCAAAGGACACTAGCAGTTGATCAGAAGCATTGATTCAGCTTGAATATAACTTGCACAGGAACAGAAGGCTGCTAATCAATCCTCCTTGAATTCCTAAGGAAAAGCCTAAATCTGAGCTTCCCAAGAAACACTAGTTTGCTGTCTCTCCCTCAGTACATGCACACAGCTCCTACCGTGTTTCCCCGAAAATAAGACCTAACGGGAAAATAGGCCCTAGTATGATTTTTCAGGATAACATTCCCTGAACATAAGCCCTAATGCATCTTTTGGAGCAAAAATTAATATAAGACCTGGTCTTATTTTCGGAGAAACATGGTAGGAGCCTAGGAAATCCCAAATCTAAATCTTTGTGCTGAAAATGTGGGTTGAGAATTCCTGAGCCCTGAGAGCCTCCTTCCACGGCACCCCGGGGCATCAGCGTGGTACCTCAGTCCCCTCAGTCAAGGGTAGTGGACTTGAGTTCAAGCTGTCTCCCAGGAAGGAAAAGGAAGACCCATAGTCCAGGTACTAAATGGGTAGTGTGTTTTATAGCAAGAACTCCTAGTAATAAATATGTTATCACTTGAAAACTTATATTATGCCAGATGCTTTACATATTATTTCATTTACTCTTCTAGGTATTATTATTATCATACCCATTGCAGAGATGAGGAAACGGGAGTCTAGAGAAGGTAACTAGCCTAGAGAGTTAACAAGCCCAAGGTCACTGGGGAAGGTGGAACTGAACTCAGGTGACTCCACTGCCCACCTACTAGGCTTTCCTCCCTCATAAACTGATGTTGTCAATTCTCAGCTACCATCCTGGTTGGTGCCTCGACAAAAACCAAAACCAGGATTGGAAAGGTCTTAGGAGTAATATTCTGGTCCATCGGCAGCAAACCTACAGCCCACAAGCCAAGTTTTTTATACTTTATTGAGGCATATATTACATATATAATTCATCCATTTCAAGAGTACAATTCAATGATTTTTTTAAAATAAATTTACCAAGTTAAGTTGTACAACCATTAGCTTACGTATGTTTCAGAACATTTTCATTACCCCAATAATGCTCATTTTACCAGCAGGTCAAATCTGACCCACAATATTGTGTTTGGTCCACCATATTTAAAATTTTTGTAAAAAAAAGTTCTAGCTTTTAAAAATCAGACAATTTCACTTAAACATTTTAAATTTTAACTTCTCTTGAAATATCAGAAGATTGGGCAAAATTAGACCCTCCTTCATACAAAGCAAAACTAGTAGCTGTCCCTTTCAGTCAAATATGTACTCTCTAGTTCCTCATGAAATCAGTGAGGGGCCCAAGAGGGGTCCACAGAACCACAGTCCCAAATGTTTGCCCTGCCGCCCCAGACACCTGGTTCCAGGGCTCTTGGCAGATGACAGAGCCGTTGTGGGTGCTTTGTTGTTATAAAACTAATTCTTGGTCCTCACCAAAAAAGAGCTGCTCTTTTCATTTGTGCAGCCTTCTCTGAAAGCAAAGCCATGTGCCTTGTTTTGGAGCGTCATGATTAGGGTTCCTGATGTGGCAAAGGAAAGCTCAGGGTTGGCTTCTTGCTTTCTCGTTGGAATCCACCTCTCCCTACACATAAAGGTGGAATCTCTCAAACCTTGCTTTTGGCTTACCTTTGCTAGACTCAATGCAGACACATTTCTCAGGGGGCTTGTGACAGAGTCGATCAGAGGATGACTTTTGTTAGTTACTAAGGTAGACATTGCTGGTTGTCCACCCATTTCCTCCTTTGTTCCTTATTATTTTGTTCAGAGTGACAATATTTTCAGGGAAGGTGGACCCAGCCCTAGGGAGTAAACTATAATTGGTCTGACCCATGCTGGGACCTAGGCTTCCTGGACAGTGATTGGCTTAGAGTAGGACACATAGGACCTACTCTAGTGAGAAACATAAAGGGACACTGACATTGATTGGGGGAGGCTTTTGGAGCAGATTCCCCCCTTTCGCCATCTTTGCTTATTGTCACAATGGTGTGTAACACTTGGTGCTCCAGCAGCAACCACCTTGAGATCATGAGGGCAAAGCCGAGAGAATCACAAAGAAGCTGAAACAGAGCCCTGAAGGAGTCGAGCTGCCAAATCATCTGGACACCCCTTCTGGACTTCCTGTTATGTGAGATAAGATGTACCCCATTGTTCAGGCCACATCTAGTTACACATTCTATTATTTGAAACCAAAAGCTTACTGATGAGTGTAATATTCTAATCACAAATCCGGTTCCCAACACCAGGATACTTCCCAGTTTCCATCATTTGCTCAATTCATTAACCATATTTGGGGTGGGTTTCTCATGTAATGTTGGAGTTTATTTGTTTTAAAATCTCAAGAGGTGAGCTTTTCCTCATCTTAACTCCAGAGTTTATGTGCAAATGATATGCTCTAAAAACTGTTTTGCAAAAGACAGCGAGGTTAACCAAAGAAACAAGCAACAAAAACACAGACCTTGTCACAGCAGATGTATTTCCACTAGCAATCCTGGATTAAATTAACAATCAACTAAAGATGCTCACCCTTCATAACCACATACTAGTAGTCAGCTCTGAAGACCTACGAAGTGGCTTTGTTTGCTGCCAGCCTCCACCCACTGGCTTGTTTTAATTTGAGAATGAATAGTCCCTATGTCAGGAAGGCTACAGCTCACCCTGCCCCAACACCTGGGGGAATAATATTCATTCGCACTATTGTTGGGATGTAAAGGGGACAGCCTCAAGTACTGGCCACTGGCCCACCACGGTGCCCAAAGCTCTATTCACTAACATTCGCTTCTACCTACAGAGCACCTCCCACCACGTAGCAGGTGTCTCTGGTCCATTATTACTAGTCCCTAAAACTACGCTGTTAAGTAGGATAATTATTAGGTAGGTGCAAAAGTAATTGTGGTTTAAAAGGTTAAAAATAATTGCAAAAACCGGAATTGCTTTTGCACCAACCTAATGCAATGCCCATTTCATAGACAGGGAAAGCAAGGCTCAAGGAGTTCAAGTGACTGGCCCATGACCAGAAAGCTGGCAAGTTACAGAGCTCAGTCTGACTGTTTCCAAAGTCTTTTTCCAAAGACTTTTTCCAAAGGAGAAAAGTTACTATGTTTGTAATTTACTTTAAAATGATTCAGAAATATCTGTCTGTCTGTCTGTCTGTCTATCATCTAATCTATCTATCTATCTATCCCTTATACCATGCTGCACCACTGCCACTCGGATCCAGGACAAGAGGGTCAGAGCTGTCACCAAGCTCCTGGGAGGGGACGGAAGCTACAGCTTACAGCAGTCTGGACAAGTGTTTTCTGCAATGGGGCTCTCACACCAGAGTCCTAAGCCTGAGGCCACCTCTTCAGCTCCAGTTGATAAAGGAAGACCCTCCGTACTGGCACACATTCCGAGATGTGTTTGTATCACCTGCCCAGCGAAGGCCCAGGCTCCTCCCAGTCCACCATCCACCTTCTTCTTGCCTGTTCTGGGCCCTGGGAAAAGCCTCCTGCTGACAGCCTCCATTGTTAAGATAGAACCAAGGGCAATACTGGAATGTGCTCTTGCTAACAAACTTTAATCAGAATTTAAGCAAGCCTTTTAGATGACTTTCAGTGTAGAGGAAATATACGGATAAAGGAACAAGTAACACAATGGGGAAATAATTAGATAAACTCACAATATGGAATATTATACATGAGAACTGATCTATCTCTTCAAGAGTCAAAGACACCACAAAAGGAGAAGCAATTTCTCTAGATTAAAATAGATTTGAGAGGAATAAAGACAATGTAATGCATGAGCCTTCATTGGGTCTTGGTTTCAATAAACCAGCTTCAAAAGACATTTGGGGGCCAATGGGGAAACTTGAATATGGCCTTGTTATTAGATTAAATTAGATAATTATTGTTCATTTTGTCAGGTGTGATAATGATATTATGATTATATAGAACAGTATCCTTACTTTCTGGGGATGTATTTGAAGGAGGAAAGTCACAATGTTTGTAACTTACTTTAAAATGATTCAGAAATATCTATCTATCATCTTTCTGTCATCTAATCTATCTATCTCTCTATCTATATGATGATAGATAGCTTGATATTATAGATAGACAGAGCAAATATGGCAAAATGTTAACCACAGTTGACTCTGGGTGGTAGGTATATGAAAATTCCTTTTACTACTCTTTCTGTTTTTCTCTGTTTCAAAAATAATGAAAATGAAAAAAAAAATTATAACAAGTTTACAAATTCAATGAAGCTGACTGACTATAGGAGGGAGCTTGAAGTTAGGGCCTCTGCTGGTCCCGTATTGCCCACCTGGTCCCCTCTCTGGTGCTCTGCCCCACCTGTTGGGCCCTGCTGTTCAGCCTGGACTCTGAGTCTCCAGTGAACATGGAGACTGCTGTGCCCCTGGAACCAGACCAGGAAGCACTGGTCCTATGGGTGGACGACACGGCAGGCTTCCTCACTGGCATCTTGGAGGTAAACATCTCTGCCACAAGGGCGGCCGCTGGGAGAGACAGACCCTGCACAGAGACGCAAGAACCCTCCTGGGCATCTCTCCCAGTGTGAAGAGGAGCAGGGTGACTGACACAGTAAGATATAAGTGCGTGAAGTCAACATGTACCCCTTATACTTACATACTGTTATGTGTCAGTTATATCTCAATAAAGCTGGAAAAAGCAAATAACAGTAAAATAATCAGCAGCAAGGCTGGGCCCTGAATTTAGAACCATTTCCCAGAGCAGAAAGTTATCCCTGGCCTTAAAAATAAAAATGAGGTTGATGTTCCGCAAGTCAATGAACAGATTTAGCACAATTTCCATAAAATACTAGCAAACGATTTTATGGAACTTCACAAAATTATTGCCTAACTCAGATGGAAAAAGTGGGCCAAACATACAGATGTGAAGACTATTTTTAGAGATTGTAAGCTCCTTGAGGAGAAAAACCATACCTGGCTTGTCTATCTCCCCACCAAAACCCCCATCACTAGGGTAGGGTCTTACACACAATAGGTATTCAAAATGTGTTTAATCTAGTTGAAATGAGCAAATAACAAAGCCAACTCCAGAAGCCCAGCTGCCCGTGCTGACCAGACAGCCCTGTATGGACATCCCCGGGAGGCGCAAGCTCAGCAGGGCTGACCCATCACCAGCAGCACAGAGAATCGAGGCACACAAAAGCCGGATCCCAAGAAATTCAGCAACCAGATTCATCACAGCTGGATTTCCTTATACGGTGGCAGAGAAGGCCACCAAAGTGGGGACTACAGGTTCTGGGCCTTTGGACATTTGAATTAGAGACGCTGAGGTAAATATCACCTACAACTGACATTTGTAGGATCAGCCACCCCTGGAAATTCATCTAGAATGCCAGCCCTGCTCTTGGAGTTCGCAGAGACAGGCTCAAACATTGGTTCCACCAAAAACTCTTGAGCATAAGCTATTGATCTCAGAGCATAAATTTCCTCATTGAAAATGGAGATTTTGACAGTATCTCTTCCAGAGAGGACTCCAGTAAGATGCTATATGTAACACATCTGCCAAAGCGCATGGTCCATACAGCAGGCACTCAGTAAACAATACCTGGGGTCACTGTTAGGACTGCAAGTGCAGTTAGCAGAGCACTTCTAAGTGCAACCTGCCAGAATAAACTCCTCGTGGCCGCTTTCTTAAATACAAGGAAGAAGTCCCACTATCGCCTTTCAAATACATTTATTAGTCAGCTTAATGATTTCCTTTCCCATGTCCTTTAAAGTTGTAGGGAGAAACGGGAGATGTGTGACAGAATTATCCTCTGATGGTTTCATGTGTACGTTTTGGCTTACCAACAGGTCAGTCAGCTCTGTAAGGATCGGGGTTAGGTCATGTATGTTTTCTATATTCCTCTGGGTCCAGCAATGTCAGTCACAAAGTAAGTTCTAAAAAACAAACAAACAAACACTTGGTAAATTGAATGGCATCCATTTGAAGGCAAAGAACCCTGACTTCCATAAAGTGGAGCTCAGGAAGCTTGTCTGGAGGGAGGTGTGGTGCAAGAGATCTGGTGGAAGGGCCGTTGATTCCGCAGAAATCTGCACAGGAAATGTTCAAGAAGATGGTATCCTGGCTCTTCTGCCCTTTAGGACTCTTGACCTGTAAGAGGGAAACTTCCAGAGCTTCCTCATAATGAAAGTTTTAGCTGGGGCCACAGCTGGAGCATCTGGGTTCAGGAAAACAGGCTGTGTTACCAACCACCAGTAAGGGGTAATTTTATGGGGATACCTGGTCTCTGGAGAAGGAAATGGGTTATAGACAAAGAAAGTAGCATTCTAAAAGCAAGAAAATCTGTAAAGTAGAAAAGGACCCTGAGATTAGAGCCCCTAACCCTGCATTTTACACGGAAAGGCCCAGAGAGGGGAGGTGTCTGGCCAGGACCACCTGACTTGTTAGTAGCCAAGCAGGTAGGTACGAACTTGACGTGAAGCCTCGGACACCATATTCCCAGCTCTTCCCACTCCAGCCAGACTCTCCCAGGAGACAGTCCTGCATTGCCAGTCCACAGACAGTCTCACTATTCCTCCTTCCCCAAATCTCCCAGTCACTCCTCCACAGCCTTCCCCATCCGTCCAGCCCTGTGTAGTCCGAGGGCCACTGTACTCAGACAGCAGGGGGCTGGGATCTGTGCTCTTCCTGAATTGTTTCTGTAGCCACCGATTACATGGGAGAGGAGGCAAAAGGCATCTGTGTTTCTTACACTGTCACCAACTGCCAGGCCCAGTGCCAGAGATATAGACCCTTTGTGAACCAAAGGGAAGGCAAAAAAAAGTCCTCTGGCATCAGACTGGCCTGGGGAGGGGGAGAAGGAATTGTCTGTGAAAATCCCAGCAAATGTTCTTATTTAAACAAACAACAAGAAAATGATAAGGTGGATAAAGAGCCAAGGCTGGGGGAAAATAAGCAAAATTTTGAAATTGCACTGTAATTAAAGCCTAACTGCTATCCAGATTCTTATGTGCTAAGAGGAGAGGTGTGTTTATTAACCTGGTCAAAAGACATCAGACAAATTAAGCAGCCACCCAGCCTTGCCGCTAAACAATTTGGCATGCAAATGAGACATATGCACTGGGAACCCAAACGCGGCTGCCCTGAAAATGAAGGGAGGCGCTGGGGAGAAGAGAACTGAGGTGGGGCAGCCATCCAGTTTCCACCTGAGGCAGTTTTCACTGGTTTGGTCTGGGCTAATACTAGGAGCTAGCTAGTGTGGTCCCCAAGGACAGAGCCCACTCACAGATGGGAGCACACCAGACCGGCGATATTTGTGTGAGTGTGAGTCGCTGCCAGTAGTAACCCAGTGGGGCTGCTTACCCAGTAGTAACCACTCAGGAAGGCTGGGAGGGAGGGCATTGCCAAGGTGTTTGCATAGCAGAAACTAGCATATGGGGCCCAAAGAAACCGTTCTGAGTGGGTACGGGTGAGGTTATGCCCCCATGGGTAACTCTCTGGCGGTGTTGCTTTGGTTTCAGGACCTGTGGCTAAGGCAGAAGGACCAACAGGGCCCCTGGCCGGGTTGCTTTCTCTCCTCCCAGCTGCTTCTGTCTCTCTCTGCTCCTGGACACAAAACAGCTGAGCAGATAAACAAGTCACCACCTGCTCCCTCCTCCCCCGACACCACCGTCCCCAAGTCCCACCCCTTCTTCTTGCACTCTCTCCCTCCACTCCTCCCTGAAGCCAAACTTCCCAGCTGCAGCTGCTGCAGCTTGCTCTCTCCCCTCCTGTGCCTGCCTCCCCAGCACCCCCAGCACCCCCCATTTCAGCCCCCCTCCACCCCCTGCTCCCACCAATAGCAAATGAAGAACATGTGTACAGAGCCCTGGGCTCTCCCTCCTCCCAGAGCCATTTCAAACAAATCAGTTGTGCTTTCCGAAAGTAATTCGTGGAGCTCCGGGGTCCCCAAGGAAAAAGTTTATGGCATCCACAGCCCTGGAGCCAGTGAGTGTCTGGCCCCTTGGCCCAGAGCCCCTGCACAGGAAAGCTGGAAGGAAGGGGTTAATGTGAGCAGAAGCCAGGAGGGGCCCAGCTCCATTTCAGAGGAGAGAGGCAGATCCCTGGGATGAGGGCAGCAGGAAGCAGATCAGAGGCCAGGAGGCCAAGGCCCAGTTTAAACCCTGAATAAAGGCCACCTTTCTAGTAGGAGCGCTCTCTCTCTCTCGCTCTCTCTCTCTCTCTCTCTCTCTCTCTCTCTCTCTCTCTCTCTCTCACACACACACACACACACACACACACACACACACACACACACACACGGCATGCTCTTATTAACAGACTCTGGTTTTGATAGTCAGAAGCTGAGTTGGTGCTGTTTAATAAGTCCCCAGTGCCAATGACAGGCATTCCTGGGGGCCTTAGTGGGGGAGACTGGAGAGGAACCCTAGTACCGCCCCGCCCCGGGGAGAGGGTGTGTGCAGCGAGCTGCGTGATGGAGATCCCCAGAGATTTCCTTCGCAATTTAGAGTTTAAATTTGGGTTACTGTTGGCTCACCTAAGTTCTGAGTATCTTAAGACACTATAACTAGGAAGACAGTACACCAGCCTGTCTTTACCTCCAAGCTTCCATATTTCCTCAGAGCTCTATTGTTTCAAAAACAAGGCAGGGAATGGATTTGGAAAACAATCCTGCCGTCCGTTTGCCAACTGTTCCCAATTTGTCTACAGAGCTCACTATTTTGTGGAAAGTAGCAGGACCACTGGACTAGATAGCTCAGAGCTGGGTTTGAAACAATGGCTGTGTGACCTTTGACAAGTTACATAACCTCTCTGAGCCTTGGTTTTCTCATTGGTAAAATGGAAATACTACCTACTTCACAAATGTAACTAACTACTCTATATTTTTCAGGTGAAGTTAAGTGACAAGGAAAGTAGATGTAATGTACATAAAACACCAAGCATTCCACTGGGACCTGTTTGGTGCTCAATAAAATAGTTTCCTTTTTTTGGTATTCTATGTGAGACAAAATGGAAACACCAAATGGCCAATGGATAGAGGAAGTGGCAGGAGCAAAGGGTGCCAAACCCAGTGATTGTGAGGGAGCACTTGTAGGTCCAGTGGATAGGGGAAGAAGAACCAGGTGAAAAGTTCTCTGAGAGGAAGTCAGAGGACAGTCTTCTACTTGTAGGGTTTCTCATCCTCAGTGTCATCATTTTGGGCCAAGTAATTCTTTGTTGTGGGGGCCTGTGCATTGTAGAATTTTCAGCAGCATCCCTGGCATCTACCCACTAGATGCCAGTAGCACCACTCCCCTGAGTTATGAGAATTAGAAAGTCTCTAGCCACTGCCAAATGTCCCCTGAGGGTCAAATCACCCCTGCTTGAGAACCATTGCTGGGAGCTGGGAGCATAAGCCTCCTGTTAGGAGTCTGGACCCAGGCTGTGCTCATAGCAGGGCGTCACTCAGTAAAGGACAGAAGGAAGGCTGTTCACCAATACCTTCTTTTAGGAAAGAAAACCAACCAAAAAAAAAAAAAAAGAAAAGTAAAAAAGAAAAACCTTTCTTTTTAGTGAAAGAGACTGTTCCCAGCCCCTCGAGAAGGCAGATGTGGGAGGGGAGAGGGAGAGACAGCACCTCCCAGGACCCCCCAGGAGTACTGCCTCTGAGGAAATTTCCCACTTCTGGACTTCGGTCTCACCTTGTTTCTAGAATTGTGAATTTTTGAATCAACTGGGAAAATGATTCAGGGTGACAGGAGTCAGATCTATTCCTGTCCTTATTCTGTAACTGAACTAATGAGCTGTATGCCCTTAGACAAGCCATCTCAACTCTCTGCAATGGTCTTTGTCGAGTATGGGAGCAGAGTCGCTGAGTTCTAAGGTCCCTTCCAGCTATAAATCGTAAGGCCTGTGAACACCACAAATGTGGTTAAACCAACTGGGTAATTAGGCATTGTAAAGTTCCATTTTACGGCACTGCAAACCAGCAGTATAATTCTCCACATATCTTTGTTAAGAACTATCATTGCCAAAAAATATTTCACAAGTTCCTATTTGTCATGCAGAGACTCTGGTCCCGCTCCCTGCACAAGAATGCAGGATATGGTGAGGCCAAAAAGGAACACCAACAGAGCCATGGATATGGGGTTCATACCACTATATTCTTGCAGGCAGCTGGCTTAGAGACACAGGAAGCAGGAGCCACATGATCTGCAATCGGACTTCCGCTTCTCTGCCAACCAATCAACCCCCTAGCGTAGCCACGGCAGTTCTATTAGTGGCCAATGGCTAACCGGTAACAGCGGATGGCCACTCAGCCACAGCTGATGGCCATCTAGTAACTGAGCCAGCACCTTTCCACGTGAGGCCGAGAGCCTGGAAACTGCTCTCTGGAACTCTGGCCCCACACTGTTATATGGAAAGTACTGAGCTAGCCACTGTGGGGGATAGAAAGAAGCGTTTTCTCTTTTCCTTCAAGGGCTCACAATTTAGTTAAAGAGAAAAGTAATTCCAATAAAAGGCCACAAATGAAAAATGCCTCATTCTCCAGTAGCTCTGATGTCAGGCAGGCTGAGTTTGACAGCTGCTTCCACTATTAGCCCTCTGGCAAGTCACTTAATCTCAGTTTTTTCATCTGGAAAATGGGCGTAATAACAGCATCTAGGCCACAGGGTAATTGTAAGAGTTAAATGAGATAGTACATGTAAGGCAGTTAGCTTGGTGCTTGGCACATAATTAGTGACGGTTTCTGCCTGGGGCTACCTCTCCAGTGGGACCAAAAGCCTGAAAGCCCAACCTATTCTCCCAAGAGGACTCCCAAGGCCGAAAGGTGTGACTCCCCTTTATTCTCTCGCCCCCTAGCTCCTCTACTTTCGTCTTTTATCTGATCTTCCAGGGAAGCATTTCCAGTGACTCCCCAGGGTATCAGTGGGTAAGTGGATACGCCTGGGAATGTCCGTGGGGCGCCGGGAATTCCACAGGCCGGGTCCCCGACCCACACCTTAGTAGTGCAGGGGACGCCTTCATAGGTAATTGTCAGTCAGTTCTCTCCTTCACTCCCTCTCAGGTACACAGTAAAGCACTGCTTAAATTTGAAACCCAGAGTTACAGGAACCCTTTGGAGACTCAGGGGAGGAAGGCAAAGAAAAGAAAGAAAAGAAAGAAAAGAAAGCTTTCAAAAAGTCCCAAACTAAATTATACTTGTTAAATTGAATTATACCAGAGATCCAAATCTCAAAATAGAAGATTTAGTGCCACCATTATAATCCCCGTCTCATCAATTAGTTGCAAAAAAAAAAAAAAATCATTACCAGCATACTTTGATTGACTATTCTGCACCAGGTACTCTGCTGTGCCCTGGGAACACAGAGATGAGGGAAGGGCTCCTGGTCTGGAGAAGCTCACCAGGTGGTGGGGAAACAAGGATGCAGCACAGTGCCCTAGGAGGGCTGTGGCAGAGCACAGCGGGAGGGGCATGGACACAGGGAAGGCTCATGGCCCTGATTCCAGTCAGGTAATGTGTGTGCTGGGTCTTGCAGCATGGCCAGTGGTCTTTTGCCCAGGATAGAGGTAGAGCGTTCCTGATGAGGGAACACACATGTAAAGGAGCTGTGCCATCTGTGCTTCTGTCGCTGTGAGTGTGTGTGGGATGAGAAGTGGTGAGAAGCAAGCCTGGACGTTAGTTCCCAAAAGAAGGGACCTGCACAAAAAATGCTTCCTTTTTATCAGCCACACTGTTTCCCTTTTTGACACAACCACTGGGCAGATCAGAGATGATTTTTAGCCTCAGATGTTACAGCATTTACCTGAATCTAGGTTTTCTCATGTAATTATTCTCTTGTCTCAGCTTCCTTTACAGGCTGGACCTCAACTATTAACCTGTTTTTTGGTTTTAGGGTATGGTGCCATTAATTATAAACTGCCTTGGATCCTTTTGAATACAGATGGTGTGAAAACAAACAAACAAACAAACAAACAAACAAACAAATGACTCCGTGTGAGCGCGCAGTGAAACCCTGTAGGGGAGCTCCACCGGGGGTGATGATGTGCCCTGCTCACAGCATACTCGGTGTGCCTAGGCCAGCAACTGGCACCCTGTAGGAGCTCAATAAATGGCTGCTGGCTCAGAGAGCCGGTAGGTGATATTTCACCTGGAAGAAGCCTTCTCCACAGGGTCCACCAGGGCTGACCCACGGGGCCATTCACTGGGCCTATCACACATTTGGGTTCCACACTGGATGGACTTCTCTGTATGCTGTCCTTTAACGTTTGGGCTGGAAGCCCTGCTGTTCCAGCCAGACGGCACACTATACCTCAAGGACAGATGCTTTGCTGTACATGTCTCTGTCTCGCAGAACTGCACCTAGCACATAGCTGGTCACAAAGCAGCCTCCCTCCCCTAGCTTTAGCCTAATAGGTACCCACAACTCTTTGTAGCTGAACACAGATGAACAACCCTGACCCTTTCAAGTCAGGCTGGAGTCATTCCCTCTCTGACTTACATTTTACCATAGACAGTGGTGTTGCTTTTGTTCATCCAGTTAGCCAGTGGATATGTGATGCATGAACGAAGGAAAGAAATGCTTCTTATTGGCCTTTGACACATTTTTCTCAACAACATTATTTGACCCCTTCACACAAAAGGTGGAGAAGGGTAGGAGGCGCTCTCAGCCTCCTACAGAAGCAACAGAAGCTCCTAAAAAGCAGAGGTGGGGGGCAGACAGGCCTCTGAAAACCACTGCCGCACTCCTCACTGGCAGAAGTTTGTCTCGGCTCTCACCAATAGCGTCAGGCCAAGCACTGGAGTGGGTGCACACAGAGGACTCACGTTCCACTACGCTCAGTGCTTCCTGCTGGCCCCTGGTCCTGACCGGCTTCCCACACACCTTCCTTCTTTCTTTTTCTTTCTCTCTCCCAGCCTTTCTTAGTAAAAGGACTCCCTGGACAAGAGTATCAGATTTCAGCTGTCTGTGTCCTGGGAAATTACAAGATCCTTTCCCCTTTCTCTTTTTAACCAGGATTACATACATATTCCGGGCGAGTTGGCTCCTTGGGCCTGCCCAGCTGCTGCAGGGCTGGAGCACGCCAGAGGCTTCCCTGCTAGACAGACGTTTGGCAAAGTCAACGAGTGGAAGCTCCTGGCCCAGCCCGGGTCTCCCTCTTCTGAACCCCAGGGACCCTCCCCCAGGAATTCTGAGAGCACTAGGCATCCTTGCAGAGGTGGAGCAGCTCAGGCCGCACTCCCTGGTCAGGCTTCTGGCCACCAAGTCTCCTTCCACTCTGTGGACAACTATAGCAAGAGGGAAAAATGGGAAATGCCGGCTTATTTGTGATCTGACTAGTGTTTAGAAAGACAAACATTTTTCAATACCGGTATATATCAAATCATCATGTTCTACACCTTAAACGTATACGATGTCATGTCAATTACATCTCAATAAAACTGGGGACAAAGAAAGAGAAACAAGAGGCCAAGAGAGTCCATGAGATTATGAGAACAATGAGGGGAGAAAAAAGAAGGCAGGGATCCCCATAAATTTCCTTTGGCCCTGGGCTCTAGGCACCAAGGGTGCGGTGGTGGAACTGGGCTCTAAGGACATGGCCAAATAGGCCTTATTGAGGAAATTAGAAATGATCCAAAATATTGATTGTGGGGGTATGGGAGACTGAGCCCTTCCATCACCGGCAATGTTCGCTCGACAGTTCTGCTCTACGGGACAATTCGGGCAAATTATTCCTCAGTGTAAAAGTGTAAATGGGTTCCCTAATTTGAAAGGCCTGGGAACTGTGGCCCAGTGTTGGCCTTTCCCACCATGCATGGACAGTGGAGGTTGTGGGCTCATCACATTGGATGCTAGGATCTCCAAAGCCCTCATTTTACAAGTGGGAATGTGATGGATGAGAGGTCATGTGATGTCCTACGTTGACTCAGGGGCTGAGTGATGGAACCAGCTCCAGACCCAGGCCCAACCAGTGCTGCTCCCATCATGCCACAGGTGTGCCCTGGACAATTAACAAGTGAGTGCAAGGTGATTAAACAAACAAACAAAACAGACCCAGGTGCAAAAGCGAAAGGTGACTTGGTGTGGAGGTTGTGGTCCTGTGGTTGGGTGGGTTTTGAGTTCTTGCGGCAGAGGTTGGGGTGGTAACAGTCAACTTTTGGCCCTTGAGCGTCTCTGAAGGGCAGGCCTGCTGTCAGCCTTCCCGTTCCCCACAGGATTCCTGCCTGGACCCTCCCCCAGCCCATTCCTGGCTGCTGGGGTGCCTGGTATTTTCCAGGACACAATTTTTAGCGCCTTAAGAGAGGCCCGAAGGGGAGTCAGGATGTGTCTAGCTCAGATTGCCTTCCTCTGAGCTGGACGGGGTCTTAGGAAACTGCCTATAGTACACAGTCCTATCATTCAAGCGAAACATGAAACCCCAGCCCTGGGAGCCCTGGGAGTCAAACATGGTCACCAAGGACACCCCAGCCTGGGGAGAAGCCAAGGGCATTAGCCTGGGTGGCTCCAGACTGTTCTGCAGCTTGGATCGGCCCTCCCCCCAGACCCACAGCACCATGCACCACTCCCCTCTCAGGAACCCCAGCCAGGCCCTCTGAAGACGCAGTATTCCCTGTGCTTACCTTGGGGTTCACTCTGCTGTGGAAACAGAATGCAACTTCCCAGGGTTCTGAGAAATAACTTTCCAACGAGTGTCACCAGCTGCAGACGCCCCTGTCATAAACTGTCCTGCTCTAAGCCGCCTAGGGCATTTATCCCCACCCTCTTAGCTACTCATTACCCAGCTTAATTAGGCCAGGAAATGCTCTAGCAGAGGACACTCTCAGCAGGAGGCCAGGCTGGAGGAGAGATTCTCAGCAGCTCCACTTCCTGAGCTGGGGGCTGGGGAAGCCTGGAGAAGGACTGCCGGAGATGGCAGGGCTGTGTCCTCCAGCAAACAGCTGCTGGGAAAGAGGCCGAGATGCGCACATTTGCTCCCCAGGCCCTCCAGGGAGCTGAGGGTTGCACTTGTTTACGGAACAGCACCGGATCTGATAGCTTGGAAGTGCCTGTCCACCCCCTCCCTCATCCTCCCCTCTCAATTAACCACCTTTACCACCCTGCCCCCACGCTCTCCTAGGGGAGAGATTGCACCCTCGGGAACCACTTACAGTATTTCAGCCCAGTCCTCTACATAATCACCGCCAAAGACACAGTCTCCCATTTTCAGCTAGCCCCTAACCTTCACCCTGAACTGCTTTGGTCATACGTGTGGCCATCTAGAACTCCCCAAAAAGAGTGTGCCAAGATTCTTCTGAGGTTGAATGGGTTTGCTGCTCTAAAGCTGTGTGTGCTTCACCCATTTTTGGAGATTTCTGCTGCATGGTGGTGAAGGGGCGTAGCATTGTCTAGGGGTTAATAGCAGTCTCAAGTCCATCTCTGCTGTTGATTAATTCTGTGACCTTGGATAAGCTATTTCATCTTTCTGAGCCTCAGTTTCCTTAATTGCAAAAATAGAGATACTAATATCCACCTCTTGGGAGGTTGAGAAAATCTATGTACATCCTTATACCAGAAGCAGGTGAACACTCAGGAAGAAGCAGCTGACATCACCAATATCAGGATATAGGTTAGAGGGCTTTGCCTCTGAGCCAGTGAGGAAGTCTGCAGTTACTGACTTCCCCTAACCCCACGCTTCTTTGAGGAAACCTTGAGAAGAGGGAAAATAATATTAATGAGCTCCCACTATCTATTGGGGGCATTCATGCTTACAGTATTTCAATTAATCATTAAATTATCTGTTGAGGCTTCAGGATACAAATGAGTAAACTGAGACTGGAGAGGGTGGGTACTAGCTAGTAAATTGCAGAGCAGATCATACAATTAGGCTATAGGCAGATTCCTGGGTCTGGAAATGTCAGAACAACACCAGCCTGGAATGAGGAGGTGACTGAATCTTAGCCTCCGTGGTGTGGTTTGCCTCCTCCAACAGGGGATTGCAAAATGTCAGAATGTCATCTAGAAATGACTGTCTGGCGTGGCAATCTCTCCTCCTTGTGGGACACACATTTGCTGACCTTTAAGCTCCGGAATTACTTGGTTCAATAGTCCCTGGTTTATGGTTTTATGCCTTGCTGCGTCCATTGTATCAGTGTTTTCTGAGAAAATGTACATTTCTTGAGAAGTGAACTTATTTTCCTCACCTGAAGGAAGACAAGTGATTCTTGGTTCTCAAATATCCAATAGTGCTGTGATACGGAAGCTTCGTCAGTAACGGAAAAGTGCTCTCCCATTCCACCAAGAAAAAATAAAAATGTTCCACAGCAGGGCGGTGGTGGTGGTGGTGTGTGTGTGAGGAGGATGGGGGTCCCTCCAATTCAGTCCACACAGGGCATAGTCCACTCACCCAGACCCCTTTCTAGAGAAGCCCCGGGGCCTGGTGCTCCTAGGTACCCAAGGGAACCTGCCTTTCCTCTTCGTCAATCCTAGGAGCTGTACCACGGCCTCCCAAAAATCCTGCCCACTAGTTTCAGAGGCCATTGGCCATGGCGCTCTTGGACTTAACTTGGCTGGTCAGGTGGTTCTCATTTGAAATCCATGAAATCAAAGAAGTTTCTGGCTGAACAGCCAGAGGCACAAAAATCTTGGCAGCCTAACCCTCGAGGGTTCCCAGCTTTGTCACTCTCTCTACTTGTGGCTTGAGATAAACGAATTTAGGGGTAAAAACAAGTCATCGACTGTCCAGGATGCTGGAAAGGCTGTCAGGCAGAACTTCTGTGAGGCTCCAGGGAACAAATTGGGTGAAGTTACATAGAGACAATGCAGGCTTAACATACAGAAGTCCCCAACCTCAGGAATTGTCAGTGCATCACCCTGTCTGGCCAAGGAAGCCAGGCCGTGCAGGTGGGGCTACAGGTGAAGGACAGCCTGTGCCCAGAGGGAGGAGCAAGCTTCCACCAGGCTTATTTTTACAAGGCTGCTGTGAAGTAGACCTGAAAAGGCTGAGGGTGGAAGGAGGAAGCCCCTGACACAGCACCAGGAGCCCAGTTCTGACACATAGGAATTTCTCAGCAACATTTGGGGCACCTTTAAGGCCATGTACCATTCAGTCTGTACCTACCCCTCCTGCCCTCCCACCCACTGGCTGACTCCTACACAGGAGCAGGAGTGGGAGATGCAGCCTCCACCCAGCGTAGCTTGGGGCAACATCTGCTGCTGCCATTGTTTCTCCTTATTTTGGTGGTGGGATAGACCTAGGGGGAGTTCGGCAAAATCTCACCCCCAAACAGCAGTTTGAAATACCCTCCTCCAAGGTAAATGTGAATAGCTGGAAACGCCCCTTGGCTTCTGAGTGGGGTTTTCAGGGTATCATTCCCATAGGGTGGGGGCTGCTGCTGGGGGGTGGGGAGGAGGGAGTAGGGGTGACATTCAACCTCGTGGGCACCACCGCTTATTTGTTCTCTGGCTCCCCTGAGCCTGGCAGGACACGTGGCTGATGGATACAGTCACCTGCGTTCCTCCATCCCCTCTGGGTGCGCCCATGTGCCACTTCTACCATCAGGCTTGCAGCAAAACGCCCTGAGTCTTGGGGGTGGGCTGACATTTGTCTCACCAAACATCTAAATGCCAGGCCATGGGGACTGAATCACACATACCACTGGGGCCACCAGGGCTGTGGGTTCAAGCATTCACCTGTTGATCTGCTTAAGAAATGCCCCCAGCACCTTCCTGACAGCCCCACTACTGAACACCAAGTTTCAAATGCCAGTTTGGGATAGAAGAAATCGCAGGAAGACTCGATGAGCTTCACCATGTAACCATTCCGGAGATGCTGGTGTTGGGGATGTGGTGGTAAGCAATCAGGACGGGTGGGCCCCTGCCCAGGTGGGGCATGCAGCCTGGTGGGGCGTGAAGACTGAAGGCAGTGAGCCCAAATGCAGCTATAATGATGCACATGGGGGATCAATGAGGGGGCATAGGAGCAGGATCAGAGCACACGAGACTGGAGACGGTCAGGGAAGGCAGCTCTGAGGAGATGGCATGTAGGCTGAGGGAAGCAGACATTAGGCAGGACTGGCTCTGTCTGCTTACAGGTGGCTTTCAGAGCTAACGTTCTAAGACAATATGAGGCAACCAGAACTCAAGCAGGCTCGAACTCAGAGTTCTAGGTCTGGTCTTCCTAATGGTCCTTTGAGTGGCCTGACCAGCAGCCCTCAATTTCCCCGTGGACCACGCTATCGGCCTGACTCAGAGGGGTAAGAGGAGATGTGTTAAAAATGTTTTGAGATCCACAGACAAGACCTAACATGTTGTTGCTATGAGCTACAACATGTCATTTCTAGTTTCTATCCACTCCGCAAAAAGAAGAGCCTTCTCAGAGCGATCGCAGGTCCCTTCCCGGCTCAGCAGTCACTTCTTACTCCCACAGACACTTCCGGACTCCTTCATTCCCTTCTCATGGAGGAGCTTGCAAATCTAGAGTGACTCCTGTTTCTGCTGTTTCTCCTTCATGTCATCTTTGTGAGAACTTTTGTTGACTTTTTCTTTTTTTAACAAGTAAACAAACAATAAAAATATTAGGAACAAATCAAGACACCTCCTCTCCTCTCCTCACCCTTTGCCCCACCCCAATCCATCATCACTGTCTACAATCTGAAGCGCATGTCCCCTTTGTCGCCCTTCTCAGACACACACGCACAGCCACTGGCCTCACACCTCGCTCTGATTTATCTCCCAGTACACATGCTAATCTCTCTTGTTTTTAGCTTCTTTACAGTGTGACTTAGTCTGGTATCATAATTTGTTTCATTGTTTCCTTACTGATGGATATTTGGGTACAGCCCCAGCCCCCACACACACCTTTTTCCCCCCTGCTATTGCACATTCAATGACTTCTTTACAAGGTGGATTGGATTTCAGACATATATACTTTTTAGAAAATCTTTAACAGAGCAAGATGAAGAATCCAACACTGGTAATACTGTTTTTGTTTTTCTTTGATTTAAGACTCATCTTTGGAATCATGGCCCATTTGTACCTGGGCCGGGCAACGTCATACTACAATGACCTTAGCCTCCAAGCCCAGCGCCCCTCCCAAGTCCCCGTCCATGATTGTCCTGGTTCTGGTGTACTGTGGTGATGAGTCATTGCCCTCTGAAAAGCCTGCCTCTGCCTCGGTGGACCAGGCTCACCACTTCTGGCTTGCATGTTCCTCCCTCCCACAGTGCGGGGGAAGTGCCTGCCACCCCCCCCACCCCCCACCCCCCCAGTTCTCTGTTTTCTCAGGAGCCCTCTGAACAAAGAGCTGGCTTAGTACTCAGGTCACCGCTTACCTCTACCCTCCAGCCCCCTCGCCCCTGGCAGGCTGCCCTCTGTGACTCCCTGCTTCTGCTACAGCTTTCTCTGTCTGCCCGGCCCTATTTGTCCACGTACATGTCCTCATTGTCTTCTCTGAACCTCAGCTTCTGAGGGAGCTTCCAGGGCTTCCTCCCTCCAGTGCTCTTCACTCTGCTGACTTTCTTTTCCTCACCATCTCAGGGCCTTTTGTTTCCCTGGCAATTCCTCCCTCTGGGTTTTGCTCCCCTCTCTCTCCCCTGGTGGTTTCTCAAGTCCCGAAGCAGCCAGTTCTCCTAGCGATCCCTTTTCCAAACACTGTCCTCTGTCACCAGGTTGTGTAACACAAGATGAAGGAGAAGGTTGGCAATTATCTAATGAGTACACACAATGCAGACAGCCAATTAAAATACCCTTGACACAATGAGGCCCCTTCACTTTGTTTAATGCTGAGCTCCAAAGAGGTCTGCCCTTCACAAAATCTGTCGCACCATCCAGAGGATTGGGGCGTGAGTGAGAATTTCAGCAACTTCTCTATCTGGTTGCCATCTTGCAAAATAAAAGATATTTAAATATACCTGCAAACAAACAAAACACACAAAAACATGACTTTCTTATTGGTGAATAATTGTGCACTGAAATCCATTCTCAAAATAGAATCACTGTGGGAAGCGCTGTTTGCATGGGAACTTCAACCCCAGCATTTTATTCATAGATTTATTCTTTTGCAAAATACAGAACAGAATTGAGTATGCAGCTCTTGCAACTCCAGAGACCTTGACATTTCTCCCTCTTGTCTTGTTACAAAAGTACAAACCAGAGGAATCCCATGGAATAAAACACAGTAAGCACTGGTTAGGTGCTTAGGGCTGGTTAAAGATGGAAGCCATGCCCTTGATTTCAACACATTTATTCTCTATTTGACAATATCAATCAGAGAATTTTTATTTAATATTCTACTTCAATAGTTTTAGAAAACAGTTTTAAGTGACTTCAGTTGTTTTCTTGAACTGACAACTAGATGTATTATCTCATTTTGTTTTAGAAAATAATAATCAGGTACTTTTATCAATTTAATTTTTGACCATTAATATTGAACTGGATTTAAAATATCTTTTTGGAAAATACTAATTCAAAACATAGAGGTTGCCCTTTTTTTAAATAAGTAAAACTAACAAAAATATATTGGAACTTTTCCTGAAGTGCATTCTTTAAAACAGCATCCTCTTTCTACCCTTGTTCTGTGTTATCAGCCCTGAGAATGGGATGTAGAAAAAAAATCCTTAAGGTAAAGCAAATATTCTTGCTTTTTTCTCGCACTCCCCCCCCCCTCGACTTAACCTACCCACTGAGGTGCCTTTCTAAATATGAACTTTGATTTCATAGATTTGGAGACCTAAATTTTGGTTTCAGGCCCTAGCTCAACCCACTTATTGACTATTTGTCTTTGGGCTGGTGACTTTCCATCTACCAGCTTGTTTTCTCACCTGCTTAATGGAAACATAAACCACCTCCCAAGGTTGTGGTGAAAAATAACTGAGACACCATATTTGTAAAATTGCTTTAAAATGAAACACAGTAAGTCCCTGATACTAATGTGGATAAAATTACAACTACAGACTGTTTCTTTTCTTTTCTTTTTATTTAAAGATTTATTGAGGAATAGTGTGTTTCTCCAGGGTCCATCAGCTCCAAGACGTTGTCCTTCAATCTCGTTGTGGAGGGTGCAGCTCAGCTCCAAGTCCAGTCACTGTTTCAATCTTTATTTGCAGGGGGCACAGCCCACCATCCCATGCGGGAATTGAACTGGCAACCTTGTTGTTGAGAGCTTGCGCTCTAACCAGCTGAGCCATCCGGCCACCCCTATAGAAGATCAGCGGCAGCTCGTTGTTTTCAATCTAGTTGTGGAGGGCACAGCTCACTGGCCCATGTGGGAATCGAACTGGCAACCCTGTTGTTCAGAGCTCGCACTCTAACCAACTGAGCCATCTGGCCGCCCCACAAGTACAGTTTCTTTGTGAAATTGTGTGAGAAATAATATTCACAGATATGGGGAGGGGAAGATTTAAGCCCACATGACTTGTGAAATGAATTAAGAAAAATATCACAAAAGCGCTAATTTTCCAGGTGAAAGAAAGGGTTTGGTAATCTTACAAAGTGCCTGCTTCCTATTTCTTACTTGTAAAAAACAAAGTCTTGGATTTATCTGGTCTCACAGATCTTCTGGACTAGCCAACACACCCAAAGTTAGGAAGCCAGACAGGGCACATCCAACAGAAACCCCCTTGTGAGCATCACCCAGAGGAGAAAAGAGTTCCCTCAGATGCCCTGGGCTTGGGGACATGCCTGTCCCTTCTGTTTCTGTCCAGAGTCCCTCCTCTATGGTGCTTCCTTTACTTAAGGCACAGTCTGCATGCACTGGAGAGGCACAATGGGTGGAACCTGAGCTAGGATATTCTGGAAAAGTCTCAAAACCTCTGTGCTACAGCTTCCTGAATTATTAAATGAAGGTAACAATACCAACCTGGTAGAAAAAGTGTGAAGATTAAATAAGAATACATGATTGAAGACAGTTTATAAATGATGTAGCATTTCACAAATTAAGCCATTATTATCATTATAGATAAATTTATTATCAGTTTGATTTAGTGTAGCATGAAGATCAGCCTTTGATGATGTTGCATTCTGATTTTATTGTGGGTTGTTTGCTGTGCTCTGGGCAGTCACGGAGGCACTGCCTTCATACTGAACATTAGGTGTAAACTTTAGGTTTTAGGATTAAACTGCTCTCTCAGAAGCCAGAGGAGGCTACACCTGGTGTTGTAGACTTCTCTGGATTTTACTGAGCACCTCTTTAGCAAGGCTCCCTTCCCTTGCTTTTTTCATTGGTCCTGAGGACATTTTCTGAAATGGACGTTGCTTGCTCTCTAGCATTTTTCTTAATTGACCTCCTTCATGCCTTCCTAAATTAAATCATCACTCCTTCAGAAGCCAGTTTCTCTAAACAGCCTCTTTTTCCATTGGACTTCCTGTTAAAGAAATTTCCCTTTTTTTCTTCCTGCATCTCCTGTGTCTCTCCCGTTTGATTTCTCCTGTCCCTCACGTAATCAATCTTCTTTTCCTTCCATCTTGGGTGTCATCATCCATCTTCCCTGTGCCTATCTGTGATCATGGGCTCCAAGGAAACAGTACCTTCAATCAAGTGAGATATTAACATTTCTAACCCCCACTTAACATTTTATAACTTTTTTCTCTGCTAAACATACAGAGGTTAAAATCCAATGCACAATCTATTTCTAGGGGAATTAGATGGAAAGGGAGTTATTTCTCTAATACTCTTTGTCCTCTTATTTCCAAACAGAAGCAGCATTGTTTGGGAAAATTATCAACTTCTCCCTCATCCCCAACATCAGGTAAATTGCATTTCTTCAGGAAATATATGCTTATAAGTGTTTATAAATAGATAAACACACACACACACACACACACACACACACACACACACACACCTAAATGTGATGAACATTACCAAAATCTTTTAGCCAAAGAAGCCAGTATCTTGCTATTGGAGAGGAGATGGAGAAGAAAGTAGAAAAGTATTTGCATGATGACAAGTGCAAACAGAGAGAAAAGATCGTGATGAGGTAAAGGAGAAGAATACAAGAAGAAGGAAAAGAAGAAAAGAACTTTCTTCAAAGGATTTTTCTTTAACAAGGAAACATTTGTTTCCATTTTGCTGGGTACAGAATTCTAGGTTGGCAATTTTTTTTCTCTCTTTCTCAATACTTTAAATATTTTACTCCACTCTCACCTTGCTTGCATGGTTTGAGGAGAAGTTGTAATTCTTATTTTTTCTCTATAAGTAAGGTTTTTTTTTCTGTCTTCTTTCAGGATTTTTTCTTTACTTTGATTTTCTATAATAAAAAGTGATATGCCTAGGTACAGTTTTTTGGAGGTCATTTATCCTGCTTGGTGTTCCCTGAGCTTCCTGAACCTGTGATTTGGTGTCTAACATTAATTTGGGGGAAGGTCTCAGTCATTATTGTTTCAAATATTTCTTCTGTTCCTTTCTCTCTTTCTTCTCCTTTGGGCATTCCGTTATGCATATGTTACACCTTTGGTTGTTGTTCCACAGCCCTTGGATACTCTGCTCTGTTTTTCCAGTCTTTGTTTTCTTTGCTTTTCAGTTTTCAAGGACTCTATTGAGAGATCCTCAAACTCGGAGAGTCTTTCCTCAGCCTTGTCTAGTCTATTAATAAGCCCATCAGAGGTACTCTTTATTTCTGTTACGGTGTTTTTGATCTCTAGCATTTCTTTTTTGTTCCTTCTTAGGATTTCCATCTCTCTGCTCACATTGCCCATCTATTCTTGCATGCTATCTACTTTATCCATTAAAGCCCTTAGGTTATTAATCATAGTTATTTTAAATTCTTGGTGTGATAATTCCAACATCTGCCATGTCGGGTTCTGATGCTTGTCTCATCTCTTCAAATTGTATTTTCTTTCTTTTTATTTTTGGTTTGCCTTGTAATATTTTTTTTGATAGCTGGATGTGATATATTGGGTCAAAGGAACTGCTGTAAATAGGGCTGTAGGAATGTGGTGGTGGTGAAGTATGGGGAAAGGGAAAACATTCTGTAGACCTATGATCAGGTCAGTCTATTACTGAGCCTGAGCCTCTGCACTGTGAACTTCACAGGTGTTTTTAATTTTTCCCTCTCCTCTTCGTTGGGGCAGGATGACTAGAGTGGTCTGGAGTTGGCTATTTCACTTTCCTAGGAAGGTTAGGTTCTGATACTACCGTGTTTCCCCCAAAATAAGACCTAGCCGGACAATCAGCTCTAATGCATCTTTTGGAGCAAAAATTAATATAAGACCTAGTATTATGTTATGTTATATTATATTGTATTATATTATATTATAGACCTGGTCTTATATTATAATAAAATAAGACTGGGTCTTATATTAATTTTTGCTCCAAAAGACGCATTAGAGCTGATTGTCAGGCTAGGTCTTATTTTCAGGGAAACACGATACCTCAGCAGGTAAGGTTTAGGTTAACTAGTTTCCCCTGAGGGCAGGCCTTGTTAAAAAGAACAGAGTGCTCTAGCTATCTCACAATGGTTCTTTCCCTCTCCCCCTGCCAGAAGCACTAGGGGATCTTTCCTTATTTATTATGGGAATTTGGTTGAGCTCCTGGAGGTAAATCTCACAATATATTCGGGGCCACCCTAAGACTGGGTCCTTTTGGAGTTTTTAACTCAGACTTGTGCCTATTGAGCCTCCAAAAATTCATTGATTACAGTTCAGGTTTTCCTACCCCAACACTGATTTCCAGGATGGTTTCTGCCTTACATCTCTGCTCCTGTAAGCTTGTCTTTGCCTGTTCTGTCTCTCCAATCTTGGAAGTAGTGGTTTGCCCTATGTCCTCCTCTCTCGTGTATCTAAGAAGAATTGTTGATTTTTCAGTCTGTTCAGCTTTTTACTTGTTGTTAGGACAGAGTGGTAACTCCCAAGCTCCTTCCTTGCAGAACTGGAAATCAAAGTCTGGTTCCATTTTTCCATTGAGGTAAAAATCAACTCAGTTCTTAGCCTATAAATTCTTGCTTGTGTCTCTGTTGTTTCTGCATTATCTTGAGATGTTTTAGACTCAGTTTGTTTCTGCTGTTGTCATAAGGTATTTTAGCTCAGTTTGAGTGCAAGGTGTAACTACATATGTATTAACTAATGTCAGTTCACTTATTATCAATAAGTTTTCTTCATCATGCCTTAAGTTTTGCTTCTTCTCTGCTCTAACTCTTATTTTTATAGGATTTATTAAATCCCCTATCTATCCAAAATTAAAGTACACAAAATATTTAGGGTTTAGGAAGGGAGGAAAAGGATATGTTTGGTCTTCATCACAGTACAAGAGGTGGATTTATGTTTGTGCTTGCTTCCCGTCTGTACCTGTCCAAACCAACTATGGATAACACAAGCCGAGAAAGAATTGACCGAAATGTGGTGTCTAGAAGAACCAGGCTTGGAAAATGGGCAAAACCTAAGTCTGTCCATGTACCTGGGAAAACCATCCAGGACCCACCTCAATAACAGTCTGGCTGAGGGGTGGCCAGTTAGCTCAGTTGGTTGGAGCATGGTGCTAATAGCACCAAGGTTGCTGGTTTGATCCCCACATGGACCATTGTGAGCTGAGCCCTCCTTAAAAAAAAAACAAAAAAATAATCTGGCTAATAAACCACAGTGGACATTGCCTCTAGGGGACATCTGCCTCCATTTCTGTGTATCATCTCTAAGCATCTCTACATCTCTGTGGCACTCTCTCCAGATTCAAAGACTTGGGCTAAAACAGATTATATACCCTGTGAGAAGAGGGAATGCTGGTTCAGACTTCCATAGTGGAAGGCAGGGTCCTTCATCCCACCAGGACTCCTTCACTGAAAAAAGACTCACAAATAGGATGGAGTTTGGGAGTGGGCAACCCAAGCAATGACCCAAGTCCATGATAGCCCACCCTATCATTGCCCAGTATCCACATGCAACCTCTTCCTCTATGTAACACTTCCTAGGAGGAGCTTTTGGGAGACAGATTCCTCCCTGTCCATGTTGTCCTGCAACAATCCTACTTCCCTTGAAGGAAAGAGGGCTCAATGACCCAGCCAACACTTCAACTCCCCCTTTTTCTTGTTTGTCTGATGACACAAGGAGACAACGTACCAGGCAGCTATATTGGCTTCCATTTCAATATGTCTCTTAGTGGCAGCATTCTTCCCATGGGTACTAAAACCTCTAAACCAGCAGAGAACAGATTCACGGGAGTACGAAGCAAAAAAAAGTTGTGAATGGGTCACTGGGTATAACTTGGCCCACTTCCATCTCCTGATTCTTAGCTCTGTGTATTTTTGACTATGGGAAGGACCAAACCATGTATTGGTCTTTGGTTCAGAGCATATGCTACATACTACAACATAGCACCCCAATCTCTGAAAGTGTTATGTCTTTGGTAGCCTGTGCCACACCAATGTTGTGTAAGACTTCTGGGTAATGAGGTATATGAAAATCTATTGAATCTCATGACAGTACTACATTGCTTATTTCTTCCACTGTAAAATAATGTTAGCAAGATACTTTGGGGATGTCTTAAGGCATTCATTACCTTCACAGATTTTATGTTAGCAGACTCAAGGAAAACAAATACCAATCCAGGATAAATGTCCATTCCAATGAGGACAAATAGAGCCATGATGACAGGGGTCTAATGTAGCAAAGCTGTCGTCAGGTAGCTGGCTGGTCTTCCCATCTAATAGAACCATAACAGAGAGTTGTTGTGTCTGCAGATTGGGCTCATGGCAGTGGTGCAGGTCAGGCATGTCAGCCTTGGTAAGAGGAAGCTCATGTTCTTGAGACTATATGATCTCCATTCCTGCCACCATGACCCTTTGCTCCAGAGCCCACTGTGTAAGCCCTGGGCTTATGGAGAGGGAGGCTCCCTGACTTCCACAGAGAAGATCATCTTGCCTACCTGATTGAAAGCCTTTGGTGAAGTGGAGGCCTTATGATAAGAATTTACATGGGGTACAGACAAACCGCCCAGCAACAGTTACCTCCTTGGGTTATTGAGAGGAATCAATGAGCCAGTAAGTGTGAAATGCACAGGCACACAGTTTGTACTCAGTGACTGGAAGTTAGTGTTACTAAAGAACAGAATATGTACATATTTATATATCATATAAATATATCCTGAAACCATGTTGGAAAATATACTGTTTGTATAGTGCATAAAACAACACTCAAAACAGGCTATAAACACAAAGAAACCCTGTTTCTTTTCTAGGAAAACTTTTGGTAACTTCAATCAACTTCAATGCTAGTTACTTTAATAGAATAAAAAAAAAGTTTTTTTCATTTTGAAAACAAAATCACATCATCAGGTTAAGTGTTGTGGTTGCCCAGAACTTTCCGATTGTATCATATTCATGAGTATATGTAAATTATAGTAAAGTTTATTCGAGTGATACAGAAAACCACAAAAGGGAAAGTATGGTTTTTTTCAAAGGAAATTACTTTGTAAGTTAATAATTTCCTTTTGTATAACTCTTTTCACCCTAATGACCTAAAACCGTTTGGTAACAACTGTGATCAGCACTTTACAAAATGGGCAATAAATTTCATTACTAACCCAACTGGTATTTATTGCATAAGACATTGCGTGGGTCGTGGGTCAGGACAGAAAAGAAGATTGTTCCAGCTTTTGTAGAACTCCAGTCCTGTGTGGATGAAACACGATATGATGCTGACAGAGATGCATATAGACAGCAATACCACCAAGAGGACTGAGGCACCCTGCATATACTATGGGTGAGCATCTACAGTGTCCTCCCCCTTCATCTCTGAGCAGCTGCCTCGTTTCTGAGAGAGAGGGACTACTCTAAGTGCAGGGGTGTGAGCAGAAGGGTAGGTGTGGGCAAAGGCTGAGCCCAGGCACGCAGCACAGTTTGCAGCATGGACACAAGCAGGCCTACTTGAAGGAGAGGGTCGACTGAGCTGCCAGCGCAGTAGCAGGAAATGAAGAGATTGAGGCAGGATGAAGATCTTAAGGTCACACCACATGGCAAGGATAGAGCTTGTCAAGAAAGCTACAAGTCCACACTCCCAGGCTGCTAACATTACTGGGACAGCCTGCTCCTTGCTATCTCATAAATCATGGAATTTCCCAGATAAATAAACTCATTTAATTACTCTCTGCTGCTGTCAGTAAACCGGTACATTTTCCCAGAGAGAGTTTCCTAGTCTTATCACAAATCCTAGAGGTGGGAAACCTAAATGACACTCACTAACTACAAACAGAGGAAATGTCCGTTTGAAACCCCGACAATCTGCAGCACTTTTCTCCATCTGCCCCTAGAAACCTCCCAGGCATTTCCCTTTCATCCTAACTCTGGCTTGCCACATCACTGCAGGGTCCTGTCCACACTGCTGTGCATTTGTGTGCGTGGCGTGTGTGTGGCAACACCTTGAGCGCCCAAGGTTTGTGTGTCTTAACTCCCCCACGAACATATCATGGCAACAGCCACATAATGGGTTCCCAATAAACACCTGGTTACCATTTGAGAAAACTTTATGGGTAAAGATGCCCTTGAGTGCTGTTTCTTTGTTCTCTGCTTCTGGTTGCCTTCCGTGGAGGCCCCTGCTCTCTCGTTACTGTTCCCAGTACTTGCCGTTCAGCCTAGAAAGACCCCATGCCTTGTCTCCCACACAAGCCAGCCGTGCACCACGATTTTCACTTCCAAGAGTCTGTTGTCACCTTTGAAGTATGACATGGGGCCTAAGCTTTTCTGCCTCCCACCACTGATGCCTAAAATCTAACCACGAGAGGTTCATTCACCTGTACTCAGCATGTCATTTTCCTGATACCTTTTTAAAGGTTTTTTACTTGAGCAGCAAAGAGCACTGTGTCAGGAATCCAGATGGTTCCCCCGGAAAACCCTGAGACCCATGAGGCCTCTAGCGGCGCAGAGAAAAGCTCAGAGCCTATGGCTCTTGTAAGACTCTAGTAAATTCTTAGCCAAGAGCCCTCTTTCTTCCTGGCTTCTGTCTGTAAGAAGACACAGAGAAGGCTTATTTTCCAGCTACAAAAGATTTTTATGAGAAGCCAGTGAAATAAAATTTATAATTATCCTCATTATTGAAATGAAAAACAATCCTATACATTATACCTTAGTCCCTGCACCTTAGTATGCATACATTTATCAGGAAATTTACAACCAGGGATTTTAGAGAAAGGAGGAGCAGTAGGGCAGGGAGGCAGAGAGAGTAGGAAGAGGCGGTGAGATCAAGTGGGGCCTGGAAAGTGAAGACGGGCCCTGACTCTGATGATTATGAGTCTTGGTCCTAGAACCTAGGGCACACCTGAACTCCCCACGAAGTTGTTGCCTCACAGATCCTGCAAGGCCATTCTTTTGTGTACTGAGACCCTCCTAAACACCTCCAGCTAGGCCCAGAGCTAAATCCTGGAATCTCAAAGACACAGCCCCTGCCCCGAAGAGCTTATTATTTAAAGCAAACGAGGAATGTGAACAGTAACAATATGGTATTACACATCTACTAGTGTAAGTTGGCACAAAGGGAAGGCTATTACCACTGGGAGCAAAAGCGTCCAGGAAGGCCTCGTAGGTGAGGCATTTGGGTAGAATACTGAACGGTGAATAAGAGGCGGGTTAGACAAGGTGACTGCGAGAGCTCTCAAGGCAGAACATTCAAGGCCAGAACACACAGTTTATTGTGGAGATGCCCTGATGCTTGTGGATGGGAGGCCGGTTGGCTGGAAACCTTTTGAAGACTCTTGTATGCCTTGCTAGGGGCTTAGGTTTAGCTCTTGGGAGAAAGGCAATCATGCAAGATTTTAAGCAAGGGGGTATGGTGTCAGATTTGCATTTTTGAAAGATCCCTTTGGTGTCTACAAGGAAGATATGCCATAAAAGGGAGCAGTATCTGTGCATGAATGACACGCATGGGTGACGTCCCAGGAAAGGCAGTCACAGAGGCAGAGCACTGAGGACTGGAATGAGGGACAGGGACTGATTGATTTACAGCTTACTGATCACTCAGCACCACCTCATGTTCTAGGCCCTGAAAACAGATAGTAGTTTGGGGTGATGTAGATTCATGCAAAGGTTTTTTTTCAGGGGTGGGGATGGTGAAGACTTAGGCATGCTTCTGTGCTGAAAGGGGAGAACGAGTGGAGCAGAATTTGAATAACGCATGGGAGCCAGGTAGGCAGAAGAGAGAAACATGTATTAACAAATCCTTTGGGACAAAAGTCTTTTGAAAACATTCATGCTGGGTCAGAATGAGAAGGTTCTGGGCTCAGGACTGACTCATGGCCTGGTATCTGTGGAGCAGATACCCCAAGATCTCAGGTGTGACCTTCCCAGGGAGCGTTGACCTGGGCTCCTGGGCCTCACGAAACCCAGCCTCCCCAAAACTGGGGAAGTAATGCCTGGTTTCAACCCCATTTCACTTTTGCACCACTAAATCTGAGAGAGGTGAGAATGCCCTCTTCCATTGGGAGGCAAAGCACATCTCTCTTGGAAGGAAAGATGAGAGCTGTGGCTCTCAGTGGGAAGCCATGTCCTAGAAGACCTGCGCTGCCCGGCTCTGACCGCCACAGTCATGTGCTCTCACCTCTCTTCCAGTGCCTGTCACTGCATTGTCACCCTTTATTGACTGGACAAGCAATACTTTATTTTCCCTTACGAGACAATAAGCTTCTTCAATGCCGAAATAGACTTGGTCATCTTGGCATCTCCTCCAGGGCCTGCATCCCAGTATGCACTCAAGAAAGCCAAGGTTAGAGATGAATCAATGTGTGCTGCTTACCTAGTCCCAGACTCCACTCCCTCTTCCCTGGATTAGAAAAACAACCTGACAGTTGGAAGTGTATCTCTAGTCTGGCCTCTGTCCCTGCGATTCACCACATGAAGGAGAGACCAGAGTGGCCTTTCTAATATACAAATCCTATTACATCTCTCCCCCGCCCCAAACCCTTTGAATGTTCACAATTACTCCTGGAATGACTTCTAAACTCTTAACCTGACCAGCAAGGTGCTGTATCTGGCTAGCTTATCCCTTAGACATCCTCCCACCCCACCCACTGCTACCATCTCAAGCTCAGGTCCCAGTAATGCCTTTAGTTCACCAAATGCATCCTGCTGTCTTTATTGCCTCTGGTGCTTCACGTGTGCTAGCAACATCCTTCAATTCTCCTATCTCCATTTCACCTAGATAATTCCTTCAGGTCTAAGTTACTGTCTTGCTTTTGCCTTCACTAACCTTCCCGTAGGAGGTTAGATGCCCCTCTACTCACTTTTCACAGTGCTCTGTGCTTCCCTTCAAGGTGCTTGTCACTGGATTATAATTACCTGTTGACTCATCTGTGTCTTCTATTCAACTGCAGATCCTGTGAGGGCCAGACATGTCTATCTCGTTCACCAGGATAACCTCAGAGCACAGCCAATGCCCGACACTCTACCAAGTATGGACTAAATGAGTGGATTCTGGAAGAGCTGAAAGAAAGTAATAGCTGCCAGCAGAAAGGGAGATGAAGGAGAATAAAAGAGAAGTAAAGGATATAATTGAAAGTCCATGGGTAAATGAAATAGGGGTACAGATGAAGCACAGTACATCCGGGGGAGCATTCTAAGAGTTTTGTTTAGACATGTTAATCTTTAGGTCCTTGTGACATATTTGAGTAGACATGACTAACAGGAAGTTGGAAATCAGTATTAGCAGAGAGGGTAAGCTGAAGCTAGAGCCTTAAGAGTCATGGCAGCGGAGAGGGAGTGAGGACCTGCAGGAGGGGTGGGCTGTGCTCACAGAGGGAGTGGCAGGGACAAACTTGAAGGGCAGAAAGAGAGAGGGAGGGTTCCAGGACTAACGCAAGAATACTGGTTTTAGGTCAAGGCGGTCTTGGGCGTACTGACAAGGCAATAGGAGAGCGGTGGGTAGGAAATGAAACACCGAGGCGAGGCCCCCAATGGTGGGAGGGGCTGGGTGTGGGCACAGGGGGCAAGATCAGCTCTGCAAAGGAGTAAGGACACCCCTTCTTCCTCTGAGAAAGGCAGGAAGAAAGAACGGATGAAGAAACAGATATGACAGATGTTGGGGGAGGACAGCCAAGGCAGTTCATGCCTGACAACCTCTGTGCAATTGAAGGTCATCTCAGTTACGAGTCTGGGAATCTAGCGCTGGCCCTCCCAGTAACGGGCTGTGTGGCCTTGGGCTGCTCACAGAGTTCATCTGCCCAGGCCCCAGAGTGCTTTGTACACAACCCCCTTCAACCTGATAATTCAACAACCACCTCTATAGAGACTTTTCATTTCCATAAGAATATTTATTTGCCACACAACACAAATTTTAGTCACACTATCTAAACCCTGAAGGGCTTGCCTTCTTTCTGAAGCAGAGCGAGTTGAGGGGACAGTGAAAAAGGGACAAAGGAGTGCGCCCATCTCACAGCTGAAGTGCACTAGCCTTGCTATTCAGAGAAGCGTTTAACCCTCATACTAGCAAAAGGTTAAGTACTGACTACACGGCTTATTAGTTCTTATTATCTCTCCAGTGAAGAACTCTACATGTAAACATTTAATCATGGATTAATTCGCACAACAAAAATGTAGTAAGCACCTGCTCTGTGCAAGGCACTAACATGTGTTAAGGAGTCTACAGAGATGAATAATAAACCAAGCTGCACTACGAAGCCCAGTGAGGGTATCAGAGCGCAGTGCTGTTCTGCAGAAATAGAATGTGGACCACATATATCATACAAGCTATAAGTTTCCAGTAGCCATGGGAAAAAAAGGAATCAGGTGGAATTACTTTTAATGTTTTCTCAAACTCAATATATAAAATATTATTTCAACATGTAATAAATGTTTTAAAATTATTAATAGATGTTTGATGATGATGATGATGATGATGACGACGACGATAAACCGTGAAATCCTGTGGTATTTTGCATCTACAGTACATCTCAGTTCGGACCAGCCAAGTTGCAAGCGGCTCCTGCCTACTCTATTGGTCAGCACAGTTTTAGTGTCTCTAAGTTTTAAGGTGAATGTCAAAAGGGGACTTCCGGGTAACCCCTATATGCACTGCCTCCACTGGTGCCTGTCAGAGGCTGGGTGAAGCAGGGGCAGCACAGCAGGCAAGTGTTTGTTCAGAGTAACTCATGACTGAGAAGGAAGGTCTTTAGAACCCCACTCCATACTCACCCGGACCGCACACAGCCAGAGGCAGAGCCATAACCTCAGGCTGTTCAACAAACAATTACCGAACCAAACTTCCTCCCTAGGGGATAGAAGCAAAGATAGTTGGTGTCTTTCTGTTTGGGACCCAAAGTCACCACAAAGTGGTGAGGCTGTTTGTTCCATGCCTTAGAAGTTCAGTTACAAATGACTTGCAGCTGTGGAACTGGTTTCAGGCCTCCTCAGGTCTCATTGGCTGGCCACCCCCTCATGCTCACTGTCACTGTTTTACTCACAGAGGTGGACATCTGGGATTTTCTTCTTATTGCCCAGTTTTGCAGAACTGCCCCACACCACTACTCACATTTCATCTAATTTTGATGGGGTTGTCAATCTCAGGGGCCTTCCCCACTCCCACCACGCAGGTCGGCATTTGACCCATCCCCAGCCAATCAGATGCCCTCTCCTAGGAATTTAAATATTGAGCAGAAACAGAGGGGCTGAAGGCAAGTTGCAACCAGAGCCTAAGATCCACCTAAGTGCCTGAGACCTGTCCTTTCAAAGCTTGGTAGTTCAATTCTTCCTTTGATTCTGTGAGATATCCTTTCTACATCTATTTCTCCTTTTTCCCCCCTCAGGTTAGCTGAATTCCATTTCTGTTGCTTATAACCATGAATCCTGATACAAAACTTTAACCTCAGCTTCATATATACATATGCACATGAGTTCCGACAATTAAGTTCATTAACTCATCCTAGAAAATGTACTTCATACCTCATTGCTGAATATCACCTTCGAAGTACTCCCCTTGGGAAGCTATACGCCGACGCCAGTGCTTAGTCCACCCTTCAAAGCAGTTTTGGAACTCTTTTTCTGGAATGGCCATCACAGCTGTCGTCATATTACCCTTGACATCCTGAATGTCATCCAAATGTCTTCCTTTCAATATTTGCTTTATCTTCGGGTAAAGAAAGAAGTCATCGGGGGTCAGATCAGGTGAGTAGGGAGGGTGTTCCAATACAGTTATTTGTTTACTGGCTAAAAACTCCCTCACAGACATGTGAGCTGGTGCATTGTCATGATGCAAGAGCCATGAATTGTTGGCGAAAAGTTCAGGTCGTCTAACTTTTTCATGCAGCCTTTTCAGCACTTCCAAATAGTCAACTTGGTTAACTGTTTGTCCAGTTGGTACAACTTCATAATGAATAATCCCTCTGATATCAGTAAAGGTTAGCAACATAATTGCAACAAGTTCTCGAACTTCGTCAGACATCCTACATGTATATATTTGACTTCTGTCGTATATATGCATGTATGCATGTATGTATGTATGTATCATTTCCCTTTTTTAAACTATGCTAAATATAAGCTTTTTAAGGTTAGCAGCTAGGTGGTTTTGTTTTGTTTTTTGAAACGAGGATCATTGGAAGTTTCCTACGCCTCACTATACTCCAAAATCAGTATGTGTCCAGGTGAAATCACAGCACCTGCTACCTCTGGGCTCAGCAGCCAAATGGCCAGCGGGACCTTGGCCAGCAGCCACTTTGACTCTCAGTCCCTGGTGGAGAGAGAGTCTGCCCTTTAGGCCACGTCTTACAGCAGCTTGCGTGGGTGTTGTTCAGCTCTTTTGCTCCTATTGAGGGACTGAACTTTTTATATTTTATTTACTCCCCTTCAGCAAAAACAAATGGATGATGAGGTGAATAACATACTCTTAGAAGAAAGGTATTATTATACAAGAATATTCTTTGGGCTTCAAACCATTGTGTGATGCAATCACTGGGAAATCATGGATTTGTTTTGCTTCAGAAATAGTGCATTTCCTTAGCTGGGAAAAGGTAAATATTCTATTTTAAGTGTTATATTTACCTGAGAGTATGAGAAATCACACAAATTAAAATTCTGTTTATTTAACCCGCTCCCTAAATATATATAGGGTACTTGGAAAGAGCAGAGGGAAGTTGGGGAATATTATGTCAGTAACCAGATACTGCACATTACTTTGTAGAAATATTTGTCTCTATATATTTTGATCTGTGATATTCTGGTCAACGGCATAAAAACAACAACAAAAAGAGAGACTATAACACTTCTGAAGTACGGCAATATGTGTCATCACAGTGGCTGGCTGTGTAGGAGAAGTGGCCACATGACTTTACAATGAACATCCACACAGAAAACCAGAACGTGGTTTTAATCACAAGAAAGATGAGTTGTGTTTTAAAGTTTGATGGCAAGTTGGGAATCAGGAAACCTGATTTTTTTCTAGTTCGTGTGCTACCACTTATCAGCTGAGTCCTTGGTGATGGTACGAAAGCTCCTTATGCCCAACCAGAAAGCAGAAGCAATACGTGGACTCAGGTTGGGTACATGTTGCCAACTAACTAGGTAAGAACATGGACCTTGAGTCAGACCTGCAGGTCTGGCTTCGCTCTTCTAGAGTCTTTCCTTCCTGAACTCAGAGTCTTCAGCTGTCCTGGTATCATAGGGGTTATTAAATAAAGGTAACATAATTAAGGCACCTAGCATGGTGTTCACACTTGATAAATGCTTTCTAATTTTTTGGTTAAAACTTGAAATTCACATAATGTGTTTCCCTGAAAATAAGACCTACCCCGAAAATAAGCCCCAGTCAAAATCTCAGCCAGATGTACACATTTAGTACGTTATGACGATGTTCCAGAAGAAGATGACATGACTGTATTTGAGTAAATGTAGATTGTTGTACATGAAAAAAATAAGACATCCCTGAAAATAAGCCCTAATGGAGCAAAAATTAATATAAGACCCGGACTTATTTTCGGGGAAACACGGTATTTTACTTTACCCAACTTGATTTAAAAGTATAAAAGAAATACACACACACACACACACACGCATGCACACATGGAGGGTGCCAGAAAAATGTATACACATTTTAAGAAAAGGAAAACCGTATGAAAATTACGCTGATGGTAACCACTTTGAGCCCCTCTTGAAATTGCAGAAGTCAAATGTAACTTGGATTCATCTTTTGTTATTGGTATATATTGAGTATTACAATTTTAGCGCAGTTTTTTCCTTTCTTAAAACGTGTATAACCTCTGTATATAGATGACAAGTGAAAGTAGAATATGAAATCAGGGAGAGGCTGGGCTAGAATTCCGACTGGGCACTCGGAAGGCTCTGGCCTCAGCAGCCCACTTACAGGGAAAGGATTATTGCTAATAAGTCCAGTAGAGTCAGGTGATCTGGCTCAACATTTAGGACACACATAACAATAATTAAACATCAGAGACATTTTATTGCGAAAAGATAGCACTTGACCCTTGCTGCTGCAACCAGAGAGATTGTTAGATAATGGAATGGGGGGGTTTACTGTGTAATACAGAAAATCCTCCTGAAAGCTGGGGGCCTATAAGACCCCTTGCACTCCACAGCTTCACACCAAACACATTTACTTTACAGAATTCTCTAGCATTTCTACAATATAAATTGTGAACAGCTGGAAATAGAAAAACAATTGATAGAGGTAGAAAATCCATAAACAATGATGTCTCTGCAATTAATACCAATACTGAAAAGTAACCAGACCAATATGGGTTGTGACCAGCGCTAAACGGCAAAGGGTCCGGGGGTGGTGACTTGTTCTGGGGTGAGCGAATTACACTGGCTAGAAACCTAGCCCTCGTGTCTCTGGAAGGGTTAATAACATCCCCATAAAAGGGTAACATGGCTTTCCTCTTTTTTTAAGATTTTTTTTTTTTTATTGGGGAACAGGACTTTATTGGGTTCCAGGACTTTTTTCCAAATCAAGTTGTTGTCCTTTCAATCTTAGTTGTGGAGGGTGCAGCTCAGCTCCAGGTCCAGTTGCCATTGCTAGTTGCAGGGGGCGCAGCCCACCATCCCTTGCGGGAGTCGAACTGGCAACCTTGTGGTTGAGAGGACTTGCTCCAACCAACTGAGCCATCCGGGAGCTCAGCGGCAGCTCAGCTCAAGGTGCCGTGTTCAATCTTAGTTGCAGGAGGCACTGCCCACCATCCCTTGCGGGACTCCAGGAGTTGAACTGGAAACCTTGTGGTTGAGAGCCCACTGGCCCATGTGGGAATCGAACCAGCAGCCTTCGGAGTTAGGAGCACGGAGCTCCAACAGCCTGAGCCACCGGGCCGGCCCTAACATGGCCTTTTTTATTTTATAGTATTTTCAATTTGGTTTAAATAAATGCGCCCTTCCCCCATAAAGTGAATATGGTTAACTTCATAGTAGGGATTCAACACCTCCTTCTGTTGACTTTCTAAAGTTCTGAATGGAATGAACACTACTGGAATACTGAGGAGAGAGTTGAGTTCCTCAACAAGATGGTAAGCTCTCTGTCACTGCATCGCCAGAGCCCGATGCTGGGCCTGCACACAAACACTCTTTTTGTACATAACTATTTTGGATAAAAAGATGGACCCAGCCCAGTGTGTGGCAATGACCATATTCCCAAAGCAAGCGGAAACGTGAGTTTCCCCCTATGGAACAGCACCTGCGGCGAGTCTCCCCTGTTTAGGTATATTACTCCTTGCACCAGTAGGTAACTGAGGCAAAAAAGAAGGGCAGGGAAAAATTAGAGAAGAAAAAGGAGAAAAGTCCCATCCCAGCTCAACTCAGCCTGTCATGTTGCCTGAACACTCCCATTCTCTTCACCCCCACCCCCAGTAAACCTTTCTCTTCCCAGGATTACCCGCTTGGTGTGGTAATTTGCTAACGGCTAATAGGAGGGGAAACTCTTAGACTCCTAAGTAGTAATTTCATTTTTAGTAGTGGCTTTTGGGGAAACAATAGCTCTGCCTAGAAATGTTGGAATAATCATCAAAATGGGTATGAATTCTCTGCGGTTCTGCCTAAAGATTACAAGGACAGTGTTATAGACTGAACTTGTTAGAATTCATATGCTGAAGCCCTAACCTCTAATGTGACTGTATTTGGAGACAGAGCCTTTAGGGAGGTAATTAAGGTTAAAGGAGGTCATAAGGATGGGGCCCTAATCCTATAGGACTAGTGTCCCTGTAACAGAAAGAGACACTGAAGTGCATGTGCAGAGAAAAGGCCATGTGAGGACACAGAGAGAAGCTGATTGTCTGCAAGCCAGGAAGAGAGCTCTCAAAGGAACCAACCCTACTGGAACCTTGATCTTGGACTTCCAGCCTCCCAACTATGAGAGAATAAATTTCTGTTGTTTAAGCGACCCAGTGTGTGACATTCTGCTGTTGCAGCCCAAACAGAGTAATACAGATGGTCAGTGCTACATGGTGAGATCCCTGTCAGTCCACTAAGGGGTAGGAAAAGGAATGCCGTAGAACAAACATGAGGCATCTTTCTGGAGCTTCAAACACACACTGAGATTTCTGGGTAATATTTTTATATTAAAACAAACACCAGTATATTCTGGGATATAGTGCGAAATTCACTTGACTTTTTAAGCAAAGTATGATAACGGCAAAGAAATTGGCCCTTTGCAGCGGTGTTCTCTGCTTTACTGTCTACCTCCAGTCAGGAACCTAGACATTCCAGTGCAAGAAACTGGTTACATGGGTGTTGGAAGCACCAAGGAGTCGAACAAGAAACAGTGAGTCGACCAAGAGATCAGCAGTAGCAGGAACCATCGCCATCATTAGTTAGAAGGACACAGGAGTGAGTGATGTAACCAGGTTCCTGAAGCCAGGACTGATTGCTAATGTTTGGTGTGGTGGGGAGGAGAGCCTGGGGCAGGGGCAGGAAGAATGCTGGGACTGTGGAGTGAGACATGTCCAATCAGAGAGGGAATCACCTGGAGATGCTGCTTTTGCAGAAGGTAGGGCCTTTGGAGACGGAGAAACACTCTGGCTTCTTTCTTCTGTGGTGCCTCCCACTGGCTAGAGGGCAAGGGAGGCAGGGCAATGTAGTTGCCTACCATACAAGGCAGGGTAGAGAGGGGAAAAGATCTAAGAGCAAACTGGTCGGCACACAGCAAGTAGGCATGTTGTGGTTTGAGGGAACATTGGTTTGAGGGACTCATCTTTCATTTTTCCTAGTTTTGAAACCTAGGGAAAGGATCGGGGGTATTTCATCATCTGTGGGTTAGGTTACTTCTTTCTCTTTTACATTGACATGGAGAAACTTTAATTGGTGAATCTCTATAGAATTTGTGTGTACGCTTAACTTCATCATCAGCCTGTGACCTCTGGGTTCACAGGAAAGCTTGGTTTCTCTGGCCGTACCCGTTTCCAGCTCTCACCCTCTGAAGTCAGAGCAGGACAGAATGACCCTCGGTTACTGGAGAATAATCATGATAGTCAACAGTCCTGACTACCCTCGTGTCACAAAAAAGGCATTCGCTAACTCCTGGAGTCTCCCAGGCTCCTCTGGCGTGTTATGCATCTGTGGCTTTGTCCTCTGATCCCTCAGTGGCTTTGGCCTGTCCAGACCTACTTGTTCTTTGACGGCCCAGCAAACACCAACATTTCCCCAGAAGTGATCATGAGCCCTTTCTTCCTCTGGGCTTCTTGAGCATGTTGATTTTCTCTCTGCTCGGTACTTACTTTCATCCTCTTTTTATTAGGATGAGTTGCTGCCAAGGCTGTCTCTAGCTGGACTGAAAAGCCCTGGAGGGCAAAGACTCTGTCTTTCTCATCTTTGTAGCCTCTACAGTGCCCTAGCGCAGGTCCTTGTGCTAGTCTATTGAAATAAAATGGGGAGAATTTTGTATGATTTTAAGGGACTGTATCTGTTATGGACTGAATGTTTGCGGCCCACCAAAATTCATCCTAACCCCCAATGCGATGGAATGAGGAGGTGGGGCCTTTACGAGATGATTAGGTCACGAGGTGGAGCCCTGATGAATAGGATTGGTGTCCTTTTATGAAAGAGACCCCACAGGGTTGTCTCTCCTTTCCACCATGCGAGGACACAGTGAGAAGCTGGCCATCTATGAGCCAGGAGGGGGACACTCACCAGATGCTGAATCTGCTGGCACCTTGATCTTGGACTTTGCGAAATATTTCTGTGAGAAACAGACTGTGAGAAATATTTCTGTTGTTTATAAGCTACCTCGTCTATGGTATTTGGCATAGTAGCCCAAACACACTAAGACAGGGTCATTCTCCCAAACTTTTGTGCCAGCTATAAACATCAAAGTGTAACATGTACTGCTACTGTGCTCGGTAGCTGCAGGCATCACAATAACTTGTTGGTAACTGTGCAGTTAATTTTAACTTGAAGCAGATCATCTCTCTACCTTCAGTTCTCTTATTCCTCCTTGCTTTCATTCTAGCACATTCAAATCACCCACCTGCATGACAGAAGAAATCTCACCCATTCTCCATCTCTGGAAAGATGATCCCATGCTTTAGTGACGAGGGTCAGAAAAGGAAGGTTAAATTTGCTGAAGAGCTCAGGCCACTGCAGCTAGAAGACAGAGAAATTTATCAACTGTGATGGGGGAGTAGAATCCTTTTCCTGACCGACTGGGCAACCTTCAGCAAGTCATTTCACTTTTATTTTTCCATTTCTATAAAATAAAGGGATTGAACTAAATGCCTTAAAAATCAGTTTGAGATCTAAAACTCTTATGATTCTACAATTAACCAAGCCTGTAAAACTCCTTTCTTTTCCAGCTTTATTGAGGTATAACTGACAAATAAAAATTGTACATATTTATGGTATATAGCATGAGGATTTGATATACATGTACATGTGAAATGATTACCACAATCAAGTTAACTAACACATCCATGACTTCACAGAGATGTCTTTTGTGTGTGTGTGGTAAGAAAATGTAAGACCTACATTTTTAGCAAATTTTAAGTACGTGGTACAGGGTTATTACCCATGCTATACATTTGATCCCCTTGTAAAACTAAACTTAATAATTCAATTATTTTTTAGGTTTGTTAAGTTCAATTCAGAGGAAAGCTTTTACTGAACCACCCAAAAGGTAACAGCACACTTTGGTTACTGGGAGGCCTTCCCCATGTCTGACTCGAACCCCAGCTTTCATGTGCACAGCCCACCTTCTCTTCCAAAGCCACCCTGCTGGTGACAGATGTGTCACCTTCAGAGAACAGAGCAACCAGGAAAAATGAGGCGTAGAGGGTGCTTCCCTTCACTCGGATTTAAGTTTCCTCCACCTGTCACGTTGATCTCTTGCCTGTTCCTAGCATTTGGTCATCTCTTTGGAACCAGGTTAATTGCTTTTTTCGCTTGTTCAGATAGCAGTGTGGTATCATCTTCAAAGGCCGAATGTCTGAAAAAGACACAAGATGACAGCTAATAATTTACTGGCCTCCGCCTCTGATTAATAATTTTGAACACTTTAACCAAGGGGCGTGTCATTAGGAAGCCCAAAGTTTTAATCCAAAAGGGCAGAGCGATTTGTGTATTAAGAGGGGATTAGTAGTTATTCTTAATTTTCTCTGTAAACACTCCAATGTATAAGGTAAGAAAAAAATTAATAAAACAATAAATGTTTATTTTCTCACAGTTTCTAAGGATCAGGACTGAGAAGTATCTTACCCAGTGGGTACTTTGTTGTTTGTTTGTATTTTAAGTTGTTTTATTTTTAAATCAAAGAGCAATTTCTAGGTGACAGGACCATTACTCCCTTTTAAGAGTTAGCATAAATAGCAAAGGAGCCACCAAACTCTCAGAGCCCAGGAAGCTGAGTCTTTTTGTGGAACTGGAAAATACAGCAGAAAACGTAGCTGGAGAATAAAGCAGTTGCTTTTTTAATACTTTCTCTGTGTCCAGAAACTGGCACTGGAAATAATTTGGGGAGCTTGCGAAGCCTTACAAAAGTAAGGAGCCCTGCTGTTTTCTGATGAACAAATCCCACACTGATTTCTTGAGGATGATTCCTGGCTTCTTTCCTCTACAATCAGCCCAAAGGACATGGCTATGGCTGTTCACTAACATTAACTAACGTTGTCCAGGCCTTTATCTCTGGAGTCAGATGCCTGGTTTGAATCCAGGGCCCAACAATCACTAGCCACAGGGCCTTGGGCAAGTTACTCCGGAAGCCTATTTCCTCTCTCATGTGTCCCAACGTTTACGATAGACCGAGACCAAGGGGAGACTTTTCACAGCCCTTATACACATGCTTGTCAGCTCACAGGATGTATCAGTTATCTATTGCTGTATAACAAATCACCCCAAACCTAGCTTCATAAAAATATAAATGTTTGTAATCTCATCGTTTCTAAGTGTCAGGAATCTAGGCATGGCTTGGGTGGAGATTCTGGCTCAGGTTCACTCATTAGATTGTAGTCAGGATGTGAGCTAGGATTATAGTCTAATCTTAGAAGTGACATCCCATCATTTTTACTCCTCTCGTGGATGAAGGATTGAAGGCTCAGAAAGGTGAGGTGATTTACCCAATTGCCTCCATCTTGTCCTGACCAAACCTGGCCTGCCCATTTTCTGGAGGCTGTTCCATAGGGTAGGGATAAAGTTTCAGGAGCTTGACATAGATTCCCTGTGCTCAGACTTGCTGGCTTAAGCCACCAATGCTATGATAACTCAATAACTACAACCAAGCAGTGCCGCACAGTGGAAAGGACAGGTGCTTTAGACTCAGACAGGAAGGGTTCAAATCTAGGCTTACTACTTCTTACCTGCATGACCTTAGTTACCTCACTTGTTAATAGCGGGTTAAGAGAATATACCTTATGATGCTGTTAACATTTACAAACATGATCCATAACAGTGGCAGTGAACATGTCAGTCCTACTTCTGTAGTCTCTTTCTTTGAAATCTCTTTCAGATGTTTCCTTCCTATCATTTATCCAGGGACACTCCCCTTACCTGGTCCTCACCTGTTCATGCCTGAGTCCCTGACACAGTCTTCCAGCTGGACTCTTGGCCTTAAGTTGGTTCTGCACCTTTTTCTTCTTCTTTCAGTTTCTTGTATGTGCTGCCAGGCTCATCTTTCTGTTTCGCTTTCCTCTTTCACCAAGCCACTTTTCTGTTCTTATACTGCCTCCCAAGTGCCTGTGGCGTTAAGTGTAATTCCTCTGCATCCCCACCTTTCAAGGCTTCTCATAGGTCTCATTCTTCTCCTTAGTGATCCCCAGAACCCACACAGTTCTCTACTCGAGGGAGTCTCTTCCCTGCTCTTGTACTCTGGGAGTCTTGCTCGTTAGTACCCCAGACAGCCATGATCTCCCCACCCCCTTCCACTGATGAAAATCACGTCTAATTTAAAGCCCAGTCCGATACCACTTGCCACAAGCCTTCTTCTAGGCTAAGTCAATTAAACAACTGTTATATGCAAGGAACTGTGGTAAGGGAGAGCCTAAGGTTGGACAAAGTATACAGCTTTTGTCTTTCTAGGGAAAAAAAAAATCTAAGAAGTGACATTTCAGCTGGGAATAGAAGGAAGATCAGAATTTCTCCAGGGCAAGGTGAGCAAGGTAGAATGCAGTGGATTGGTTTAGTTAGTTTACTTTTCAGCTGATTTTTTTCGAAAAGTGCCCCTCCCCCACCACGCACCCCACACATAGGGAAGGGTTGCAACAGCCGTGGTTGTGCTATGAGACCCTATCCTCCCTGGCCATAGATAATACTTGACACAGCTGCCATTCAGTTTACTTACCTGTGAATTTGAAATCAGGGTTCATAGGTGCTGGTTAGTCTCTACCTCTGCAACTGAGGACTTTGAACTTGGAAATGTAGGACAGCAGTCCTCTACCATGTACCCAACATGCAGGAGAAGAGAGGGAATAAAACAAGTACTTAGAGAAGAGGAGATAGGGCTGCTGGGAGGGCCAGTGTTTCCCAGGTCTAATTCCTTGAGACTTGACCACATGTTATGTCTGTGGCCTTTATGAGATTTTTCATATCTTTATGATAAGCTTTCTCCTTTTTTGCTTGATTGTGTTTCAGTTGCTTATAACCAAAAATGTTAAATAAGACACAGAGGCCTAAACACTGGAATTTATTTTTTTTAAAAAGGGGGTGTGGTGGGCCTGAGATGTCCCCTTTGACCAGAGCAGAGATGGGAAGTACTTGGCCATCAGGCCAGAACGGTCTGTGTTGTGGACACACTGAGGGGCCTTGAAGGCCGTAGTTAGAAGCTGGGATCATGTTACTTACAAAGTAAAAATCTGATGGAGTTTCGTGCAGCAGAATAATTCCGTTTCAGAGGTGGGTTCAGAAAGTTGAGTCTGGATGGAAGCAGTGCACCAGGGGTTTGAAACACAGCTGGTAAGTGACAATATTTTCTAGCTATGCTTCTAGACCTTGGGCAAATAACCTAAGCTGTCAACCTTGCTTTCCACATTTGTAGAACGAGAATATTAATGCTTAGCTCATAAGATTTTGGGGGAAGTTATATGAAATCATGATAATAAATTTGCAAAAACTAAGGTAACTATTATTATTTTACACGGTGTCTCTAAATTTCTGTGATACTTATCACTAATACCATACATATTAGCCTTATTTATTTTTAAATAAAAGTATGCTAATTTTGTGTCATAATCAGATCAAAAGCCTCCATGAAATGATGACATCTTAAACTGTTCTCATAGCTCTCATCATTCCTATGTGAGCTTCTAGGCCCAGAGTATGAAGAACTGACTACTCTGACTGATTGGTTGTTGGCAGCAGAAAAAACACTGTTTTGGCAGTTAGTAGCTGATAAACATTTCCACATGTTGACTCTTCATGAACTAATGGTCTGGGTTTGGGGCTTAGCAGAAAAATGACCACATCACTGAAGCCACTTCCCAAATTACAGGATTTAATGAGCCAAGGAAATTTAATTATTCTCTAAAGTGTACTTTCTGGTTTAGATTATGACTCGGTGGCAGCAGTTGTTACCAACAAATCTTTGGGGGAAAAATTACACACAGATACAAATAGAAGTGGGCTCAAAACACTGTGATGTTACTCATTCATTCATATTTATTAAGAATCTTCTGTATGAAAGGCATTGAACCAAGCAAGTCTGATGCAAAGACATATACAGAATAGGCTCCCTGCCCACAAACAGTTTGCAACCTATCAGGAGACCCAAGCCATGGAAATAAATAATTACAATACGAGGAACTATGTGGTAAATATAATAAAAATGACAGTAAGTCTAGAAGACCTGAAGAGAACTGAGAAATCAGGAAAGCCCTCCTGGAAGAAGTGTTACATATGCTGGGCTTTAAAGGTTGAATAGGATTTAGGATTTCAGTAGCTGGAGTTGGGTAAAGCGCTAACTCTTTACCCAACTGAAGGAGTCAAGGTGCGAGAGGCATGGGGGTGGGGAGAAGGACCGTCGTGGGGACCAGAGCCAGGAGAGCCTTAAATGCTAAGTTACGAGTTTGGATTTTATGTATCAGATGAGAGGGCAGTCCTAACGGTTTCTGATTAGAAGAATCATGTGATACTTACTGTACAATTTGTGATTAATTGGTGGTGGTGTGCAAGTAGGAAAACTAGAAGCAATTGGATTAGCCCACACGTGAGAAAGGCTGAAATTAGTGGGGAGCCCTGAAAATGGAAAGGATATAGGTAAGTAAGAATTATAAAGGATTCATTAACTTTTTGGACATGGATGTCTGGGGAGGCATCAAAGAATGTATTTTCATGAGGTGGTGAGTGTTGATTTGGGTGCTGTTGGGGTAAATGTCAGTAGGCACTGGAAGTAAGCCTGGATCACAGGAGGAAAATCAGAACTAACACAGAGCTCACAATCCTTCCCACACAAATGCTGAATGGAGCTGTGGGAAAGATTGCATGTCTAAAAGAAAGAAACACACAGAGAAAAGAAGATAAATAGGCAAATTTGAGTCATCTTCATGGAATTGGAAAAGGAGCCAGAGAAGAAGACTGAGAGAGAATTAAAAGCTAAAATAATTGTAACTAATGGCGACTAAGTGCTTATTATGTTCCAGGCACTAAGTGTTTTACAAGTATTAATTCATTTAATTTTCACAACAATTTCACCATTACTTGAAGAAACTAGAGAGAGCTTAAACAACTTGCCCAAGCTCACCCAGCAAGGCTCAGAGCCCAGAGTCAAACACTAGCACTTTGATTCCAGTGCCATGTTCTTAACCTATAATCTGTTTTGGTTGACAGTAGTGGTACAGGGTTGGGTCACTGAAATCAAGGGATAAAGGAGTTTCAGAGGAGGGGTGGTCAAAAGTGCCAATGGTGATGACAGGTCATGGAGAATGAGAATTGTTACCATGAAGGGAGACCTGGGCGGGATATTCTAAAATGAGGCTCTGATTTCACAATACCATGTATGGACAAGCACACACTCTGTACTGCCCAGCTCCCTTTAACAAGGTCAATCAAGCATGACAAGAAGGTTTTCACTCATGTGATTGTTCTGGAAACAAGGTGGCTAAATGCGTTAGTCACCAGCCTCCTCTGTCATCATCCTAGATCCATTAGCCCATTCAACTTGCCATTCAGGTGGATGGAAAAGAATACAAGCCAAAGCCCGACTGTCCACTGAGCAAGCCTTTAATAAAAGGTCAGAGTAAACTAATGAAAGCTTCAGTTCTTCCCTTTAGCTGAGGCCGAGGAAAAGTGGGGAAAGGGATATTACAATCAAGGGGATTTAAATAGGACTTAAGTAGCATTGAGAGTTCTATTTCCTATTTATTAAGGTAACAAACATCACCTTAAAAGGACATTTGAAAGCTACTGAGTTTTCAGGTAAATTTATATTGGGGCTCTGGCTGAGATTTTTTTATTCTACTCAGTTATCTTTGTGCAGAATTCAAGTATACCTTCTGTTTGCTGGGCCAACTCCATCTAGCCTTCTATGAGCTGGTTAAGGATTACTTCTGACCCGTGTAGAGCAGACACGAGACCTTGGATCTTCATTATGACGACTCTTCAGCCTTCTCCAACTCAAACTCCTATGTATGATCTCCAGTTCTTCAAGTTCATGTCTTTACCTTATTTGACCTTGTGTATTGTTTACTCCATCCTCCATAACATGGAATGCTGCAGCCACGCCTTTCTTCCTCACCTATTTATTCATTCATTCAACCAGTATTTACTATGGGGTAGGTACTGTTCTAGCTGGAGAGGACGAATGATAATCAAATAACTATGTAGTTTGTCAGATGGTTATAAACAATGTCAAAAAAAAAACAGTCAAGTAGAAGGGAATGGAGAGTAGGAGATTGTGGAGCTATTTCAGAAAGAGTGCTCAGAGTATGAGGTAATACGTGAGAAAAACTCAGGCACAGTGGAGGATGCCCACATGGAGATACATGTGCTCTGATTCGGTTACAAACAGCCCAGACAGGGAGTGTGTCTTGCTCACTTCCTCTCCCTCAAAACATCTACTTGCTCTGGCCCTGTGGAACAAGGCCAGAGCAAGTCATGGATCGGCCTGACAAGAGCCTTAGCTGCTAAGCTAAGAAGTGGGACCTTTAAACAACGTGGGAAGTCACTACGGAGTTTTAAGCAGGGGGGTGAGGTGCTTTGATGTGTATTTTAGAAACTCACATTGGCTACAGGATGAGGATAGGTTGGATGGGGGCCAGACTGGTGAGAGACAGAAGAGTTAGGAGGCTGTGGTAGTAATCCAGGTTGGAAGTAACAAGAGCCACGACCACAGCGGGAATGGAGGAAAGGGGATGGGTTCAGGAGATATAAAGGAAGATGGATTCAGAAGGACATGGAGCTAAGAAGGAGATGTATAGGATGATTCTAAGGTTTCTAGGAATGGGGATGGGGGGGCAGAGAAGTCATTATGTAAAATAGAGAACGTAGGAGGAGAGCAGAGTTGGGAGGAGGGGGGAGAGAACTTTAATAGATGTGCTGAGTTTGAGTCAATGAGCAGGTGAATAATCAGACCTGTAGTTCATCAGGAAGCCCAGGGCCAGCCTACACATTTAAGTAAGAGGTGTCAGAAGTAACTGTCCTTGGAAGCCCTGGGTATGGATGAGGTCATCCAGGGGTGATGCAGAAAGAGAAGCAGGTAGAGAACAGAGCCCCTGGGAGCAGCTTGTTAACTGGCCTCCATGGAACTTGTTATGAGGAACTGACTGCTCATCTCTTTTATGGATGGCTGTTCTCACTTCTGCTGGCTACGTTGACACTGCTGCTCTCTATTTTATTCCATGCAAGCATCCTAAATGTCGATAATTCTTTAAAAGGCTATGCAAATGTAAGCTTGTATTAATACTGTTATTTTCATTATCCCAAATGCTCACCTGGTACCTGAAATCCTTCTGTAACACACTCTCTGACACCTCCTGCAGCACTTTTGCTGACATGTTGTTCTTTAAAAACTCATCTCAAGTCTCCTTGGTCTCCTCTCGCCATCACAAGGAACCCTGTGCAAATATCTGTCATGGAACTTAAATACTTCACTGTAGTTGCCTGTTTCTTTGTCTGCTTCCCCAGCTACAGTAAAACCTGGGGCGGGAATTGTGGTTCATTTTTCTTAGAATTTCCAGCATCTAATACAGAGCTTGGCATTTAGGCATTTGAAAACTGGCTGTGGGATGAATGTCTTTCACTAAGTTCTGAGAGGTTTATTGACAGGGCTACCATATACTCCAGGGCAGTCCTGATTTATACCTGCTGTTCTGGCATAGTTATTAATAATGACCTCTTCAATCCCCAAAGTGCTCCAGTTTGGAAGATGAAGTACTATATGCTTACCCTATTTACAGAACATCCAACTGTCATAGCTGGTCCTAACTTTTGGCAGTTATCTCTGTTTATAAGACATGCCTACCATAGAAACCAGTAGACATAGCAGGACCTGTTACTAGTCCTAATCAATATTAAATAATGGGATCCACTTTTCTGAAATCATAGGACAGAAATAAGACACCAGAGTTATGGGAATGAGAGGGAATTTAGATGGGTTCTCACATTAACATGACTTTCAAAATAAACAAGCTATGGAATCAGGACAAAAAATCATCAGCACAAGTAGAATGATGCAGTGCTAAGAACAAAGAACCACAGGATTTTATAGACATAAGAGGCCTCACAAATCAGATACCTGCAATAATTCATTGTGTAAATAAGGAAACTGAGGCCCAGAGACTGGTTATACTGAATTGACCAGTTACACAATTGGTGTAAAAATTGGGCCTAGAAATTAGGATGATCAGATATATGGATGGGAGAAAATAGAGAACTCCAAAATAGACCCACACTTAAACAGTCATTTGATTTTGAACAAGGTCGCAAAGTAATCCAGTTGGGAAAGTAAAGTAATTTCAACAAACAATGTTTGAACAACTAGATATCCACAGGGGGGAAAAATGAACCTTGACCCCTCTCTCACACCATTCACAAAGACTAATTTAAAATGGATTAGAAACCAAAATGTAAAAACTAAAATTATAAAGGTTCTAAAACAAAATAGGAGAATATTTTTGTGACTTGAAGGGAGATAAATATTTCTTAGAGAGGCCACAGAAAACAATAACTATAGAAAACTAGACAAATTAGATTTCATCAAAATTTAAAACTTCTACTCATCAAAAGATACTGTTAAGAAAAGAATAATCCATGGATAAAGAAGTTGTAGTATATATACACAATGGAGTACTATTTTGCCATAAGAAAAGATGAAATAGGACCATTTGCGACAACATGAATGGATCTTGAGATTATAATGCTAAGCAAAAAAAGTCAGACAGAAAAAGCAGAGAACCATATGATTTCACTGATATGTGGTATATAAAACTGAAAACAACAAAAGGTCAAGACAAACAATTGAAGAAACAAAAACTCATAGACACAGACAATAGTTTAGTGGTTACCAGAGGGTAAGCGGGGAGGGGGATGGTAGATGAGGGTAAAGGGGATCAAATATACGGTGATGGAAAGACAACTGACTCTGGGTGGTGAACACACAATGTGATATATATGTAGATCATGTATTTCAGAATTGTACACCTGAAATCTATGTAACTTTACTAACAATTGGCACCCCAATAAACTTGAATTTTAAAAAGAGAAAGAAAAGAATAATCCAAACACCAAGTGTTTGTGAGGATGTACAGAAAAGGGAACCCTTATACACTGTTGGTGGGATTGTAAATTGGTGCAGCCACTATGAAAAACAGTATGGAGTTTCCTCAAAAAATTAAAAATAGAACTACCTTATGACATAATAATTTCACTCCTGGATACTTATCCAAAGAAATCCAAACCACTAATTTGAAAAAATATGTGCACCCCTATATTTACTGCAGTGCTATTCACGATATCCAAGATATGGAAATAACCAAAATGCCCATCAGTAGACAATTGGATAAAGAAATTTATACAATGGAGTATGACTGTGCCATAAAAAAGAATGAAATCTGACCATTTGCGACAATGTGGATGGACCTAGAGGATATAAGTCAAATTTGCTAAGTGAAATAAGTCAGACTGAGAAAGACAAATACCATATGATCTCACTTATATGTGGAATCTAAAGAACAGAATAAATGAACAAACGAAACAGAAATCGAGTCATAGATCTAGAGAACAAACTGACGGTTGCTAGATGGGAGGGGTATTGAGGGATGGGTGAGAAAGGTAAAGAAATTAGGAAGCACAAATTGGTAATCACAAAATAGTCGCAGGGATGTAAATATAGTATGGGGAATACAGTCAATAATGTTGTGAAAACTATGTATAGTGTCAGATGGGTACTATACTTATTGGGGGAATCACCTCATGAATTATACAAATGCCTAAGCATTGTGCTATATGCCTGAAACTACTATAAAATATTATTGAATGTCAACTTTCACAGGATGTAAAGTGCAGCATAGGGAATATAGTGAATGGTATTATAATAGCTATGTACAATGTCAGATGGGTAGTAGACTTGTTGGGGATATCACTTTGTGAGGGGTGTAAATGTCTAATCATATTGTTTTGTACACCTGAAAGTAGTAATAAAAAAATAAAATAAAATTACACAGAAAAGGAATAATCAAGACATAGACAGAAAAAAATCTGTAAAACATCTAATTGGTATCTATTAGTTACAAAGGGAAATATAGTAACTTTGCAGTGGAGAAATCTGGCTGATTCTTCCTTAACTAAATGATCACAGTTAATATCATCAGCAATGGGACAAATGAACATCACTGACCTCTTGCTAGGATGTACTGAGAAGGACCTAAACTCCCTTCTGTGGTAACTGCCCACAAAATGCATCACCTTAATCTAATCATGAGGAAACACCAAACCAACACAAAATGAGGGAAATTCTATAAATCACCTGTGCTACGCTTTTCAAAAGTCCCAAGGTTATAAAAGACAAAGAAATACTGAGAAATTGTTCCAGTTTATAGGAGACTAAAGAGACATAATAACTGAATGAAATACGTGATCATAGACGAAATCTTGGACCAAATAAACATTAATGGGATGATTGGTGAACTTTGAATAAGGTCAAAGTTTAGACAATAGTATCATACCATTTCCTAAATTTGTACTGCTGTTATAGGGAATGTACTTTTAAAAAAAGGAAATACACACTGAAGAAAGACATCATGTCTGCAATTTACTCTAAAATATGTCAGAAAAAAATGATATCCATCCATCTATTATACATATATATGAATATATGTGTACTATGTGTATACTTAGAGAGAATAACTGATAAAGCAAGTAGGGTAAACTGTTATCCTGTGAGGAATATGGGTGAAGGGTATATAGGAATGCTCAGTGCCATTTTTGCAATATTTTAGAAGTCTGAAATTATTTCAAAATAAAAAGTTAAAAAATATAATAAACATATGTATATATTTACATATTTACATTATATATGATAAAGGATTTGTATCTAGAATATATAAAGAATGTCTATAACTGAATAAAAACAAACAACCCCATTAAAAACTGGACAAAATATTTGAAGGGATACTTCACAAGGTAAGATAGGTAAAAGACAAATACACACAGGAAAAGATGCTCAAAAGTCATTAGTTATTAGGGAAATGCAAATTAAAACCACATAAAAGATTGACAACACTAAATGTTGACAAGTATATGGAGCAACTGGAAGTTCCAAATATTATTAGTGGAAGTATAAAATGGTACAATTACACAGAAAAAAGTTTTAGCAGTTTCTTATAAAACTAAACATGTACCTCTTATATAATCCCAAGAGAAATGAAAACACACACCCACAACAAAACTTGTACCAGAATGTTCATAGCAGTTTTATTCATAATGACCCAAAACTGGAAATAACTTAAATATCCATCAACAGGAGAATGAATATGTAAACTGTGGTATATTAAAACGATGGAATACTATTCAGTAATAAAAAAGAACAAATATGTAGCAATATAGATAGATCTCAAAAAACATTAGGATGAATGAAAGAAGCCTTACACAAAAAATACATACAGTTTGATTACCTTTAGATAAAGTTCTAAAACAGGCAAACATCTATGGTGAATAAAAATCAGAATAGCAGTCGCTTCTGGGGAGGGTGGGTGTTCGGACTGACTAGAAAGGGTATGAGGAGGGAACCTTCTAGGATGAAGGTATAGTGTATATCTTGATAGAAGTTTGGGTTACAGAGGTATATGCATTTGTCAAAGCTCATTGGCTAGAACACTTCAGGTTTATTTATTTTACTGTATGTAAATTTTACCTAAATAAAAGAACCATAAAAGAAAAAAAGGACCATAAACAACTATTGAACTCTAGTTATTAATATGCATATTGACGTGTTTAAAGGTGAGGTATACTGATGTCTGTACTTACTTCGAAGTGTATACAAAAATAAGATCAAATGATATATGGCTAGATGGAATAGGTAAGTGATAAAGCAAATAGAACAAAATGTTAGTTGTGGAATATATATAGGTAGCAGCTATATATGTGTTTACTGTACAAATCTTTCAACTTTTCTGTATGTTTGATATTTTTCCTAATTAAATATTGAGGGAAAACTTGGACCAAAAATCCTGGCCTCCTAATTCCCATTTTGTGGTTCTTTCCACTACACAACCCTGCCTCTTTGCTGTAACCACCTCCTTATCAAGCTTTCAGTGTCTAATCATCAGGCATTAGCAGTCCATTTTGAAAAGTCAGGCCAGACTGACAATAAAACATAAAGGAGATGTGATAAGATATGCCAGGAAATAACTCCATAAAGCCTAGAGTATTACTAAGCAAGCAATTCCAATCTGAAAAACAGTCCCGCATCTCAATGAATGTCCAAGAATGCACTGAAAATTTAAGTAGAAAGCATCCTGAGGAAGGACAGTGTTGCCTTTTGAGGAGCTGGCAGGTACAGTATGCATGGCATCACCATAGCTGACATATAATTTCAAACTATGTTAAAGACCTACAGTGCCAAGATAAGATTTTATTAGGTTTTATGTGTGTGACTTCTGCCTTCCTTGGACCTCATAGCTAATTTCTTTAACAGTTTCATCACTTCATTCTTGAGTCATACTTAACAAACAAGACAAGATCACCAACAAGAAAGGTGCAAGAACACACCTGGTTTACCTGTACAGGAGCAAAATATTTTGCAATGCCATTTACTGAGCAAGACAGCGAGAGGGTGACTAAGAGGGATACACATGGACAATTGCTATGTAGTCAACAGGATGACAGGCAGAGTGTCCACAGAAGCTCAGCTGTAAGTAATATTCTGTAATAGAAGCAGCAGACAACCTATTTGGCACCCATAACACAATAATAGAGGGCATCTTTGGCCAATACAGTAGGGCTTTTCCAGAGATGACAAGGTTGGGCTACAAATAGCTGTCAATATTGATTCAACCTTCTCTATGGCTAAATACAAAAACCGAATGTCAGCCAGTCTTGACTTGCTCTTGTCAAGCTTCACTGGCCACACTCAGACATCTGGATGGTACTTTGTATATCCTCAAGATTCAAAGTTCACGCCGTGGACTTTGAATATTGAGGATATACAAAAAGAACCAGGTAATATACAGGGACATCTAGTCTATATGTAACCCTTATTTCATTTTTTAAAAATTCAGATTTTAAAAAGTCTTAATTAGTGGTGATTTTAAAACATTTTATTATAAAAATAATATATGCTTAAATAAAAATTTTTGAAAAATAAAGAGTGCTATTCATTTAATTGTTTAAATTTACCAATAATATTTCCCTATTGTAAAAATGATTTATGCTTATTGTGAATAATTTGGAAAATAGAAAAGTATAAAGTAAAAAATTTCAGTGGTGATCATTCTCATCAAATCGCTCATTGCAGCATATCTGTACATTTTAGCATCTGTTTTTCTCAAATGTTTAAAATGTGATTGACATATTTCAAGAATATGTCTATTGTTAGTCTTTCTTTAAAGAGACAGGGTATAAATGAAATAAATTACTAACTAAATAGCATTTAAAGTACGATTATAGTTAGTACTGATTTTAACATAATAATAACTTCCAAGTTCCATTTTCTTAACCAAATCAATTGAGTAAAACTGGACTCTGCTTCATTGCTCTGTGCTAAGGTAATGAATTTGCCTGTGCAGCCATGATGACCACTGTTCTGATGAACCTGGGTGTTGTCAGGGAGCATTGAGATCTTCCCCATATTCTCTTTCAGAGGCAGACACAGAGGTGAGGTCACAGAAGCGTCCCCAGTGTACTGAGAACTTCTAATTGGCACACCTGAGGGCTGGGTCTAGATCTTGGACTCTGGTTGCCTCCATTGGCACAAGAACCTGAGCCAGTGAGAGCAACGCTCTGCCCCATTTCCCTCTGGTCCAAGTGTGGAAAAACACCAAGTTGTCTTCCTTTCTCTCCTTAGCACTGTTGTGGACTAGTGGGAATTTGCCAGAGGAACTTTCCTAAAAATTAAGGGAAGCCAAAGGAAAATAAACAAGGAAAACAAAAATAACACTCAAGAGACAGCACTGCAGATTCTGAACTCACAATAGCTAGCTCACTTGCATGCCATTTCCTGTTTTCCAAGGGCCTCCCAGGGAACCTGCCTTTACAACTTGGAGGCTGATCCCCTTGCAGAGGCAGGATTGGGGTGGCACCCGGTCTCCTAGGTGTTTCTCAGAAAACCGTGAGAAGCCAAAAGGGCTGACGGCTCCCCCCTTTCATCTCCTTAGGCATCTAAGTATCCATTACCTCCCAGCTCTAGAGTTAAGGAGTTTTTTTGTGCGTAGTGGGTACTTGAGGAGAATGTCCATGCTCCAAGCACTGTGTGAGAAGGGCGGTGTCATGTAATGAAAGAGCTAGGACCTTGAAGTCATCCTCTTGGCCTGAGTCTGAATCAGGCTTTATTGCTTTCTGGTTGTGTACTTTTTTTCTAACTGCTTAATTGAGGTATAATTTTCATACCTATTTAAAGTGTACAATTAACTGGTTTTTACTATATTCACAGAGTTGTGGAACTATCACCATAAGCAATTTTAGAACTTTTTCATCACCTGTAAGAGCAATCCCATACCTGTTAGAAGTCACTCCCTTTTTCCCCAAACTTCCCCCCTCACCCCTCACCCTAGGAAACCACTCATCTGTCTCTAGATTCACCTACTCTGTTGGCTGTGTAGTCTTGAAACATGGTTAAGTGTTTAACTTCTTTGAGCCTCAATTTCATCATATGTAAAATGGACTAACACCCTTCACATACGTAGCACATAAGAGGCTTCAAAGAAATTAGTTCACTCCTTCCCCTTCAGCATGGGCCTTATGATACAGAAGGGTTTTGTTTTGTTTTGGTCTGGTTTTGTATTGTTTGTTTTAATGACTCCTATGCTGAAACAGTGTCTGTTATTACCCTATAACTTTATTAAAATTGGGTTAAAGTCATTGAGCTGATGACCATACATTTTCCTCCTGTGGCCTAATGTATGAACAAGCTCCCACCATCAAGTATACTGGTAATGATAACTATCATTTATTGAGAGCTCACTATGTGTGTCGTGCGGGGCGGCCTGCGGGGTCTCTGCTCCCGCTCCCCACACAAAAACGCAGGATATGGTGAGGCCAAAAAGGAACACCCACGGAGCCATAGGTAGGGGAGTCATACCACCACGGTCTCACTGGAGGCTGGGCCCACTGGACGCTGACCTGCCGTCCGCCTTTCCGCCAACCGACCGACCGATGACTCTCCTCCACTCTCCTCGACTCTGTTCCTCTACTCTCTTCCACTCTCCTCAGCTCTCCTCGGCTCCTCGGCAATCCTCGGCAGTCCTCGGCAATCCTCGGCAGTCCTCGGCTCTCCTCTGTAGCCGCAGCAGTTATACCAGCGGCCAATCGGCTAACCGGCCACAGCCCACGGCCATCCACCACCCGAGCCAGCACCTTTCCACGTGAGGCTGAGAGCCTGTAAACTACTCTCTGGGGCTCTGTCCCCACAATGTCCTAAGCATTGTTCCAGGTGTTTTACATGTGGTGACCCACATAATCCTCACAAAGCCCTGTGAGGCAGGTTCTGCTGCTATTCCTATCTACAGATGAGGAACTTGAAGCACAGAGTGGTTATGTGACTTGCCTGGTTACATAGCAAAAAGGTAAGTGGTAGAGCCAAGTTTCAAACAGAGCAGGCTGCTCCAGAGCCTGCACATGTTTCTATTCCATAACAACAGTCTAGATCACCTGGAAAACATTTGTTTCTAGATGTGAAAATCAAAACTAATTTTAAACTGTAATAGGGAAGAATACGCATTTATTTGAGAAAAAGGAGTTGTAGCCTGGAGACACAGATTCAGGTAGCAACTTAAATTTTGTTCCACCGAGACAAAGGGAAGCAATCTGCTATAGTGAAATTTCCGGCCCAAGTTCTCAATTACATTCGTTTATGTAAATGAGGTATATCGAAATTGTGCAGTTCTGATTGGATGACGCAGGTGTCAGTTGGTTGGTAGAAAGAGGAAACCAGGGTTTCCCAGCAGTGGTTGACCAGGTGGCAAAAACAAGCAGGGCGTAGTGCAGGAAGCCAAGGGTTCAGTCTGAGGCTCTTCCCAGGGTACAGAGCACGTGAGAAGCCCTGTCAGCAAACGGCTGCTAGGCTCTTGTTATCCATAAAATTTGGTCCCTCAGTTTATCATGGGGAGTCCATCTCAGCAGATAAATCCCTTCTCAGGGTTCACATCAAATGAATCTTCCTTCTCAGGGACGATAGAGACATTAGACTACATACAGTGTAGGAGTGTCAGTGGTTTGGGGGAACTCAGATGGAGATTTGTGAATTCTGATCAGGGAGGCATGAAGGTTATTTGTTACTATATCATATCACTAACCATAAAACCACTCTGGGATGGAAAGATCCTATATTTCCAAATAGCATGCAACTGTGCTGAGCCAGTGGTAAACTCTGACTTTAGTGAAATGCCTGTATTATTACTTACTAGACTCATTTCATGAGGCTTCTCATACCGTCTATTTGCCTTAGTATTGAGAACCCTTTATAGTTTATTTAAATTATGTATCTGTCTTCTCCTGATTTTCCAAGCTCTTTGAGGACAGTGTCCATATCTGATATACCTCTGTTTCTGAAAATACAGCTCCTAGCATATAGGAGATACTTACACGTTTTTTGAGGAGAATTAAATTGAATTAAACTGAACTGAATCAAATTGCTCTGGGTCTGACAGTCCTATCCATTTATTGAGTGCAGGATATCCCCAAAATCTTTACAATAAGTTCAGTTCTAATTCTGGCAGAGGCAAATTCTTAAAGTTCACTTCCATGCACTCTCACCCGCTTGGTGTCTGAAGACCAGAGAGTTGGGCTTCAGCCTGTGGTTTTGAGTCCCACAGGAACAAAAAAAACAACCAGTTGAAATGTAAATTTAAGCTTCCTCTTTTGTATCTGGCTTCAGTAAGAAATATGGGGTAAAGTGGGAGGCAAAAGGGAGAGTCCCCTGCAAACTATGAGGAAAGAGAGGGAGCACACTTTCCTCCCTGTGCCCAGATACTGCTGTCTTTTCCCTTTGACAAAGTCCAGTTGTGAGGTCTGCTTCTCCTGGCAGCTGACCTCCCGGCAACGCTTTCACATCTTCTGTGACATGCCTACTCTGAGTTGGTCCATGGAGAATGGACCTGATGACTGTCCAGCTTTCTTGTCCTCCCAAATGACGTTACCCCACTTTTAAGTAGACTCTCCTTTAATTTCTAGCATCTTCTTGATTTTGTTTTATGATTCAGGGTGGGCAAGTTCTAGTTCAATTGACTTTCTTTTATACCAAACATCAAGCCTATCTTCCTTTGATACACTTGCTATTCTCAGTTTACAAATTCTAAGTTATATTCATAATATAATTCAGAGGGTGCCAAAAAATGTACACACATTTTAAGAAAAGAAAAAAACGGTGTTAAAATTGTAATACTCGGGGCGGCAGGTTAGTTCAGTTGGTTAGAGCGCGGTGCTCTTAACAAGGTTGCCAGTTCGATCCCCACATGGGCTACTGTGAGCTGTGCCCTCCACAACTAGATTGAAACAACTACTTGACTTGGAGCTGATGGGTCCTGGAAAAACACACTTAAATAAATAAAAGCTCTCTTTAAAAAACGATTGCAATACTCAATGTATACTGATAACAAAAGACGAATACAAGTCACGTTTGACTTCTGCAATTACAAGAGGTGCTCAAAGTGGTTACCATCAGTGTAATTTTAATTAAGTTTTTTCCTTTATTAAAGTGTATACACATTTTTTGGCACCTTCTGTATATATGATTTATATATTCTCTATATTAGAAATTTGCTAATGTATAGTAATCCACTGTTAGAATTGTCTACAGTTGTTTAATTTTGTTTTGCTCCTTCAGAAAAGAGGGTTGACTTCTTATGGCCTATTTTTCCATTTTGATAGCTTATTTCACTCTTTCAGATGTAATTGAGATACAAAAACATTAATATGCAAAGTACATGCACAAAAAAATTTGCTGTGTTCTAATAAATACCATTGTTATAGTCAATCAAAAATAGAAAAGCTAATTCCCAAATTTAGGCCAAAAGTCTCTGAAATTCTGGGTTTCTAATGGATAACTGGGAGTGACCAGAATAGTGGGATTTGAAGGCTAGTAGCACATCCCTTCACTCTAAAGAAAAACAAACAATTCTCCTACTACCTCCAGATATTAAGAAGCCTGAGAAAAGAGAAACTCATTTTGAAGGTTAAACATTGTCCTTTCAAGGAGCTTCCCTTTTAAAATGCAAATGAAGGATAATACAAGAAGTTCCTGCTATCATAGTATGAATTGCTTTGATATGAAGTTTGCTATGAAGTATGAAGTTTGCCGCAGGTCAGCTCTGGATGTAAACAGAAGGAATTCAATTTGGAAAAGAAATAATATCTAATAGATCCTCTTATAAATCTCTGTTCTTTCATTAGTGAATTCATTTTAAAGAGGGACCTTTCATTAAGGTATCAGTGTAGTATCTAAAAAATTTGGTATAATTTTCAAAACGTTCCTTTCAGTAATATTATGGCAATACATACACACATTTTTATTTGGGTATGTATGTATCCCCCAAATATAGTGAATGAAATGTTTCTAGAATATTTGCAGAGCAGCAAAGAACCACACACAAAAATTCTGAACATGTATCATCTAAATTAATAAAGCAATCGTTAAAGTCCTTTGCCCTAAACTGACTATAATCCTATTATTCTACATGCTTCTGCTAATCTTAGGACCACATACAGAAAACATCTTTCTGACATACATGAAGAGAAAAACCTTTAAATGGAATATTAGTCCAACCCTCTCATTTTACCTCTGAGGAAACAGATCCAGAAAGTGAACTGACTTAAGGTCGCTTGCTCGGTAAATAACACATGGGGAACTAGAGTTCAGCGTTCCTAATTCCCAGTTCTTGGATTTTCCAACAATAGCTTGTTGCCTTGTGAACAGAAAACTGATTTTCTGTTTTTATTAAATACATCTGCCCATTTGTCTAAAATTGTTTACCATCTCAGGCAAGGCCTTCATTGGGAATCACTGCACTGTTATCCTCCCTTTTGCAGAGATTGCTAATTGTCTTCCAACATTCACTCTCTCCTTCTTCCCTTAAAATATAGAACTTCTGATTTTTAGCTGGACACAGGAATATTAAGAATAAAGAGGTTATTTCCAAGCCTTCCTTGCAGCTGGGTGTGGTCATTGTGGCTATGTCGTGCGCGAAGGCCTTCTCGCCGCACCATCTTTCAGGCGGGGCGGCCTGCGGGGTCTCTGCTCCCGCTCCCCACACAAGAAGGCAGGATATGGTGAGGCCGAAAAGGAACACCCACGGAGCCATAGGTAGGGGAGTCATACCACTATGGTCTCACTGGAGGCTGGGCCCACTGGACGCCGACCTACCTTCCGACTTTCCGCCAACCGACCGACCGACGACTCTTCTCCTCTCTCTCCTCTGTTCCTCTCTCCTCGGCTCTGCTCTTCCGCTCTCTTCAGCTCTGCTCGGCTCTGCTCGGCTCTGCTTGGCTCCTCGGCAATCCTCGGCAGTCCTCCGTAGCCGCAGCAGTTATACCAGCGGCCAATCGGCTAACCGGCCACAGCCCATGGCCAATCAGCCACAGCCGACGGCCATTTACCACCCAAGCCAGCACCCCTTCACGTGAGGCCGAGAGCCTGTAAACTACTCTCTGGGGCTCTGTCCCCACAGGCTAGTTTCTGGACAGTAAGATTTAAGCCATAGTGGTATATGCAACTTCCTAAAAGTGTCTTTAGAAGGAGGGAGCATAACCATTTTCACTCCTTCTCCTCACTACTGATTGGAACACAGAGGTGATGGCTGGGGGTATCATGAGATGGGAAAGGTGTGTTGAGGATGGTAGAATGTTCTAGAAGGAGGACCGAAGGAAGATAGAGGGAGCCTGAGTCCCTGATTATTGTAGAGCCTCCGTACCAATCTTCCTTTGGACTGTCTTCCTTTTTGAGAAATGTATTGTATATTGCTTAAGAAATTTTTGTTGTTATTATTACCTGCAGTCAAATTGCTCCTGAACCTAACTCTCACAGGTGCACCATAGGCCAACCTGGTCTCTACTAACAAGTGACATTGCCAGCTTAGGCCTAAGTGCTAGATCGTGGCTACCCAGTCTCTCTTGGGTGGGGTCCCTGGGCCCTGCCTCTTACTTTTCTGTCCTCCATACCTCTATTACAGAATAGAGCATTGTTGAGCTGGTTATTCTCTGACTCCACCACCCCACCTGCCATTCATCTTCTGACCTTCATCCTGTGAAGTGACTCAAGAGGCTGACCTCCAAAGGCCTTAGCACCTGGGCTCCCTTGCCAGCGGGTTGGGTCTAGCTGCTTAGAGGCACCAGAAGGGAGGAGCAGAAAATAGAGATGTTTCTTACTCTGCTCTCTCCCTGCTCTGGCATCTTAGCAATGGCTATGTGTTTCTGTGACTATCACTCTGACAGGGAGTTACCTCCTCCCTGGCTCTGTCTCTCTCTGGGGCTCCATTAACACTGTGGCCACCCCTTGCCCCTCAGGCTAGGGGTGGTGATGGCTGCCTGCCACTGCTAGTTCCTGAGTGCCTCAGAATCCCTTGTTGGTTCCCTCAACCCTGTCTACCCTTCTGTAAAAAGTCCTCATTTCATATGCTTCTGAATTCCATCTGAATGGGCCTCTGTATCCTGCTGGAACCAGGAGTAATAAAATTACAGTATAATTGTTTCCTTACTTCTGTTTCTCTTCGCTTAGACTAGAAGTTTCCTGAAGGTAGGGAACTTTATCTTTCTTTTCACAGCTTATAGCATAACATGATTTTTCACAAATGAGTATTAGAAAAATGAATACATGTTGATTAACAAATATAAGAAACCAACAAAATATCTTCCTTCAGTATGCTGTAATAGTTTAGACTTTTAATTTTAGATATAAAATAAATTGGAATAAATCATATGTCTTCCTTTCACTTCTATCCACTAGCTACCCAAATCCCCTTCCTCGGCAAACAATGTTTGGAACGGCATTTTAATAAAATCTGAATATATAAAATCAATGTTCATATTGCTCCATATCTTCAAATTTGGATACCACTGATTTAATATACTTTTTAATTTCTTAGGGGACTGGAGGAAATTGTATGAGTTTCTTGATTAAGATAAAATTTGGAAGTTTCAAGCTCAAAAGGACTTCAAAACACATTAAAAATTCTTATATAAAAAAAAGTGAGTCTAAGTTATTCTTAACAAAAGCCCCCAGGAGCTGGTGTGTAGAGCTAGAGCAGCCCTCAACCCTAAGTCTCCAGAGGAGGCAGACAGAACAGACTGCTGAAACATGCCATCTTCTCTCCTGGAGGCGTTGGAGCCTGGTTACAACCTGGTTTACTCACTTTCTCTGGCTTAAAGCTTCAGAGGTGTCTTTGACTCATCCCTTTCCTTCAGACTGGATCGCCAAGACAGCTACTTGATTCTATCTTTGAAACTTCTCTTCAACAATTGCTCTGTCTTTCCACTACTGTGAAGTTAATCTTGGCCCCTACTACCTCGGTCCTGCCTTTTGCAAGTATCTTAAAATAGCTTCACCAGTGAGTGCAACTCTCTTAAGTCCTTCCTTGGCCCTAGGCAACCTACCCACCAGATAGCCTGGTCTAGTCCACCTCACAGGCATGCCTGCTCAACCTGTCTCTGCTTGTCCCCTTGTTTATGCTGTTCCCCATATCTGAAATGCCTTTCTGCCTCTGCTCTGGCTATCCAAATCTCATCTATGCTCATTAATCTCATGTTCAGCTCAGATTTCACCTTCACCATGAACTTTCCTCCAACAACTTTAAGCCACAATAATTGCTTCCTTTCCAGGCACCCCACAGCACTTAGAACTGGAAGGCACCTTAGTGATCAAAGAAATCAAAGCATTAATTTTACCAAATGAGAAAACAGATTCAGGGAGATAATGAGTGACCTATCCAGAGCTATCCAGTTGTAAATGGTAGGGCAGGGAAAACAACCAAGACGAACTCGGAGTCTAGTCGTGCTGGTTCTATTACACTATGTCAGTTCTCTTCCACTTGTTTCTACATTTAACAGGAGTTTCCTTGTAATATTTATATTTGTTTCATGGAACAAAGTTGTATCTCCCTTATGAAGACTAAAAGTCTCTCTTGAGATTAGAAACCATATCTTTTATTTTTTCAAGATTTTTTTAAAAAAATTTTATTGGGGAATACTGAGGAACAGTGCATTTCTCCAGGGCCCATCAGCTCCAAGTCGTTGTCCTTCAATCTAGTTGTGGAGGGCACAGCTCAGCTCCAAGTCCAGTTGCCATTTTCAATCTTTAGTTGCAGGGGGCGCAGCCCACCATCCCATGCGGGAATTAAACCGGCAACCTTGTTGTTGAGAGCTCGCGCTCTAACCAACTGAGCCATCTGGCAGCCCCATAGTAGCCATATCTTTTTATTTTGTATTCTCACAACAAATAATAGGCACTCAAAAGATCCCTGTATTAAATTTTAAAAAGTTAAAGTTTTAACAACTCCACAGTGCCTTGCCCGTGAGAGCACATCATAGATATTTCAAAAATCCTAGTTCATTGATTAGCCAAGTGAAAGACAAACACAAACATTGGCATTCCTTTATTCATTCAAATAAGAAGATGTTATGCATCAGTACCATCCAAATGCTAGAGGTACACAGAGTATGACACGCACTTGGGGGTGGGCAGTGTTTCCAGGAAGATGGATATGTACACAGTATTGCCACACAGTAAAATAAGAACCTACTAGGGGTGTGCACCGCAGGATGAAGATTGGGAGGGCAACACAAAGATGTCACTTTTAAGATGAGTCTTGAAGGAGGAATACAATATCACCAAGTATAGAAAAAGAAGAGAAGTTCCAGGAATCGGGGTCAGCAGTCACACAGAGGCAGGCACGTGTGCGTTCTGAGGGGATGAGTAGGTGTCAGGGTTATGTCTGAGGGAGAAGGGGAGAGTCTAGACAGGTAGGTTGCCGTCAGCTTATAGAGAACCTTGCAAGCAGCACTAAAGAGTTTGGACTTGATCCTGCAGGCAATGGGGAATCAGATCTGGGGAACAACATAAACAAAGGGACAGGCAGAGACAGGTTAAGCAGGGAAGTGACAGGACCAGATACTTGGAAACACAGTGGGAACTGTGGCCTGGAGAGAAGGGCATGGAGGCAAAGAAGCCAGTTGGGACACACTTCCAGGTTTCTGTGGAGGAGAGGTAAGCAGCGGGCAGGGAGGTGCCAGTGGGACAGAGAAGAGGCAGTTGTAGTGGAGAGAGATTTTTTTCCTCCCAATTATAAAAGTTATACATGTGAAACAAGCCTAGAAGGACAAATACAAAAATATAAAGAGTAATCTGTGGGTAATGGTATCACAGGCTATTTTTTTATGTGGTGCTCTTTTTTGTAGTATTTCTTAAGGTTTACAAATTGAGCATATATATTGTTGTATATTTATTATATTATATATATTACTATGATTAGAAAAAGTAAATACTACTTTTAAAATGACACATGCTCAGCATAGAAGACTTTAGAAATATAAAAACAGAAAAATATTTTAAATCACCCATAAAAACGAATATGTTATAATATTAAGGGAAAAAGGATACAAAATTATATATATGATCTTATTTTTATTTAAAAAATTTACATAGAAACAGCTGAAATATATCAACATGTTAAAAGGAGTTATTTCTGACAGTGGGATTATGGGCAACTTTGTTTTATATTAATATTTTGTTTAGCTTATTGTTAAATTCTCCACAATTAGTATGTATTTTCTTCTTTTTCTGTTAAAATGTAAGTTTATTATCTTTTTCCTTATAAAGGCAACACACACATAACAGAATATTTGGGAAACGCATAAAAGTAGAAAGAAGGTTGGAGTGAGCAGTGGGCATCAGTTGTGACACAACCCAAAGAGAGACTCACAATATATTTGTTATATTCCTTAATAATTATAGTGACTTAAAAAAAAAAAATTTACCATGTATCAGAAATACTTCACTCATTGAATTCTCACCACAAAACTTGAGGTGTAGAGAGATTAAGAAATTAGATCAAGAGAGGAAAAATTGTGAATGGTGAAACTGGGACCATGTATTACTTTTTTAAAAAACAGCTTTATTAAGATATACCTGTCATATCATCATATATTACTTTTAAAATGGAAACAAAAATTACATTTGTTTATTTAAAAATCACAGAACATTCCAGTGTTCAGGAAAAACAACAACACTGTTAACATTTTGAGAGACTGCCCGCCTGGGAAAATTATCTTCCAAAATTGAGATAAATTGAGATCAGCTTTCTGAGGCCTCAGAGAAAGGGACAGGATTAAATCCAAGCCTTGGAAACAGTAAGGATGGACTTGGAAGCACAGTGGGGGCTAGCATAGGAGTGAGTAAGGAAGACTAGAGGAAGATAAGGACAAAATTCAAGGTCAGGGGAAGAGAAGTTAGGGAGGTGATCACTGATGTCTCTCTTCTCAGCAGATGAGGGCATCTGCTGAGAGGGAGACAGAAGGCCAGACAGAGGTTGGATAGGGTCTTGAGGTGAGTGGGGGCAGGTTAGAACAGCTGTAATACATACAGGAAAGAATGTTGACTAGGGACGCAGAAAAGGGTTCTAAGCATTATCAGGATCCAGATGAGAGAGACTGAAACACCATAATTGATTTTGGCAGAGTCAATTAGCACACTAAACATGATTTCTTTTTCCTCCAGCAACAACAATACAGCATAATCTTATCAGCCTCTTCCTTTAGGTCCTATTTTAAAATACTTTCCTGAAACTTATTTATATTTTCTACATGATGCTAACATGCGGCACCTTTATTTTGCTAGCAGTGAAGGCCTGTTTAATGCAGCTTGCGAAAGCCGTCCTCTAGCATGTAAATATAGAATTGTATAATCAGGTTTGAGAAATCAATTACAGAAAAATAATTGGAGGAGCCCTTGGCCTGACGATTTATTTAAAAAATTTGGAGGTTTCAGTTGTTCATTAACTCAATATAAATCAATGGTGTGATGAGCTGCCAAAAAGCTAATGCTAACTTGTCATAATATAAACATGCTGATCAGACCAAGGGAAGCAAGACTATTGCACTGTGCACTGGTGAAATCACTTCTGTGTTTTGCTTTTTTTTTTTTTTTTTTTTAATGTACAATTCCAAGAAGAACCTTGGAAAGATCTTCAACAGGACTTTAGGAAGTCTTAAATCCGTGCCATGTGAGCAGGCAGGGAGTAAGGAAAGGGCCACAGCTCTGTTCTTAGCCCTCTGCCTATACCCCTTCATGTGCCCCCATTGGGGGAGTCACACCAAAATCTTGTACTGGTGGTTCCCTTAGCTGTGTCCCTCAGCTGGTCTCTACGAAGACCTCTCTGGGAGTCTTCGCATCCAACTACCTGCTGGAGGCCCACCCGACACTACCCACAATGCTTCAATGTTACTACAGTAGTACCTCTGTTTTCCAACGTCCACCTTGACGAACATTTCGGTTTACCAACTCCGTAAACCCGGAAGTAAATGCTCTGGTTTTCCAACACGCCTTGGAAGTCGAACATGTCATGTGGCTTCCGCCGAGTGCAAGATCCTGAGGCCTAGCTGTCAATTGTTGTGTCCTGAGCACCAGCGCAACACGGAGGTGATATTTGGGCTTATTTGGTGACTGTGTGCGATCAATCTGTGTTCATGTCCTCTCAGGAGCCCTCTGCCAATCACCCCTTGCTGTAAAAAATGGATAAAAGCTGCAAAGGTAGGAGAATCATTAACAGAACAATAGAGGTGAAGAAGGAAATTATTTCCAAACATGAAAGTGGTGTCCGTGTATGTGATCTGGCAACACAGTTCAGTATTGCCAAGTCTATAATTAGTACCACCTTAAAAAATAAAAAAGCCATTAAAGGAGCCAATGTTGCAGGAGGTGTTAAAACTCTTACAAGACAAAGAACACAGATAATCAAAGAAGTGGAAAAATTGCTTTTCATATGGATAAATGAAAAACAGTTGACCGGTGACAGCATTTCTGAGAGCATAATTTGTGAAAAAGCTTTACATTTGCATGCTGACCTCATCAAAAACACCCCTGGAACAAGTGCTGAGAGTGGTATTTTTCAAGGCAAGTAGAGGGTGGTTTGAAAAGTTGAAGTGGCATACACAATGTGGTGAGACATGGTGAAGCTGCCAGTGCCAACAAAGAAGACACCGACCAGTTTGTTTTGAAATTTAAAGATTATGTACAGGCAGAGGGCTTCCTTCCCTAACAAGTTTTCAACTGTGATGAGACAGGCCTCTTGGAAGAAAATGCCAAAGAGGACCTACATAACAAAGGAGGAGAAATCATTGCCAGGACACAAGCCCATGAAAGACAGGCTAACCCTTTTATTTTGTGGGAATGCAAGTGGGGATTTTAAGTTGAAGCCTTTGCTAGTCTACCATTCTGAGAACCTCAGGGTATTTAAGAAAAACAATATCATAAAAAGCAAATTGCATGTGATGTGGAGGGCAAACAGCAAAGCTTGTGTAACCAGGCAGATTTTTATTGAGTGTGTTCATGAAGTGTTCAGGGCAAGTATAAAAAAAATACCACCAAGACAAAAATCTTCCAATGAAGTGCCTGCTTGTTATGGCTAATGCTCCAGCTCACCCCCCAGGCTTGGAAGACAAGTTGATGGAAGAGTTCAGTTTTATCAACGTAAAGCTTTTGCCCCCCAATGCGACTCCTCTCATCCAGTCCATGAACCAGCAGGTAGTATCTAATTTTAAGAAGGTTTACCCCAAAGCACTGTTCCAAAGGTGTTTTGAGGTGATCTCAGACACAGAGCTAACCCTCAGAGAGTTCTGGAAGAATCATTTCAATATCCTACATTACTTACATCTCATAGACAAAGCATGGAGGGATGTGTCTCACAGAACAATGAAGTCAGCATGGAAGAAACTGGCCAGACGCTGTCCCTGAACATGTATTTGAGGATGTTGAAGAGGACGCTCCTATGTTGAGGATATTGTGTGTCTGGGAAAGTCCATGGGCTGGGAAGTGAGTAGTGATGTTGTGGAGGAGTCAGTGAGGACCACAAGACCGAACTCACCACAGAAGAACTTCAAAACTTTCTGAAGGAGCAGCAACAGGTGGCAACTAAGGAAATGTCTTCAGAAGAGGAGGGAAGAGTAAGTGCTTCTACTGCACTGATCAAAGAAATATGTGCAAAATGGGTGGAAGTGCACATTTTTGTTGAAAAATATCACCCTGATAAAGCTGCTGTAAGTCATGCCACTAACACTTTCAATGAGAATGCTATGTCTCACTTTAGACAAATTTTAACACATCAGAAAAAGCAAATGTCAATTACAAAATTTTTAGTGAGGAAAAGATCCAGTGAGTCTAAACCAGGTGTCAGTGGTATAAAAAAATCAAGGGAAGGAATGGCAGGAGAGGAGTCACCTACAGTGATTATGGAAGAGGGCCACAGAACACCTGAACAGTCACCTATTGTGATTTTTGAAAGGGACCCCCTCATCCAAACCATGACTATCATCATTGCAGGTAAGAAAAAATTATTTTCATTTTATCATCTACAGTACTGTTTTTACATTGTGTTTATTATTGCTCTTACAGTGCAGTATATTGTGTTTATTGCTTTCATTGTGTATCATTTTATGGATCTATGGTATCATTAGATAGTAAAATTCATGCTAAATTGCTGTTTTAGGGGTTGATTTTAAAGGTCTGGAACGGATTAATCCATCTTGCATTACTTTCTATGGGAACCCACGCCTTGGTTTTCGAATGTTTCAGAACTCGGTCTTCCAAAACGGATTACGTTTGAAAACCCCACTGTATGTGTAAATGTGCTTGCACCAACTTTCTCTCAAAAGATAATCCATCATCACTTGCCCAGCCATTCCAGTCATCTAGGACACTTATTTCTCAAGCACCACACACATCAGGAATTGTATCTGGAGATTTGTCTCTTCTACATTAATTCAGAAGCTTTCTAATTCCTGTTGTTTAGTCTAGCACGGATGTGCCATTAGATTAGAATGTTTTTGCTAATGTTTTGGTGTCTAGGACAGAATTAAAGTCAACTTCTGGGCCATATCTTACCAGGAATGTCTTGTTCTTTGGTATGATTAAACCTAACAGTTTAATCTTTTCTAAATCTATACAATAATGGCTGCAGTTAACACAGGATGCTCCCATGGTTTTCCTTGTTCACCGGCAGGGAGATTTCACTGCTATTATTTCTCAGTTTAGTTAATTTTGTATGCTCAACTTTGCAGCCTTAATTGATATTTAACAATCAAATCAAAAGAACAATGAACAGATACTTAGTGCCTAATTAAAAAACATAACTCCTGTCCTCAAATAGATTATATTTGTTCAAATGTAATATACTTGTTTTCTAGTTCTTCGGTGTCACCTCCCTCTTAAATATATGGGCATGGACTAAAAAAAATAACTCATCTGTGGCCTGTCCATAAAAATGGGAAAGCTCTTCAGCCATAAAAAAAAATAAAAAATCTAACCAGTATATTGTATACCTGAAACTAACATAATATTGAATGTCAAATATAATTGAAAAAAATTAAAAGTAAAGTTAAAAAGGGAAAGTTCATGTTTTTAAGAAAATGTGTCATTTTTGAGTTGAGTAGGTTTAAAAATAACGAAATTAATAATTTTTATATGTATATGGCAATTTACAGTTTAAATAATTATTTTGTTTGCTCCACATATCATTCATGGAGGTAAGTGGAATGGGACAGTTTGAGGCCAAAGGGAAGTTATTATTATTTAATATTTCAGAAAATGCAATGTAACACCCAAACTCAGGTATAAAGTTGTAACTAGAATTCCAGGGCTTTTGAATTCTAAAAAACTGCTCTTGCCTTTACATTACATTGCTTTCTCTACTAAGTATCACTTTAAGTTAAAGTTTATTTAAGATTTTAAGCTTTGAGTGAAGATAGTCAACTGTGTTACTTGCCAATTCAGGACCCATCTTCCTCAGGAAGCCTTCCTAAAACACTGCAGCGCACACTAAATATTTTCTCCTCTGAACTCCTCTCTGAAAGGAGCCAAATCAACTAGATTATTTCTTATATCCCTTTATAACTTTCATATTATATAGTATACTTAAGTGCTATATGACATGGACAATCTTATCAATTGCATTAGAAACTCCTTGAGGCAATAGAATGAATTTTCTAACTAAATGTACACATTTCTATGGTGAATGAATCAAACTGGAGAGACAATTGTGGCTCAGCTTTGGAGTTTGAGGCCAGATGCATACAGCCCTGGGCACTTTGTCAACCAGAATAATGTGACCTTTAAACTAAGTAGGGACAGTTTGAGGCCAAAGGGATGACACAGGAGCTAAAATAATTAAAAAGAAAGTTAAAGAAATTAAGGATTCTAGTCCCTTAGAAAAGAGATTAAGGGGAGAACTCATTAAGATTCACCAGCTTCTGAATGGCACTGAGAATTGAGATGCTACAAAGCTATCTGACCTGGTGTCAAGAACAAGAGGAGATGACACAATAAGACAGGCATAGATGGACACTCCAGGGATTTGGAGAGGAGCTGTGGGTCGGAACAGCATAAACATTGACTAAGCAACCCAGAGGCAGCAAGAGAGCTGATTCTTACATACAGTTTCTAGAATGGAAGTGAAGAATTCTCTAGAAGGCAATAAACTCTGGTGAGAGTCTGAGTCCTGAATCAAAGAGGACACCCATGGTAGAAAAGACTCCCTCGGCCTTTTTATTCTCACCCTTGAGTGCTAAGTTAGCGTGTGCAGCGATCTCCTTTGTGCCTCGTGTGGTGTGAAAGCAGTATTCGTTCGATGTCCCCCTAGCTCTGGTCCAAGCTGGCTGAAGCCGGAGCAGACAGAACAAGACTGTGGACAGCAGCAGCCCCCTTTCTCAGGGCTGAACCTGTCATAGGCCAGGGGCCTTTCCCAGCCCGGGTCAGGTGGGTTGCAAGCCTGACACTTCGGTTTCATGGCAATAACAAATTATCAGTCTTAAGGTCAAAAATAAAGAGAGCTGCTCACGTAGCCCTGGTCTTGGGTAGCCTTGCAGCTGGTATTAAAGTGCTGTGGAAGGACCAGGCTGTTTGTTGGCTTACAAGCACCCCAGTTCACAGTAATGAGAGTCCCCATCCGAAGGAGCTGAGGAAAGGTGTGGACAAGTAGAAAGGGGAAGCTTGTTGCTTTGAGCATGTTTCTATTTCAATCTGGCTTTAAGGAAGGGTAATTAACTGGAGAAATGCTTAGAGAAATCTCTAGAAATAGGGATACATTTACCGAGTACAGTACGGTTAGCCAAAGAATTGACCCTGATTCTTTACTCACAGTAAATCTTTAGGGTGACTTTGGCTACTTATCTCAACATACTTTTTTAAAAAACTTTAAACGTTCTGCCACTTTCTCTCTCAGTAAATTATCTCCTGTTGTTTCTTGTTATCTTTCCCTTTTGGATTTGCCCACGTATCACTTCTGAAACTTGCTTTGCAGACTATGCAAAAGCTTCCTCCTGGGGCATGTGAAAGTAATGGAATGTGAACTGCAGGTTCCAGGCAGCTGAGAAGGAGAGATGGGACAGAAGTTGGAATCTGCTGAGAAAGGAAGGAGACACAAAGATAAGCAAGATAAGCAATGGGAGCATCAGTGACACAAGAAAGGGACATTTTATCTAATCCTTTTATAACTTACCTTTTGTTCACTTACTGCCCACGTGTACCCTATATCCCAAGGAGGTGTTGCTGGCCTTAAGCTGAAAATGATAACATATACCTGTGTAATTTCATTTGTACAGTACTCAGGTTGGTGTCACGTGAAACCAACTTGATAAATGAAAATAGTCAGAAACCAAAAGCCTGATAAAATGAAAGGGAAAAATCAGGACTGGGGAAAACAATCTCAAAAAAATATTATAGCAAATACTATAGAGAAATGAAAGGGAAATTGGAAATCAAGTTTATATGAAAGGCTTGAGAGTCATCTTAAAATTAGGTGGTTAACTAGATTACATAGTGATAGCAGGCATCTTGACACTTTAAAAATTATAATCTGTGTCACAAACTGTTATGATTAAAAATAGAGAGAGTAACTTGTATTTTCTATGATTTTTTTTTTTTTTTTTAAGATTTTATTCAGGGAGGGGAACAGGACTTTATTGGGGAACAGTGTGTACTTCCAGGCCTTTTTTTTTTTTCCAAGTCAAGTTGTTGTCCTTTCAGTCTTAGTTGTGGAGGGCACAGCTCAGCTCCAGGTCCAGTCGCCATTGCTAGCCACAGGTGGCACAGCCCACCATCCCTTGCGGGAGTAGAACCTGCAACCTTGTGGTTGAGGACGCGCTCCAACCAACTGAGCCATCCGGGAGCTCAGTGGCAGCTCAGCTCAAGGTGCCGTGTTCAATCTTAGTTGCAGGGGGAGGAGCCCACCATGCCTTGCAGGACTCGAGGAGTTGAACTGGCAACCTTGTGGTTGAGAGCCCACTGGCCCATGTGGGAATCGAACCGGCAGCCTTCGGAGTTAGGAGCATGGAGCTCTAACCGACTGAGCCACCAGGCTGGCCCCTCTATGAATGTTTTCATAGTACACAATACATTTATCTCACAAACATTCATTTATGATCAATTATTTGTAAAATGCTCTAAGGAAGCAGGGGGAAAATAGAAATAAAGGATACACACAACATTTCAAAGACTTGGTATGAAAATAAGAATGTAAAATATCTCACTGATATTTTTTGTATTGCTCACATTTTAAAATTATAATAGTTTGGATATACTTGGTTTAAGAAAATATATCATTACAATTAAATTCACCTTCTTAAAACCGATGTACAGCTTTAAGAAGATAAATCTGACTCTACTGGGCAAGATACAGTAGGTGAGAAAGAAATGAAAAGAAAGGAAACCAGTTAGAAAACTTCCCAAATAGTGAGATGGAAAGGACATGGGTTAGGGTGGAAACTGGGGTTAGCAAAAGAAAAGGGGATACAAGAGACATCATGAAGGAAGAATCAATGAGATGGTGATTACCAGGCAGGAAAAAAGAGAAAAGAGTCATGGGTGAACCTGTGAATATGGGAAAATAACTGTTCCATCAAAGTCAGTAAGGGTGTATGCATTGGAAAGAAAAATGCTGAGCTCCCTTTTTTCTTCGTTTTAATATGCTGAGTTTAAGGTGATGGGAAGCATCCAATTGGTATGTGGGGAAATGACACTAGAGCTCAGGAGAGAAGCTTGGCTGAAGATGTGTAAGGAGAAAGGTATAACCTTTACGACTGTGGAAATGAGTTCCGTGACGGAAAAAGCAGAACGGTAGAGGATGGAAAGAAGGAAAGCAAGCAAACCCACGCCAGGCATTTAAAGGAGTGTTCTGAACCGCAGGCATTTGAAGGGGGTCAAAAGGTAAAAAATAAAATAAAATAAAATAAAATAAAATAAAATAAAATAAAATAAGGAACACTTGGAAAAAAAGATAAAACGCACTCTTGACAAACTAAAATATAACTGTCATGCAGGGACTCTGGTCCTGCAGGATATGGTGAGGCCAAAAAGGAACACCAACTGAGCCATAGATAGGGGAGTCATACCACTATAGTCTCGCGGGTGGCTGGGTTGGAGACACAGGAAGCAGAAGCCACACGATCCGCAACCTGCCGCCTGCTTCTCTGCTTCTCTGCCTGCCTGCCTGCCTGCCAGCCTGCTAGCCAGCCAGCCAGCCAACCAACGAACCAACGTAGCCACAGCAGTTATATCACTGGCTAATGGCTAACTGATAACAGCTGATGGCCTAGTGTCGTGCGGGGAAGCCTGCGGGGTCTCTGCTCCCGCTCCCCATACAAGAACGCAGGATATGGTGAGGCCAAAAAGGAACACCCACGGAGCCATAGGTAGGGGAGTCATACCACTACGGTCTCACTGGAGGCTGGGTTCACTGGACGTGCGACCTGCTGTCCCTTTTGTCTGCAACCCACCGACGACTCTCTTTCACTCTCCTCCACTCTCCTCCGTAGCCGCGGCAGTTATATTAGCGGCTAATTGGCTAACTGGCTACAGCTGACGGCCAATCAGCCACAGCTGACGGCCATCTACTACCCGAGCCAGCACTCCTCCACGTGAGGCCGAGAGCCTGTAAACTACTTTCTGGGGCTCTGTCCCCACACCTACTCACAGCTGATGGCCATCTATTATCTGAGTGTGGGGGCGGAGCCCCAGAGAGTAGTTTCCAGGCTCTCGGCCTCACATAGACAGGTGCTGGCTCAGGTAGTAAATGGCCAACTGTGATTGCATGGCCATCAGCTGTGGCTAGTTGGCCGTCAGCTGTAACCAGTGAGCCATTGGCCACTAATATAACTGCTGTGGCTACGCTAGAGAGAAGGGAGAAAGAGAAGAGAGAGGAAGAATGGGGCTAGCAAGAAGATGGCGGCTGGGCTGGCAAGCGTGGATGGCGGTTTGTGGACAGTGTGGATCCAGCCTCCAGTGAGAGTATAGTGCCGCCAGAGAGAATATAGTGGTATGACTCCCCTACCTATGGCTCCGTGGGTGTTCCTTTTTGGCCTCACCATATCCTGCATTCTTGTATGGGGAGCGGGAGCAGAGACCCCACCGGCCACCCTGCATGACAAATGGCGCAGTGAGCAGGGTATGGTGCCAGCCAAAGCTCTCCAAAGGACGGTGGAGCAGTCTGTGTGTGTGAACACCCAGTCTGAGGAAGACCAGGAGGAGCAGCTGCCGGAGAACTGGACCGCTGTGGAGGGGTGGGAGGACGTGGACGGTTCTCCCACCAGCACAGGAAAAGCCATGCAGCTGCTGCAGAGATGGAGCCCCGTGGAGAGGTGGAAAGATGTGGACGGTTCCCCAACCAGCACAGGCCGGAGAAAGCAAAGGTCGTTGTGGCCCTGTGGGCTGGGAGGTTCCTGCTCGGGCAGTCCGGATGCAGGACTTATAGTCCCAGGAGGTAACGCTTGCTGAGTCCTCCGTGGGAGATGAGGGTGAGGTCAAGGTCGTCCCTCACCCCCAGGACAGCCCTGGTGAATGACTATGGACTATGGGGAATTGCCTTCCATCCCTAATTTAATGGACCGCTTGACTGTTTGTTTGGGAACTGTTGTTAGTGGAACTGGGGGATATTTGCTTTTGTCTCTTGACTGGCCGCCATTGAGAATATGTAAGCACCTTGATTGTGAGTCGCTGTTGTTCCAGCAGGGTACCCTGAGAGGCACAGAGAGAGTGGCAGTGCCCTGAGAGCCCTGGCTGAGTCCAGGAAGTCTGGCTGAGCCCTGAAGATACCCTGGCTGTGCCCAGGAAGTCGGGCTGTTCCCAGAGAGAGTGGCAGTGCCCTGAGAGCCCTGGCTGAGTCCAGGAAGTCTGGCTGAGCCCTGAAGGTACCCTGGCTGTGCCCAGGAAGTCGGGCTGTTCCCAGAGAGAGTGGCAGTGCCCTGAGAGCCCTGGCTGTGTCCAGGAAGTGTGGCTGTGCCCACAGAGAGTGGCAGTGCCCTGAAAGCCCTGGCTGTGTCCAGGAAGTGTGGCTGTTCCCAGAGAAAGTGGCAGTGCCCTGAGAAATCCTAGCTGTGCCCGGGGAAACTAGTGGTACCCTAAGAAGTCCAGGAAGTCTGGCTGTGCCCAGGAGTACTGGTGGTGCCCTGAGAAACCCTGGCTGTGTCCGGGAAGACAGGTGGTACCCTAAGAAGTCCAGGAAGTCTGGCAGTGCCCAGGAGTACTGGTGGTGCCCTGAGAAACCCTGGCTGTGTCCGGGAAGACAGGTGGTACCCTAAGAAGTCCAGGAAGTCTGGCAGTGCCCAGGAGTACTGGTGGTGCCCTGAGAAACCCTGGCTGTGTCCGGGAAGACAGGTGGTACCCTAAGAAGTCCAGGAAGTCTGGCCGTGCCCAGAAGCACTGGTGGTGCCCTGAGAAACCCTGGCTGTGCCCAGAGAGCCTGGCTGTGTATATTGCATTCACCCCCAGGCTCCTCGCATAGGTCCCCTCGCGAAGACGCTTGTCGCGTAGATTGTGAGGCGAGAGCCTGTAGGGGTGGAGTGTGGGGACAGAGCCCCAGAGAGTAGTTTCCAGGCTCTCGGCCTCACATAGACAGGTGCTGGCTCAGGTAGTAAATGGCCAACTGTGATTGCATGGCCATCAGCTGTGGCTAGTTGGCCGTCAGCTGTAACCAGTGAGCCATTGGCCACAATATAACTGCTGTGGCTACGCTAGAGAGAAGGGAGAAAGAGAAGAGAGAGGAAGAATGGGGGCTGGCAAGAAGATGGTGGCTGGGCTGGCAAGCGTGGATGGCGGTTTGCGGACAGTGTGGATCCAGCCTCCAGTGAGAGTATAGTGCCGCCAGACAGAATATAGTGGTATGACTCCCCTACCTATGGCTCCGTGGGTGTTCCTTTTTGGCCTCACCATATCCTGCATTCTTGTATGGGGAGCGGGAGCAGAGACCCCACCAGCCACCCCGCACGACAAATGGCGCAGCAAGCAGGGTCCCCCGCACGACACTGAGCCAGCACCTTTCCACGTGAGGCCCAGAGCCTGGAAACTGCTCTCTGGGTCTCTGTCCCCACATTCTATCCCCCAGGGTCTCGCCTCATAATCTACATGGCAAGCATCTTCCGCGAGGGGTCCTGTGTCAGGAACCCAATTCATGAGAAAAAATTTCAGTCCAGTTCAAGTAATGTCCCAGGGGGTGTCCCTTGATGTCCGCCTACTTTTTGGGCACAGCCAGACCTCCTGGGCACAGTCAGGGTTCTCAGGGTACTGTGCTGGAACAATAGTGGCTCACAGCCAAGGTGCTTACATATTCTCGATGGAGGTAGGTGGAGACACAGGAAGTAAATATCTGCCTATACCCCAACAAGGGGTCCTCCTGCACCCCAGTCTCACTGGCAGCCAGCCGAGACACAGGAAGTAGGATCTGCAGGATCCGCAATCTGTTGGCTGGTTTCCTGCCTGCCAACCAACCAACCAGTGCAGCCATAGCAGCTATACCAGTGGCTAATTGGCTAACTGACTACAGCTGATGGCCAACCGCCACCTGAGCTAGCACCTTTCCACGTGAGGTTGAGCGGGGAAATGGCTCTCTGGGACTCTGTCCCTACAATTAGCTTCATTAATTACTCTGTATTCAGTACCTAGCACAATGAGTATTTTTTCTTAATGGTTGGACCAACTAAAAGTTTTGTACATATTTTTCTGATTGATTGAGGGAATCTAAAATATTTTTTCTACCACTAAAACTTGAGCTATTATTGATTTAAAAAAAGAAAAAAAATCCTTCCTCTAATATAATACAAAGAGAAAGTCCTTTATCCCCCCCCCAATAATGGAGTTCTGAATTTCTTATGGTTTTATGCCATCACTTACATCACCATTATAGAATCGAATCAATCATTTAATTGTTGCATATTAGGGAAGGTCTCCCCAAAAAGTCTAACCTGGTTGAAGAAAAGACAATCCCAATTACGATAAAAGATTTAAGTAGCACTTAAAAATAAATAATAGAAACCTGACCCAAGGAAGGGCTTGATAAGTGAGTCATACGAACTGTAATTGTGGTGTAAGAGAACCTCGAGAGATACCCCTAAGGTAGGGTGTTTCAGGAAAGCTTTACGAAGGAAGTGAATTTTGAGTGGGTCAGATCTCAAGAGTTTGACTTTTAAAGTCTCTCCAGGCAATTGAAAGGGCATAATCAAAAGGGAGGAGGCAAGGAAATCCAGGAGGGTGAGTAAACCAGTGAGATAGTAGGAAAGGAGTCATTGGTCAGATGGATGGGGGTTGGGAAAGTAGATGAAAAGCCTGCTTGGAGCCAAATTGTGGCAGGTCTTGAAAAAGAATCTAACAGACTTGGGACTTTCTCTCATGCTCAAGGGAGAGTCATTGAGTTGTGAGCAGGTGAATAACATGATTGAATTTAAAATTTAAGAACATTAATCTACCTCTATTTTAAAGGCAAAAGCCATAGAACTCAGGGATCATTTATTTCAAGCCCTTACTCTCACCGGTGAGGTGCAGAGAGTAAGAGCCTTTTCTAAGAGAAAGCCCAAATTTCCTGACTGCTAATCTAATTCGCTTTCTACAACTTCTAAAAATTTAAATTATCCTGACTTATAGCCCTCATTGGGAATAGGTACGTTATGGAATGCAGCTCTCTGATGCAAAAAGAAGGCTGTGTATGAGAGTGTGTCAAGAATTTGCGAGGTACTTGGACTTCAGTTATACACAGGCAACTACAGTGGAAACACAGTGGTTATACTTGACTCCAGCTTCAACTTGATTCTGGGACTGAAACGAAGAGTATCAGGTCAGGCTGGTAAGCAAAGGGAGAAAAAGGGCAACTTAACTAGAAGAGAGAAGCACATAATCCAATAGAGAAAAAACTTGACCTTTCCAAGGTTCAAATAAATCAGGTCAGAAATATTTTTAGCTGATCATTTGGAACTTGTGATGTATTTTCCAAAGAAACAGAGTTATAAAAAGGTGGTTAGTTTATCAGATTATCCTCCAGAAACCTATATAAATCCCATCATAGATGAAATTACTGCGTATTTTGCAAAGAGACACACAGTTGACCCTTGAACAACACAGGGGTTAGGAGTGCTAAACCCCTGTGCAGTCAAAATCCACATATAACTTTTGACCCCCCCAAAATTAACTATTGATAGCCTACTGTTGACCAGTAGCCTTACCAGTAACAGTCAATTAACACATATTTCAGTCAATTAACAATAAACAGTCAACATATATTTCATGTCACATGTATTATATACTGTATTCTTTTTTAACACTGTATTCTTATTATAAAGTTAGATAAAATAAACCATTAAGAAAATCATAGGGGCGACCGGATGGCTCAGTTGGTTAGAGCGCGAGCTCTCAACAAGGATGCCGGTTCAATTTCCACATGGGATGGTGGGCTGCTGCCCCTGCAACTAAAGATCAAAAACGGCAACTGCACTTGGAGCTGAGCTGCGCCCTCCAGAACTAGATTGAAGGACAACTACTTGGAGCTGATGGGCCCTGGAGAAACACACTGTTCCCCAATAAAAAAAATTAAAAAAAAATCATAAAGAAAATACATTTATAGTACTGTATACATTTATTGGGAAAAAATCAACATGTAAGTGGACCTGCGCAGTTCAAACCCCTGTTGTTCAAGGATCAATTGTATAAATATTTTTTGCTACATTAATTAATAAGCAAAACAGATTAGTCCAACTAATTATTGTGTGTTTTTTAATGGAAACCACTTAATCAGAAGAGGATATGGAACTGAAAGTTGTGAATATGAAAGAGACTTACTTCTTGGCACTTTCACGGTCATCTGAGGTTGATGGCAGTAGCTCACAAACACAAAAGAAGCAAGAGAGAGAAAGTAAAGCAAGTAAGAGCTGTGTATATTTTTAAGGAAGATGATACAGTTCTAATGTTTAGAGGGTGAAAGAATTGGCCAGGCTGGAAAAAGCCAGGAGAGAGATACAACTTGGAATCAAAGGGAGAAAGGATGTGGGGTGAGTGTCCAACATCTTTGGACAGGGGTCAGTAACATAGATTCCAGGAGATTAAGCAGGAAGTACATCCAGAAAATAGATCTGAGGCAATTAACTGCCAGAGGAAAGGTGGGACAAACATTCAAAGCAGGATGAAGAATTCAGGGGTATTGGGCCGGCCCGGTGGCTCAGGCGGTTGGACCTCCGTGCTCCTAACTCAGAAGGCTGCCAGTTCAATTCCTCGACTCCCACAAGGGATGGTGGGTTGCGCCCCCTGTAATTAACAACAGGAACTGGACCTGGAGCTGAGTTACGCCCTCTATAACTAAGATTGAAAGGACAACAACTTGACTTGGAAAAAGTCCTGGAAGTACTCACTGTTCCCCACTAAAGTCTTATTCCCCTTTCCCCCCCAAAAAAAAATCTTAAAAGAAAAAAAGAATTTAGGGTATCAATTCCAAATTCAGGATATCAATTCCAATAGAAGCAGGGGCAGGAGTCCTCCAAATGTTAGGCTGTAGTTGGAGCCCAAACTCAGGGAACATGGTGGTCACACTTTCAGCCAGACCCAAGAGGTGAAGACTCATTAGCTCTTGGGACCAGGACAGTCTCCAGACTGTGGGTGAAATCTGGGGTAACTGAAGAGCACAGTGAGGGGAGGAATGAAGCAAAAACTACAGGGACAGAAGCAGAGTTAGAGACGCATAGAAAGAAATAGGTCTAAAGTTGATGTGCGGGGTCCGTATAAACACAGAAAAAGATAGCACAGAAGGCAAATAAATCACTCAGAGAAAAAAGGTGCTCAAGAGACAGGGAGACAAATCTCTGACCACCACCAGGGGGCATCTCTAGTCCCAGGACAGCTTTGTTTATTTACAGGATTGGGGAGTGGTATGGAGGAGGGAAGAGGACCATAGAATAGCCTTCAAATGGGGGTGACAAGTGGGCGGATCTTAATTCAAACATACCAGAGTGACCAGAACTTCTCACTTTTCTGTTTCCTAGTATTGTTAACGTTCTAGACACTATTATTACCAAGCTGGCTAGCAGCGACAATTGAGAGTCCAGGTGAAAGGGGTTAAACAATGATAAAAAATAAAGGAAAGAACCAGGTGTCGTGTGGGAGACCCTGCTCGCTTTGCCATTTGTCGAGCGGGGCGGCCTGCGGGATCTCTGGTCTCGCTCCCCACATAAGAACGCAGGATGTGGTGAGGCCAAAAAGCAACACCCACGGAGCCGTAGGTAGGGGAGTCATACCACTATGGTCTCACTGGAGGCTGGGCCCACCGGACGTGCGACCTGCTGTCCGCCTTTCCACCAACGACTCTCCTCCACTCTCCTCGACTCTGTTCCTCTACTCTCTTCTGCTCTCCTCGGCTCTCCTCGGCAATCCTCCGCTCTCCTCGGTAGCCGCAGCAGTTATACTAGCTGCCAATCGGCTAACTGGCCACAGCTGACGGCCAATCAGCCACAGCTGACGGCCATCCACTACCCGAGCCAGCACTCCTCCACGTGAGGCCGAGAGCCTGGAAACTACTTTCTGGGGCTCTGTCCCCACACCTACTCACAGCTGATGGCCATCTATTATCTGAGCCAGCACCTTTCCACATGAAGCCGAGAGCCTGTAAACTACTTTCTGGGGCTCTGTCCCCACACGAGGAGAACCAGGAAAAAGAAGGTGGGGAAAGAACAGTAAGGATATAACAGATTAGAAACAAATGTGAAGGAAAGCAGTAACCCTTTAATAAAAGAGAGGAAAATGTGGAAAGTCAAACTGATCTGTGAGGAAATTAATAAAGACGGGAGAAAAAGTCCAGAAAACATCTAATTCAGGTTACGTGATTAATTCCGCAGTAGCTTGTCACCCTTTTCACATCTCATCTATTAATAGGCTACCTACAGAGTAGCTGTGCTGTTTAAACACAACAAAATGTTGCCTTTGCTCTTTAGATGTATGCTCACTTTTGTCAACGATTAAAATATGCGGTAGAATTTGAGGATGGATTATAAATCATTAAATAGTTCTAGATAATAAAAGCAAAACTGCAGAAGTTTTGGGGTGTTTCTACATGGTGTGGAGAGAAGAGAGAAACCAATGTTAAAAGATGAAGTATTTTGAGATTAGTTGCATAAAAATACACTTAAATATACATTTCCTTTAAGAAGTTGGATTTTTTTTTTAATGCTGCCTTATAAAAACACAGTAGATTATTAAAACTACCACAATACAGTGGAGAGGTGGGGGAGTAGTACCCAGGCTGCCCACTCCAAAATCTATCACATAAATTCGTTCATTATGTTTGCCATTCTCTCCACATTTTACACTGCTCAAAGGTAGAAAAGGATCTTTAACTTAACCACCGTTCACTTTGGGATTGCACCTGTCACTCAATAAATAAGTGCTCGATTCATTTTGGGGAAGCGTCAGGGGCAGTGCAGCGTTTCCTGTCTGAGAGGTGGACTACGGAATCCAGCCCTCTGATTTCCTCTGAGACTTGAGCAGAATGCAGTACTAAATACGTAATTGTAGTAATCAGTACAAATATTTGGGTATTCAGTGTAGTTTTTCCGAACTTCTGATCTGTTTTGGAGATGACTTTTTTCCTTCAAGCTTAGCAGAACTGTACAGAAGTTAACATTTCTAAAGCACAAGCCTCAACACCCTTCTTCTAGAGCATTCCCTTGGCCTAAGCGCGCAGGTCTCCACCCCCCACCAGAACACAATCCTCACTCTTCAGACTATTATCTCCCTTTTCCCATCCCCCAGCCAAAACTACATTGTGCTCACTCTTCCAAGGAGCTTTTCTGCAGCCAGCGCAGTTGCAGGGTTCCAAGCCCGTCTTCTCTAGGGCGGTCACACGTGTCCATTCCCGGAGGGCGGGTGTGTGTCGCTCTACCCGCATGGCTGCTGATTGGTGCCTCCACTACCCCGCCCTTCCCGCCGCACTCCAGCCTCCATCCCACTGGGTTCCAGCTCAACCAACCCCACCACTTTAGAGTTCCTTAGAGCTTCTTGGATGGGATAAAAGTGTTAAAGAACAGGTGGAAACCACTTAATTTCTCTAAGCCTCAGATTCCTGGGGTGCACAGACCACTGGTTGTCCAATAGCACCAATAATACTGAACTTCCACACGTGCGTCTTTCTGGATCTAGCCCCTACGGAAAGCACCACCCAGCGGGCCCTTTAAAAGGACGCGACCACTAAGGCCAAGTGTGTGGGGGGAGAGACCCTTATTATCGTCATTCAGCAGAGTCATTGAACTTCTCAGTCCCAAGACCAGGAAGGCGAAGTGGGGATCACAGCAGTTCCTAGGATTGCGCTTCGCTCCCTTCAAGTCACACTGCTCTTCTTTCTTGGGGCGTTTAGTTCCCTCTCCCCTCCCCCTCTCTTCCCGTGCATCTGTCCGGGCCGGGCGTGGGGGCGGGGGTTGTTGTTGTGGTAGGGCAGCCCCGCCCCCTCCTCGTGGCGGCCCCTCCCCCAGGCCTTCGCTCGTTTTCCCCCCCCTCCCCGCCCCCAGCCCCATCTGTTTTTCCCGGCGGTGAGATGATTACATTGTACAGGACTGGAGGCGGCCGCAGCCTCCGCCGCAGCCGCGCGATGGGGCGAGCGCGCGGAGCCCGCGGGCAGCCGGAGCAGCAGCCGCCTCAGTGACTCGGAACCGAGCCGCCGCCGCCCCCCGCGCGCTCGCCCGCCCTCAGCTCATGCACACGCCGAGCGGCGGCAGCAGCGGGAGGAGCAGCCGCCGCCGCCCCCGCCCGAGGAGCTGAGGCGCTGCGCCGCGGCGGGAGTCCCGGCGGGCGGGCGGGCGGGCAGCGTGGGGCCGCGAGGCGCGCGTCGAGCTCGGGGCCGCCGCCGCCACCGCCGCGGCCGGGAGATGTGCCCGGAGGAGGGCGGCGCGGCCGGGCTGGGCGAGCTCCGCTCCTGGTGGGAAGTCCCGGCCATCGCGCACTTCTGCTCGCTCTTTCGCACCGCGTTCCGCCTGCCCGACTTTGAGATCGAGGTGAGTGGCCGCGCGGAGCGCCCCTCTTCCCCTGCCCCTCGGGGCGTTCCGGAACTCCGCGCGGAAGGGAGCGGGCGCCGGAGACGTGGGCCGGCAGCCGCTGCCGGAGGGCGGGTCTCGGTGGGGACACGAGGCGCGGATCGCGCCGGAGGGCGGGTGGGCGGAGGCCGCCGAGTGCGGGCGTCCGGGCTCGGGATGTTGGCGGGCGGCCGCCGAGCGCACCGCGCCTGCTCGGGCGAGGCGGAGCGGGCGGCGGGAGGGCGGAGGGAGCGCGCTTTTGTGGGAGTGGGACTGCCGCTCTCCCGGGACTTCTCGCGCTCCCTTCGGGGGCGGTGGAATCGGCGAGCTCGCTGCTCAGTGCGGGACGGGGTGCCGGGCGTGGGCCGTTGTGCCGGGAGAGGCTCGTCCCCTCGTCGGCGGGCGCTTTGGGCTAACTTGGGGCGGCGGGGACGGGAGCCCGGCTCGTGGCTCCGAAGCTGCCGAGGGAAAGTTTAGGACTCCGTTATCCTTTAACAGTGCTGTTCCCCTCGGAAGAGACAGCCCTCTTTATGCGGGGACCTCGAGAGCTCTTTTGAGGCGGTTTCGCCACCATTATCCCTTTGGGCGAACGTGAAGTAAAGGATTGCTTTCTGGCCAGGCCGAAGGTGCTTTCACACCCGAGGCTTTGTGATAACCGGACTGAAATCTGGGGTCCTCGCAGCAGGGGTGGTGGCGGGAGTGTGAGGAACGGAATGTACACGATAGCCATAAAGAGCAACTAGCCCAACAGCATCCTCCTTTTATTTTTATTTTTGGAAGAGGGTGTGAAATACTTGATTGGTAGGCAGGTTGAATTGCTTGCTCGCCTATGGCGATATGCGTTAGTGACTTACCACCTTTTGCCTTTGGACAAAGGTAAATAAATGGAATCTGTCGGTCAGTTTTTCTTTTCAGTTTCTGCCGCTGGGTTCGCTGATGGAGTAATCAAAATAAGAATCACTTTTGGAGGAACAAATCGTTATCTCCCCACCCCCCACCTATCTTTCTGCCATTTTCGGATTGATTTTAATTCGTTTACGCCTGAGATTTTTGCCTCACCTTTATTTTTAGATTCAGTGTTGTTTGCGGAAATATCTTTTGCTTCTCCTGTGAATGAAGTGTGGGAACTTATTCTTGTTGCAGAGTTAATGAAATCGGAAAAATAAAAAGATCAAAAGACGTAGACTGGGAGAATGAAGAGGAATGGAGGCTGATAAACTAGGACCATTCACTGGCTGTTGCGATCTGTTCTTAGTTCCCTTAAGCTGATTAAAACAATATGTGATTAAATCGTAGGCTGATTTGTTTTTAGGGATGTAATAATAACTTGGGCATTTTAGGTACCATCATAGTGTTTGTTTTCAAAGTTTGATCGTGACTGTAACAAGCACGCTTTTTACTAAAAATTCTAGTGGGACAGCTTTTTATATTGACCGAAGAAGAGAAACGGGGCCACAGAAATGAAAATTTTCGGAATGCTAAAAATCAAGAGAGGTTTAATAATTATTCTGGTAAACCTGTAGTTTTTTTTAGGTGGTATAAAATCGTAGTTTATATCCTGGTGCTCAAAATGGTGGCTATTGTGGGAGGTAATTGCCTGCGACAATGCCATCTTGGGTGCTGGTAAACTTGCCCCCAGCCCATTTTCTTCCTTGCAAGTTAATGAAACCGAGGTGGCGCAGAATTACAAGTTTAGAGCATAAGGACCCATTCTAAAAAAACTAATCTTTCAAAATCCATATATTCCCATTTTGTTGATGGAAAAATAGAGGTAACTGATTTTACCTTAAGTTGTTACAGATACAGGTTCTAGAATACTCTAACTCGTCTTATGTCTTAAGAAGTAAAGTTGTGGTTTCTAAGTATTAGCTGGTTTAATTCCTAAAGGAAATTGTAAGGAGGTCAAATGTGTACAATAGAAATGAAAAATCGTTGTTACAGGTGAACGATCAGGGCTATTTGAGATGACTTTTCTTGGAGTTGACGTTTTTGTTAATGTGTATGATGTTTGAAATACATGCAATAGGAATGAATATTTAGAATGCATTTTGATAACTGTCCATATCTGTTTTATTGATAACAAATGATAGTAATTTTTTCTGCAGTTCTTGTATAGTTCTCATTTCTCACGTTTAAGATGGGTTTTGAAATGGTAATGTAAATTTTAACAAAGTTTTCAGTTATCAGGAATTAAAATTTTAAAATATATTTTTAGGCTTCTAACAAATTTGACTCAGTGACAGTGCAGAACTCACCAAAAACCTTAACAGTTTGATTCTCTTAAGTATACATAAATTGATTTTTATTTTGCTTAGGTGATTTTTTTTAATCTGGTAGTTTATTGTCCTGACAGTTTGAGAAACAATTCCTTGGTTAGAATTTGTGATGCAGTAGAAGACCTTTCGTTAAAAAAAACAAACCTGGTTAGCTCAGTTCGTTAGAGCGTGGTACTAATAACACCAAGGTTACGGGTTTGATCCACCATAGTGAGCTGTGCCCGTCTTAAAAAAACAAAACCAATGACCAAAAAAACGAAAACAATTTTAATGCACTGTATCTGTTAGGTCAGCTAGAAAGGCCCTACAGTCTTAATTTACCACAACCTTAAAAGATAAAAGTGGTGAGTAATACCAAGTGGTAGAAGTTGGATATCAGCTTTTAGGAAGACAGTTTTCACCTGTGGGGAAGATCTCATTTTTACCCTTGATCACCAAGCTGAACCCATGGGTTTATAGAAAATTTAGGAAGCAGTATCCTCAAGGACTTGGCTTCTTTTATCTAAAGTGAAGCGATCTCTTAGCTAGGTGAAGAGCTGGGAGTATTCAGGCTGCAATTCTGCAAGCAGTCAAGACCTCCCACTTAGAGAACTGGTCCCCAAAGCATGGATAGTTTTATTTTTGTATATAAAAATACTTTGTACTCTGTTAATCAATCTTTAACATACAGGATTTCTTTAGAAGAGTCCATATACTTGAGTGTTGCTTTTGGGATATGTTAAGGACTTGAATGTTGCTGCCCACTCCCCCCCAAATTGGGGTTCTGTAGTCATCAGAGCAAAAATATGTGAATATATACATAATACTTTAAGTTGTTCAAAATTTCTGGTTTTAAAAATAATACATAAACATTACATAAGATTTGAAAATAATAACAAAATATAAGTAGAGAATTAAAGTCACTTATAATCCCACCACTCAAAGATAAAAGTTGTTAACTGTTAACACTGTTTTCCACCACTGAGGGATAAAAGCTATTAATTGTTAACAAATTTAGAGATTCCCAAATATTCTCACAATGTATAATATTTGTGCCATAGATTGGGTGTTGGTTTTGTTTTTCAGGTGAGATTGAGATATAGCTGAACAACAGTAGATTAATGACATTGCGTTCAGTAGTTGGTATTATTAAGCACCTATTTATTAGTAGGTGCTTACTTAACATGGAACCGGGAGATAACCGTAGAAGCTTGTAACTCACTTCTTTTGCCTCAGAAGATTATCTGTTAATATTTCAGAACCACTTAAAGTATTTTATAATCGTGTAACATTCCAATGGGTTAGGCTGGTTAAATTTTGTCCTGATTTGAGAAATAAAGAATGGTGAATTGATCTCCCCAAAGATTTAATACTGATTTTTCTTTTTCCTAGCCAAATGCTCTTTACAGTGAATATAGTGTCTTACTTGACCAAAGGAAGATGAGGGAGGATAGAATCATTTTTAATAATCTAGCCTGGAGTTAATCGTGATGGGTGTGGAGTTGGGGGCAGAAATTCCATCACAAACAGTTGGGGCATATTTTCTGTAGAGAAGAGACCTTGGGGCCTCTAGGTGGCTGTTTGAAAAGGGTGCTGAAGAATTACCTGAATGGTTTGTATAGTATAGCAGCGTGATAAAAAATCATCTGATCATCCTGTCTGCTTTTTTTCCTGACCTTCCTGCCTTTGAGTACTTAATCCTTTGCCTTCTTTGGGTCCCCTCCCTGGGTGTGGTTATAGGTGGTTAAAGTCCTCACTAATCAGCATGATGATCTGGGGGCAGTGTCTTTAATTTAGATTCCTGAATTCCACTCGGTGTTTCCTTGGATCCAACCTCTTAATTAGGGGCACCAACGCATGAATTATTAAGCGTGGAAATAAGTAATAAAATTGCTGAGGGTAACTTATTAGGACGTAAGTCGTAGCAGTGGTTCCTGGGCCTGGGGTGAACTAAAGATTTTGTGTTGGTGTGCACATCTGAACTGTGCGAGGAGAGGGCCTTTTGCTTTCATCAAATTCTGAAAGAGGTCCCCCAGGCGCACAAAGGTTAAGAGCCCCTGAACTAGATGAAAGACTAAGTTGGCTTGAATTGGGGAATCAGAAGCCTAGTTTCATGACAGAAGATGCATTGGACCAGGAGTTAGGAAACTTGAACTCTTACTGTAATTGTACCACTAACTAGTTCTTGTGATCTACAGCAGGTCAAAATAGCATAGTGATAAATGACACTTGTATAGCACTTTGTATATTTTCCTAATGTTACTCATTTTATCCTTAGCCATCCTTAACCATCGCCATGAGATAGGACTTATCCTCATTTTACAGATGAGGAAATTGGAAGTTTAGAGAGGCTAAGTTGCTTGCGTGCAGACTTTCACTTGGATACTCAATTTTATATGATTTCTACTTTAAGTTCGAGTTGTTGCTACTACCTCACAGTTTCTACTTCAGTTTTCATTATCTGTGAAATGATGGACTAGACCTAAATAATGGCTGAGATTCCCACAGTACCAATCTAGATAGAGTTCTTTGTTTCTTAGTACTGTGGGCACAGAAGATCCTTTTAAAACTTCTGCTGAATTAAGTACAGAAGGACAAGTTCACAATTTCATTCCTTTCAGCAAATATTTTTTGAGCATCTGCTGTGCTAGGGGCAATATACTACTCTGTTTCCCCGAAAATAAGACCTAGCTGGACAATCAGCTCTAATGCGTCTTTTGGAGCAAAAATTAATATAAGACCCGGTCTTTTTTTTACTATAATATAAGACTGGGTCTTATATAATACAAAATAAGACCGGATTTATATTAATTTTTGCTCCAAAAGACGCATTAGAGCTGATTGTCCAGCTAGGTCTTATTTTTTGGGAAGCACAGTAGGTGCTGGAGCTACAGATGTGAACATAACACAAAATACCTGCGCTCTTTTTAGAGGAAGGACACAGTAACAAATTGGTAATTAGAGTATGTCAGAGGGTGACAAAAATTAAGTAGGGTGGAGGCACAGAGAGGGCCAGGTCGAGGGGTGGGCTGTTGCTATTTAAAATAGGATGATTAGGTATTGCCTCACTGAGAAAATGGTGTTTGAGTAGGCTTGGAGATAAGGGACTTAAAAATTAGTAATTTGTCACATGAATCTATTTAATGTAAGATACCAGACGATAAATGTCTTTTAAAAGATTCAAGATCTTCTCTCCTCTGAGGAGAAAAGCCCAAGAACAGGATGTCAGTTGCAGAGGGGCACATCTCTGCGATTTGAAACCCTGAAAGGGGAGACTGTTCAGTCAGTGTACCTGTCCAGAATACTGGGTCCCTTTCTCTTTATACCAACAGTTTGAAAGGGGAGTCTTCTTTTGTTGTTCTTGCCTGCTACATGAAGCTCACAGGGGTAGCTGGGAGCGTCAGTACTCTCGTCTCTGAAGGACAGCCTGTGTTAGCATCTGGCTGGCTTTATGATGGGAGTTTAGTTCGGTCTTGCTTCATTTTCTAGAGGACACGATAGCCTAAAATACAACTTGGCAGCATTGGGTACAGCCGTCCGTCTGACCTTTGATCAGGAGAGGCTCAGTGCTGGATTCTTGTGGTGAGTTTAGGGGTAAGGCTGAAGAGCACTGACAGAATGCTGGCAAACCTCAAGTGCAAAGGCTGGTTAACGTAAAACTTAAGTGTGGACAGAGCCAAAGGGGACAGAACTGCACGGCTTCTAACTATATGGTCTTACATGTAGATCGGATCTAGTTGATGTGATTGAATGTGTTTTCAAAAGGGATCAAATGGAGAGTCAGAAACCTGGATTGAGGGCCCATTTCTGTCATTAACTTGAGTTGTGATCTTAGGCAGATCACTTCTTCAGATGCTCCGATTTATAAGATGGGAGTTTTAGATTAGACGATTCCTAGGTTTTTGCTAGGTTTATTCTATGATGCTAGGAATGTTGTTCAGCATGCATAGCACTATTAGCTGATTCAGAAAATCGCTGACCTCACTGGTTAAGATCAAGGTTATGAGCTATGTTAGGGTACAAATTAATGTACCAAGTGAACGCTGCAAATCCATACTTTGATGTGTTTGTGGTTTACATTAATTTATTTGTCTTTCTGTGGAAGTTTGGTCTGCAAATATGCTACTTTGGCAATGGCTTTTAGGGCTTGAAGATTGGCATTTTCACTATCTCCAAGGTGCTCAGACTGAGCTAAGATTCTAAGATATGCAGAATTCTGGAAGTTCAAGGTCTTGAATTATGTTCCCTTCACTTTTTTTTCTTCTATTATGTTTAACATGATTTATACTTAGAACTTTGAATGAAATCCAGTTACAGCTTCTGGTTTGTGGCTTACCTTTCATTCAGTACTGCACCCTCTTCAGAGAGCTGTGTTGCCCTTTCCCTGTATTTTCATATTTCATTGGACGCTTTTATCATATCTTCTTGACATTAGCCTCTAACAAATATTAATTTATACTGGAAAACTTGGGAAAGTCTTTTTTCTCAGTAGTTCTTATAATTGAGAAAGGAATTGTTGGATGATAATATTGAGCTCAGGGTTCTGTGGGTTTATTTAGGGCTCAGGGTTTCTCAGCCTCAGCACTGATATATATTTTGGTTTTTTTGGACCAGATAAGTCTTTGATCTGGGAAGCTGTCATATACATTTTCAGATGTTCAGCAGCATCCCTGGCCTCTACCCTTTAGGTGCCAGTAGCAGCCCCAGTGACAAATAAAACTGTATCCAGACATATTGCCCTGCTTGAGAAACACTCCTCTGAGGTTTAAGGGAAGGCTTAAGTGTTGGTCATTGTATAGAAGTCACCCTGTATATGAGGTAGACGAGTTTTTCCTTCTGATTAGCGATTTTTCACCTTAAATGCAAACCTTTAATATTTTTGTTTACAGAAATTGAAGGAAGTTAAAGTTGCTCCCAGACGTGTGTCATTAGCAGTTGCACATGTCAGAAACCTGGGAAACAGATGTAATGTTTTTTCTTTCCTGTGGAGTAATTTAAGGGAAGAAGAGTGGTTTGGAGGCAGTTGGGAAGCTGACTGGGTCCTGTAAAGACAGTCCTCCCTCCGGCAGGGCCTGGCCATTGGGTGTGTTGTGGAAAAAGGGGTGTTGCACGGCCCCAGGCTGCCTTTTGCTGCTGCCATCGCCTGTCAGGGCACAGGCTCTTGACAAATCTCTTGAGCATTGTGCAGTGGTGGACTATGGAGGGCGTTAGTCCTGACCAGGTCAGAAGTTCAGTGGGATCTAAGCTGAAGGGTGTGTGTGTATGTGTCTTTCCCTGCCCTTGCATGCTCATTTGGTACATATGCGTCTATCAAGTTATGTAAAGTTTATTATTCCATCAAACTTTTTGATTTAGGGCACGCCAACGACAGAACCTTTTTTGTCGCTCTAAATATTTTTCATGATTACTCCCATTGGATTTTCCTCTTAGTCAAGTATGGCAAAATATTTCATGGATTGAAATAGATTTTTATTTTGGTTTGGAGAAAAAAACTAGTGATGATGAGTTAAGCAGTAATAATAGTGCACAGTGGAGGGCTGTAAGTCTTGGAAGAAAGCTACTGTAGAACTGCAAAGGGGTGTTGTCGTTTACCTGTGGCTTTTGAAGGTGTCTTACAGAAAGGGTCCGTCTCAAAGTACACCTTTGCCATCTTAGGGTATCTGGTCCCCACACGGGCGCAGTGTCTTCTTTTTTGTTCTTTATCTTTTTTGACTGGGAAGTAAGGCTTAGTCACCCCTCCCCTTTTTTTCCCTGTCCTGCTTCATTGTGCTCCTCTAGTGATGTCCTAGGGTTTGTTTGGGCTGTGGCCAAGGAGGGTTAGAATTTCTGGCCTGCTATGGTATAAATCCCAGAATTTGTATAAATAAGTTGGTGTGAAGTCAGTCACTTCTGTAGACAAAAGCAGTTTTCTCCTCAGAGCAAATGACCCTTCAGAATAATTCTCGTTTGTGCTTTGTTTTGACTTCATTATTCACACACCCATTTAAAATGTAATATGGTTTATGTAAAAATATATGGATGATAGTGTTTCATCCTCCTGTTTAAAGTCTCTGACCTCAGGTGACCTTTATGATACTTGGCTGGTTTAAGTGATGTCATGTTCTTGTAAGTGCCACATTGTAATGGTCAGCTTTTAGCTTCGATTCTATAGCCCAGACTTTTTAGGAGCTTCGTTGGGTCTACTTTTTCCCTAGGGTGGGTTTGCCAGAGTAATTGCCTGACTTGGCAATATGTCACTGAGCCATGTGGCCACCTGAATTAAATGCGTGAATGGTTGTCACAACAGACTGTGCATCCTTCTGTGCCCTTCCCCCCACCCGTAACCTCCAAAAATAAGTGAAAATAGAGGAAGTGATAGGGTCATGACTACATTAACCACTTCATGTTTTTTAATGTTGAACCTTTAAATCACCTCCAATTAATAATTCCTGAGAATAGTATAAGTTCTTAAAATTGAGAATGCTCTTAAAGCAGTCTGGTTAACTGCAAATGTTTTTTTTCTCCTGACCAGTTCCTTTTAATGAACACTCCTTTCCCTGAGCGTTCATTGTTTCAGGAACAATGGCACTAAGGACAGTTGATTTGCTTCACAAAAAAATGTGCTAAATTAACAAACAGGTCGACTTAAGCAAATCTTTTCTCTCCCCCATTCCCATTGTGTGTCTTCTGTCTCCCTGAAGGGTTGTGATTGCAGATTATTTTAGGTGTGGGAGACAATTTTTATAATCAGTGTCCTGGAGTCCTTTGTTCAGGGGACACTTACATGGAGGAAATGGTGATTTATTTTTTTTTCAAACTTGTTCGATTAGTGTAAAAAAACTTAAAAAAAAAATTTTTTTCAGTGGCAGTTGACATTCAGTATTAGTTTTAGTGTGTAACATAGTAGTTAGACATTTAATTTAAGAAGTGATCCCTTGACTAGTCTAGTACCCACCTGGCACCTTACATAGTTATTAGCATGTTACTGACTATGCTCCCTGTGCTGTACCATGACTGTTTAGTAGCTGCCAGTCTGCACTTCTTAATCCCTTCACTTTTTTCACCCAGCTTCCCAACTCCCTCCCGTCTGGCAGCCACCAGTTTGTTCTGTTTTCTTAACCATTCAACCACCCTATCTTTTGATATGAGCATTTGATCCATTTACATTTAAAGTGATTATTGATAGGTATGTAGTTATTGCCGTTTTATTATTCATGTTTTTATTTTTTTCCTTCTTAAAGAAGTCCCTTTAACATTTTTTTGTAATACTGGTTTGGTGGTGATGAGCTTTTTTAGCTTTTTCTTGTCTGGTTAGCTCTTTATCTGTCCTTTAATTCTAAATGACAGCCTTGCTGGGTAGAGAATTCTTGGTTGTAGGTTCTTGCTTTTTATTACTTTGAATGTTTCATGCCAGTGCCTTCTGGCCTGCATAGTTTCTGTTGAGAAATCAACTGACAGTCTTAAGGGGGCTCCCTTGTAGGTAATTAACTGCCTTTCTCTTGCTGCTTCTAAGATTTCCTCTGTCTTTAACCTTTGACATTTTAATTATAATGTGTCTTGGTGTGGGCCTGTTTGGGTGCATCTTGTTTGGGACTCTGTGCTTCCTGGATTTGTATGTGTATTTCCTTTGCCAGGTTAGGGAACTTTTCAGGCATTCTTTCTTGAAAATAGGTTTTCAATTCCCGGCTCTCCTCCTTCTGGTACCCCTATGATGTGAATGTTGCTACACTTGATGTTGTCCTAGAGGTCCTTTAAACTAGCTTCATTTTTTTTTATTTTTTGTTGTTCTGAGGGGGTGTTTTTAGCTACCTTGTCTCCCAGATCGCTGATTTGATGCTCTTCTTCATCTAGTCTGCTGGTGATTCCAACTAATGTAATCTTTTCAGTTATTGATACGTTTCATTTACAACTGGTTCTTTTTTATGATTTCTATATTTGTTGACGTTCTCACTGACTTCATCTGTTCTCCCCCTAAGTTCATTGGGCATCCTTATAACCATTGTTTTGAACTGTCTCTGGTGGGTTGCCTGCCTCCATTTCGTTTAGTTATTTTTTTGGAGTTTTGTCCTATTCTTCCATTTGGGACATTCTTCTTTGTCTCCTCATTTTGGCTGCCTCTCTGTGTTTCTACATATCAGGTAGCTATGGTTCCCAGTTTTGGCAGGGTGGCCTTACGTAGTAGGTGTCCTGTGGGACCCAGTGGCTCAGTCTCCCTGGTTGGGTGCTCCTGGGGTGTCCTTTGTGTGGGTTGTGTGTGTCCTGTTGTAGTTGAGCCTTGGTCAGTGGGTGAAATTGACCCTCAGGCTGACTGGCTGGGCTGACTGGTGGTGACTACAGAGGACAAGCTGTTGTGTGGGGGCTGACCCCATGGAGTGAGATTCGTTTTACTGGGGCTCTGGTGCCTGCTGAGTCCACCCTTGGGGCGTGTCCTTTGTGGAGATAATTGGGTGATGTTCTGGCGTGGTGTGCAGCTGGCCACTGGGGCTGTTGGTTCTGGGCACTCTTGGGAGGGGCTCTGAAGGCCTAGGTCAACCTCTGCCTTTGCTGGGCTTGGAGGCACCTGGGAGAGGCTGCAAACCAAGGCCGGCTGCCGCCAATGCCAGCTGGGAGCCGCTGCTTACAAAGAGGTCCAGGGCACTCCAAGGCCAGCTGCTGCTTGTGTGGGGTTTGTGGACCTTTCAGAGATTTTAGGGAAGTCCACAGCATCGGCTGAGGCCTGCTGCTGGTGAGGAACAGCCTCGGAAGGAGGTTCCTGCGTGTGTGGGAGTTGGGTAGGGGGTAAAGGGTGATTTAAAGAAAAATTTCACCTGATGCCATAATTAAAGGATTTATTTTTGGATTTTTTCCTTCTTAGACACAAACTTGTTAGTTTTTTTCACATTGTTTCTGTAAGGCTTTTCTCTCTGTTTTTTATGTTTCTCTCTGTTTTGTTTGTGTGTTAAAGCAGCTCCCCAGCCTTCCTTACAAGATGTTAGGGGTTGGGAGGGAGGGAATGTCCTGATTGATGATGATGATACCTGTGCCCTCATAACAGTGGATTTTCATCACTTTCAGTGATGGAACCCATCTTCATTTACCCCTAACTGTACTTGAATTTCTGCAATATGTAACTCTTTAAAGTAATAATGGAATTAAAAAGAAAAGGAAAATCTCAAATCCCAATCAGTATTCCTTCTGTCTGTTGTCATCATTATTAATATTAAGGTTGCAGAGATATGTGGCAAGATTGCTATTCTCTCACTGCCCAGGGGAATTAGAGTATGTTTGTTTAAAAAGGGTGAATGGGGAACAATGATAATATAAAACCTGTTATGTGCCACACGAGTGATAAGAGAATATGATTGTTGTAGGAGTTCAGAGGCAGGCAGTGATCATGAGTGAAATGCTTCCTGGAGAAGGGAGAACTTAGAGGTTCATGTTGAATAAGTCAGTATAGCTAGCTAGATCAGTGTTCTTTTTTTACAGAGGGCTGATAAAACCAGCTGAGAGACAGTCGGTGGGACGTGGTAGCAAGCTTGGAATGCCAGGTTCTCATGTTTATCATGTTATTCAGGCACTGAAGACAAGAGTGATACGATTTCAGACTAAGAATGTCCTGTGGACTAAATGTTTTACATTAAATCTGATGTTCGTAGCTGGAATAGAAATAGTGGAGGAAGAAAGGCTAACTATTGGAATGGGTGTGAAATGCTGAAGGTACTGGTAATAGGAAGGGACGTTCATCGCTGGTGTTACTGAAGAATAGGTAGGAACAGATGACCACCAATATCGGAGTGCATGAAGAAGGCTGTGTCAGTTGAAGCTTTTAGTTGCAAGGCAAGAGATGCTGTACTAACAGCAACTTACAAAACACTGGACTATCCTGTAACGTGCTCTGGAGGGAGGTGGCTCCTGGCAGGTATGGCAAGCAGCTCAGTGAAGGATGTGGGGAAGACTCCGGTAGTGGCGCTGCTGATGGTCAAAGGATGGATTCTGCAGCTCCAAGTCTGCAGAGCTCGCTGGGCGATGCGGAGAAATACAGGAAAATGATAGTTGAACACAGCCATTGAATTGGTGATTTGAAGAGGTCAAAGATGACTTCAGAGAAGGCTGTTTGAAAGGGGGAGAGTTCTCTTGGAGGGAGAGAGGAAAAGAGCTACCTAAGAAGCTTAAGAAAATGGTGGAAAAGAAAGAACTTAAAAAAACAAAATGGGCTGGCCCGGTGGCTCAGGTGGTTGGAGCTCTGTGCTCCTAACTCTGAAGGCTGCCGGTTCGATTCCACATGGGCCAGCGGGCTCTCAACCACAAGGTTGCCAGTTCAATTCCTCGAGTCCCGCAAGGGATGATGGGCTCCGCCCCCTGCAACTAAGATTGAACACGGCACCTTGAGCTGAGCTGCCTCCCGGATGGCTCAGTTGGTTGGAGCGCGTCCTCTCAACCACAAGGTTGCCGGTTTGACTCCCGCAAGGGATGGTGGGCTGTCCCCTCTGCAACTAGAAAATGGCAACTGGACCAGGAGCTGAGCTGTGCCCTCCACAGCTAAGACTGAAAGGACAAAAACTTGAAGCTGAACGGCACCCTCCACAACTAAGATTGAAAGGACAACAACTTGACTTGGAAAAAAGTCCTGGAAGTACACACTGTTCCCCAATAAAGTCCTGTATCCCTTCCCCAATAAAAAAATAAATAAAAATAAACAAAAAACAAACAAAAAAACAAAACAAAAAACTTTATCACAAATAATATATAACTATTGTAAAAAGAAACCCTAGTTCCTACATGGTTAGCATTATGGTGTTGGACTGAAGATATTGATTGTAGAACACCCACCAATCCCCTATTTTTAAAAAGAAAAACCAGCCTGTTTCTAAATTCTGCTCTGTGTTTTATACTAGCAATCCTTTTTTCTGTTCCATCCCCTCTGATTGTTGGGGGCGGGGAGTGGGGGGTGGTTACCCTACCCTATGATTGTCAGTTGCTCAGTGTTTCAGCTTCCTGTTTATTAGTACAATAAAGATGAAAATCCGGACACAGAAATATACCCTTTTTATCATTAGACTTAGGTTTACTATTGCTTAACTATTGATTGTTTGGAATACTTCAGTTTTTATTTCTCTCTGTTAGGTATTTAATGATCTGTGAGACCTAATGGGACTCTGATCCTTTTGTAATGGGACTTTATGTACAAATAAGGTTGTGAGGTGTTCTGTCTAATTACACGTTCCCAGTGCTTAGGGAAGTTATAGCTCAACTGAAAGAAAGGTAGTTTTTGTTTGTTTTATCTCCCACTGGCTCTACAAAAATTTTTAGAGGTTATCTGGCAGTGCTACTGGCCACTTCGCTTCTCCCTCCTCCTGGGTCAAGTGTATTTATATCCTGGCTAGTAGTCTAACACATCTTGCAAGAAAAGATGAACTGGGTCAATCAAATTTCCGTTCTTGGCAATGTAACCTAGGAAATACGAGGATTATCGAGTTAGTGTGGAAAAGAAGCTAAAAGGTCACAGTGAGAAACCACAGTGCAAGCCAAAATCCTGCATATGAGGGGGCAGCAACAGAGAACCCAGCATTATAGGAATTAATAGGAAGTCCATTGGTGTATATCCTATAGGAATCCCCAGCATCTGAGGGGGCCTGCATTCCATGCCCCCCAAAGAGCCTAACACTTCCTTACTTTGTGTGTGTGTATAAAATATTTTATAAATGTAGGATCCTATTTCACATACTCTTCTGAATCCTGTTTTATTCAATTAACAACATTACATGACACAGAATGCCCTTTCAGCACATACATTATGATTTTTAATAGCTGCAGAATATTCATACTCTTACTTATTTAACTAATCCTCTATGGGGCATTATGGTTATTTTTAGTTGTTTACTATCATAACAACCACGAACAGAGAGATTCTTTCTCTCCCAGATTAGAATTAGTGTTTCTAATCATTAGCATTGTGTTGTTACCTTCTGTATTTGAAGTCTTAAGATTTCTTTATAGTTATTTTTTATCTTATAATTCTTGATAAAAGCTTAACAGGAAGCAGGCACTGACTGCTTCCAGTGTTTTTCATACATCAACTTACATATTCTTTACTCTTATTGAGATATGATTGACATATACTACCGTGTTTCCCTGAAAATAAGACCTAGCTAGACCATCAGCTCTAATGTGTCTTTTGGAGCAAAAATTAGTATAAGACCCGGTCTTATAGTAAAATATTACATACTTTATGTATATTTATATATATAATATATAAAATATATAAAAATATATATTATATAAGACCCGGTCTTATAGTAAAATATTGTATACTTTATGTATATTTATATATATATATATAATATATAAAATATATTATATATAAAAAATACATATTATATATAAGACCCGGTCTTATAGTAAAATAAATACATTTCAGGTGTACAAAAATATATTTGTACATATTGCGATGTCATCATCACAATAAGTCTAGTTAACGTCCATCACTATACATAGTTAGAAAATCTTTTATGATAAAACCTTTTAAGATCTACTTTATTAGCAACTTTCAAATATACAGTACAGTATTATATACTACAGACACCATGCTGTGCGTTACATCCATCAGACTTATTAACTGGAAGTTTGTAGCTTTTGACCCCCATCACCATTTTGCTCAAACCCATCCCCACCTCTGACAACCACCAGTCTAGTCTGTTCTTTGTATCTATGAGTTCAGTGTTTTTTTTTTGTTTGTTTTTGTTTTTTAAGTTTTTACATATAAGCGAGATCATACAGTATTTGTCTTTATCTGTGACTTATTTCACTTAGAATAATGTCCTCAAGGTCCATCCACATTGACGCGAATGAAAGAGTTCCTTCTTTTTTATGACTACATAATATTCCATTGTACATACATGTACGTCACATTTTCTTTATCCATTTACCTGTCAGTGGACATGTAGGTCTTCGCTATTGTAAATGCTGCAATGAATATGGGGGTGCAGATATATTTTTCGAGATACTGTTTCCATTTCCTTCATATAAGTACCCAGAAGTAGTTCTATTTTTAATTTTATGAGGAACCTGCATACTGTTTTCCATAGTGGCTGCACCAATTTACGTTTCCACGAGTAGTGTATGAGGGTTCCCTTTTCTCCACAGCCTTGCCGACACTTATTTGATTTATTGATGATGACCATTCTGACAGGTGTGAGGTGACACCTCATTGTGGTTTTGACTTGCATTTATTCCCCTGATAATTAGTGACGTTGAATACTTTTTCATGTACCTGTTGGCTGTGTGTTTTGTCTACTTTGGAAAAGTAGGTCTGTTCAGATCTCCTGCCCATTTTTAATCAGATTGTTCAAGTTTTTCTGCTACAGTTGTATATATCCTTTTTAAATTCCCCATGAGATAGGCATTACCTTTATTCCACTTTGTAAGTAAGGAAACTGAGGCATACAGAGGCGAAGTGGTTTGGCCAAGATCACACAGCCAGCAGGTGGCAGAACCCAGACCCGAACTCAGGAAACTCATCTTCAGTAAAATGCCAAACGTTTATTGGTAAAGGAACTACTAGATGGTAGTGCTGTGAGAGGGTAATTGCTATCCAGTGCGTGTTACTTAGGGGTCTGGCGGAAGGCAGGGGAAACTACATTTTAGCTATAATTGTGACGTTAAAAGGAACCTTCAGCACAACTAGAGAACACTGCACTGAGTCAGAAAACAATAACAGTTTTTCCTCTTAGTGTAGTTCCTCAAAAATTAAGACCTAGCCAGACCACCAGCTCTAATGCATCTTTTGGAGCAAAAATTAATATAAGACATGGTCTTATTTTACTGTAAGACTGTACAGTAAATATAAGACCGAGTGTAATATATGTGACCGGGTATAATATAATATATAATATAATAAAATATACCGGTTCTTATATTAATTTTTGCTCCTAAAGACGCATTAGAGCTGATGGTCCGGCTAGGTCTTATTTTCGGGGAAACATGGTAATTACTTAAATTATGTGCAGAATGTGTCAACATGTTTAAAAATAAAAAGTGTTTAAAAATCTCCAGCCAGTGTTACAGTAGAGTGGCACAATAACAAAAGTAGTTAATTCTTAAAAGATAATGTCAAACTTACAGAAAAGTTGTCAAACTTGAACACAAAAGATTCCTGAGCACCTTCACCCAGGTTCCCTATTTGCCTTATCATTACCTCCCCTTCTATCCCCACCCTTCCTCCTCTATCTCCTCCATCCATATGTTCATCTTTACCGATAATAATTTTTTCCCTACACTTTCTAAGAGTAAGTTGCAGACATAATACCTCTTCATCCCTAAGCATTTCAGTGTTTTTATGTCTTAACACAGACGTTCTCATAATAACAATAACACAATGATAAAAATCAGGAAATCAATACTGAATAAGATCTGTAGATAATAGTATATCAGATTTTGCCAACTGACCCAGTAATATTAATATATAATTTAAATTAATTTATGAATTTTTAATATATTATTATTTTAGAAATTATTTTTGTGGCTCAGGTTTTCAATCTAGGATCATGTACTGCATTTAGCTTTTGGGTGTCTGGGCTCCTTTAATCCAGAGTGGGTTTTCAGTCTTTGTCATTCCTGACCTTGGCCTTTGGGAAGAATGCGTTTTATTGACTGTCCCTCCCCTTGGGTTTGTTGGGTGTGCCCTCAGGATTAGATTGAGGTCCTGTGTTTTTGGCAGGCGTGCTAAAGAAAGGGGTGTTGTGTCCTTTGTGCGTTCTGTCAGGAGTTATGCGATGTTGATCAGTCCCATTATATTGGGGGTGCTTATTATTTTCACTTCAGTCGCTTGATTTACAATGATGTCTGCCTGAGCTCTCCACTGCGGAGTTACTGTTTTTCCCTTACAATTTTAAAACATATCTGGGGGGGAGATACTATGTAAACATCCTGTTTCTCGTAAAAATTTAACCCATTAGTAATTTTAATCCATGCGTGATTCTTTGCTGAGTCAATTATTACATCATAATCACCAAATAGTTATTTTCAAATTCCGTTATTCCTTTTACATTTATAAGTTGGCATTCATAGTTTTTATTTGTAGATTTTAAGTGTTTGATTCAAAAGATTTAGTATCTAATAAGAATATAATTTTATAAAATGTTTTTTCTTTTTTGGAAGTGTTTTGAAGTGGATGTATAACAATATTCACAGTGTGAAATCATGTTTAAAGCTCCAGATTTTATTTTTTCATTTTACTTTGAAAAATTTCAAACCTACACATTGACCAGTTGTCAACATTTCACCACATTAGCTTTGTTTTCTTTTTTGCTGAATCATTAGAAATTAAGGTGGCAATGTGCCCATACTTTACCCCAAATATGCTTTTTGGCATGCATTTTCTACGAATAGGGACCTTCTCTCAAATGACCACAACATGCGCACATTTAAAATAACTAATAATTCTAAAATAGCATCGAACCAGTCCATTTCAAATACTCTCACTTGTCCCCACAATGATTTTTATGCATGTTTTCCCACACCTCTCTCCTGGTTCACACATTGTGTCTGGTTGGTAAAATGAGTTAAACTTCAAGCTGCAAGTGTATCAGGTGAAATAATAAGAAAAGAGAAAATTTATTAGAATAACACTGGCTCCATCCCGTCCAGACTGTACTCCAGGTCTGGACAAGCTACTTAACCTCTCGGAGCCTCTGCTTGTTCGTAGGCAGGTTTGTCCCTTGTTCCATGGAATTACAATGAGATTCAGTGAGCTAAGGCATCAGGGCCGCACAAGCAGATTTCAACAACTAGTAGTTACTAAGTTTTTATTTCATGTTAGATTTTGAATTATGATGATGGTAATTAAGGATATAACTGAGGATCATTTAGGAGAGAGGAATTTAATAAAGATGTTTGTGACCTAATATACTATTTTGAAATGAAAGTATAATGCAACAAAATGTTTTTAAATCTATATCATATGTGGATTAAAGTGATTGCTGAGTACATTTTTTAATGGCTTTATTGAGGTATAATTCATATACCTTATACTTAATACTGTACAATTCACCCATTTATATAATTTAGTGGGTTTTATATTCACAGATTGGTATAACTATCAGCACAGTCAATTTTAGGACATTGTCATTACCCCAAAAAAACACCCCCACCTTCTTGCCATCACTGCTACCTCCCCATCTCACCCTTTACCCCAGCCATAAAAACCCACTAATATACTTTCTGTATCTGTAAATACTCCTTTCTAAGCTTTCCTAATGAATGGAATCATAGTACGAGGTGTGAACAAATAATATGGTGAATGTTGAAGTAAAAAAAATTGGTTACACTAAGAGACACATTGCCATTAATCCCCCTCAAAGTGGCTTTGAACACACATCCCATTGTTCTTGCCCCTTTCTAGCAATCCTGGAAGTCCTCTTTCGTGAGTGTATTTAATTGCGCTGTCATGGCTGCCTCGACGTCCTGAATCAATTCAAAATGTTTACCTTTCATGGTCATTTTGACTTTGGGGAAGAGCCAGAACTCGCATGGTGCCAGATCCAGGGAATCAGGTGGCCGAGGACACACCATAATGTTTTTATTTGACACATTTTCGTACCAGGAGCGATGTGTAACATAGAGCGTTGTCATGATGGAGGATGGTTTATGGCACACTTTAAAACACACCTCTCAACCGTAGCTCACCCCTGACTGACTGCACTGAACAAGTTGACACTTGTCACACAGTGTTACTAAGGTTGGTGTGCCAGTTCCCATATTGAGATCCTTGCCTTTCCGTTGGATGGCACTCGGCAGCAGCATTCACTGTATTTTGTGTTCACAACGGAAAGACTCCACGTGTGATCTTCTGTGACTGGCTTTTTTCACTTAGCATAATTTTTTCAAATTATTTCAGCGTGGATCAGCACCCCTCTCACAATCTGCTACCTCTCTGACAATCATATGTAACTGTTATAATACCATTGTCTTTTCACTTTCTTGATGATGTTCTTTGAAGAACAGAAGTTTTAAACTTTTTCTTTTGTTGCTCATGCTATTAGTGTCATACCTAGGAATCCTTTGCCAAATCCAAAGTCATAAAGATGTACCGTTATGCTTTCTTCTAAGAATTTTTTTGTTGTAAAGGTCCAATTTGATTCTTTTTCATATGGCTATCCAGTTGTCCCAGCACCATTTGTCGAAAAGACTGTTCTTTCCCCATTGAATGGTATTGGCACCCTTGTCGAAAATCAGTTGACTGTGGATATACAGGTTTATTTCCAGACTCTGAATTATGTTTCAATGATTTATATGTCTGTGCCAGTACCACTCTGTCTTGATTAATGATGCTTTGTAGTGAGTTTTGAAATCTGGAAATTTGAGTTGTCCTCCTTTGTATATACTGGGTCCTTTTAGAATCAGTTTGTCCATTTCTACACAGTTTCAGTTTCTACTAGGGTTTCTAGGCAGGAATTCCCACCCGTTCTCAGGAATTTTTCTCACTTTCCCATTCCTGAATTCCAAGATATAAACAGTTTTCTGTTCTCCAATGATGAATCGTTTCCACAAATTGGCAGCCGATACTACCAACCACCTAGGTTCAAGGAACCAATTTTCCTGATTTCCCAACCAGCTTTTCTCGGGATTTAGGAGTGGAAAAGCGAAAAAAATTCCTGCGAACAGGCGGGAATTCCTGCCTGGAAACCCTAATTTCTACAAAGACATAGCTGAGATTCTGGTAGGGGTTGTGTTGCTTTTGTAGATCAGTTTGGGGGGTGGGTATTAACCATTTTAGCAATGGTAAGTCTTCTAATCCATGAACATGGATGTTTTCCCATTTATTTAGATCTTTAATTTCTTTGAACAGTGTTTTGTAACTTCCTTGTGCTTTTGTTACATTTATTGTGAAATATTTTATTCTTTTTGTTGCTATTGTGAGTGGAATTGTTTTCTTTCATTTTCAGATTGTCCATCGACAGATTGGTTTTTAAGTCAATTTTATTGAACTATAAATAACAATAAAGTACACGCTTTTTAAGTGTGTAGCTTGAGTTTTGACAAATGCATGCACCCTTATAACTACTACCACTTCAATCAATATATATAACGTTTTTATTATCAAAATTTGTCTTGTGTCCTTTGGCAGTTGACCCCTCTGGTCTCAGGCAGTCATTGATCTACTTTCTGTCACTGGAGACTAGTTTGCCTTTCCTAGAATTTCATATAAATAGTCTTAACAGTTTGTGTTCTTTGTATCTGGCTTCTTTCAGTCAGCATAATGATTTTAAGGTGCAGCCATTTTGTGTGTTATCAGTGGTTCATTTTTTAAATTGCTAAATAGTATTCCATTTTATGGCTGTTCCACAGTTTATCCATTTTCCTGCTGATGGACATTTGAGTTTCCAGGTTTTGGCAATTATGCGTAGAAGCACTGAGTATAGTAACATACATACAAGTTTTTGTGTGGACATACGTTTTCAATCCTCTTCTTGAATAAATGTCTAGCAAAGGAATATGCTATGAAAAGTGTATGTTAAACTTTATAAGAAACCGCCAAATTGTTTTCCAAACAATTTGGAATTTTTCACTATTTTAATTCATGTATAATTTATATATATGTTAACCCTCCTCCCACTCCCATCTAATATGCATTTCTATAACTTTTCACAGTTGCGTAATCACTACCACAATTAAGGTTTGTAACAGCTTCATCACCCAGGAAATCGTCCTCATTCTTCATTGTATTTAACCCTTTTCTCCAGCCCTTGGCAACCACTTACCCCATATATAATGTGCTCCCATGTATATAATACGCACCCACGTTTTTGGCCCAAACTTGCAGGGAAAAAGAGCTTTCATTTTAATTTCTTAATTCAAATTTTTGTTTATATTTAGGTACTTGTTTTTTTGTTTTATGAAGGAATTTTAGCATTTATTATTGTACTTTTAACTCATAAGCATAAATAAAAGAATCAAAAACATAGATACAAAATTAGTACTACCCATGTATAATGCACTTCCTTATTTTTCCCTCACAAATTTTGGCAAAAAAGTGCTCATTTTACACGGCAAAATACAGTACTTGTTTTCTGTCCCTATAATTTTGGCTATGCCATATAAATGGAATCATAGTATGTAACCTTTTGTGTCTGGCTATTTTACCTGGCATAATGTATTTGAGATTCATGTTGTTGTTGCGTTTATCAGCACTTCCATCATTTTTATTGCCAAATAATATTTATTACTGGGACAAACCAGTTTGTTTATTCATGTGCTAGTTGAAGACCAGTTGAATTGTTTCTAGTTTGGGTGATCATGAATAAAGTTGCTTAAGCATTCTCTTTCAGACGGTTTGTGTGAATACTTATGATTGTTGAATCATATAGTAAATGTGTGTTTAACTTTGGAAAACAATTTTATTTCTGGTGTTCCCACCAGCAGTGTGTTAGTTTCAGTTCCTAGGCAATCCAGTGTGTGTTCCTGTCAGTGTTCAAGAAAAGCTATCCTAATAGGTGTGTACCAGTATCTTATTATGGTTTAAATTTACGTTTACCTAATGAGTTATTATACTGAAGTGTCTTTTCATACGCTTATTGGCCGGCCATTCATACACTTGGATGAAGTATCTTTTAAAATTTTTTGCCCAGTTCTAAAATTGCATTTTCTTAATATTGAATTTTGAGAGTTCTTCATGTATTTACAGTATAAGTTCTTTATCAGATACATAATTAGCAAATATTTTCTCCCAATGTGTGGCTTGTCTTTTCATTCTCTTATCTGTCTCTTGAAGAGCAGAAATTTAAAAATTTGAGAAGTCCAGTTTACCTATTTTTTGGATCATGGTTTTGGTATCTTATTAAGAAATCTTTGCCTAATCTAAGGTTGCAAAGATTTCTTCTATGTTTTTTCCTAGAAGTTTTATAGTTGCTTTTTAAATGTTTTTTTTTAATTGATAACGTATAAGAAAATTTTTTTTCTCTTTATTTAATCTTTAAGAAGTGTTTGCATGGAAATATTTTGTCTGGGACAGTCTAGTGGGCTAACTGTTAGAGGCAAAGTTCTCACTTCTTTTTTCCGCTCAATTCTAGAGCATGGGGAATTGTTCTACATGGGAAAAGACAAATCTTCCATTTAGGTTGATGAAAGGGGATCTTCTTCCAAAGTTAGTTGCAGTGGTGCTGCAGAAGCGTCAGTGTTAATGTGTTAGTTGTACATGTGTTTGCTCTGGGATCCCAACTGGAATTTGATGGTGAAAATAAAGATTAGATTATTGAAATAGTTGGTACAGGATGGTTTAAAAAGTAAACACAATCAGACTTTTGTTTATTTTACATTTGATTCCTCAAGTACTTAATAGCTTACCTTGTAGATTAATGGAATAAAAAGTTATGAACGCACACTCATGAAAATTAATACAAGTAAAACTGGGGAAATGTAAGAATGGTATCAATGGCAGTATCCTAGTTGTAATATTATATATAGTTTTGCAAAATATGTTACCATTGGGGGAAACTGAGCAAAGTGTACTTTGTTTTAACACTGCATATGAATCTACAATTAATGAAAATTTTAGCTAAGAAAGCCTTCAATTATGAAAGTAAGACTGAATTCAAAAACTCAAAAGAGCTGGGAGGTACCTTAGTGATCACCCCTCAAATGAGTGATGCAGACCGAAAAATTTGAACTAAATAACTTGTCCAAGGTTGTAGTTGGCTAGTTAATGGCAGAACTAGATGAAAGGACTAGTTCTTCTGACTGTCCAGGTTGTTTATGCTGTGTTGCAACCATGTGATCAGTAACACATAACTAAGGTGTAAAAGAGAAGCAGAAACTTGAAGCAGACAAACAGTAGGAAGCAGAGGCCTTGCAGCCTTGAGATGAGAGTGCTGGGTCCAGAGAGGAAAGCTGTGGGCTTCCTAGCTGCGCAGTGCCTCGCCTGCCTTCATTGTGAGTGTGCTTTCTCTCGGTGCTTAGACCCAACACTTCACTTCAAGCTATTTAGGTTAGAACGTGCCTGAATTACATCAAAAGGTTTGTTCAATAGAGAAGGGGAACTAATAAGTTCTTTTGATGTTACAGAGACAAATCACTTGATTATATTTATTCTTTACTTAGTTTTTATTTTGGAAGATTTCAGACCTGTGCAGAAAATTGGAAAGAATGGCACAGTGAATACCCATATACTCTTCATGTAGATTCAACAGTTTTCATTCTCTCTCTGAATATATGCACGCGCATGTGTGTACTCATATACACACTTGTGTATAAACACAAATATTCACTTTGTAGTCATGCACACATTTCACTCTCAAATACTTCAGTATACATTGCCTAAGACTATAAAAAAAGAATATTCTATACAACCACAATACTAAAATTTGTGTTATAATATCATCTAATACAGGGGTGTCAAAACTGTGGCCCGTGGGCCAACTGCAGTCTGCAATCCATTGTTAATTGGCCCACAGCAAATTCCAAAAATATATGTAGTTTACTGAAATAAACCAAGTGAGGCAATACATCACCTCAAGTGAGTGGCCCGGCTGTTTGTGCATTTTACCACATATGGCCCTTGGTGAAAAACATTGAAAAAAGTTTGGACACCCCTGATCCAATATGTATTTCCAATATAATAGTATTATCCAATATGAATTTCATAATATTACTGTCGTGCGGGAGACCCTGCTCGCTGCGCCATTTGTCGGGCGGGAGATCCTGCTCGCTGGGCCATTTGTCGTGCGCGGAGGCCTTCTCACCGCGCCATCTTTCAGGCGGGGTGGCCTGTGGGGTCTCTGCTCCCGCTCCCCACACAAGAATGCAGGATATGGTGAGGCCAAAAAGGAACACCCACGGAGCCATAGGTAGGGGAATCATACCACCACGGTCTCACTGGAGGCTGGGTTCACCGGACGCGCGACCTGCCGTCCGCCTTTCCGCCAACCGACCGACCAACAACTCTCCTCTCCTCTCTCCTCTCCTCTGTTCCTCTCTCTCGGCTCTCCTCTTCCGCTCTCCTCGGCTCTGCGGCAGTCCTCCGTAGTCGCAGCAGTTATACCAGCGGCCAATTGGCTAACTGGCCACAGCCGACGGCCATTTACCACCCGAGCCAGTACCCCTTCACGTGAGGCCGAGAGCCTGTAAACTACTTTCTGGGGCTCTGTCCCCACAATTACTTAATAACATTTCATAATATTACCTAGTGTTCAGATCCCCTGTTACAAAAATATCTTCATCATCATTACTGGTCAGGGATCTGATCAAGATTTCATGTTTTGCACTTGGATGTTATTTAACTTATTTTTATCTAGAAGAGTCCCCTTGACTTTTTGCTTTTTATAATCCTTTGAAGAGTCTGGGCCAGTTGTCTTACAGAGTAGTCCATGTTTTGGCTTTTTTTGTTTTTGGACTTTCCCCAAGATATAATTCAAGTTAAATATTTTTGGTGAAACTGCTTTATGGGTGTTGTTGTGTACTTGCTGTTTCACATTGGAAGTGTCACAGTTTCAAGTTCACTGTTAGTGAGGCTTATTTTGATCACTGGTTAAGGAAATTTATCTTTTTGATTGAGTGATATTCATAGGTTTCTCCTCTTAACCAAGTAATCCCTGAGAGGATAGCTCTGTGTAGTAGTTCCCCTTATCTAGGGTTTTGCTTTCCATGGTTTCTGCTACCTGTGGTCAGCTGCAGTCCAAAAATATTAAATGGAAAATTCCAGAAATAAACAATTCATGTTTTAAATCACATGCTTTCTGAGTAACATGAAATCTTGCACCGTCCTGCTCTGTCCCATCCCACCCAGGATGTGAACCCTCCCTTTGTCCAGTGTTTCCACGCCATATATGTACACCTCCCCCCGCCCCCCCGCCCCATAGCCATCTAGGTTATTGTACTGACTGTCACTGTATCGCAGTGTTTGTGAAGTAATCTTGGTTTTACTTAATAATGGCACCAAAGTGCAGGAGTAGTGATGCTGGCAATTCAGATAGGCCAAAAGAGAAGCCGTAAAGTGCTTTCTTTAAGTGAAAAGATGAAAGTTCTTCTTAATAAAGAGAGAAAAAAATCAGATGCTGAGGGTGCTGAGAGCTACAGTAAGTGAATCTTCTATCTGTGAAATTGTGAAGAAAGAAAAAGAAATTCGTGCTAGTTTTGCTGTCATACCTAAAACTGCAAAACTTGAAGGCACAGTGTGTGATAAAGTGGAACAGGCATTAAATTTATGGGTGGAAGACCTGAACAAAAGTTGTACTCCAATTGATGGCAGTGTGTTTTGCCAGAGAGCATCAAGGGATCCCCTGAAATAAGTGATCACATTTACATAACTTTTATTATTAGTTTTATAATTGTTCTATTGTATTACTACTTACCGTTAATCTTCTGTGCCTATTTTACAAGTTAAACTTTATCATAGGTATGTATGTATAGGAAAAAACAGTATAGAGGAAGTCCACTTAAAGTGGATAGGTTTTGCGACTTTAAGCAAAATGATGTATGACAAAACCAGTTTTACCATAGGCTATTGATAGAAACAAGCGTTAAGTTCTTAGACAGGCATCTCATCAGCATTATAATGAAATGACGATACTGCGAGGGCCTACTTTTTACAGGGTTTGCTACTACCTGTAGTTTTAGGCATCCACCGTGGGGCGGGGCTTAGAGTGTTTCACACCAGGGGATACCGGGGACTGCTGTACACTTTCGGTGCCAGAAAGCAAGGCGAAAAGACATGGTCACTACTCACAAAATTGAAGAGATAGATGGAAAAATTAGATGTTCAAACAGACTTGTGGTATAACACGATGTTTGTTTTAACGGATGTGCAAACTACAGCGGAGGAACCAGCTAAGCTTGTTTAGGAGAATTGGGAGGGTTTCACAGCTGAACAGAACCTGGAAGGCTGGGTACTAATCAGCAGATGGATAGGTGGAAGAGAACCGGTCACCTGGAGGACACGACAGCTTGTGTGGAAACAGAAGCGAGTGTGCCAGGGAGTGGAGGGAATACCAGGTGTTGCAGGAACATATGTGCAAGGTCCATGGCAGTGGGAAGAGATTGAGGTGATGGTTAGTTAGATAGGAAGACTGTTGGATTAATGTGGATTTTATCCAGAAGGTTGGAGTTTTCAGACTGCTTTTAAAGCTGTGAATCTCTTTGTTAAAAGGAAATCTTACGTGGAAACTCAGTGTATAAAACATAAAAGTGAAGCAACTGTTTTTGAAAATTGCTGTAGGTGGCAAGCCTTTCAAGTTTGAGCGGGGGTGGGGGGGTGGGGGTGGAATAATATTGTTTAGTGTTTAGACCAGGCGTGGTAGCTAATCTGTGTGCAGTAAATATTTGTTGATTGAATGGATAAATAATCTTTGTAGAGGAGGAAGTTCACTGCACTCCTAGTTTAGAATGAGCCGACTGGAACCAGAAAGACAAGTTACAAGGCTGTTGTAGTAGCCTCGGTGAGAAATGGCACGACCTGAACTAGAAAAAGGATAACAGAGATTGAATGAGAAGCTGGATGTGAGATTAGGAAGTGGAATTCAGTGGACATGGTTGGACAGTGGCTTGTTAGAACTAGTCTAGCACAGTGGTACCCACCCACAGGGCCACACCATCCTCAACGTGTGTTCTTGGGGTCTGTGGAGGAATTTGTGGTCTCACGTTGGAAGACAGCATTTAGTGGAAGGGGGCTGGTGTGCTAGCCGTTACACAGTGCACAGGGTGTTTCCAACCACGAAGAATTCACCCCATCCTAAGGACTTTCACGGAGGTGAAAAAAAATTTTGTATTTGAATATAAATCTAAATTTCAGTTTTACATATGAATACAAAGTAATTTTTGGAGTGTCTTAACATACACTAAAAATTCTAGGAATGAGACTGTGAATCAAGGAAAGATTATAGTGTTTTGTTTGGAACATTACTGTTTTTCACCATTTTGGAAAATCCTGTATCATATCTTCTTCACTGGTTATATTTCAGCTGCTTATACTACAGTATGGTGTCCGTCTGTAGTTGTGCCGTTAGGTTCTGTGTTTAAGAACAAGCATCTGACTGTTAATGTCTTCTAGTGAGGTCTTGCTTAAGTATTTCATTTTAAAACATTTTCTTGTATATTTCATTTTATGTCTCCTTTTGATTACAGTTGGGGGAATGAATATTTTGATTATATTTATGGATATAGGAAGGTTTTGTTTACAGATTTCACATCAGGATAGTAAAGGGGGGCTGTTACATAATTTGTGTTATAAAGAAGGGAGCACTGGGTGTGACAGAGTTGAAGAATGACTTGTCTAGTGAGTCCAGTATTCTGGCTTAGTGGCTGACTAGATGTTGTTACTCTTTATTGAAATGGGGAAGTGGAAAGAGGATTGAGTCCGAGGTGAAGGTAGTAAGAGTGGGGCGTGCTGAGCTTGAGCTTCTGTGGGACATTGTGTGACTGGGATTTGGAGTTCAGGAGCCAGTGAGTTCTTGTCTGGGGAAAAGGAACAGTTAACACTTACTGAAAATGGTGAACGTTTGAGTGAGGTAGTTCAGAATACAGGTTGTAGAACCAGACTGGGTTTGTTTCTCTTGCCGTACTCAGTTACCTACATGACATTTTACAGGTTACTTAACTGCTCTTACATCCAGTTTTCTCTTCTTTAGAAATGGGGATAATGGTACCTACCCACTGAGTTGATGTGAGAATTAAATGCCTTAAAACATTTAAAATACCTGCATAGTGACAACTTAAAAATTGTACTCAAATTAACCATTGATATTCACCATACAGTAAGTGCCCACAGTTGTGAATTACTATGTGAATCATTTGGTCCTTACAAAACAGTATTTTTATGAGAAAATGGAAGCTTATGGAGATTTAATACAAGTTTGGGAGCCCTAAGTCCTAAGCCCAGATTGGATGGGGTTGACGCGAACGCTGTCAGACTGGTTCTCCATTTGTGCTCCTCACCTTGGGGGTGCTTGTTAGAAGTGCAGAATCGCCAGCCACCGAACCAGACCGCATTAAAAAGTTTCTAGGTGCTTCCTGTCCACATTAAAGTATGACAAGCCCCCGGCTCAGAGATCTAAACCGGTCAGGGTCAGCAGGGGGAGAAATGGGGAGGTCTCAGTAAATGGTGGAGCAAAGGCTCAGGTAGAACAGCCGACTCGGGATCTTGGAAAGGACTCTTCTGTCTCTGGACCTCAGCTTTATCGTCGCAGGTGAAGCAGTTGTCTTTTAGCTGTAAAATTTTATGGTTCTAAGTCCAATGTCTTGTACTGGGAAGATGCTTCTGAAGGATGCTTAGGGTTCGGGTGGTGGAGGAGGTAAGTGGTGATTTTTGGTAGGATGGTCGGCATAAAATACTTAGGAATGAGTATACCATGAGTGTAAAATTTAATAAAACTTATTAAAATAAATTTAGTATAATTTCATTTTTTCTGAATTTTCAGTGTTTGAATTTGGGAAAATTTGTCCAGAAATCTTGAAGAAATACATTCTTTCTTCATGTCTTCAAATTTTTGGTCCCACATTTAATGCTGGCATGCTAATGCTCATATAGTAATTTAAAAATTATTAGACTTATTGTAATTCTGAATGCGTCATAGTTGGCTATATTTTGTATTAAGTCCTAAAATTGTATTAATTTTTAAAAATCTACAGTTCAGATTTGGCTGCCATAATTGCCTGAGCCTCCTCATTTTCCCTTAAACCTCTTGAGGGCATTGATGATGTCTATGACTTCTTTGTATATACAGGACGGTTTCTAAAATAAACACATTTTAGTGTGGATTAGGTGGCTGATATGTTTCATTTGTGTTTTATTTATGTGACTTTGCTTAAGAATATATTAACTTCTTTGAAGATGAAAAATCCAGATCTTCCCCCCTTGAATGTAGTTTCAAAGTAATCTTTAGGATTGCCCTCGATTTTTATGCTAAACTCAGGTTGAGTGAGGGCGAGAAAGGTCTGTGGGAAGTGGAGAACCTAGTGACAGGTAACCATAGAGGTGTGGAATAGGTGAGTAGTGGTGGTCTCGGATGGACAGTCAAGTGGAAAATGACTTAATGGGGAAGTGCTTGTGGGGGGCTGAATAAGGGAAAGAATCTAGAGCCTACCACCCTTCAACTCTTCTTTGTATCTTCTTGGAGGCCTTTTGGAAGTGTCCTATTTCTTGTAGGTGATTTCATTTCATTTTGAAATCCTTGTTTCTTTTCTTTTTTATTAATTTTATTGGGGAATATTGGGGGACATTGTGTTTCTCCAGGGCCCATCAGTTCCAAGTCGTTGTCCTTCAATCTAGTTGCGGAGGGCGCAGCTCAGCTCCAAGTCCAGTTGCCATTTTCAATCTTTAATTGCAGGGACCTCAGCCCACCATCCCATGTGGGAATTGAACCAGCAACCTTGTTGTCGAGAGCTGGCGCTCTAACCAGCTGAGCCATCCGGCTGCCCCTCTGGCAGCTCGTTGTCTTCAATCTAATTGTGGAGGGCGCAGCTCACTGGCCATGTGGGAATCAAACCAGCAACCCTGTTTAGAGCTCGCGCTCTAACCAACTGAGCCACCTGGCCGCCCTGAAATCCTTGTTTTAAAGAGCAGCTGCATTCTAACTCCTCCGCTGGCTGCCATCTTCTTTTCTCTCAGGTTTTGGAGCCTAAGGAAAGACAGCAAGTCTGGGAAGACCAGAGATAGAAGAGGGGTTGTAGGTTGTTCTAAGGGGAGATGATAAGCGGATGAAGTTTGTTCTGTAAGTAACTTGCTGCTTATCTGGGTAATAGTAATCTCATCCGCCTTTGTATAGTTCTTTGGCAGGACCCCAGCATAGTTGTCCTTGCCAGATTGTATTTAGACTTCTAGAACAAGTGTGACTATTATTTAGAACCCTCGTCTCCCCTTAAAGAAAAAATACTCTGGAGGAGGGAAGGGGTAGGGTAGACGGCAGAAATTGATGGCCAAAGAGGTTTTGTTGATGGATTAGTCTTTCTCCATATCACTGCTTGATGTTGGAAGACCAGAACAATGTTTTATCAATTTATTTTTAAAAACAGCTTTATTGAGGTATAATGGACATAAAATAAACTATATATACACATACATGTACAGTTTGATAAGTTTTGGCATGTGTACACTGCATATCATCACCATAATCAAAATAATGAACATATCCATGACCCTTAAGAGCTTCCTTTGGAATCCGTACCTCCTGTTGCTCCCAGTGCCCCTTCCCCAGATCACGCCCCATCTGCTTTCTGTCACTGTACATGAGTTTGCGTTTCCCAGAATTTTGTATGAATGGGGCATGTAGTACATATTCTTTCTCAGTTGCACTTTGTCCACTCATTGTTAGTTTGAGATTCATCCATGGCGTATGTAGTGTGTATCAGTAGTTCATTTCTTTTTATTGCTGAGTACTGTTCCACCTGATGGATAGACCAATTTGTTTATCCAGTTCATTTATTGATGAATGTCATGCACCATTCTTTGGATATATGCTTTCATTTCATTTCATTACATTTGGATGTTTTTTTATCTTTATTAAATTTATTGAGGTGACGTTGGTTAGTAAAGTTATATAGGTTTCAAGCATGCATTTCTATAATACATCGTCTATATATTGCATTGTGTGTTCACCCCGAGTCAGTTCTCCTTCCATCTCCATATATTTGACTCATTTCTTTTGCGTAAGTACTTAGAAGTAGAATGGCTAGATAACATGGTAGTGAACATTTAACTTTGAAAGAAACCCAAAAAACTTTATTTTAGAATCATTTAACATTTACATAAGAATTATAATGACTTAAGAGAGTTCGTGTGTATTGGGGGTCAGCAAACTTTTCCTGCCAAGGGCCAGCTAGTAGCTGTTTTAGGCTGTGTGGACCAGGTGTTCTTGCTTGGAACTACTCCGTACTGCTAATGCGGGCAAAAGCAGCCTAGAGAAGGAGCAAATGAATGGGTGTCTAAACACTTTTCACAAAGGTTTTTTTTTTTTTTTTATAAGGCTTTATTTATTAAAACAAATGGCAGGTTGGATTTGGCCTGTGGGCTGTAGTTTGCTGACTCTGTATACCCTTTACCCAGCTTCCCTAATGTTTAATCGTATGCAAACATGGTACATTTGTCAAAACTTCAGATAATTAACTTTGGTACAATACTATTAACTAAACTGTAGACTTTATTTGTTTACCAACAGTTTTATCCCAATGTCTTTTTTCATTTCAGGTTTTAACCCTGTATGCCACATTACTTTTAGTTACCATGTCTCCTTAGTCTTTTATTGTCCTCAGGATAGACTCACGGGTATTCGCTTTATTCTATGGGTTTAAATCTAATGCTATCTTTGGCGATGGGAGTTCTTTCAGGTTGGCTCCTGTGTCCTTTAGACACGTCCTCATTTTTTTCCTTTTGGAATACTTACTAGTATTCTATTTTATGGGTATATTCCTTTTTGTTTATCCATTCATCAGATGGTGGGCATTTCTTTTGCTTTCACTTTTTGGCTTTATGAATAACAGCTGTGTGTATTTGCTTACGAGTGTTTGTGTGGATATGGGTATGTATTTTCTTTTCCTCTTGGGTAGATCTAGGAGTGGGACTGGAGTTATGTTTAACTTTTTAATAAACTGCCAAACTTGTTTACCAAAGTGACCTCACCAATTTATATTCTCAACAGCGTGTATGAGTCCTGGTTTCTCCACATCATCATCAGTACTTGATATTGTCTTTTTTATTATACTCACGTCCTAGTGGATATGAAGTGGTATTGACTGTGGGTTTGATTCTGTAGCCCCCTAATTCTATGACGTTTGGCGCTTTTTCATGTGTTTATTAGCTATTTGCATATCTTTGATGGAATTTCTATTAAGATTTTTTGCCTATTTAAAAAATGGGTTGTTTAAGTTGTTTATGTATCTGGATACAAGTCCTTCGTCAGAACTATGATTTTTACATACATTTTCTCTCAGTCTGTGGCTTGTCTTTTCAGTAGTTTAAAATTTTGATGAATTCTAATTTATCAGTTCTTTTCATGGTTGTGCTTTTATTACTTAGAAAATCTTTTTCTTGCTCAGAGTCACAAAGATTTTCCCTTATGGTTTCTTTTAGAAGCTTTATTGTTTTAGATTTTTATAATTAGATCTGTGATCTGTTTTGGTTGATTTTTGCATATGGTGTAAGATATTGATCAAAGGTTTTTTTTAAGTTTTGTTTTTGCATATTTTCTAGCACCACTTGTTGAAGAGGCCATCCTTTATACTGAATTGCCTTTGTACTTTTGTTGAAAATCAGTTGCCTCTATATGTGTGGGCTCATTTCTGGACTGTTTATTCTACTTCATTATTCAATTTGTTTTTAGGCCAATACCACAGAGTCCTAATTACTGTAGCTTTGTAATAAGTTTTAAAATTCAGTAATGTTAGTGATGTTCACTCTGCTGTTCATTTTCAGTTTGGGCTGTTCTATAGTTTTTGCATTTCCATGTGAATTTTAGAGTTAGTTTTATTAGTTTCTACAAAAAGAAAGCCTGCTGGGATTTTGATTGGCATTGTGTTGAATATATAAATCAATCTCTGGAAAACTGACATATTGATAGTGTTTAGTCTTCTGACCCATAAAAATGGCATCTCTCTGTGTAAGTGTTCTTTAATTTTTAACAGAAAAAATAATGTTTTCACTGTTTAGGTTTCCTATTTTTTTGTTAGTCTTATCCTGAAGCATTTCATACTTTTTAAATGCTATTGTACATTTTTGAAATTCCAATTGTTCTTTGCTAGTATATAGAAATACACCATTGTCACCCCAATAAATTTAATAAAATAAAATTTAAAAAAAAAGAAAAAAAAGAAAAATGAAACTTTAAAAAAAAAAAATACACCATTGAGTATTGTATATTGCTCTTATATTTTGTAACCTTCCTAAACTCACCTCTTTTAGCAGCTTTTTTGTAGATTCCATTGGGTTTTCTGCATAGGTGGTGATGTTGTCTGCAAATAAGATAGTTCTGCTTCTTTCTTTCTGATCTGGATGTCTCATTTCTTGCCTTGTTGCACTATCTAGAACTTCGCAGAAAATGTCAAATAGAAGTGTTCAGAGCAGACATCCTGGTCTTCTTCCTCATGTTAGGTAAAAGCATTCAGGCTTTCATCATTTCCTTTAGATTTCCACCTGAACGCATAGGTTATTTAAAAGTATGTTATTTAGTTCCAGATATTTGGGAATTTTTCAGAGAGTTTTCTGTTGACTTTTAATCATTTTATTTTGGTCACATAAGATGCTTTATATGACTTCCATCCTTTTAAATTTATTGAGACTTATTTTATGGTCCAGAATGTGGTCTCTCTTGCTAAATGGTCCCTGTGCACTTGAAAGGAATGTGTACTCTGCTATAGTTGGCTGGAGTGTTCTATAAATGTCAATTCAGGAACTTTTTTTGAATCTTTAAATTCAAAACGGGTGTGATAGGAAATGGATTCGTTTCCCTTTCCCCAGACTCATAGCATGAGTCCTTGGAAATCCTGCCAGCTCTTTTTTTTAGCTGAAGAGCAGTCTCCTGATTAGAATGACAGCTTTGAACTGGAAGATATTATTTCATTAATGCACTAATCAGCCACAGAGATTACCCGATTGGCTACTTAATAATTAAATGAAGTTGCTTGTAATTCTTTGAGCATACACAGAACTAATTAAATTAACCATTTATTGCCTAGTGTGCCTGGGTATTTTTGTGTGAAAATGGAGAGTCCTAAAATCCATGAAAACTCGGGTGAGATAAAGAAGCAGATGTTTCAGTCAGTTTCAAGAGAAGTACCTTTTTAAAGAAGCATGCTAAGTACAAAGAAAACAAAAAATACAGGTTCAGAAACTGGTCCTCAGACAATTTGAGTATTCTTTTATTAACTGTGTGCTTGGGGTCTTAACGGGAAAAGCTTTTATACCAACACTTCTTTTGGATAGTAATTTGAGATGATCCCCCTTCATAGCCAGTTTTACTGTCTTTGAGATTTCAGATATAAAAGCATTTCCTTGGTTATTTCATCATATCCTGCAGCAGCCTGCTGAGACACTGAGTAAAGTTGGTGAAAAAGAAGGTCACGCTGGATTAATTATAAATCATAGGTGATGAACAAAAAATATGGACTAGAATTTCAGAATTGGAAGAGACCTTATTTCAGCTGTCATTTTATAGATGGGCAAACTGATGGTTGAGGAAGTTAAGATACAGAAAAGTTAGGCATATGTCTAACAGTGGTTCTCAACAGGAGTCATTTGCCCCTCAGAGGATGTCGGCCGTGTCTGGAGACATTTTTGGTTGCCACAACTTGGGGCCGGGGTCTACTAGTACCCAGTGGGTAGGGACCAGGGACATTGCCAAATATCCTGGAATGCATAGGACAGCTCCAGAACAAAACAACCATCGGGCTTTATATTTTTAAGTTCATTTTAAATTTAGGTGAAATTTACATAATATAAAATTAATGATTTTTAAAGAGTAAAATTTATTGTTATGTAGTAAACTCAGTATGTTGTGCAAACTATTATCTCTGTCTAGTTCCAAGACATTTTTACCACTCCAAAAGGCAACACTATACCCATTAAATAGTCACTCTCCATTTCACCCTGCCTCCAGCCCCTGGCAACCACTAGTCTGCTTTCTGTCTCTGTGGATTCTAAATTATTTTTATGTTTGCCTTTTTTGTGATGCTTTTGAAAGAACATTGGACAAGAAGTCAGGAGAGTGGACTACACATCCCAGTTGCCTTGCTCTTTCTTTCTCTTACTGGGTCTCTGTGATTGGGCAAGTTATTCTTCTGTCCCTAAGCCTCAGTTTCCTCTTAATTTATGTAACAGCTTTCACAGTAGCCAGAATGCCATTCTTCTTTAAATGATATCTTGCTCAGAATATTTATTGGATATCTGTAATTTTTAATTGTACACTAATTTCTTTCTCGCCCAGGATGCTTCTGAGCCATCTTTCCAGATACTAAATTATTTTTGGATCGACGTACTTGGAATTAGAAACCAATTTTAGTTTCAGCTCAAATAAAGTAGGGAGGTAAAGATGCCTCCAAAATATAAATTCATCCCTTCACTAAACAAATATTTTGGGTTACCTAATTTAGCACCTAATTTGTATTGCTTTGTAATTTAAAAAACCAAAACCAAGTATAGTCCTGTTTAAAACTCTCCAATGATTTCTTGCGTTCAGGATAAATTATAAAGTCCTTACCATGGCTTAGTAGGGTCCTCACAAAATCTTTCTGCTTTTATGGCTTCGCTGTGTACCATTTGTTCCCCAGTTCATGCTCTAGCCACCTCTGCTTCCCTACCCCTCAACCCTAAAGGCCTCGTAGCAGCTTTTTCCCCTGTCTGGAAGGCATGGGGGAACATTCCCTGTTACTAGTTGTCAAATTTCAGCTCAGATGTCATCTCAGTGAAACTTTCCGTGATTATCCTATCTATCTATGGCTTGTTACAGAAATGTAAAATAAATATTGTAGAGAGAACGATACAATGAATTCTCATCACCCAGTTCCAACAAGAACAATTAACATCCTGTTGTGTATGATCATCCAGTTTAAAGTAGGACCCTCCTCTCTTCCCAACCCTGTCACTCTGTCATAGTACTCTTTGAAATTTTCTTTTTTTGTAGTTATCTTTGTTGTTTATTGACTGTGTTCCTCCCACCCCCACCCTTGCACGCTGTAAGTTTTCTCGAGCAGGGATCTTGTCTATCCTATTGACTCTTGAATCCTCAGTACCTGGAATTGTCCATGTACATAGTAGGTTCTCAATAAATGTTTACTTAATGAATGAATGAAATAAACTTCCTAAAAACAGAGATTGTTTTATGCATATTTGTATTCTTAACTGTGCTTAGTAAAGACCTTTACACTTAGTAGACATTCAGTAGATACTCAATCTGATCATTTTATTTTTCTAAGTCACTGCTCCTCTCTACTGACAATAGATATGTTCACATAATAACCCTCTTCAGAATTTTTCTAATGGAAGGGAGAAGAGTATACTTTTCTTTCATTTACTTTCTGATCACCCTGCTGTATAATAAGAGCGGCTTCTTACTAATTAGCATTTGTTTTTTCCCCTTGCCAGATTCACTTGGTTTTTAATCTTCCATGTTGTCTGCTCATAGATAATTGTAACACATTCTGGAAGCCCACATTTATCTTTTCTTTCCCTGATCTGTTGTTTCTAGAACTACGGAAAGTAAGACCTGGAAAAGATGTCTGAGATAATTTAGGTTGAATTCATAGTTTTACAGATGAGGAGGTTGCCTACAGGTAAGGTCATACAATAAGGTAGTGGATTGAATTGGGATTAGAACCAAGAGAGCCAAGCCTATCAGTTAATAGTAGGCAAGAGTTAATCATTTTCTCATTGTTTCATATTTATGAGTTCTGTTTTATCAGTTGGATTCTTGCATTCTTTGCAATCAGGAACCATGTTGTGTACTTTTTAAGTACCTTCCATAGCTTTTAATACTAGCCACAGATAGTATTTTTGGATTAAGAGAATAATTAGAAAGCATTGCTTTATTTGAGAATTAATTTAATTTAGGATTATATTTCTACCTTCCTTATGGGAAGAGACACCTGGAGGGCAAATCTTGATTATTTGTGCAATGGGTATACAAAAAGAATTGGGAACAGGACAGATGAGATGGAGAGGATTAACAGAAGGCTGCAGATGGTGGCTTAGCACTTTGGAACGAGTCCATCAGTTCCTGCTGTCCAGTCCAGTGTGAAAGATCCATCTGGGCCTCCCCTGAGTACAAGAATGTGATGTAATGGACGAAAGATGGAAAAGCTGGGTTTTGCTGAAAGTAATTGTCAGGTTGGATAGACTTGGAAATGTTAGAAGCAAGATACAAAGAACTGAAGACGGACTTCTCTTTCCATTTATCTAGTAAAATCCAGGCCATTGACACCTTGGTTCCTGGATTTATTTTTTTATCAAAAAGAAAAATGTAGAAATTTAAAACAATACCTTTCTCTAAAAAAAAAAATTTGATTGTAAAAACTTTAGAAAATTGAGTAAGCAAAAAGAAAAGAAAACGGCTATTTATGATTAGTTATTTTGAGCTTATATAGGTCTATTTTTATATATGCTTACAATTTTAAAATATGTGGTGTTATTATAACATTATTATATGATGTTTTCTGTCCTTTTAAAAGTAATATAAAATGAACATTTTTATATTAATATACAGATCTATACTGTCCCCTATTGTTGGATATCTAGGTTTTCACAATCTTACCTAAACTAGTAGTGCTAAGATGGTATCTTTGTATGTGTGTACATGACTCTTAGGATAAAATTCATAGTGGATTTCTGTGCTCAAGGTTTTGTAGCAGTTTTTTAAAGTGACGTTTTTGATTATCATGGCTAATATTCTATCTAGTAACTTGCCTCACTTATTTTGCATGTCAAACAAATGATGATCCATAGTTATGGTTGCAGTTCTTGTGTTCTTTATTCAAACTAGAAATGATTGGGAAAGGGTAATTTCTAAATACTTATTCAGTCTGGTTCCCCAAAATAAGGTAATAGGAATTATCACCATTGTGTTTTAGTAATGTGATTAACTCGTTAATAAAGTCATTCGATTATTTTCTTGTAGCTACACTTCATAGTTCTGTTTCTGGCTTTCCTTTCCATTTTAATTCCCTGCCCTACCTCCCATACTCTTCAGCTACTTTTGTTTGTGTGTGTGAGTGTGTCTAAAGAAGGCCTGGGTTTGTCTTAGCTCCCAGTTTTAGGGCTAAAGAAGCCTTTGGCTTCCAGTTCAAATTTCTGTAGAAATTTTTTTTTTTTTTTTAAGGAGGGCGCAGCTCACAGTGACCCACATGGAGATTGAACCGGAGACCTTGATGTTATCAGCACTACACTCTAACCAATTGAGCTAACCAGTTAAATTTGTTAATTTTCACATTGGGGGAGAGATATGAGGGCTATTTCAACTCCCTCCTACTTTCAGCAGGTAACGGATAGAAGGATGTTGCTGTGGGGCCAGTTAAAAGGTGAATAACCTTTTTCCAGAGCTTCTGTTACAGGTAAATTAGGGCTTTTGAGGTTGGCGAAATTGTGTCTGGAAGTCCCTCAGTATGGCTGGCTATAAAAGCTCTTTGAAGTAATTTGTGAAGCTTAAACACAGTTTGAGTCTCCATTCGTGGTGTAATGTGTCTTTATGTGGAGACACGTGGTGGGCTTCCTTGGGGAAGAGGAGGATGAAACCTAGCCACCTCCTCGGGAGATGTCATCTAGGGCTTCCTGTCTTTCTCATGGCATTCTGAGTAGAACAGTCTTTGGAGGAGATGTTCTCTGTGCAGATAAGCTGCAGTCTGACTTTTACTCAGGAAATGCCCAACACCCCTCTTTCAAACTGCTCTGAGCTGGAGAGAGTCTGACAACCTCCACAGCCTCTTGGGCCACAATAACCTTTCTCTGACCTTGTGGAAAATACACCTTTTGTGGTGCCTTAGATCTTCTGCAGAACTTGTAGTTTTAGATGAAGGATATCTGTGATGTTTGTGGGCCTCCTATAAAGGGATAGGAACCAGAAAATGATTGTTGTAGGGAGAACAAAGAGAGCAAGATCATAGTTCTGACCTTGGAAGCTAGAGTGCGAAGGAAAATGGGTAATTGTGTACTCACAGCAGTCAAGGTGTGATGCTCCTTTGTAAGATTTAGTCATACCTTTGAGGCCATAGTATCTATTTGTGCTTCTGTGTTGCTTAGAATTGTTCTTAAGCGTATCCTTGACATATTGGTCTGTCTGGGCTATGATTGTCTCATTTAATCAAGCTCACTATTCAGACAGTGGCTTAGCTTGCTTACTTTATCTGTTCAGATCGGTTGGTGTGAGCAGCTGGACAAACAAAATGTTTGGTGTCACATTGTTGCGGGACCCTAAGTCCAGTTTTTCATTTGGTATTTATTCCGACATTTTGGACATTCTCTTCTTTCCAGGTGAATCTGTATGCTAGACGTGTTTTTTAAAACTAGTTCAAATTTCATGTGCATTTGGAAGATGGATTCTAGAAGTACTCTAGATTTCTAGGAAGACAGGTTCTTGATGATGACAGTTTTGAAATGTATTGCAAGTACTTTGTTACTGATTGTGACTTTTCTTAGTTTGCAAATGGTATACCTAAAAATTTATCTGAGCAGACGCAAAGCTATTCTTGTGATGTGGTAACTCACATTTTCACGTGCCCTTTAGGATGGAAGAGAAATTGTTGGAGTGAGGAGTTGAAATGGATTATGACCAGGACAGGCCAGAGTCTTGTGTCATTGACCTGGAGCTTTTCTCAGTAATAAGCCTCCTGGGGCGTGCTCCCATGGTTAAGGCATCGGGTTGCAACCAGTGGTTAATGCTGAGGTGTGGATTCCACAGTGAGAATTGCCTGTACAGAATGTTAAAGTATTTCTTATTAAATTGTTCTTATATGGAGGGTAGGTGTGTGTGTAAGGTGATGACTTAATTCGCTTAGAAGCCATTTGTGATGGTGCCTCAGTGCCTCAGAGTGTGTTCCTGAGTGTTTGAATAAGGGAGTAAATAAATGAGAAATATTTTCTTTTTACTTTTGAACCTATTGAGCCTACTAACAGACATTTGGCCTTTAGTCCTAGTTAATATTATTTTCTTCCCTGGATGCAGTGTTCTGCCGTGCCTTTTGGGCTGTTTTTTCATTCACTGTACTGCTGAAGTAGAAACATTAGGTGAACTGCTTTCTGGTATATATTTCAAATAAAGACTTTTACAATTTATAGACTAATCCAGACTACAAACTATAAACTGGTGACATGACTGGTATTTGGGGTATAACCAGAGCACTGGCAGTATGATATGGCCCATAGTTCTATATTTATTTTCCTCCAGAAAAACACCCATAGGCAAACATTTTCTGAATGATTCCAATGTAGTAATGTATAATCCCCAGTTTTGCAAAATCCTAGGTTTCTCCAGTTATTTCATGCTGTTGAGAAACTTAAGGCACTCAAGATAAAGTTTTAATTCACCTTGGGAAATAATTCCATATAAGAAGAGGTAAGGCACAAAACGGAAGTACTGTACCATGTGTGAAATCACTCCTTTTACTATGAACTGGAGAGAAGGGAAAGTGAAATGTTCGTACATGATAAGTCACATTTTCTTGTCCTCTCTCCCAGATGTGCTAGTGTACAGAAAAATAATATCATTTAATGCCCTGTGTGGAATATCTGGGCTGCAGTACAAATGAGATAATTACTGGCCAGATGCACTTGAACTTTTGGAAACACTGACCTATAATACATGCAAGTATAGTAAAAATATGAAAATCCAGCATTTTGTTTTCCAGAAAGTCTACTAGGCATACAAAGATTTTTATTGTATTACATTTTGTTGGTGGATTGGTAGCGTGTTTGTTGGTGACATTAATCAACTGGAACACCTTAACTGAATGGGAGAGTTTATCTTAACGATAAACTTTTTTTGGGGGGTGGGGATATTGGGTGCGTTTCTCCAGGGCCCATCAGCTCCAAGTAGTTGTCCTTCAGTCTAGTTGTGGAGGGCGCAGCTCAGCTCCGAGTCCAGTCGCCGTTTTCAGTCTTTAGTTGCAGGGGGCGCAGCCCACCATCCTGTGTGGGGATTGAACCGGTACCTTGTTGTTGAGAGCTGGCGCTCTAACCAGCTGAGCCATCTGGCCACCCCATCTTAACCATTCTTGATATAAATGCCATTTTATGTAATGCAGCTTAGCAGTCAAATACTGTATCAGTTGTTATTATCTCAAAGTATGTAAAATTTTTGTTTCCTATATAATTTACGATAATCTCACGTCAAAAGTAAAGGTAATGATGTGGGTTAACCTTAGTGATGCCACCAGGAAATAGCACCAGTAAATGACTTCAACAAGATGAAAACAGAAGAATTTCTACACTGCCTGGTACGAGTTTTTGTCCGTAAAGTTAAAGTTGATTTACTTTCAGTAGGACAAAAAAATTTGCACTTTACTTCACATTTATTAGATTGGTTTCCCGTTCAGTGCCTGTTAGGACGCAGCACACCTTCTGCATTAATCCTATCAATAAAGTCCTCTACAAATCGTTTCTGCACAACTGAAGAATTCATACCTCTGTTACATTTGTGGGTATTTCTTAATATGAAGTTATTTAGTGAACTGTATTTTCAAAAGAGTAGTACCTGAGTATACTGTTTATTATAGTTCATTTATATTATGTACCTTTTACCAGTTGAAATATACACCATATTTCAGATAAAATGAGGAGATGTCTTCCAGCAGTGTAGAACAGTGTAGAAATCTATTCTGGGCCATGGTGGCTTAACAGTTATTCTGACTTTTGCTTTAGGCTTTCCTGGTAGCATATCTTCATGCGATGGAGGGTTTGTGTTAACAAGTGAGTCAGAATTTGGAGTTTGAAAATGTTGGTTTTAGTAATTTCAGCTTATGTAATTATTCCTTGCTTTATTCTGCAAATATTTCGAAGCTTTTTATCTGTCAGCCAGTCAGTTGTCAACCATCCACCCATCTGTAGCATCCCCTCGGAGGAGACTTTCTTCTTCTGTTTAGTTTTTTTGCTCACTGGAGATTTTGAGGCCTCATCACCACTTCCAGAGGCCCAGCTTCCCCAGTATATTAGTGATTTCTGGGAAGAAATTGTTTTTAGAATTGCTTTTAATGTTCCCATACCTTTGCCGTTCTGTGTTGGAGAGACTGAAATGGTGAAATTATGAAACCAGCAGTTAGTGCAAAGGGAGTTGGGTACCCTCTTGACTGAAATACCTTTGAATACAGTTCCTTTCATAGTGATTAATTTCATGTAAAATATTTGAACCCAGGCAGCTAAGTGTATGTGTAGAGGAGTAGTGAGTTTTGTATTTATTACTGCTTCAAAATGATTATTAATACCGAGTTTAGAATTTTTTAATTTTGTGGGTCAAGAATATGGAATATATAATTCTTTTGTTTTCTTTTTCTAGACCTTTATTGTCCCTTACCATTTTTTGATTTGCTTTCTTGCCTGTCAGATACTGGTAAATTCCTTCCTCCTTATTCATGCTCTGAATAATAAAATGAGTAAAGCCAAAATAGTTAAAAAAAGAGTTTTGGTTCTAAACCTAAGCTTCCTGGATTCGAATCTTGGTCATTCAGTGAATGATCATGATCTTTCTAATTATTCATTCAGTTTGGACCCTTCAGTTGTTTCAGTGCTTTGCTTTTCTTTTTTTAAAATAAAGAAAAGTACCAGTGGATCTCAAATGTACACATTTATGATTATTTCCATATGATACATTCCTTAAAGTGCCAAAGTCATGAATCTTTTAAAATTCTCTTGATTCACATGTCATATTGACATTGTCGTCAGATGTGTTCTCTCACAACAGGAACGGCCTTTATCTTTAAAGAATTTAAAATAGCGTTATTACATAGCTAGCAGTTTATTGAGTCTTACTCTTGCTAATTCATGAGAAAGAGACTTAATTTATGATGGGCTTAATTACATTCAACAAGTTTCTGTTGTGTGAATTTTAGTAGAAATAGCATTTAGATGAATTTAAATAAGGAAAAAGATGTTAATATGCAAAGTGTTACTGGTACAATCTCTGCTTAGGATGAAACATAAAATTTCAGCTCTCTGAAATTTCCTTGGAAGCAGCTTCTGGGTAGCTGAGATTTGTATATATAGCAGTTGACCACTGTTTACCCCCTGGTGGCCTAAACTTTTAATTTAACCATTTTGAGAAGAAATCTCAATGGAATGTATTATACTTCCCAACTTTAAAAAAAAAAAAATCAACTTTATTGAATTTTAATTTTGCATAGATTTTAAGTATACAGTTGCGTTTCAGCAGCTATATACACCATTGTAACCACCACCCCAAACAAAATGCAGATCATTTCCATCCCCTAGAACGTTTTCTCACGCCCCTTTAAATCATATTACCCCTCCTTCCCCTCCCCGCCCCACACACACCCTGCCCCATGTGATTGCTGGTCTGGTTTCTATCACTGCAGATGAGATTTGCCTGTCTTAGCGGATGGAATCATACCAAATGTATTTTTTCTGCCCTTCCCAGCCAAACGCAGTGTATGGGATACACTTCTATCTGGTCTGAGTAGCTGTGCGTCCTACGCCTGTACTGTCCTGTAGCGTGGTGTTGATTTCATTTCTGTTGCGCTGTGTGCGCCTTTGCCTAACTTTAGTAGCTCCACACTTAGGTTTGGGGCAATTTCTTGTGCCAGATTTTACAAGATTGTTTCTGGCTGTTCACTTCATGTCAGACAGCTAACTACTAGGATACTACTGCTGTTTCTTGCCATTTTGTCTGCATTATATCTTCGTGGGTTGGGGCTATTTAACTGGTCAGACTTCCCAGTATGGTGACGTATGATAAATGCATGCAATCTGTGCTTAAACATTTGTTTAGCAAAATGGTGAACCCAAGTTCCTGCTAAACATTGCAAACGTGCATTTACAGGAGTGGTCCTACCTTTCTGCACCCTATCCCTGCTTCTCTTCCCACATGTCCTTTGGCCATCCTTCATCTGTCACTCTTATTTTGTCCTCTGATTCTCCAAGATGTTTTATCAGCCAATTTATCCTCCATCAACCCTTGTAGTTCATCACGCTCAGTTATCTCCAACCCTCTCCCTCCTCTGTCCCTAACACACACCCCACCTCTCCTGTCTCTCAGGCTGTGATTGATTTCCTTTCCTCTCCTACCAACGTCCTTTCTAGGCCAGGATGCCCTGTTAGATTTTAATGCTGGGGAAAGAAGTGTTCCACCCTAAGCCTGAGTTGTCCTTTATGCAGTCTGACTTATTTCTCAATGTCCAGTCAAGGCTTCTTTGTAAACATCCAGTGGGAGGAGAGGTACAAGCGAGCATCATTCCTGTGGGCTGTGGCTGCACTGTTTTTGCTGGTTTTAAAAGCAGCTCAGTGCTTGGCTCTCAAGTGACCCTGAAAACAGTTACTTAAGTTGTAATGGTTATAGGCGATTACTGCCCACTATTTAATTAGCAAAATTATGATAATGCAGATCATTAAATATGTGCTAGATTAACTGTTAGTTTGACCAATATAGTAACCTGTTTGCAAATGCTGTTTCCGTTGCTCATGTTGTGTGATTATAAGTAAGTGTTCACAATAACTTAAAGAGAGCCCTGGTGAGTATAACAGTATTGATGATCTTTGCGTACTGATCGTAACCCCAGTCGTTTATACACGCTTTCTGAATGCTCATCTGTTTTTGCTGAAGCCTCAGTAAAAGAACACAGAAATTTAAGTGACTTTACTTCATCAGGCTCTTAACTGCACCTGATTCATTTAGCTTACAACAACTCTGGTGCAACTTGCATTGTTATCCCTTGCACAGATCAGGGAACTGAAGCTTAATTCATTGACCTGTTCTTTTCTGGTCTCGAGGGTTATTTGGAGTAAAGGAAGACAATAATACCTACCTTGCAAATAGTATATCTACGCAAAGCATCAAGCATAGGTCCTGCCACCGAAATTAGTAAATGGACATGGTTCCTGTTCTCAGTACATTTATGGTCTAGAACATCTTCCAAAAAACATCCTAGCTTTTGCTTGAATTAGTTCATCTGTAAGGGTAGTCCATGGGAGCCGCAGCATCAGGTTATTTGTATATAGATTTTGAACAACTGCCATCAGTACTTTGCTTCTATATACTACTGTTCAACCTGAATTTAATAAATTAAATATGAGCATTAAAAAAAGCGTATATCCATTTTGAATGGTGTCATTGGAACTTTACTTTAAAATGAACACCAGCCACAGCCATGTAATCCAGACTACATTGCTGGTATTTTTTCAAAGGGCATCACATCCCCAGGAGCACTTCATTGAGATATTCACAAACCATACAATTCAGTGGTTTTAGTATATTCGTAGAGCTGTGCAGCCATCACCACAATCAATTTTAGAACATTTGTTATCACCCCTAAAAGAAACTCCCAAACCTTTTGGCAGTCACCCTCTACTCTTCTCTCCTCCTCACCCCATTGTCTGGAAACCACGAACCTTCTTTCTGTCTCTAGATTTGCCTCTTCTGGATATTTCCTATAAATGGAATCCTACAAAACATGGCCTTTTGTGGTGATTTCTTTCACGTAGCATAGTGTTCCTAGGGTTCTTCATCCATGTTGTATGGGTATTAGTACTTCTTTCCTTGATTGCCAAGTAATACCCACTGTATGAATAGACCACATTTTGTTTATTCATTCGTTAGTTGATGTGGGTTGCTTCCACTTTGGGCTGTTAGGAATAATGTTACTATGAACATTCATATATATTTTTGTGGGGACATAGGTTTTCATTTTTCTTGAAGAACTGCCAGAGTTTTCTGAAGTGGTTGTACCATTTTCTGTTCCCACCAGCAGTGTTTGAGGGTTCCAGTCTCTCCACTTCCTCACCAACACTGGTTTTTATCAGTCTTTTTTAGTGTAGCTTTCATGGACTTTTACATGCATGCCTTGAGATGCGTGGGTGACATCAGTAAATATGCCATGCGCTGCTCGGGGTTTTCCCTGGTACTTCTGATTGCCCAGGTGGTGCCCTGTTTCAGGGGTGGGACACTTCCATCACTGGCAAAGAAAGGGTTGATTCTTTGAATGATACAAATGATATTAATACTGGTTAAAGTCAGTATATGTGTGAAGGCCTACTATTGCTGTATCTAAAAAAAAAATCTTGAGAAACACTTTATAGTTTGTTTCAATAAGTTGATGGATTTTAGTAGGTATACCGTTAGTATAATACCCAGTTTGGGGAAAGTTTATGTGTAGAACTGATGATTGACAGTATTTTAAATTGTCAGTAACATATCAACTCGAATCAGTTGTTGATTTGGTCAAAGTAGTTAAAATTAAGCATTGTTAAACACTAAACTGATAATCTCCCCCATGTCATTTCATTGTTTTGTTAAACTACTGAATACATTCTTAAGGGGGTGATATTGCCCCAAAGGGGGTGAAAGTTGGTTCTTTTGGCTTCATCTGTTAGTGGTTTGTGGTCCTCTAAAGGACCACAGCACATGAACTGATACATAGTATTTCTTTGATACCAAAATCTCATGGTTTTGGGCGATTGGGGGAGAAATATATATATAAAGTTTTGTTATGGGGGTGATGATGCAGAACAGGTTGAGAAGTCCTTCTCTGCTGCATAAAACACGTGCTGGAATATTAGCTCGTTAGACCCTCGCATTGTACAGTGTTTACATAATGCACTGAAGTGAAACCACTTACTTCCTTGAATAAATGAGTGGCCGTTGTGTGCCAGCAGTCTATCCAGGAGGATAGAAAATGAAGACCCTTTGTTAAGCACGGAGTGATTATTGCTTTAGTCCTCAAGGTATGTATTCAAGGTGAGTGGGGAAGAACAGAGGAAGGGCCACAGAAGTCAGCTTGGGAGAGACAGGAAAGGGTCCAGAAGGAATACTGTGTGTGTAAGCTCTAAGTCTTGACTCACCCTTATGGCAGCTGTAGTAGAATTCAGTTCTTTTTCAAACTTGAGTGTATTCTAGAACCATTGGATTGCTTGTTTAAAAACCCCACCCCAGAGAATACGATTTGAGGTTGGGTCCTGGAGATTCTGTTGCAGGTCGTCTGACACCCTTGTTTTGAGAAACGCTGCCTTAAACAGACAGTTCTCAGGGTCAGACACTAGTACCTTTTAACCCACTAGGCTGTTGCCTTTTCTCCCTTTTCCAGCAGCCTGGAAGTAAATACTCCCCAACAATGGAGTGGAACTCCCCCCTCCCCCCGTCCCACCCCCCAACAGCCAGCTGTCACTGTTTCTTGCCTTTCTGGTTTGCTTGTGTTCTGCTTGTGTTTTCTTAGCAGCCATTAAGGGTGATGAGATCCTTTACCCGCTGCAGTTCAAAACAAAGGCAGTGTTATCCTGTCTTCTCAACTCATCAGAGAATATTTGGGATGCTACAGGTCAGAGGATACCGTGTTTCTCTGAAAGTAAGACCTCACCAGAAAGTAAGCCCCAACATGATTTTTCAGGATGATATCCCCTGAACATAAGCCCTAATGCGGCTTTTGGAGCAAGAATTAAGACCCGGTCTTATTTTCGGGGGAACATGGTAGTGTCAAGTCAAGGGGGACCAATGAAAAAAAGAACCATGAATGTTTAACTTGGAAAAGAGCACATACAGGCATTGTCCACGTGCAGGCTAAATCAGTACTCATTGAAGTTGGAGAACTGAATGTTAAAACTCAGATACCCTCAGGGCCAGGCAGGTAACATAAGGAGGGGGAGCCTGATGTACAGCTGGTCAGCCCCAGGGTACATGTCCATTCTGAAAGGGGGCGGCCCAACCCCGGAGCTCTAGCTGAGTCTTGTCATGAAGAACCACACGTCAGAAGCAGACCCCTGAGTTTTCAAGAGAAGCGAGATGTCCAGATTTTTATGTAAACTCTGCCAGATTAAAAAAAAACAAAAATCACACAGTTAAACAAAAACAAAAATAAAACTACAGACCAAAACAAGTATTTCTCCAAGCTACCAGGTTGCAGTCTCTTGTGTATCAGATAAAACTTTGACTAGTTGACCCATAAATCTTTTCAAATTATGGTTGGACCGCCTACAAACAGGAATTTACTTATAAGACCCAGACCTTGACAGCAAGATGGTGAGGCAAGGTAGAATTTGGAGGTAGGGCTGTACGTTTGCAGACCATACTTTTGTGAATTGTCTCAAAGCAAGAATCATTGTACAGAGCCCCTGCTCTCATCTCTAAATTTAGGACCGCCGAGGACCCTTTAAAGCTATGTAGCCCAATAGGGAGGTTTCTGGGGAATTTGCAAGTGACATTGGTCGCAGAACATCTGTTTTTGTTTAATCCAATGAAAATTCTGGACAGGCCATAAACACATTGAACCTAGAATGGACTCACTGGATCTCCCTTTACCCCCAAGAAAAATTAAACTTAATAGGAGCAAGCCCCTCCAATTTACCCAACTTCAGTGGTTATTTTCTCATGCTTGTCCTGTCCCCTTAAATACAATACAGTGTCTCTCTGACCATTAATTAGATGTATGTCAGATGTTCTGAAATACAGTACAGTAACAGATTAGATTTGCGGGCATGTAAGTTATCAGTAATCCTCCAAGGATTAGGTAATGGACATCAGAAAAGGTCATTTCCCTAACTCCTTAACTTTCTTGGAATACAATTTGCTATTAATTTTAATTATACTTAATTACAGTCAAAGCTGAATTTGGCCTGTCGGTGGTTTTATATACAATGATATAATACATAGTGCTTACACATCACCTGTTTCTAGTTCATCACATAAAAAATTGGAGAGGCTTAAGAAAGACGTGTCAATTAAGAATTCTTTATATGCTCCTTGGTTGTTCCTACCTTTGACATGTATTTTGGTAAAGTTCCTTAATGATCTTTCATCAGGTGCTTAGACTGTGTCCCTTTTGAATAATTAATATCCCTTTTGAATTAATTACTCTTTGGGTAACTGATTTTGAGAAACCTATATTTTACCACTACTTCCAACAACCCTTTTCTCAAATTGAGATGCTTTGTCTGCCTACTTCTCAGTGTTGACTGAATTTGTCACCGCTGAGTTTCCCCCAAACAGGACAGTCCTATGGGACCGCTGTCAGTTCTTGGTCAGGAAGAGGTTGTATAAATAACTGTGCACACTCTAGAGGAGGGGAAGGGGGCGAGTTTAAGTGTTGGGCCCAGATGTGAACTCTTCTCCTGTTTTTGTTTTAGGGTAATGTTATCTTGGGTTGAGCTAAACTTTGGGCTCTTGTGCTTCTTCTGGCTTTTAGCTCTGAATCAGCAGCCTGTGGGCAATGGGCTGGGGGTGGAGGGAATGGAGTTTGTATTTCATGTCATCCCCAAATGAATGAAGTACATGAGAGCGGTGTTTTTCTAAGCTTGGACTTGAAGCTAGAAAATGGGTGATGGAAGGTGAAAACTTCCCCTCTAGAATTCTAGTGATTTGGGAGAAACTACCGTAAATTGAGAGGTCTCTTGTTAGACTCTAATGACTTCGATTCTTAGAGATTCTCTTGGGTTTGGGTGTTTGCTTCTTGGTTCTTCAGTTGATTGTTAGTGTTATAAGGTGGTCTTGCTCCTGTCTGCCATTCTGCCTCCTTTTCCTCTCCCCTCCTCCCTTTGGCCTTCTAAATTAGGTACATTCCCCCCTCTGCTCCCAGACGTCTCCATCTCTTCATCTCCTGACAGAGCAATCATTTATCAAGTTGTTTCACGCGTTGTCGGGAAGGGGGCCCTGGGGACTTGAGTTTGTTTCGTCCCTTTGTTGGAGCTCCACAGGATCTTCCAGCTTCGTCTCCAGCCAACTGCTGGGAGTTGCTGGACTCCAGGAGCAAATGTTAAAGGGGCCGCCTTTCATCTACTTGCTGCTACTTCAATCTTTTATTTAAAATGCAGCTTATTGGAAGTGTAATCACCCTGTACTCCCACACATAAACTTTCTGGATATGTATGTTATCCTGAGAGGGTTTTTGTTTGCTTGCTTGTTTGTTTTTTTCTCCCTGTCCTAGTCATTGAAGATCTGGAAGTAGATTTTTATTCTCTCTCTTTCCCTGTTATTCCATGTCCATTTTCTGTTCTTCCTTCATTACTACCCCACCCACCTCCTTCCTAGTCGTAGATTGTGGATAGATTTAGTAAGTGGGAGTTCCTGCTTTTATAAGATGTCTTTTTGGATATGTTTTAACTTATCAGGGCATCCTTTTTCCTGATGTCACACCTCACTTCGAATAGAAATACCTAAATTTTATAAGGTTTAAAAAAAAAAGGTTTTGAAGTTTGTCAAACTTTAGTTCAAGGTGAATATTGCTTGTTACTAGGAGTTACTCAAGTTATTCAAAGTGTCTAAAAAAGTAAAAGGAATCATGTACTTGGACTGAAGGATATAATATGAATTTTAACTAGTGTTCATTGACGTGAGTTTGAAAGATGGATGCTGCTTACTGTAATTTAATAATTTACAATGACAGTGTTTATTATGTGGGGTAATAGAAATCACACTATAATGTTATGAGGGTTATGAGAATTTTTTGTGACCGTGGAGTATTACCCCCAATATTTTATTACGAAAGTTATCATACGAACAGAAAGGTTGAAGGCATTATGCATTATATTTTGGGCTTAAAATTTTTTTTTTCTTTACCAAGCTGAACAGAACATGCAGTAATCTCACAGTGCATTGTAAAGTTACGCTTGGAGGCAAAATAATGAGAAAAAAATACCCCAGACAACTTGTTAAAAACAGTCTGAATTTTAAAATGAGCCTGTTCTCTTGCATTTATTGTAGACAAGCTGAGCCAGACCCTCAAGTTGTATAGTATTGCTAATCACACTTAGTGGGGGAAATGTTCCCCCTTCTCATCAGATACTTTAGGTTGAAAATAGTCACCTTCATCGACTTGTCAGCTGAAAAATAGTTTACAGTGAACACTAAATTGTGTTGAGTGCTGTGACTTTTAACATCAAAGTGAGTTTAAAATGTTTTCCCCTAAAGGTGTCCTTATTTGGGAGATATTTTTCAGCTATAAAACTGTAGTGTATTGTTTCTCATTGACTTTCACAATAAAAATAAAATTGTACATTACTAATAACAAGGGTATTTTTTCTTAATGAAGTAGTACTATTCAAATACCACTAATACTTAGTACTTAGCTATATTTAAAGTTAAGAATATAAAAGCAAGCAGACCTTGCATTAATTCTGAAACTTTAATATGTACTGTTTGCTGGATACTTTTTTAGGCTGTTGGAGTATAGCAGTGAATAAAACATACAAATATTCTCTTGGAGCTTAAATTCTATGGGGACATAACAGTCATGCCATTTTCTTGACTTTCTAGGCAAGGGTTGGTGTTTTCTGTAAAGGGCCAGAAAATTTCTGTTGCAGTTACTCAACTTTGCTATATAAATACTTGGGCAAGCCTGTTGAATAAAACTATAACAACAAGTAGCAGACAATAGTTTCCTGACCTCTGTTCTGAGCTGTAAGTGAAAGACAAACGGCATAATTTTTAAAAAATATTTGTGTAACAAAATAATTAAGTAAGAAAAAAGTATTGGCAAAGCAGATGGCAGAGTCATTGCTCTTACTATACACACAACACAGTGGACAGTGGGCAAAGGGGATGAAGAGCAAGTCACAGAAGAACAAATCTAAATGGTCAACAGATACCTTAAAAGATGCTTGTTTGACTGGCAAAAGTTATAAGGATGGTAGTATCTATTACAGGAAGACAAAAGGATACTCTCATATATCGCTAATAGAAAATGAGATTGATGCTGCTTTCTTGAAAAATAATTTGACATCTATTAAAACTAAAACTACGTGTGTGTGTGTGTGTGTGTGTGTGTGTGTATTCATTCTCTTTGCAACTCCTGGGATTTGGAACGGGGAAAGGCCAGGTGATATTTCATTGTGGTTTTATTTTTTCTGATTTTTTTTAACCTATCTTTTAGCCCTTTTTTTATTTTTTTATTTTTTTTTATTGGGGAATATTGGGGAACAGTGTTTTTCCAGGACCCATCCACTCCGTGTCAAGTCGTTGTTTTCAATCCAGTTGTTGTGGGCGCAGCTCACTGGCCCACGTGGTAATCGAACCAGTGACCTTGGTGCCATGAGCACCATGCTCCAATCATTGAGCCAACCAGCCGCCCGGTAATTCTATTTTCTAATTTTTTTGAAGACCTGCCACATTTTACCACAGTGGCTCTTCCATTTTATATTCCTGTCCACAGTGTACAAGGGTTGCAAATTTTCTCCACACCCTCACCGACACTTGTTAATTTCTGGTTTTTTTTTGTTTTTTGATAGTAGCCATCCTAGTGGGTAGGAGGTGATATCCCATTGTAGTTTTTATTTGCATTTCACTAATGGTTAACGATATTGAACATATCTCCATTTGCTTATAGGCCATTTGTGTATCTTTTTTGGAAAAATGTCTGTTCATGTCCTTTGCTCATTTTTTAATTTGGGTTGCTGTGTTTTTTGCTGTTGAGTTTTAGGTGTTATCCATGTATGTGTATTCAGGATATTAATCCCTTATCAGATAAATTATTCACAAATATTTCCCCCCATTTTGTGAGTTGCATTTTTAGTCTGTTCATAATCTTTTGATGCATAAATTTTTAAAAATTTTATTTTCATGAAGTCCAGTTTTCTTTTTTTTCCCTTTGGTGTCATATCCAAGAAATCATTGCCAATTCTAGTGTGAAGAATTTGAACTGTTTTCTTTTAAGAATTTTATAGTTTTAGGTCTTACATTTAGATCTTTCATTCATTTTGAGTTAATTTTTGTATATGGTGTTAGTTAAGGGTCCGAGTTCTTTTCTTTAAATTTACATGTGGATATCCAGTTTTTACAGTACCATTTGTTGAAAAGACTCTCCTTTTCTCATTGAATGGTCTTGACACACCCGTCAAAAATCATTTGATTGTGTCTGCAACGATGTATTTCTGGGTTCTTTATTCTGTTCCATTGGTCTGTATGTCTTTTTTTTATATCAGTACCACAAATTTCATTACTGTAGCTTTGCAACAAGTTTTGAAGTAAGGAAGTGTGAGCCTTTCAACTTTATTGTTTTTCAAGATTGTTTTGGCTACTTGAGATTCCATATGAATTTTGAATGAGTCTTTCTATTTCTGCCAAAAAAAAAAATCATTGGGATTTTAATGCGGATTGCATTGAATGTAGATCACAAACATTGGGTGTGTTTCCATTTATTTATGTCTTTAATTTATTTTAGCAGTGTTGTGTAGTTTTCATTTGTCGAAATCTTTTCACCTCCTTGGTTAAGTTGATTCCTAACTGTTTTATTATTTTTGATGCTATGGTAAATGGAAATTAGTAATTTTTCATGTAAGGCAGTACAACTGATTTTTGTGTATTGTGTTGTGCTACTTTGCTGAATTTATTCTAACAGTTTTTAAATACAACCTTTAGGGTTTTCTACATTTAAGATCATACCCTTTGGAAATAGATAATTTTACTTCCTTTCCAATTTGGATACTTTTTGTTGTTGTTCTGATTGCTCTGACTAGAACTTCCAGTATTGTGTTGAATGGAAGTGGTGAAAGTGGTCATTCTTGCCTTGTGCCTGATCTTAGTTGATGAAAAGCTTTCAGCCTTTTACCACTCCTGGGTTTTTAGCTCATAAATACAAAATAACAAGAGCAAGGAAGTTCATTTTAACATGGTTCTAAAGGCAGTGTTATCTCCACACCATGGAATATTAGGTAGCCTTTCAGAGAATGAGTTGGAGTTGTACCTCTTGACATGGAGGGATTTGCACGAGATAATGAGAGAAGCAGTATATTAATCTATTAAGAGAGAAGTAGGTAATATTAATCTATTAAGACCAACCCTCATGTTTATGTGTATCTCCATGCATGTATGTATGAATCATGTATGTGATTTTATGTGTATGAGAAAAAGAAGAAAGGATAGCTACTTGATTGTTAACATGGATATGTCAGTTACTGGTGTAGGAGGTAAAAAAAAAGGTCGTATACATAAAACTCTCAGAATGAATGTTATGATTGCTTTTTGAATTTTTGTAAAATATATGTATATGTATATGTTATAGCTTTATTTTGAAAAGGAAAAATGAACACAGTTATTCAGGCTTTATGACTTGAGTGATTTGTCAAAGGGCTTGCTGGCTCCCAAACTTCATGTCAAAAATTAAAGTCTTTTTCTCCTTGTTCTTTTTGGGGAGGGGAGAGGTGGGTACAAAAACTTTAAAGACTGAAAGTGCCCTAGAGCAACGATGACTCTAAGTTATACAACTAGTAACTGGTGGAACTGACATTTCAATTGAATCCAAGTCCTTATATTTCCCTTATATTCCCCCTATATACCACGTTTTGATCTTTGTCTCGTGACCCTCTTGGGCTTTTCTTGATTATTGATCAAGTACCGCATCCTACAACAGAATGTAGCTTTCCTTGGGAAAAATAAAGAGAACCTTACACAGAAAGAATAAGTTACATACACAAAGAAGAAAATGTTTGTTTCAGTTGTCTCTTACCAGATTTATTGGGAATGGAATAAGCCACCTGTCAAAACCGCCCCCTCCAACCACCTCCTCCACTCCCTTCTCCGTCTGGGACCAAGAAGTCAAGGCTGGCTATAATGTCCATTATTCATTAAACGTTGATTTCCAGGATTAGAAGATTTAATAGATAGGTTTTTGTGTACTTCTGGTCTTCCTTGGCCTCTGTCTGCTATGTTTGTGTGTTGTATAAGCTTTGGAAAAAAAACAAAGCTTGTCAACATGACAATCATAAAATCATTGGAGGCTTACCCTATGTTTTCTGGCATATTTATTTAGTAATCTAATATCCAAGAAATTAGTACCTTCTATCTTCGTTGATGATTATGATTCTAATTCCATAGGTATTCAGAGGTCAAATTAATATAAGAAAATGGTATGTGTTGAGGTAGCAAGTGTTAATTGTTGGCAGCCTAGGTTGACACTGGGCGCCGTAGACTTTTCCTCAGCATAAAATGAGGAATGTGGTGGAAGGCACAAGTACGGTAGTGTATTTCGATGATAATCTTAATACACAGAGCCACTGAATTTCATTTTATTAAAGCATATTTGTGCTGCAGTATTGCTATTTTAAACCAGTTATCACTAGTTGTATACAATAATGCATCATTTATTCAAACCTGATGAAAGCTTTCTTTTCAAGAGTTGCGGGGGGTGGGGGGGAGATTCACCAAGGGTTTATGGTTTCTGTGAGTCTCACTCTGTGACCTCACGCCCTTTTTTCAATGTTCTTGTTTTTGAGGATATTGTCAGAGGGTGTTAGATGCCTCCCTCGTGGATTAGGAGTAGTTTCTTTTTCAGTCTTAATAAATGAGCTATTTCTAGGTTGAGGAATTTTACATGGAAACAAGATTAGGATAGATGATAAATAATTGGTTAAAGTGCTTTATGAAAGAAAACTGTACAGAGGTATGATTGACATAAGTCACCTTGAGATGAGAATTTTATGGAATATATTTGAGTATAAAAGTTCTAAAAGGGTATCACACCAGGCCATATGTGACCAAACACGTTGGTTTGTCTATCAAAAGAAAGGAAAAATTTACATGCTCTAAACCTATTTCTCTGCAGACAGAGGATGGCAGGCCTGTTGATCTTATTTTCAGTGAATATCTTCTACCTAGGATCAAACTCTTGTCTCTTTAAAATTATGCAAACTGAGGAAGTTAATTGCATTCAGAAGAAGGTACAGGAGGGAAGGGCAGTTAGAAGGTGAACCCCCAAAACAGAGTATGTTATACCTGAAGAAGTTCTGTGAAAAATTTCCTCCCTTTATCACTATCGCGAGGGAAGTTTGTTAAAAGTGCAGAACACTGGGCCTCATCTGAGATATTTTTGATTCAGTAAGAGACTTGTCAGTTTGCATTTTTAATAAGCACCCCATATGAGATGATTGCGGTCCACAGTGCACCTTGCATTGTGTCTCTAAAACATTGCTTAAGTTAATGTCTTTGTTTTATTGTGAGCATTCTGAAAAGGAGAGTGATGGATTAAAGGATGTGGCCTTGGACAAGAACAGATTTATAAACTAGAGACGCCAAAAGTGGCTCAATAAAGTCACAAAACTACTCAGTGCAGTATTTGGTACCCAAACCCAACTTTCTTGATAACTATTCCAGTGTTCTTTTTAGTATATTAATCCATCATTATTCATTTTTAAATAATTTTTGTTCATAAAAGTAACATTTTCTTATTTCAGAAATACAGGGAATATCATCAATGATATGAGTTGCTGTCTTGCCACTTTAATAGGCAAAAATGGAAATACTTTTTTCCTTAATACTTGTGATGAATGGCAGCAATTTTTTTCATGGCATTTCTTCTTTTATGATTGTCCTTTGCACTTCACTGTTGGGTATTAGAATTTATTTTTCATGTTGGGATTGAAGAGCTTCTTGTGTACCAGCCAGTGATTTGTCCTATGTTGCAGTGTTTTACTTACTGGTTATTTGGCTTCTCATTTTACTTAACAGGCTATGGAAGGCCTTTTAAGATTGCTTCTTTGGGTGAAATGGTTAGAAAGACCTTTCTCATTTCAATGTTGTTAGGTTTTATGATTTTAATTAATTTCTTTAATCCATAGAAATGTTTGTTCTGGTGTGTGGTATAAATTAGGAATCCAACATTTTCTAGGTAATTCACAAGTCAATTATGCCAGAACCATTTATTGATTAATCTTTTTTCTACTGACTTGAAATGCTATCATGAGGTACATACATGTCCATTCCATTTATCTATGTCTCTTCTTAGGTCAGCACTGTACTGGTTGAATTATAACTTGACGTAAGAAAACTTAATATCATGTGATATTTTCCTGATATTATTCTTTGCAAAGTATAGTCATGTTTTCATATGTGAATGTTTATAGAAGTTAATAAGTAGCGTGTTTTTTATGGGACTTTGCTGAAATTTTTGTTCTGTTGTGTGTGTGTTTTTTTTAACTTTATCTTGAAAAATCCCTTTAGTTTAAAGAACCTCTTTTCCATTCTTTAATTTGACTCCATTTAATTACTGTCCAGTCTTGCTTTGTGGTATGTATTTCTTTGTGCTGTGCCTCTGAGCTCTTCTCTGGCTTGATTTCTTAAAAAACAAACAAAAACCTCTCACACAGCCATTCTGCACATCGTTATATCTGTACTACATGCAAAACAAAGCAGGTAGAAAGTTAGACATTCAGTTAGAACTGGCATGCTTTTAGGTTAGATTAACATGTTTAATTTTACCACCTGTGAGTGTTCTATGAGGTAATTTCTCTATTAAAATTCTACTTGGCTATAACTTGTTAGTAATTGGAATCATATTTTAAAATGGTTTTATTATCTTTGAAATTAATCTTGGAATGTTCAAGAAAGAAGAAAGGGCAAAGTCCCTTTAAGGAACACTAATCTTTTAGACTCCCTAGGAGCCCAGGGCAGATGGGGAAAAGGCACCAATAGGAAGGAGAAACGGTATTCTGTCCCAAGTGTTTTCTCATTTCTGATTTTGACCCAGAGGAAGAGAGAAAAGAATGTCATAGCTGAAGAGACTTTTCAGCAGCTCCGTTTCCCGGTTTAGCAGCTTAAGTTCTCAGAATTAAGCCTTGAAGGAGGTCTTTTCCCAGCCAGCAGCACAACCCTCCCTAGTAGTTCTGTGCACCTCTGTTCTCTGCAGATTCTGGGTGACTCCTCACTTCTCTCTTTTTAGGGTTCCTGTCCAATCCCTGCAGTCATTTAGATGTGTGACACATAACATAGGAGCTTCTTGACTCACAAGTTGAGTACAGGTATAAATGTATAAACAATTGATAGAAGCACAAAGATTCAGGCCTAGGGTAACATTTTGAAATGTGGGACAGAAGGGAACCAAAATGATAGAACCATACTGTGAAGAAGTAGAATTTGATGACCAAAGGCAAGGTGATTTGGATACTTCATCTGCTTCGCTTTTCATCCACTGAGACACCAGTTAAACCTTTAGGCTTCTTGGTCATCTCTTAAGCACACATCTTCGTGCTTCGCTGGTGCTTGAGTAACGAACGGCCCCTCGTGAACCCCTGGCTCAGGATACACGATCTCCCATAGAGCTGAGTTCTCCATTCCTCCCTTACCTCTCTCTCTTAGGTCTTGGTGGTGGTTTGTCCTCACAGTTTATTTTCATAGTTCATTGCAAGCAGTGAAGTTGTTGCTGTCTAATAGAGATAGTGTTAATTCCTCAGTTGGCATGTAGAGCACTGGGTTATACATGAATAAGCAACCCTTTTAGGTTGTTGGGCTGGTAAGGAGTACCTGAAAACAGCTTCGCACTACCACGTCACTGTCATAAGATTGCCCATAGGAGAAGTTATGTACACTGAGAAATAATAATGTCCTGTAAATCCTGCCTAGAGCAACACGCTAAAAGAGATGTTTTCCTTCTTTCTCTCTCTCTTTTTTTTTTTTTTAGGATTTTATTGGGGTAGGGGAACAGGACTTCATTGGGGAACAGTGTGTACTTCCAGGATTTTTTCCAAGTCAAGTTGTTGTCCTTTCAGTCTTAGTTGTGGAGGGCACAGCTCAGCTCCAGGTCCAGTCGCCATTGCTAGCCGCAGGTGGCACAGCCCACCATCCCTTGCGGGAGTCGAACCGGCAACCTTGTGGTTGAGGACGCGCTCCAACCAACTGAGGCGTCCGAGAGCTCAGTGGCAGCTCAGCTCAAGGTGCCGTGTTCAATCTTAGTTGCAGGGGGCGCTGCCCATCATCCCTTGCGGGGACTCGAGGATTTGAACCGGCAACCTTGTGGTTGAGAGCCACTGGCCCATGTGGGAATCGAAACGGCAGCCTTTGGAGTTAGGAGCACGGAGCTCCAACCGCCTGAGCCACTGGGCTGGCCTGAAAGAGACGTTTTCCTTTTACACAAAAGAGTTAGTGAAAACTCCCAGTAAGAGGGCACTGAATTCACTGTATTAATGTCAGGATAGTAGGAATACCTTCCTAGGATGATGATGCAGACAATAATCTAATAGCTACATTAAAAAGAATATTCAAAAAACCCCACCAAGTATCTTTTTTTTTTTTTTTTTAATTTTATTTATTCTCAATTTAATTGTTGGGTTTGTTTTGTTTTGTTTTTTTGGTCCCAGACTTTGAATATGAGATGGGTAAGTTTTTTTGTTTGTTTGTTTGTTTTTTCTTTTTAAAGATTTTTTTTATTGGGGAAGGGGAACAGGACTTTATTGGGGAACAATGGTCAAATTGTTTTCCTTTCAATCTTAGTTGTGGGGGGTTATGTTCAGCTTCAAGTTGTTGTTCTTTCAGTCTTAGTTGTAGAGGGCGCAGCTCAGCTCCAGGTCCAGTTGCCGTTGCTAGTTGCAGGGGGCACAGCCCACCATCCCTTGCGGGAGTCGAACCGGCAACCTTGTGGTTGAGAGGACAGGCTCCAACCAACTGAGCCATCCGGGAGCTCAGCGGCAGCTCAGCTCAAGGTGCTGTGTTCAATTTTAGTTGCAGGGGGCGCTGCCCACCATCCCTTGCGGGAGTCGAGGAATTGAACTGGCAACCTTGTGGTTGAGAGCCCGCGCTCCAACCAACAACTGAGCCATCCGGGAGGCAGCTCAGCTCAAGGTGCCGTGTTCAATCTTAGTTGCAGGGGGCAGAGCCCACCATCCCTTGTGGGACTCAAGGAATTGAACTGGCAACCTTGTGGTTGAGAGCCCACAGGCCCATGTGGGAATCGAACCGGCAGCCTTCGGAGTTAGGAGCACGGAGCTCTAACCTCCTGAGCCACCGGGCCGGCCCCTCCACCAAGTATCTTTACTTTAAGGTGAAAACAATATATCAAGATTTCTTGTTGAAAATGGGGTTTTATCTTTAATTTTTCGAACAGGTAAATTTTTATTTTTCTCTTGCAACTAATGGTTTTTAATGCTTTTGAATTCTACATATCGACATCTTGGATTTGTTAGACTATTTATATAGGGTTTGACAATTAAGTTCACGAGCTTGCCGCCTTGAGCTGACATGGGCAACACTGAGCAAACAGCCCAGTAAGGTTTCATAACCCTGGTCTATCAGTGCCTCACAGCTCTGTTTCTGTCGACGTGTGGTGGTGTCTTGCTGAGGGCGTTCATTGTTGTTGCGAATTTTTGTGTGCCGTCGCAGGAATATCTGAGCTTGAATTAGAGCAATGAGCAAACATTAAATTTCTTGTTCAACTTGGCAAGAGTGGAAGTGAAATCAGGGACATGTTAGTCCAAGTTCATAGGGATAATGCGATGAAGAAAACAGCAATGCGAATGGATTAAATATTTTTCTGAGGGGAGAGAATGATCACTGATGAAGGAGAGGCCAGGGCGGCCAGTAATCAGGAGAACTGATGAAAACATTGCAAAAATTCGTCGAATTGTGCATCAAAATTTTCAGCTGACTGAGAAGCATAACAGACCAAGTAAACATTGATGTAGACAAACAGGAAAATCGTTGCTAGATTTTTTTTTATTAGTTTCAGTGTGTACAAAGCAACGTAATAGTTAGACATTTAAAACCCTCGTATAGCAAAAACCCACCCCAAGTTACTACCCCCTGACATGGTATTTAGCTGTTACAATACCATCGACTATCTTCCCTATGTTCTACTCCACGTCCCATGACTACACATACCTATATATTTAGTTATTGTTGACATTCAATATTATTCTACTTTAGCTCTTCAGGTGTATAGTACATTGATCAGGCATCTACACAGTCTATGACATAACCCCCCAACAAGTCGCGTGCCCATCTGGCACCTTACATGATCTTTACAACATTGTTGATTCTATTCCCCATACTGTATTAACTACCACTTTGTATTTCTTAATGCCTTCAACCTTTTTCACCCTGCCCCTAACCCCATTCCCATCTATCACCCTGATAGATCAGGTACCTATCTGGCACCACACCTTATTACAATACTACTGACTATATTCCTTATGCTGTACCCTACATCCCCATGACTACTGTGTAACAACCAATTTGTACTTCTTAATCCCTTCCCCCTTTCACCCATCCATAACCCCCCTCCCATCTTAAAGAAATCCCTCTGAGATTCCTTGTAATACTGGTTTGGTGGTGATGAACTCCTTCAGCTTTTCCTTGTCTGGGAAGCTCCTTATCTGTCCTTCAATTCTAAATGACAGCCTTGCTGGGTAGAGCAATCTTGGTTGTATGTCATTGCTTTTCATCACTTGGAATGTTTATTGCCACTCCCTTCTTGCCTGCAAAGTTCCTGCTGAGAAATCAGCTGCCAGTCTATGTGGGCTCCCTGGTTGGTAACTAACTGCTTTTTTCATGCTGTGTTTAAAATTCTCTCTTTGGAGTGGCTGGTTAGCTCAGTTGGTTAGAATGTGTACTCTTGATAGCAGGGTTGCCAGTTCAATTCCCACATGGGCCAGTGAGCTGCGCCCTCCACAACTAGATTGAAGACAACGAGCTGCCGCTTAGCTCCTGGAGGGGCGGCCGGATGGCTCAGTTGGTTAGAGCACGCGCTCTTAACAACAAGGTTGCTGGTTTGAGTCCCACATGGGATAGTGGGCCGCACCCCCTGCAACTAGATTGAAAATGGCAGCTAGACTTGGAGGTGAGCTGAGCCCTCCACAACTAGATTGAAGGACTATGACTTGACTTGGAGCTGATGGGTTCTGGAAAATATAGTTACCCCAGTAAAATTTTGAAAAATAGTATAACATAAAATTCTCTGTTTGTATTTAACATTTGGCATTTTAATTATGATATGTCTTGGTGTGGGTCTCTTTACGTTTATCTTGTTTGGAATTCTCTGTGCTTCTTGGGCTTGTATGTCCATTTCGTTTACCAGGTTAGGGAAGTTTTCCATTAGTATTTCTTCAAATAGGTTTTCAATTCCTTGCTCTGTCTCTTCTCCTTCTAGTACCCCTATAATGTGAATTTGGTACACTTGATATTGTCCCAGAGGCCCTTTAAATTCTCAGTTTTTTTTTGCTGTTCTGGTTGGGTATTGTAATGATGAGCGGGAAAAACAAATGTGTACACACACAAGTTTAAAAGGTTTTAATTATGTGTGTGTGTGTGTGTGTGTGTATTTATTATTGATCAAAAATCACTTGGTTAATAAACATACAAAGAAAGTTAATAGGGAGCATCCAAAAGCAGTAATAAGTTCTATAGGATAGCAGCTATTATAGTAGATGCCAAAAGCTCATCAAACCATGGGGGAAGCAACACTGGAGAGGTCGGGAACTGATCCGATCTCACCAGGCCCGCGGCTGGAGATCAGGGTGACCTCTGATGTTGCAAGTTGCATATAATTTCCCAATAAAGGTACTGAACTATACTCATTAATAACAATGTTATGCCAAAGAAGCTCACCAAACTATGGGGAAAAAACATTGGAGAGGTTGGGAACCAGCGAGACCTCACCAGGTCTGGGGCTGGACATCAGGGCATCTCTTGATACTGTTGATACTTGATAGCTGCATAGAAGTTCCCAGTGCCAATGTCTCAATATGAATGACGAATGCCAACTGAGGTCTGTCTTATATATCTCTTCAGATGTACTTCTGAGCCAAATTTCTTGTTCCTGCCCCCCAACCCTGGGAATGGTCAGGAGTGTTCGGCAGTTACTATGATAAAAATGTTGCTTATCTGCCTGAAGGGTCAGTTCATTTGGACAAACCATACGTACTGTTCTCATCTGGGACCATTGGCCCAAAGCCTTCCAAAGTCTGGTAATGTTTCAGTCATATCACTCTGATATAACTTAGTTACTTCTTTACCTCATCGGCTGATGGGGGGGGCGGGGAACAGACAGAAAGCAATTATCATTCCATAACTCTCCTGCCTGGGGTGAGACAAGGGAGAATTTTCTTATCCCCAACCTAACCAGCACCTCATGTGAGGGAACAAAAAGCTGACAGAGAAACCTAACCATCACCCCATGAGGGAACTACCATCATTTCATGAGGTAGAAACCTAACCATCACCTCATGAGGGAGAAAACAGAATGAAACAATGAAGCTGTATCAACCCTGGAAGTTATATCAGCCAATGAAGGCGGATTTTCCTAACATCTTCCCCACAGGTATTATCTGCTACCTTCTACATCGCTGGTTGGATCCTCTGTTTCATCTAATCTGTTGATTCCCTGTAATATAGTCTTCATTTCCGTTATTGTATTCTTTATTTCTGACTGATTCTTCTTTATGGTTTCCATCTCGATTTTTATGCTTTTATCTCTCTGTTGAAGTTCTCCCTGAGATCATTGAGCATTCTTATAACTAGTGTTTGGAACTCTGTGTTTGAGAGATGACTTGTCTCCATTTCGTTTAGTTATTTTTCTGGAGCTTTGTTCTGTTCTTTTATTTGGGGCATGTTTCTTTGTCTCCCCATTTGGCTGCCTCCTTGTGTTTGTTTCTATGTATTAGGTAAGGCTGCTATGTCTTCCGGTCTTAGTAGAGTGGCCATATGTAGTAGGTGTGCTGTGGGGTTCAGTGGTGCAGTCTTTCTGGTCACTTGAGCCATGCGCTCCAGGTGTGTCCCTTGTGTGGATTATGTGTATCCTCCTCTTGTAGATGAGCCTTGGTTGATAATTGCACATCTATGGGAGGGACTGACCCTGGGCTCACTGGTTGTGAGGACTGGCCTTGACTACAGGGGAAGAGTTGTTGTGCAGGGGCTGATCCTATGGAGCAGGATCTGCCTCAGCAGGACTCTGGTGGCTGCCCAATCCACCCCTTGGGTGTGTCATTCTTGAAGGGGGCAGGGTGATGCTCCAGCTTATTTTGAAGCTGACCACTGGGGGCTCCAGCCCCAGGACCACCTTGGAGGGGATCTACTATAGGTCAAGTTCAGCCATAGCCCATGCCCCACCCAGGGCCACCTGGCAGAAGGCACACCACAAAGAAATTTGCAGATGGCTACTACCCGTGCCGGGCTTAGGGCTGCTCAGCCAGAGGTACAGGACACATTCAATCCAGATGCCGCTTGTCTGGGTTCCACGAACCTTTGAGAGACCATAGGAAAATGTGCAGTTTGAGCCAAGGCAGGTGGTTTGTACGAAAAAAATACTGGAAGCAGCCTAGGTGTGCCCGAAAGTTGGGAGGGGCCCAGTCTTGAATCGCCAGGGTGTGGCGAACAAACTGTGGAGACTCAGAAATGGTGGCCACCTGTGTTTGCCTGCCGGGAAGGGGGAGGGCTCAACAAAGAAACAATGACCTCCCCCAGCTTCCCTGTCCAGGAGAAAGCCGCCTCTCTAGCCTCCGTCCCAAGCCAGATAACTCAATTTGCCACCATTTGCCCCTCCCGCCTGTCCAGCTGCTGCACCAGCGCTGGAGGTCAGAGCGAGTAATTCCATAGGTGGGTAAGTCCACATGCTGTCCCTTTAAGAGGAGCACCTGTGAGCGCGGTTGGACTCAGTCTCACTCAGTCACAATCTCTGCTGTTTTTCACAAACAGAAATTATGGGGACTTCTCTCCCCGATGCTGGAAACTTGGGCTGGGGTGGAGCTGGGACCTCTGATTCCTCTGAGGGTTGGGGGGCAACCCCATCTTGGTTGTCCAGTTAGGAAAATCTTAACTGAAAATCTTGGCATGAGGAAGGTGTGTGCAAAAAGGACTGCGAAGGAGCTCACTGATTTACAAAAACAAAGGAGACTGGAAGTTTTCCATGACCTTTTAGAGAGGCAAGATGATGTTTTGGGCTGTGTTATCACTGGTGATGAAACATGGGAGTGCCAATACAACCCTGAAAGTAAGTGTCAAAATGCACTATGGAAGTCAGCCAGTTCTCCATGACCAAAAAAGTTCTCTCAGTCCCAATCAAGAGTCAAAACGATGTTGCTTACCTTTTTTGATATTACAGGGATTATTCACTATGAATTCGTATCAACTGGACAGTTAACCAAGTTTACTATTTGGAAGTACTGAAAAGGCTGTGTGAAAAAGTTAGATGAAAACAACCTTAACTTTTCACCAAGAATTCAAGGTTCTTGCATCACGACAATGCACCAGCTCACACAGCACTGTCTGTGAGGGATTTTTTAGGCAGTAAACAAACAACTGTATTGGAACACCCTCCCTACTCACCTGATCTGGCCCCCAATGACTTCTTTCTTTACCTGAAGATAAAGGACATAGTGAAAGGAAGACATTCTGATGACATGCAGGACATCAAGGGTAATATGAGGACAGCTCTGATGGCCATTCCAGAAAAAGAGTTCCAAAATTGCTCTGAACAGTGGACTAGGCAGTGGCGTCGGTGCATAGCTTCCCAAGGGGAGCACTTCGAAGGTGACCGTAGTGATATTCAGCAATGAGTTATGTAGCACTTTTTCCAGGATGAGTTCGTGAACTTAATTGTCAGACCTTATATACCTAATATTAAGTTACAAGTCTTAAATGTCATATATTATGAAAACATTATACTTTATGGCCTAAGACCTATAGATTTTTATGTCAGCAGAAGAATTAGATTAATAGCAGTTAAATTAGTTCCAGAGCTCTGATAGCAGCAGCAACAGCAGCAGCAATTGAAAGCTTGTTAGAAATACCTTACTCCAGACCTAGATGAATCAAAATCTGCATTTTAAGAAGTTCTTGTGGTGATTTATATGCACACTAAGTTTGAGAAGCACTTGAATAGGGTGGCAGGTTAGCTCAGTTGGTTAGAGTGTGGTGCTAATAGCACCAAGGTTGCGGGTTCGATCCCCACATGGGCCACTGTGAGCCCTGCCCTTCTTATAAAAAGATAAAAGCCACCGTGAGAAGTACTTTTCTAAAGCAGTGGTTTTCTACTTTAGCTGCATTAAAAAATCTACTTCAGCTACATTTACCTGAGTTTAAAAAATGTGTAGTTGTAACCTCTAGAGACTTTTTCCTTTTTAATAGTCTTTGATCTAGGCATTACGATTAAAAACTTACGTGGTTTTAGTGGGCAGCTATGGTTGAGACCCCTGTGAGAACTACCCTGTTCAATACAGTAGCCACTAGCCATGTGTGGATATGTAAATTTACGTTGCTTAAAATCAAATGAAATTTTAAAATTAATGTCTCAGTAAAAAGTCACAGCAGCCACATTTCAAGTGTTTAATAGCCACATGTGGCTAGTAGCTGCTGTATTGAACAGTGCAAATAGAGAACATATAGAGATTTATCACCAGAAAATTCTGTCCTAATACTTTGAGTGCTTTCTTAATTAATTTTTAGAGAGTTTTAATTTTAGAGAATTGATTTATACTGTTCTTATAAATTGTTTCCTAGGGAAAAGTACGAATAGACATTCAAAGACTAGGAGATAAGCTATGCAAAAGCATCTATATTTAGTTTGAAACTTCTTTTTTACATCAAAACAATCAATCAGTTACGCTTTTGCTGTAGGTAATCAGGTCAGAAGCCAAAAAATGAGACATGTACGTAGTACATGGCCATGACTCTAGGAAAGCTGGTTAGACACAACTACTTTAGACAAATAGTTAAACACTTAACTTTGTTAGTATGAAAAATCAAGTTAGATTAGTTATATAGTCAATATAATATCCAGCTTTGTTTTGATTGTTATATCATTAAGTTAGATTTTTATACATGTAACTTACTAAGTTTGATGCATTGAAGGAAGTAGTATAATAATGGAAGGTAACTGTCATCAAACAGCAGTCAGTTCCTCCATTTAACTAGCTGTGTGATCTTTAGTTTTTCTTGATGAATCTCCATTTTTGCATTTGTAAAATGTGGTCACTAATATTACCTACCTCAAGTAGGGCTGAGAATTAAATGGAATAGTGTATGTAAAAGTCTAAAACACTGCTTTGTACATAGTAGGTTTTTAGTAAGAGACAGCTAACATTATTCATACGTTGGGACTAAATAGTTCTCTTGATTCTCTGCCCCCATACATTGCCATCTTCCTTTCTCCAGCTTGAGTCAACTTTTTTCTATGGCTATTGACTCCTAATGCCAAATCAGTTGCTTTTCATTTTGAACTTGATTGCACTTTCATTCCCTCCAGCCTGGCTTCCCAGATGCCTCTCTCTTAACATTATTATTCTTTCTCTATTTTAAGTTCTCTTCTTTCACTCACCATTCAAATGTCAGTATCTGTCCAGGGTGGCGAAATCTTTGAAACAGTAACAAAAGACTACAGTTGAATATAAACTCCATCTCCAGTGCTCTCTACACTCCTTTACTGATGCCCTCACCTGTTTCTTCCTCAAGCACTTCAGGCTTCACAATGAATTCTTGCTTCACAGTGAATTCATTTTCCGTAATCCTCAAACCTGTTTCACCTGTTTCCCTGTCTTGGTAAGTGGCACTACCATCCATGTGATTAAGACAGAATTTTAGGAGTTTTCCTTACTTCTCCCATTTTCCATAGTCCCACACATTTAATTGCTAGCCAGTTCTTACTCCTAACATGTTTTAAAAATTAAAAAAAAATTTAAATTACAGTCGACATACAATATTACATTAGTTTCAGGTGTACAACATAGTGATTACACATTTTATAACTTACAAAGTGATCATCCTGATAAATGTAGTAACCAACTGACACCATGCATAGTTATTACAATATTATTAAATATTCCCTATGCTGTACTTTTCGTACCTGTGACTGTTTTTATAACTGGCAATTTGTACTTCTTAATTCCTTCCCCTTTACCTCAGCCCCTCTCCCACTAACATTTTTTGATCTGCGCTTGTTCAGTATATAAGCATCTCTTGCCTGGACTGTTTCAGTGGCCTGTTCAGTTTCCCTACCTGCCGTGTCAGTCACCCCAATCTAGCGGCACACTGCTGGCAATGTTACTGCATTTTGGTCGGTTTTCTGCATAGCTGCATTCCTATTAGACAAGTTTCCTTGAAGACAAGGATCATGTCTCAGTCAGCAGTGCTTCTTCAGCACCGTGACAGGTACATGAACATAAGTAAACTGATGGCACCCGCAGATGCAGGGACTTGTGTGAGAAACATCATTCTGGATTGAAGGAGTGAGAATAATAGGAAGCAAGAGTCTTTGAACTTACTCTCTTAGTGTCCTCAATTTCCTGTTGTTTTCTTACATGGTGTCGTGCGGGGAGGCCTGCAGGGTCTCTGGTCCCGCTCCCCACATAAGAACGCAGGATATGGTGAGGCCAAAAAGGAACACCCACGGAGCCATAGGTAGGGGAGTCATACCACTACGGTCTCACTGGAGGCTGGGTTCACTGGACGTGCGACCTGCTGTCCGTTTTGTCTGCAACCCACCGACGACTCTCTTTCAGTCTCCTCCACTCTCCTCGGCTCTCCTTCGTAGCTGCAGCAGTTATATTAGTGGCCAATGGCTCAATGGCTACAGCTGACGGCCAACCAGCCCCAGCTGATGGCCATCTACTACCCGAGCCAGCACCCCTCCACGTGAGGCCGAGAGCCTGTAAACTACTTTCTGGGGCTCTGCCCCCACACTCCACCCCTACAGGCTTTCACCTCACAATCTACGCAACAAGTGTCTTCCGCGAGGGGCCCTGTGCGAGGAGCCTGGAGGTGAATGCAATATCCTGGACACAGCCAGGCTCTCTGGGCACAGCCAGGGTTTCTCAGGGCACCACCAGTACTTCTGGGCACAGCCAGACTTCCTGGGCTTCTTAGGGTACCACCTGTCTTCCCAGACACAGCCAGGGTTTCTCAGGGCACCACCAGTACTTCTGGGCACGGCCAGACTTCCTGGACTTCTTAGGGTACCACCTGTCTTCCCGGACACAGCCAGGGTTTTTCAGGGCACTGCCACTCTCTCTGGGAACAGCCCGACTTCCTGGGCACAGCCAGGGCATCTTCAGGGCTCAGCCAGACTTCCTGGACTCAGCCAGGGCTCTCAGGGTACTGCCACTCTCTGTGGGCACAGCCACACTTCCTGGGCTCGGCCAGGGCTCTCAGGGCACTGCCACTCTCTGTGGGCACAGCCACACTTCCTGGACACAGCCAGGGCTCTCAGGGCACTGCCACTCTCTCTGGGAACAGCCCGACTTCCTGGGCACAGCCAGGGTATCTTCAGGGCTCAGCCAGACTTCCTGGACTCAGCCAGGGCTCTCAGGGCACTGCCACTCTCTGTGCCTCTCAGGGTACCCTGCTGGAACAACAGCGTCTCACAATCAAGGTGCTTACATATTCTCAATGGCGGCCAGTCAAGAGACAAAAGCAAATATCCCCCAGTTCCACTAACAACAGTTCCCAAACAAACAGTCAAGCGGTCCATTAAATTAGAGATGGAAGGCAATTCCCCATAGTCCATAGTCATTCACCAGGGCAGTCCTGGGGGTGAGGGATGACCTTGACCTCACCCTCATCTCCCACGGAGGACTCAGCAAGCGTTACCTCCTGGGACTATAAGTCCTGCATCCGGGCTGCCTGAGCAGGAACTTCCCGGCCCACAGGACTGCAACGACCTTCGCTTTCTCCGGCCTGTGCTGGTTGGGGAACCGTCCACATCTTTCCACCTCTCCACGGGGCTCCATCTCTGCAGCAGCTGCATGGCTTTTCCTGTGCTGGTGGGAGAACCGTCCACGTCCTCCCACCCCTCCATGGGGGTCCAGCTCTCCGGCAGCTGCTCCTCCTGGTCTTCCTGAGACTGAGTGTCCACACACACAAACTGCTCCACCGTCCTTTGGAGAGCTTTGGCCGGCACCATACCCTGCTCGCTGCGCCATTTGTCGTGCGGGAGACCCTGCTCGCTGCGCCATTTGTCGTGCGGGGAAGTCTGCGGGGTCTCTGCTCCCGCTCCCCACACAAGAACGCAGGATATGGTGAGGCCAAAAAGGAACACCCACGGAGCCATAGGTAGGGGAGTCATACCACTACGGTCTCACTGGAGGCTGGGTTCACTGGACGTGCGACCTGCTGTCTGTTTTGTCTGCAACCCACCGACGACTCTCTTTCACTCCTCCACTCTCCTCTGCTCTCCTTCGTAGCCGCAGCAGTTATATTAGTGGCTAATGGCTCAATGGCTACAGCTGACGGCCAACCAGCCCCAGCTGATGGCCATCTACTACCCGAGCCAGCACCCCTCCACGTGAGGCCGAGAGCCTGTAAACTACTTTCTGGGGCTCTGCCCCCACACATGGAATCTAAATAGTCTTAAGTTTTAAATTTATATGCAAGCAATTTAGATTCTTTGTAGGAAAACAGTGGTGTGAAATTTTTATTTAAAAATTAATTTAGTGGTTTTTAAAAAAATTTAACACTGTACTGAAAGTCCTAGCTAGAGCAGTTAGGCAAGAAAAACAAATAAAAGACATCCAAATTGGAACAGAGGAAGTAAGGTTTTCTGTATATGCGCATGACATGATATTATATGTAGACAACCCTAAAGACTTCACTAAAAAACTTATAGAACTAATAAACAAATTCAGTAAAATTCCAGGATACAAAATCAATACACAAAAATCAGTTGCATTTCTATACACTAATGAAACATTAAAAAGAAATTAAGGAAAGAATCTCATTTATAATAGCATCAAAAACAACAAAATAGTTAGGAATAAATTTAACCAAGGAGGTGAAAAGTTCTGTATACTGAAAACTATAAGACATTGATGAAAAAACTGAAGAAGACACAAGTAAGTGGAAAGATAGCCCATGCTCATGGATTGGAAGGATTAATGTTGTTAAAATGTTCATACTATCCAAAGTGATCTACAGATTCAGTGCAATCCCTATTAAAATTTCAATAGCATTTTTCACAGAAGTAGAACAGTCAGTCAGTCCTAAAATTTGTATGGAACCACAAAAGACTACAGACTAGCCAAAGCAATCTTGAGAAGGAACAAAGCTGGAGGCGGCACACTTCCTGATTTCAAACTGTATGAGGTGTGATCAAACAACATGATGAATGTTTAAATTAAAAATAAATTATTAAAGGGGGGCAGCCGGTTAGCTCAGTTGGTTAGAGTGTGGTGCTCTTAACAACAGGGTTGCCAGTTCGATCCCCACATGGGCCATTGTGAACTGTGCCCTCCACAACTAGATTGAAACAACTACTTGACTTGGAGCTGATGGGTCCTGGAAAAACACACTTAAATAAATAAAAGTTGGGCCGGCCGGTGGCTCAGGCAGTTAGAGCTCCATGCTCCTAACTCCGAAGGCTGCCAGTTGGATTCCCACATGGGCCAGCGGGCTCTCAACCACAAGGTTGCTGGGGCAACTCCTTGAGTCCGGCAAGGCATGGTGGGCTCCGCCCCTTGCAACTAAGGTTGAACACGGCACCTTGAGCTGAGCTGCCTCCCAGATGGCTCAGTTGATTGGATCACGGGCTCTCAACCACAAGGTTGCCAGTTAGATTCCTCAAGTCCCACAAGGGATGGTGGGCAGTGCCCCCTGCAACTAAGATTGAACACGGCACCTTGAGCTGAGCTGCCACTGGGCTCCCAGATGACTCAGCTGGTTGGAACAAGTCCTCTCAACCACATGGTTGCCTGTTCGACTCCCGCAAAGGATGGTGGGCAGCGCCCCCTTCAACTAACAACGGCAACGACCTGGAGCTGAGCTGCACCCTCTACAACTAAGACTGAAAGGACAACAACTTGACTTGGAGAAAAGTCCTGGAAGTACACACTGTTCCCTAATAAAGTCCTGTTCCCCTTCCCCAATAAAATCTTAAAATAAATAAATAAATAAATAAATAAATAAATAAATAAATAAATAAATAAAAGTTAAAAAAAGAAAAAGAAAAAAAACAACACAAACCAGAGCCTCTATAGTTAAAACACAATTATTACAGTAATAGGCACATTGCCATTAATCCCCCTCAAAATACCCCCCCTCGCTTTGAACACATTTATCCTATCGTTTTTGCCACTTTCTGAAGCAGTTCTGGAACTCCTCTTTCATGAGTGTCTTTAGTCGCACTGCTGTGGCTGCTTCGATGTCCTGAATTGATTCAAAACGTTTACCTTTCATGGCCATTTTGACTCGGGGGAAGAGCCAGAAATGTCATGGTGCCAGATCTGGTGAATTAGGTGGCTTAGGACACACTGTAATGTTTTTATTTGACAGAAATTGCAGTACCAGAAGCGATGTGTGACATGGAGCCTTTCCATTGTGAGCACAAAATACGGTCAGTGATGCGGAGTGCCATCCAACAGAAAGGCAGGGATCATCAATACTGGAAGCAGCGCATTGAACCTTAGTAACAGTGTGTGACAAGTTTCACCTTGTTCAGTGCAGTCAGTCGGGTGTGAGCTACAGTTTAAAGGTGTGTTTTAAAGTGTGCCGTAAATCATCCTCCATCATGACAATGCTCTGTGTCACACATAGTTTCTGGTATATGGCAATTTCTGTCAAATAAAAACATTACAGTGTGTTCACCTTATTCCCTGGATCTGGCACCTTGCTGCTTCTGGCTCATCCTCAAAGTCAAAATGATTCAGAACATTGAGGCAGCCACGACAGCGCAACTAAAGACATGAAAGAAGACTTCCAGAACTGCTTCAGAAAGTGGCAAGAATGATGGGATAAGTGTGTTCGAAGCGAGGGGGAGTATTTTGAGGGGGATTAATGGCAATGTGTTTCTTACTATGTTTTTTTATTTAAACATTCACCATATTGTTTGATTACACCTTTATTAGTTTATAGAAATACCACTGATTTCTGTATATTAATTTTATATCCTGCAACTTTACTGAATTTATTAGTTCTAAGTTTTTTGGTGGCTACTTTTCTATATATATGTCATCTGCAAATGGTGACAGTTTTACTTCTTCCTCTCCAATTTAGATGCCTTTTAATTTTTATTATTTTTATTTTTTTTAAATAAATTTCCTTGTAGCACTACATTAGCTCCAATTGACAGGTGTATGTTTTTTTTTTGTTTTTTTTTTATTTTTTATTGGGGAAGGGGAATAGGACTTTATTGGGGGAACAATGTGTACTTCCAGGCCTTTTTTTTTTTTTCCGAGTCAAGTTGTTGTCTTTTCAATCTTAGTTGTGAAGGGTACTGTTCAGCTTCAAGTTATTGTCCTTTCAGTCTTAGTTGTGGAGGGCGCAGCTCAGCTCCAGGTCCAGTTGCCGTTTTCTAGTTGCAGGGGCCACAGCCCACCATCCCTTGCGAGAGTCGAACCGGCAACCTTGTGGTTGAGAGGGTGCATTCCAACCAACTGAGCCATCAGGGAGGCAGCTCAGCTCAAGGTGCCGTGTTCAATCTTAGTTGCAGGGGGCGGAGCCCACCATTATTGCGGGACTCGAGGAATAGAACTGGCAACCGTGTGGTTGAGAGCCCACTGGCCCATGTGGGAATCGAACCGGCAGCCTTCGGAGTTAGGAGCACGGAGCTCTAACCGCCTGAGCCACCGGGCCGGCCCTAGATGCCTTTTTCTAGTCTAATTACTGTGGCTGGAACTTCCAATATTGTGTTGAATAGAAGTGCGAGTGGGCATCTTTGTCTAGTTCCTGATCTTAGGGGAAAGTTTTTAGCTTTTCACCGTTTAGTATTTTAGCTTTGGGTTGTCATATATGACCTTTATTATTTTGAGGTGTGTTCTGTCTATCCCAACTTTATTGCATGTTATATTTTTCTGCATCTTTTGAGATAATGTAATTTTTGTCCTTTGTTAATGTGTATCACTATGATTGATTTGCAAATAATTGAATCATACTTGTATCCTTGGAATAAATCCCACTTGATCATGGCATACGATCCTTTAAATGTATTGTTGAATTTAATTTGTTAATATTTTGTTGAGAATCTTGGTATCTATGTTCATTAGGGATATTTAGCATACTTTTCCTTTTTTTTGTAGTATCTTTGTCTGGTTTTGGTATCAGGGTAAGGCTGGCCTCGTAGAATGAGTTTGGAAGTGTTCCTTCGTTGTCAATCTTTTGGAATAGTTTGAGAAGGATAGGTATTAATCTTCCTTAAGTGTGTGGTAGAATTTACCTCTGAAGCCATCTGGTCCTGTACTTTTGTTAAGAGTTTTGATTACTGATTTACTGATTCAATTTTCTTTCTAGTAAATGGTCTGTGTAGATTTTCTGTTTCTTCCATAGTCAGTCTTGGAAGATTGTATGTTTCTAGGAATTTATCTATTTCTTCTAAGTTGTCCTCCCCAACCCTGTTTTAAAGCCATCTGAGTAGAGCTAAGCTGTGATTTGAATAGGGAGACAAAATTTGATGTTGCTGCTAGATTTGAGAGACAAACTTCCTGTTAGTGACTTTACATAACTTCTGCTTAGAAGAGTATGTAGTAAATAGCCTGCCTCCAAGATGCTCCCACTGTCCTCATCCCTTCCCACTCTGAATCAAGCTAACCTATAGAACACTGCAGAAGGAACAGTATGTGGCTTCTGAGGCTAGGACATAAACGGCATGTGGCTTCTTACTTGGTCTCTTGGATCATGTGCTGTGAGTAATGCTCACACGGTGTGTGGACACCCAAGGTACTATGTGGAGACATAACATGTGAAGAGGAGCTGAGTCCAGCTACCACCCGGAAGTAGCTTGCCAGCTGTGTAAATGAGCCATCTTGGAAGTGTGGGTTCCCCAGCCCCCGTTGATCCTTCCAGTGATCGAAACCCTAGCCGGTACCCGCTTGTGAGAGACCCTAAGCCAGGAAAGTCCGTGCAAGGCTGCTCCCTATTCCTAATCGTGAAAGCTGTGAGAGATAATACACGTTCATCATTATTTTAAGCCACTAAGTTTTGTGATAATGTGTTATACAGCTATAGATAATTGGTCCAGAATGACTTATGATTAGTTTTTAAGTTTTGGAAAAGTACCAAAATTTAAGACAAGTGTAACCTGTAGCCCCATGTTACGCATTTATCTTTAATAAAGTTAGGACGGTTTTAGATACAGCATTTGTTTCCTTTGCTATTTATAGTTATATAATATCTCCACGCCCAAAGTGGTTTTTTTCTATTGATTTTTAAAATTTGTACACTCTGGTATCTATCCCTAAATGCAGTGAACCCACACTTCTGGGGTCTGGGTAGTGATTCTCACCAGCATGTGACACCGCCCATCTTGGGGAACATAGTTTGGTTTTAACAATAACCAGAAAGTGCTGCTGCCGTGCAGAGAGCCAGCAATACACAGTAGCCCTCCCTGTTTTCCTGCCTCCATACTATATCGCGGGGAGGAGAGGGTGCCCAGACTCAATCGTGTTCCTGGGCAAGACCTATCTGTGCCCGTCCTTTCCTCCCAAATTCACACTTGCCATCTCTTCAGTTGGCCTATTTGAACTATTCTGGGAGGCCCTTTATTCATTTTTATGTCGGTCACTTTAAGGCCAGGCCAGCCCTCATCTCCTAGACCAGTGCTCCCGTCCATGTACAGCCACATATGGAGCTTTGACCAGAAAATAAACCCATCATCGCACGATATATAGCTGGTCAGTACAGCTGACTTTTTCTATAATAATTTTTTCATGGAAGGAATGAAATGAACATTGATTTCCACCCTTCCTGAATCCTCATGTCCTCTCTAACTCACCATCAGTCATAAGCAAAAAATTCCCCTTATCACCAGTCTCTTCTGAATGTTTCCTACACCTTTTGTTCTAAAACTAGTTCTCTCTTGAAAACACTGTTTCCTTGCACCACTCTCAGTGGTGACTGTTTTTTTCTATAGCCCTGTTACCCACCCGCCTAGAAGTGGGGTTGGTGTCCTACTTATTCCTCATTGCCACTTCCAGACGTCTCTCCCTCTTCCTCCTAACCCGCCCCCTCTCCAGATTTTGAATTCATGATCATGCTTTTGTTCCTCGCTATAGTCACCTGTGTACCTTCCTGTCACTCCGCCTTAGTGCTTCAGATTCACCGTCATGCTCCTTGGGTATGTCAACACGTGCAGTCCTCCAACCCGTTATACACTAGCCTCTCAGTTTGAAGCCCTCCTCTCTTCCCTCAAACTCGTTTATCCTACTTTGGCCACTCAGTCACAGGTTCACAGGGCAGAGCTTAGCATGTGTAATGTCATCAGTGAACAGTGAGGCCAAGAATTGACCCCCGCAGCGCTCACTCCCAACTGCCACAGCTTTGTTGGCCTGAGTCAGCAGGACAAAACAGGTCTATAGTCCCGAGAAGGCTGGCTGTACAAGTACCTAGTAGTATTTTCTGAGTGTGATACAATGAGAAAAAGCTTAGACCTTGTCCAAAACCGCCCAAATTTTAATTGCAAGTATACACTCTATTATCAGCTTACTACTGGAACCCCAGCCGTCTCCCCAGGAGTTACATACCTTGATTTCTTCACCTTTTCTCTGCCTATAAATTCCTGTCTTTCCTACTCTCCTTACCCACTTCCGGTTTCATAGTTCACTATAATTCCTCTCTTGCTTATGGTTATGATCTACTGATGCATAATAATGCATAATGGATGCAAAGGTGACGTCTTAAAGATCACACACATTCATCACCTCACAATTTCAATGGGCCGGGAGGCTGTGCACAGCTTAGCTGCAATCAAGGTATTAGCTGGGCTGTGGTCTCATCTCAAGGCTCAACTGAGTAAGGATTTGCTTCCAAGTTCACCTGTTTGTGTTGAGGTTCAGATTGAAAGTCTCCGAGTTATGCTGGCCAGAGGCCACCCCTCCATTCCTCACCTCATGAGCCAACATGGCTGCCTGCAAAGTAGAGAGGCGCTCAGCAAGACAAACATTACAATGGGAGTGGAATCACAGAAGTGTCATGCGGTGACTCGGGGGTATTCTAGTAGTTAGAAGCAAGGCACAGATTGCGCTCACATGGAAGGAGAGGAGATCTCCCAGGGCTTGAGGAGGCAGGGATTATTTGGGGCAAATGGGGGCGTGTCGAAGTCTGCCTGCCACAGCACTTTTGTCCCTTTTTCTGACACTCCTACCCAGTCCCGATTAAATCCATCTCTTCCCACTCTGTGTGTGGATGCACCTGCTGCAAAACTGAATGTGACTAAACAAAAATACACAGCTACACTTACTGGTCTGGCTTTAATTTATTACCACTAAATCAGGTGAACTGTTAGTATCAGCCAGCAGTCTTACTGCATTTCTCCACCTTCTTTTATGAATATATGTGATACCCATATTTTCTTCTAGTTTTTATAGTTGGCATTTTAAGTATTTACCTCTTTACTCCTTATGATATATGGTACAGATCAACCCTCCTCCTAAATTTTTAACCAGTTATTGCAGCACATTGAATAGCCCACCGTTTAACATGGGTAAAAATGCTACTTTTATTCTAAAATTTTATGTAAAACTGTTTGCTTTTAGATTTTTCATTCTCTTTCAGTTTCTCTAATGCCGATATCACACGTTTGTTATGGTTTTATAATATGCTTTATTATCTGGCCATGCTAGTCCTCTTATGTTTCAAATTCTCCTAAGGTGAATGAAACATGGCAATGTAGGTAGAGATGAATTTTGCTTTTCTCAAAGTGTTCAGTTTTTTTCAATTCCCTAATACTTTGTCATTTATACCTTAGAGCAGTGTACGCCGAGTTTTGATCTGCAAGGAGCCCTTAAAGTAGACCATATTCATAAGTGGTGGTTCTACAATGACAACTACGAATTTGTCTTTTTTAATTCCAGAAAATATAGCAGTTGTTGTGTATCAAAAAGTATAATTGAGAAATTTCTATTTTCCTTAGGAAATTTTCTGAAATGCCCTTTGTAAAAAGAAAGTAACAACCTTTCCAAACACTGTTTTCAGCTAAAGAAAACTACCTTTTTCTGTCTTCACCTTGGGGTAAACGTGCCTTCATTTATTTTAGCAGCAAATACGGATAGAGCTGAACGAACTTCTTCTCTTTGAATACTCTTAACAAAAATATTGTGATATAGATAGCTTTTCTACTTCTGAGATCCATGCTGTTACTACAACATCGATAACAGGTTCTAAGTGGCACTGCAGATTCTCAGCGGCACGTCATCTAAAGAAACAGAAATAATCCAAAAATTTTTCTAACACAATCTGGAATAAAAGTAATAATAGTCCCTGTAATGCAAATTTATGTTTTTAATTCTCATTAATAATTTGCACCCTGTCTGCTCAAGCTGTTTAATTGGAATTCTTTAAAGTTTATCTTGTCTACTTTGTCTAGCTCTGTACTACTAGGGTCTTGGAATCTTGTCCAGTTCCATTTTCTTACATGTGATATTTGCATAATTCATTCACAGCCCCCTTTCATTTATAAAATTCTGTGGTTTTGTACTTTTTAAAAAATCTTAGGCTGTTCTTTTTCTGTTGTTTTTAATTTTCACAATCTTCGATTGTTTTTCCAAGATGTACTCACTGAAGCGTAAGCTCCTGGAGAGCAGGGATTTGGGGCTATTTCGTTCATTGTTTCCCCAGCACCTACAATAGTGCTTTGCACATGAGTGCTCAGTAAACATTTGTTTCAAGAACAACAAAAGAACCAATATGAACATACATTTACCATATGACCCAGTAACAGCACTCTCAGGCATTTAGCCCAGAGGAAAACCTGTACATGAAAACAATATAGCATTTTTGTTACAGCCGCAAACTGGAACTAACCCAGGTGTCCTTGAGCTGGTGAATGGTTAACTACACTGCTGTAGCCAGTACATTGGAACAGTACTCAGCAGTGAAAAGGAGTGAGCTGTGTGAAGGAACCAGTATGATGAATGAAATGGTACCAGTGTCATTTTCCTGATTTTGAAACAAAATATAGTTTGCAAGGTGTTACCATTGGGCAAAACTGGGCAAAGAGTGCACAGGACCTCTCTGAATAGTTAGCAACTTCCTATAAACCTATAATTATTTCAAAACAGAAAGCTTTAGAAAATGAATAAAAAGCCTAATTAAAAAGCCCTAGGCACATCCGTACTGTACAGAAGAATTAGAGCGACAGGTTGGTACTACCAAATACCTTTGAAAGCTCTGGTTAAAGGATGCAGTTATGTGTGTGTTCTTTTATTAAGGAACAGGTTTCTTGGGATTACATTTTGCATTCTTTATGTGCCTAATCCAATTTTAGGTACTTAGTTTTAAAACATTAGTTTAAAACAGCTTTCAAAGGAACAAAACAAATCTCACTTCAGGAGCTTTAAAAAAAAATTTGGAAGAGGCTAGCACATTTGAATACCAAATACCTGTAGCTCTATGAAAATGTCATTAACTATGTATTACCACCTGTATCAGTTTTAAAAGAAACCAACTTAAACTTGAAAAAGTAAGAGAACCATCCTCTCTCGCCCTAAGTACATTTAGTGAGTTTCACAGGAGTATTTCAGGAGACTGACCTAGGATGCTTACAAGACTTAAACGTTTTATCCACCTTGGAAACGTTTTTCTTGCACTACAGGGTGTTGTCTAGTGATGAAGATGTTTTCCTATTAACCCTTGTTACAGGATAGGGTAGAACTTAATTTATGTTAATTAAGCACACATTCTAAAAGATTAGTTTTGATTTAAGTTTTCTGCTGGATATTGCCAGTTACGGTAAGACCCATCAGTGGTATGATGCAAGACCTCTGAGAATTCCCAGGGTCACGCTAGGATTTATATTTTAGAAAAAGATTCAGAGCAAAGGTGCAATTTCTTACTACCAAAAATATAGAAAAAAGGAAGAGTAGAGGAAGAGAAAAACCAAAGCCACATAAAATAAAAATAATTGTAACCTTTATAAACTTCTTCATGACTGAAGTCCATTGTGCACCCTCCACTTCTTTTGAAAGTCTTCAGTGCAGGAAACCTGGCGTCTCCAAACACATAACTTAAAGCAGCTCTTGTTTGAAGCAGATTCTTGAGAAGCACACACCATTTCACAGTCTTTGTAAGTTGTCTTTATGGAGTGCCACGTGTATTTACACCAGTGTAACTTAGGGTATGCTATCCAAGTATTTGCCTAGGGGTACATTAGTGCACAAATACTGAAACAAAACTAGAAACAAATTTCCCCCAAACAAACCAAAAAAACCTACCACCATGACCTAGTCCCTTTATAACGTCCACATTTCATGTAAGGAATGCCCATGGAGTGTGATACGTGTGAATCACTGCCTCTTCCACTCCAGGTTGTCCATAATCCAAGTCCTGTGCCGGGCCAGGCACTGCTCTCCATGCTCTTCCTGTAGAGCGGTGTTGCCCACCCCAACCCCACTCTGCTCTGCTCGTTTTTCTTTCTAATTCAGACTTGGCCCAGGCAAGGGAATAACTCTTCCATGTTATGCTCCATCAAACCACAAGTTATGCCCTAGCAATACAGTTTTTTATTTGACTCATTTATTTAAAAAATTTCTATCAGTATGGATCCATAAATATTTATTTTGTTTTATACCTTTATGTATTTTATGTACTTTTACATTTTTTATAATCCAATCATTTGGTGTTCAGATTGTTCCAGTGGCTATAAGGTGGTTTGGTTTGGTTTTTGAGCACTTCCTTACTTTCAGACACTAGAAGTTGCTATAGGTCATCTTGTATATTTCCTGCCCCAGTCCTACAACCAGCCACTTCTCCGAGGTGCTCTGGTTCCTCTTATTGGAGAATGATATTAGAAACTGAGATTTGGGTGCTAGGTATGCTCTTTGCTACTGGGTTACTTTTACTCTGGGCCCCCTTAGCTGACAGAGCAAGGAGATATGTGTGCTTATTCCCCTGCGTACATACACATCTGTCAGTATCCCTATATTTATAGACTAAACATGGGTTCACACTGATGTCTCCCAACACTAATCCATTACTACATAGATATATCATTTTAGCCTCCTCTCCTGGCTTATCTGTAAACTCCCACTCCAACAGTGAGGAACTTGGCTCCACCATTTGGCATTCATTCACTTAATTGTTCAATTCCAGTATAAATGTATAGCAGCATAAGAATTGTTAACCCCTATCTTCGTGGGAAACAACTTTATCAGCTAGAATACAGTGTTCTGTACAGTGTCTTTTGCCTTTTAACCTTACAGATCCCACTCATTTCCAAAGTTACTTAGGTCAGCACACATTAATGTTCTAGACTTACGTATTTTATTTTATAAACACACCCTCCAGCCCAGAGGGCAATCTGGTGTTTTTAGTAGCTCCTTACTATGATACTTCTCTGTTTACACTTGTAACTTGGAATCTTTGATATTTCTTCCCTCATTTTGGACCCTCAAAGGAGAGTTCATGTGCAACTCATGTATTCTTCAGTCACTCAGGTGTCTTAACTTTGGGGCTTCAGGTTCTTGCCCAGTTATTTCTCTTGCCCCCTGTCTTCTAAGTTTAAAGTTTCAGTTTGACAAGTCTGGACAGAAACAGTCTTAGGTTTTATGTGAGTCTCTGTGTCTGTTCATACGCCCGTCACTCTTAGTATGTTAACCGATGGCCTGATGCTGGATGCTGTCTGCTTTGCTACATCCTGTGTTTCAGTCACACGCCGTGTTCCTCATCCACAAACCCAAACTTCATTTTGGGGGGAAGACCCTCTCACATTTGCACAAAATAACTTTATATTCTTGCCTGGGATTTCATCACTTCTGGGTCTCTTTCAGTGTTAGCAGTATTTCTTCACAAAAATTAGCAGGGTATGGTTAACAAGTCTGGTTTCATCTTGGCTCCCTTTGCCACATCCTGGAGACTTGTTTGGGGAAAGCTGTGCTCCTTATTGACTTATCAAATTGTTGATGTTGCTTCCCCAATTCCCAACATTAAGGAAACACCCATTACCATGCTGGGTTTCCCCTGCTGGTTCCAGTAACTATTATTTATCTGCAGAAGCAGAGAATTGTGTTTATGTAGAAGGTCTTAGTTAATCACATACAAGGAAAGCCTCTCTTCTTTTTCTCCGTTGGTTCAGAGTTTCTTCTTCTCTTCTATAGCAACATATTTTGCCAGACAACTTATTGACATCAGTTTTGATTCTCAATAATCTCCTAAAGCAACGATGAGTTTTTAAAAAATTGTTTTTCAAGCCCCTTTCCCTTTTCAATCACTCGTAGCTGATGGGTACCTCAGGCAGGGAAATAAATACAGCAAACACCCTATACTCCTCACCCCCTTCCAGACTTCCAGTTTGGGGTTGGGCTTTCATTTTAATTTACCATCATTTGAGAGACTCAACCTCCTCCTTGAAATGCCTGTGCCTAAGATTTCGGGGCCTTTCTTTATCAGTGGACAGTTTGTCCAGGGGAAGGCAATTAGCAGTCTACAATTAAGAGAAATCTGTTATACATAACTCAGGCCAGCCTTTCTCACAGGCTGTCCTCCACATACTAGAGCATGGAGAAAAGCGGTCTTCCTTCCAGGTGCTTGCCAGGTTTTGTCCCCTGTGATTGGACTGGGTAGTAGTGAAAGAAGGACATTTATTCTAACAGAATAAATGACAGGGGTAAAGATAGGGCAGTACCTATTATTTTTGGAAAATACAACTGATTAGTTCTCCAAGATCTCTTATCTGGATGGGAGAGAATATTGAAAAGGTAAGGCGAGGTCATTTCAGAAGGGCTTTGAAGGGTGAGGTAGGCGTTTGCGTCGGTGCTCAGTTTGGTGCGTTGTGTAGTCCACAGGCTTCTAAACAAGTGATGTGATAATAATTGAATTTGAGCACATGCGACAGCAGGTTAGATTAGTCTGTATTGGAAGTGAGAGACCAGTTTGAATGTCCAGCTGAGAAGTGTTGATTAGCAAAGCCTGTCCATACTAGAGCAGTGGCAGCGGAGACGGACAGGACTGGATTTCGGAATACCTAAAGTGGGGCTCTTACTCATCACCCAGTACCCTCTAAAGCTGCTTTCACCCAAAGGAGTGCTTCTCTGTAGCTTGGGTCTTCAATCCTCAGGTGAGCTTCATTTTCCCTCCTGTATTTGCTATGTTAGTGAATACTTGCAGATTTAATTTTGGGGGGAAAAATAGTTTTCACAGATCCAGGTAATTGTTACATGACTTTATACCAAACTTTAGAATAGTCATAAAATGTTTCAGATACTTCATTTTCATAACATGCTTCTCAATATTCATATTTCTAATGATTATCCCTTATAATGGATGGAATTTAGGGTTTCTTTTACTAGGATATATACTTAAATTTAGAATATTGGCTTTTGGGTGCTGGCTAACTTCTTTCAAAAAATAGTTATAGTGCTCGCTTTGGCAGAACATGTACTAAAATTGAAACGATAATGGAGATTAGAATGACCCCTGCACAGGGATGACATGCAAATTCATGAAGTGTTCCTTATTTTGGGGATTAAGAAGTACAAATTGGTAGTTACAAGATAGTCACATGGATGTAAAGCAAAGCATAGGGAATATAGTCAGTAATGTGGTAATAACTATGTACAGTGCCAGGTGAGCACTGGACTAATCGGGAATCAATGCATGAATTATATAAATGTCTACCTACTATGTGGCGCACCGGAAACTCATAAAATACTGAATGTCAACTGTAATTGAAATAAATAAATAGATAAATAGAACATACTATTAAACTTTAAAAATATTTACTAAATAGTGCAGGCAAGTACAATATTGGGGAAACAGCCACAGACAAAGCTCCTAAGGGGTTTACACAGTAACAGTGGAAGAATAAAATGGATGCACATAAGAAGATGGTAAGTTAATTAGAAAAATAAAGTACAACAGCAGGACTAGAGAATGATGGGGAAGCACAGGAAGAGAGAGGGCAGGCCATGGAGGTCCTAGGGCGGGGTCCTGTAGACGGAGAAGAGCCAGTGCGAAGGCCTAAGGTAAGAGCACGCAGAGGGTGTTAGAGTACGCAGGGAAGAGGCTGGGGTGACGCAGGGAAGAGGCTGGGGTGACTCGGTGATGGCAAGAGAGAGTAGTAAGGAAGATAGAACGTCAGCAGGACACTGCGCAAGGTGAGGTCTGTGAGGAGCTTATTGTGAAGGCGGCTTAGCCTGGCTATTAATACAGACAGACGGACAGAAGCAGGGAGGTCAGTTAGGCGGCTACTGAATAGTTTATGCTTAGACCGCAGATAGTGGGGATGGCAGTGAGAAAAGAGGTCGGTTTCTGTATCTGGTTTGAAGGTGTAGTCAACAAGATTCGTTAATGGATTGGATGTAAAATGAGATTAAAAGAGAAGAGTAAAGAACGACTGAAAAGTGTTTTGCCGCAGCAACTGGAAGAAGATGCCATTTACCAAGATTGGGAAGGTCCGAGCAGAAGCAAATTTAAGGAGCGGAGTCAGAAGTTTGGTTTTGGTTAATGTTAAACTTCTTGTGCTTGTTCGACACTCAGTGGTGATACACCCCGTTGGTAAGCCAGCTTTGGGATTCTGAGCTGAGGTGTGGAGGGACAAGTGAGAGAGAGTTACTCTAGATCTAGACCGGAGCGGACAGTGACCAGAGAGGCTCAGAGATCGCCCCAGAAGTATGTGCCAGCATTGAGGATTGAAGAGATGCAGGAACCAGCAAAGAAGTTTGAAAAGGAATACCAGGGAGGTGAGTCAGTGTTCTGAAGCCAAGAGAAGAAAGCCTTTTAAGATGGAGGGAATAATCAACTGAAAAATGCTGCTTTGAGGTCCAGCATGGCAAAGCCTGAGAACCGTTCATTCAGTTTGTCTTGGTTACACCAGAATGGTGGGAATGAAAATTTGTTTGCATCACTGATACTGGTGATAATATTTTTGCACAGCGATTGTTTTTAAACCATCCTCCAGGTTCAGTAATTTTGGTGAACAGTTTCACTGTAAGTGAACTACTGTTTCTCAGTTAGAGGCACATAATTAACCAGGAGTTTCATTGCTGAAGGCTAGTTGATGAAATGTCTTGACTGGTATTGAGTTTTAAAAGGTATCCACATAATTTTTTAAGTGTTAAGTTGTCAGAGAAGTGACCATATATTGCAGTTGATACCTCTTCTAGATCTACTTGAAGAGTAGAGGTTTGACAAAGATATCTTTGGTCTGCAGTTCCTTTGTACCACGCTCAGTTGCAGTTAATTTTGGCCGCTGCCAACATTTATTTTATGCTCATTACACTTTTGAGGAATGAAAGTCTCGTGTGGATGTATGAACCAGTACTTTCCAACTTTTTTTTTAATGTTCTGGCCTGTCCTAGAGTTACCAGTCTCTTTCATATATAATATCACAATATTGTATAACATCACCAGAAAGTATATGTATAATGTTTTTGTTACACCCACCTGGGAACCCTCATTTTTGTTTTCTTTCTTTTCATACCCTAATCTACCTTCTTCTACCTGTATTACTCCTCTGTCCGCAAGTTGTTTACATCAGACTTTACTCAAATCCAAGTCCTCTGCCTAATACTCAAGGACCCTCACCAGTTGTTTTTTTCTTACATTTCAACTCCTTCCTTATATGAAGTTGACATTTCCCACTGCAGATGTTGATAAAACCTAATTGGAAAATGTTGGATTATTTGTTTAACTAGTCAACCTGATCAAAAAACAGTGCTGTTTTTATGTGGAAGATAAAGGAGGATGAAAGGGAAAACAAATAAAGAGGAGAAATCTGGAGATTATAAAGGTGCTTTTTAGATTGGGGCCTAGTGAATCAGAAAGGGATAATGGGATATTGGATGGGGGGAGGTAAAAGGGTGGGGTGTACGCAGTGATTTCTTTCTGTTTGAAAGTTGAATAAGGAATATTGTGAACCCAGTTAGGCTACATTTTAGAAGAAACGGGTTCATTGCAAAATATCATTCTCCATACCTTTTCTCCTTTCCAGACTTGTATGCTCTCTTCCTGTATGAGGTGTCATTCCCTTTGGTAAAGTGGAAAGAGCATGAGTTAAGGAAAACATTTGCACATTACTACTATTACTACTACTACTAACTACGTTACTTTCCACATAGGCTTAAATTTAGGCAGTGCCCCATCTTCCCAATGCGGGTATGGTATGTATAAACTTTTAATGACAAAGATGAAATACAAATTTCTATTTGAAAAAGTTATTTTAGTATTTTTACATAAACATTTGAATTTTTAAATTGAGAAGTAATTCATTTTTTCCCAGTTTTTATTTTCAGAAGTAGTTTCTTCATCATCACTACAACTACTTTGAACAACTTCAACCTGACTTCTGTCTTAAGTTTTTTAATCTGCTATTGGTGCTGTTTTCTGAAAATGTATCCCAAGTCACAAGTATCTGTTCATTTATTATAGTAGTATAGTTGGGTTTTCTATTTACAGTGATTATTATAATGACACCCAGTACTTATAATTGGTAGCACACCCCAAAGCAATTATCAAATCACTGTAAAATGCTTTTTTGCATCCTTGTAAAATGGATTCAATCAGATGACATCTGTGACATCTAAAACTGGCATTGAGTTTTGTTTCAGGTTGTTGTCTCTTCCCTAATTTCTGTTACCTAAAAATAAAACAATAGAGTGAGTGTCTTGTAATAGAAGTATTTCCATTCAAGATAACTCTGTTGTGTGAGAAATTGTTGAAAAATCTGCCTCAGCCCAACAAAATCATACCTCTTGGTTTGCTAGTTGCACTTCTAAGGTGGGTATTCATTTCCTCACTAAGCTAATCTGTGTGCTCTCATTCCTATTTCGTCTGTGTTTTACTCTATAGTGAGTGCTTTCAGATTAGCAATTCTGGTCCTCAGCTTTTGTAGGGTCAAAGACTTAATGACGTCATTAGGCCCAGAGTCTCAGAAAGACATTTTGTTTACTTAAAATTGGGTAGGTTATTCCATTGTCCTTATACTCAGACCTGCCGTTCCACACACACCACCTTCCTAATCTCAAAACCTACTGACTAATCAAGGAGCAGAGAATTAGTCTCCAGGGAATCATTTCTCTCAGACCTGATGAAATATTCCTGCCCACAATAAAGTATTGTCAGTCTGTCCCTTAGGATAGGGCTGGATACACATGCCCATCTCTTTACCTTGGGACGACTTTCCCATTGTAGAAAATGTATCCCTTTGCGGTTACAACATTCTTTTTTCAATGAGTGATACTATTTTCTTAGTTATAACCACACCCTAGTCATTCCTAGTTTGTCCTGCCTTTCCAGATTGCTTCTCTTGATTGGATTTCTGGCATTTCTGAAAAGCTTGACTGACACATTCATGTTAGACTGTTGTTCCCAATGGCTAATTTCTTTCATGTTTCTCTGAAATCCATGATTCTTCTGTGGAGGCACTGGGCAGTACCAGGGATTTGGGCACAGGTCATTTAATTTTCATTTTTTACATTTCATTCTTAGAGGTAACCTGCATTTCCCAAGGCTTTGCTCTTACCGGCTCCCTGTGTACTGGGCGAGTCCTACTCATCTTTCAGCCTTTGCTCATCCCCACAGCAGCGTTTGGACTGTATGTCTGCTGTGCTGATCATGTAGAATGGAAATTACTGTTATTTTTTGCCTGGACTCCATTTTACATCTTATGCTACTTGAAAATAGGGTTCTCATTCTCCTCTTTGCATGCCTAGTATTTAACACACAGCCTGGCATGTCTCTGTGTTATGTTTTCAGAGGCCAGGGCTACCTTTCCACTTGTGTGATGACCCCATTGTCACATGTCCACAGTATCGTGAACCAACTGAATTGATTAGTCAGAAGGACCCCCACCCCCACCCCTACACGTATCCAAGTTTTGTGTGAAATTTGTGTATACATTTTTGTCGTTTCACACAGCAGTCCAGGACACAATCAGATAAGAGCAATAGGATTTTGGGACCTTGCAAGATTACTTTCCACTTTAAACCGTTAGGACCATATTTCAAGTGTCAAGTCTTTATTGTCTCTACCCTTCCCCCCTCCTCGCCTCCATTCAACTTTTGTCATCCTTATTTCTGATTATCAATTAAATACCATAATCTTTTTTGGGGGGAATTAAACTTGTTACCTAAAACGTCCTTTTTTCCCCCTTTAACACACAGTTAGTTGCAAAATCTTGTTGACTCCGCTTCTGAAACTCTCCTTTCATCTCATCCGTCCATTTCCAGCGCCATCGTTCTAGGATTGACCCGATCCTGTTTTCCTGGAAGTAGATCAGGGATCTTGTCATTCTCCCGCCTGTGTCCCTAAACCACATCCAGATTAGCTTTCTAGGTTTCATTATTTCTTTTCCCTGTTCAAAAGCATTCCCTGTTCTTAGGTGGCTCCCCAGTACCTTAAATAATTTCCAACGAATCCCTGAGCGAGTTCCCGATGGCAGAGTAAAGACTGCGTAACCTGACGTCTAGTGTGGGTCTGAAGGAGCTCCAAACAGAAGTGATCTGATCACGTTTCCTGTTGTATTTTTTAAATTGATGCCAATGTTTAAGTTAAAAATATCTTCCCAAGCACTAACGATGACAAAAAATCTAAGTAAAACCAACACGCTAGGAAGTCGTGCCATTTTTACCTTGCGTTTTCCTATATTCCGGACACACACTGCAGAACGCACATACCCTAACTGGAAAGTGCAGGCAGAAGTGACGTGCAGGCTGTGGGGCCTGGTGTCTGAGGCTGAGTGTGGTCTGCTAGGACCCTGCGTTCCAGGTTTCTTTGTATGGCCATGCTTATTTAGTTCTGCCCTCATAGAACACGTTGAGAAGTTTTCCAGCTTTTTCAGTGCTCAGGAATTGTTATATATCACAGGCATTTTCTTGTGGGAGAAGATCCATGAAATTTCTTGGTAACTTAGACCTTTCCAAAAAATCCTATTCTGCCAGATTTTCCCATTTATTGGTGTAATTAGTATTTCCCAATCAACCTGACGCTTTACGGTAGCAGTCGTGTTTGAGGGGAGGAGATAGTTTGGTTTCCTTTCTGTCCTTAGCCAACATTACAGCCCATGACACAGCTGTTTGGTGGCTCCGGCTGGAAAGGAATGGTATGGCTGTGGCACAGCAGCAGGACCGACCTGCTGTCTTCGGGGACTCCCGGGATAAATGGCTTGGCCAACAGCACATCTCCCACCATTATACCCATTCGAGCTGATTTATACTTTACAGTCTAAATTGGCATGGGACAGGCCTTTGGGACTAAATTAATTTATACCAAGTTAGAAAGCGTCAGCTGCCAAAGTCGGATGCCTTCTGGAGGCGAGTGCGCTTATTTCTTCGTGTATTCCAGGCCCACTCCAGGCGCTCTCTGGGATAGCAGCTGGGATGATCCTTGAGGAGGGCCTGCTTTGCATCTCTTTTGTGTCGTGTGAACGGGAGTCTGGGTCCCGTACAGCAGTCCCAATCTCTATGAGACATTTGCTACTTGGCAGTTGGTCCTTGTGTAAATTCAGAAGCTTTGTAAACTTCTAAAATCAAATATAACATTATGACCTTCTTTAGGCCTTTTAACCACCCACCACTCTTAAGTAAACTCAAAGGAATTACTGTGCCTGAATGGCAGTAGTGCAAGTCTGTGATCTTTATCCTTACTTGGAAGTTGAAGAAGAGAAAGTTTTTCTCTCTTTAGCATTATCTTTAGCAAAAGATAAAGAAAATTTCTACAGGGATTAGGAGCCTGTCAAACAATAAGAAGTACCTGTAATGTTAAATTTAAGGAAAGGTGTTACAGTGGGTGGTTTTTATAGATTAAAGAAATTAGTAATACTCTGTGTCATTTGACTGTCTCCAGTCTGGAAATTATGTTTTTTGTTTATTAGGCAGGCGGGAATTTTTAGATTGAAGTATTGTAAATGCTTTTTCAGGACACGCATGCACTGAGGGCCCCCTCCGTGCCCTCCTGTCCCCTTGCCTGTGAGAGTTTGGGGTTGTTCGCCTTTCTCAGACCTGAGTTCTTTTTCCAGCAGTCACTGCTTGTTCTTGAGGGTGGAGGAGGTGGATCGATGTTAAACAGACTTGTCTCTAATGAGCTGTGACGCCAGCTGCAGAGAGAGCAAATCCTGTTACTCCCTCCAGCTACTCTCTGAAGCTGCAGAACAGCCGTAGGACCAGCTCTCCCTTCTCAGTGCTGATTTGCTGATTTTTCTGCTCCACCCCCTTCTGTCTCAGAGAGCTTCTTGGCAAAGTTCAGATTTCTGTGCTCACAGCTCAATGCTCACCGTGAAAAGGAAATACAAAGGGGGAGGAGAGAAAGTACGGGGGGGGGGGGGGAGATTTTTTAAAAGGGTATTCCATATTGCCTTAGTGTAAGACTTAAGCTCTGGATTGAAGGCGTAAGCTGTAAGGCTTTGACTAACCTGGATTTCCAAATAGTTCTTGGGAGATAGTTTTTTTTGGCTCATGAACATGGTAGGCCGTGCATTAAAAGACTATGGATTTCTGTTGTTCAGAAACCTCCACATTTTGAGAAGACCACTTTCTATCTCTTCAGTTGCTTTCCCCCACATACTATCATTGTAAGGAGGAAGATAAAGAATTGTAGTGTTCATGTGTTAGAGAGCATTACTGTGTGCCAGGCTCGGGTGGCTTTTATGAAGTGTGGCCTAGTTTAATTATTACAACAACCTTGGAGGTAGACATTTTTAATGTGATTTTTTTTTTTTTTTGGTAAATTGTGGTAAAAAACAAAATTTACCATCCTAAACCTTTTAAAGTGCATAATTCAGTAGTGTAACATATATTCACATTGTTGTGAAATGGCTCCAGAAATTTTTCATCTCGCAAATTTGGCTCTATACCCATTAGAGTAGAAAATTTTAAATTGATAAGCCAGTTCTTTTGTTCAGCAGGATTAAAATTGCTTTCCTGTTTCTTTTCTTTGCCGTCTTTCTATAACATTCTTAATCTGTACTTCACCGTAGGGTGGTGAAAACAGAGGCCTGTCTTAGTGTGCCTTGGTTATCCATTCTGTACAGACTGCTGGGGTTAACAGTTACTAAAGGGAAAGAGAACAAGCTCTGCTCTCGGGGTTTCATCACCTATTCTTCATTCTAATCTTTATTGATTCTGCATTTTAAGTTCTGCTGAGCTAGAGGGGAAAAGTTCACTGATAACTTTGTCACCTCACAAGTTACCATGGGCCTGCATATTTTTTGGTGGGTTATCTAGGTAGCTTCTGATTTATGAAGCATAATATTGTAGAAATACATTTTAAAAGCAATTTTATATTTTGAGACCCATTTTTTAACTGATTTATGAGTTTCTGTATTCTAGGAGCAAAATGGTAGGCAAGGGATTGAATTATATTTATGAATAACCCTGACTTCCTCTCACTACTTGTGCCATTTGAGAGACGATTAAAGCCTGCTCAGTTCTGCTTGGAAGAGCCAATCCAACACCCCTGATATTCTACCCTTCTATGTAAAATCTTTCCCTAGTTGCTGTTGTGCTAGGAAAAACAAGCCCAGGTTCACTGGGGAGAAATTCTTAGCAATCCGGTTTAGCTGCCCACCACAGTTGGATAGAACAAAATTATTTATTGTATCTTTTTCAAATCAAGAGAGGGATGGTAGTGCTCAGTTTCTGCTGATAATGTTAAGAAAACAGGTTGAATCGCTAACGAAGCCTCGGGACTGAGGTATAGGCATAAAAGGTAGTGCAACAGCCTCTTCTGTCCTGTTTTAAACCTCAGATTCACAGATTTTGTTAGTCGTAACTCTTGCTTCATAACACATTTTCATCATTGGCCTGTGGATGCTGCACTTCATTCATTCATTTATGGGTGATGTCATCTGTGAAAATGCCTCCGAACAGAACTGGGACACCGTCAGTATTCATGCTGCTGTCCCATCCAGTCTTCTGCGCGTAGAACGCAGGGGAATTTTTTAAAATCCAGATACAGAGTAAAGTGTTACCTTAGATTTGTTGAGGAAAATATAGATTTGCTATGCAAATTAATAATTCAACTGTTAGGTATGTATCTTAAGATAAACAGTTCTTAGACGTTGAAAGCCTACATACAGTTGGTTTACTAATTTTGATTTCTGCCAACTGCCACAGATTCACAAAGTGTTAGTAATTTTAAACTTAAAAATTCATTATTTACATGTAAGTAAAATGTGGATTTAAGGGCATTTTATTATCTTTGGCCTTGTCACTCTTAACCTTTGTAGGTCTTCGTTTTTGTTTTGTCATTGAAGGTCTTGCTTCACTCCTGTTGTCTGTAATTCTACTTGATGACTATTTGGGAACAATAATAAAAAGATATTGGCAGTTGATATTGTTTGGAGAACACTTGAACCAGAAATTTTATGATAATGACCTCATATTCTGGTTTTAAAATAGATTTATTGTTAGAAATGATATTCTTCTATAATATGTAAATGGCCTACTTTTCTTACCAGTGACAACTAATCTTATATTTAGATTGTTTAGTGGTTTACTTGTATATCTGGATTATATTGAGTTCCTCAATACACTTCAATATGTTTCAGAGCTAGAGGGAGGAACTGTAAATTTCACCCATAGTGATAGCAAACTTCAACTGCATGATTTGGTTATAATTATACATAATGCTAGTGTTTTTAGATAAACAAGGGGCTTTGGCTGTTCTTGAGATTATCATTTCAGTATGTTTGGTAAGGATTTAATCCAGAATCTTTATGTCAGAAATGAAGTTGATTTCTGAGAGGTCTCTCATATTTTAGAGTACCTTAGGCCTATGACATTATTTCATTTCTGTTGGTAATTACCTTTATGTCTTCTAGTCATTAAACCAGCATTCATCTTCTAGCTGTTCTCAAACAAACCCTTCCCTTCTCTGTACCCACAAATTTTGCTTTATTTCCCGCAGGCTCTTTTATTGTCTAGAGGAGCACCTTCCAAACTACATTTGCGTGTGAATCTTGGCTTATATTAAAATGCAAGTTCTGGTTTCAGTAACTTTGTGCGAGGCCTGAGGTGCCATGCTTCCAGTGGGCTTCCAGGCAACCCTGAGGCTGCCACGTGTCCCCAGCTGTGGCCCTCCCCTCTCCTCCCCTCATTCTGCATACAGGCCATAGAACTGTGCCGCCCTCACTCACTGTTCTGAGACAGAGAGATCTGATAATTTTACTGTCCTTCAGACTTGATTGCCTGGGGAAGTAAAATCCACACTCTTTAGTGTGGTTTTCGGAGAAGATCCTCAAGGAATAAGCTTGTCCTGTCTACCATTCTCTAATCACCGCCTCCACTTTTGGGAGAGCAGTTGGTAATTCTCAAACATGCCATAAAGTTTCACATATGGCCCCGTGCAATTCTCACCTCCCTGGCAAAGTCTTAGTCCACAATCCTGTTTCTCTGGTTTTCCCTGTGTCGTTTTATATATTTAATATACTATTTATTACATTGTCTCATAATTCTTTGCTATCAAATTGAACATAATTTGAACCTCTTCTCTGCATCAGGCACTGTTCTAGTTGCTGGGAAGACAGCAGTGAACACAATAAAAAATAAATAAGTATCCCATTTGGCTTACATTTTAGCCATTCCTCATCCCACCCCACCCCACCCCCATAACCATACTGGGGCTTTGTTATTCACCTTTGTATCTTTTGTTTTTAGTTAATTTGACCACCTCTTTGCTAATTTCTGTGCCAATGTTATAGCTAGGGCCCCAGAGCAGAAAACAGGAAATGTTCCTTTCCCAGAAGCAGCTTATGGAAGGAGGTGAATGACAGTGACACAAATGTGTTCTTTTGTAAGGGACAGAAAGGAAGGCTGTTCAGGGATACTGCTGCTACAACATTTTATTTTTGCCTCAGAGGACAGTCTTCTAGGTAGAAACTGAAGAACATGAACTTGCCTCTGGTGAAAGTGATACTGATAGGAAGGGAAGCGTCCTTCTCAGTCTTTTTTTCTACCTGCTAAGCCAGAAGAGACTGTCTGGGTGGGAGGCAGGAGATGGGAAAGAAAAGGAATTAGTAGTATAGCTTGAACTTTTTTCTACATGAAGGATTTTTTTTTTTTTTTCAGGAATCTCATCTATAAAATTAATGTTTTAAATTATTTACTACAGAATAGAAGTGATCCATATGTATCCTATAGCTTCTAGAAATCCTGGCACACCTCCGCCCTGATCTGTGGCAAACTTGTTGCAGTCTCCTCCTTAGTTTAGAAACACTGGGAAGTGGTCTCCCCAATAAGACAAGTGCCCATCACTTGTCTTATTGGGGAGACCACTTCCTAGTGTTGGCGGTTATGTATGATGTCGGAGGGGTGGTAGATTGGGGGTGTGGGGTTATCACTTTGTGAGGGGTGTAAATGTCTGTTACATTGTGGTTGTTTCTTAGATTTTCTTGGGGAAGGAGAACAGGACTTTATTGGGGAACAGTGTGTACTTCCAGGACTTTTTTCCAAGTCAAGTTGTTGTCCTTTCAATCTTAGTTGTGGAGGGTTCTGTTCAGCTTCAAGTTGTTGTTCTTTCAGTGTTAGTTGTGGAAGGCGCAGCTCAGCTCCAGGTCCAGTTGCCATTGCTAGTTGCAGGGGGCACAGTCCACCATCCCTTGCAGGAGTCGAACCAGCAACCTTGTGGTTGAGAGGACGCGCTCCAACCAGCTGAGCCATCAGGGAGGCAGCTCAGCTCAAGGTGCCGTGTTCAATCTTAGTTGCAGGGGGCACAGCCCACCATCCCTTGCGGGACTCCAGGAGTTGAACCGGCAACCTTGTGGTTGAGAGCCCACTGGCCCATGTGGGAATCGAACCAGCCGCCTTCGGAGTTAGGAGCATGGAGCTCCAACCACCTGAGGCACCAGGCCGGCGCCTGTTGCATTGTTTTTGTACACCTGAAACTAATTTTAAAAACCCACTAGGAAGCATCAGTACAGGCTACAGCACTTTAATCAAGATCACATTGTGCTGTGGATTTACACAGATGGGGAACAGGACAGAACACCAATAGAAATGTGTAGCAATATGTAAACTAGTGAGGGAGTTGCTGGAGGAACCATAAGAATGGAACTTGGCTAGGAAGGATTTGTAGACAAACAGTTTTTCATGTAAAGGACCAAAGTCTGGCTTGGCAGAAGGACGGAGGGAAGGGACTTCTTTCTATTAGGTTGATGCAAAAGTAACTGAGGTTTAAAAGAAAAATAATTGCAAAAACCGCAGTTACTTTTGCAACAACCTAATACTTAGGGAGAAGGTTGCCTGTGAGCGCGTGGAGAAAGGAGTGATGAGGTGATTATTGTAACTGGAAACCATCAGACCTTCCTAGGATAGAGAGTGTGAGCCAGTGGGAAGAGCCCTGGACTAGGTGCTGCTGCTTGCACTTGGCTGTGATTTGCTGAGTGCAATCGGAGAAGTCAGTTAACCTTTCTAGACCTAGTTTCTTTATCTTTAAATTAAAGGAGTTGAAATAATGTTATCTGTGCTTATTTACCTTCCACCTCTAGCATTCAGTAATTCTGGCCTACCTATTAGATCAGAAGGCCTGGACCTTTTTGCTTCAGGGCTCAGCTTCTGTTACAATTGCAGTTTTGTCATTGCTGTGCACTTGAGAGTCTTGTCCAGTGACCAGGCTTAAAATATGAGTCTTTCAGAGCTTCCCTTTGCCTCCCATTTACTTCTGTCAGATCTTGAATTCGTGTTTCTCCCTGCCTGCTGTCTCACATTCAGTAAGTCCTTCAGAATCTTTTCTCGTGCGCTGTTGCTCTGCTTACTAATATTGTGTCACCTCGCACCCTGTGCCACTAGAATTTATCTTACACACAGGAGTTAGGTTAATCTCACTGTACCTGTCCTATAAAAATAACTGTAGTGGATCTCCATTGTCTTCAAAGCAAGGCCAGACCCAGTATCAGCTATGAGTCTTAGCTCACATTACTCGCCTGACACCATCTATACACTGGTTCACCTGGACCTAATATCCTCGTGGTGTCTTTACTCATGTTGTCCCTGCACCTGGATATGTCCTGCCTCTCCCCCGTTGTCACACATGGTTTCCCATCTCAGGTGCCATCGTCTCCATGAAATCTCTCAGGCTTCTTCCACAGCCAGAAGTAATCCTTTTCTTCGCAACTCCTGTAAGCACCTACAGCACCTTTTCTGTACCTAATAGTGCTGATGACTTTGCTTGTGTTTTTGTCCTGCCTTATCTCGCCTAACTAAACTAAGCCCGCAGAGCTTCGGGTCCTGTGTTACCTTACACAGAGTGGGCGCCCAGAAAATACTTGCTGAAGGAATGAATCCTGATTAATGATAGTTCACATCCTTGTTATCTCTGGTTGGTACTGTTTCTTATTTTTCTGAATAACCATTAACTAGAACATAGAAAAGAACTCTGTCCAGAGGAATTAATAAGCTAATATGAGAATAAGAACCATTGCTATAGATGTATTAATAATTCCCAAATTTGTATTTAAGGCAAACAGTGTTTTCAAGCTTGAGCTTTGTCTTTGAATTTTGAGTTTCATTCACCTGGGCATTGGAGGCAATTGGTACCTTCCTTTTCAGTTGAACTACCTCTGGGGAGTGTGTGTTTTGTTTATTTCTATCAGTTAGTATGCTTAGCAATTTTTTGGTGCTGTGAAGTTTGTAGAGTAAGTGGTTACAAACTTAGGAATTTTTAAAAATAAAATCATAAATGGAACAATTAAAATAGTTTACAAAAGAATGTACTGTTTTTATAGTAGAAGCAGACTGTTCTCGGTAGTATACACTGCCGTGGAATGGGTGTTAAGGGCAGAAATTGCATCTTACGCATGCCTTGTGCTTTCAGAACCATTAATAAGATCTTTGAAAGTTTGGTGTATAGATCTGGATAAATAAGGACCTGGTTATGAGCTGGTCAAACCATGAGCATAGCAGACCCTTGGAAAATGGTTTACATGCCAAAGATAGCATCCTCGCCGAAAAATGTGGGCAAACTTTGCATCATTGTAAGAGTTCATGATTTAGAAAATATTCCAGCACCTCGGCAAGTAGCGGTCTATTATGGGAGACTGAGAAGAAACATAGGATCTCCTGAAATTCCCCACTATCACTTTTTGACCAGTAGCTCCTCTCAGCTAATCTTTGTTCAGAGTACTGTGGTAAAACAAACTTTGGCGTCTCTCCCTGGACCCCAAGGAAAGCAAATACATCTCACCTAGGATTAGACCATTAACCATTAACGTACACACTACCTCACTTCTCTCCAGATGATGTAAGATTATCTCAGTTCTAGCAATCTCTGTCATCAGTCCTGTATGTAGGTCTGGTATCCTGAGAATAAAAACTGCTCAAGTCCTAACCACCAGTGCTTTTTTCAAAAGGTAGTGGTTCTTTAAAGCTTTTGCAGATGCTCTACCTGTTGAGACTTAAGTAAAGGAAGAATACTTCCTAATTACATATTTGATCCTTTATTCTCTTGCCATTAAAATAGAAAGCAGTACAGCATATTTATGTAAGTTAAACTCCAATAATTACACTAGCATTTACATATATACACGTATATCTTGTAATGTACAGATAAAAGGGATGGAGCTTAGTAAGGAGCGAGGCAAGAAGTAAACCCCAGGGGAAAAACAAAAGGTTGAACTCTCGTTGCTCTTCTGGCAGTAATTAATCGATGGGCAGAGTTGATCCACAACAGGCACTTCTGCTCCACTGACCTTTCAGGTGCAGGGGTGGCGGGTAAGGGAGGGGGGATGGATATTTACAAATGTCTGTGTTTGAGCTCTCACCCCGTCTCTCGTCCTCCTCAGGAGTTAGAAGCAGCTCTCCACAGAGATGATGTGGACTTTATCAGCGACCTGATCGCCTGCCTGCTTCAAGGCTGCTATCAGCGAAGGGATATCACGTGAGTAGTTCTGATCCTGCTGAGTGTCTCGCACAGGAAACAGTGACGCTTCATGTCTCCTGTAACAAACCAGAGCCGGTCATTAGCCAATCCTACATAACAGTGTAGGCTGAGTACTTACAGGTGGATTCCCAAGCCTTGTGCTTAGCTTTTTAATGTTGAGTTTTATTTTTATTATAATCCTTGAACTTTATTTACTTCCCTCTACAAATCTGTGCTCCTTATTCTTAGATCTACCAGCTAACATTCATGTGTAGAATTTCTTCCTGTCAGCATATGCCTTTCTTTCTGATTTTTATTTACAGTACTGGTAAAATGTTGCCAGCAAATTAAAACTAGATTTTACTGTGTTTCTGCCTCTTGGGTATCTTCTGTTGTTCTCATAAACAGTAGTGTAGTTTTTTTTTAACATGGAGCTTTTAGGCTCCCTCACGCTATAACTGCCAAGTAAACAGCTCTCCAGTACATTTGAGATGTGTAGAAGTTTGGGGCAAAATTTTATCTGTAGATAAAGATATATAGCAAGTAAAGGATCTTCCTGATATGGCCTCACCCCTTATTTTGACCCTAACTTGAGAAGCATTTTCTTTGCTAGTACATTTCGACACAGAACAGAACTATAAGGTGTTACCCTCTCCAAAAGCTGAGACACATTGGGATTCCCAGCCTCCAGTCCAAGCAGGAGCTTGGGGTATTACGGTTTATATTTTTCAGAGAGTTAAAGAATGGTATCTTAACTACTTCTATTAAGTCTGCTCTTAGTTGTTTGTTAGGATTGGGAAACTAGGTCCAATACTAATGTGCAGTAAACTTGTAGTTACAAGGTGAGTAAGAGATTGATGCAGTACATGCCTTTGTGTTCGGGGTGGGCAGCTGTGTTCCTGAGGGAGAGCTGTGTCTCCGGGACTTAGTGTTAATGTAGTGACTTCTGCCCCCAGAACACCCAGGTGGTACTGAACAGAGGAGACATAAAAGGGGAGATCACCTGGGGTCTTACCACTTGCGCGTAACAACCAAGTTTTGACTATATTTTCTCCCATTCTCTTTTTGGGGTGTCACTTTGGGGCTTGTGTGGTTTTTAAGTACAGTTGTAGTCATACAGCATATGTGATTTTACATTTTCATATCTTGCATTTTTTCATTATAATGATTATTTTTCTTATAACCACCTTTTCTTTAAACATAATTGTCAAATAATCCAAATTGGTAGATGAACATTTGTGCATAGCTTTTAACTGTTGTAAATATGTTGTAATTCATAGCCTTGGACATAAAAATATGCACAACTAGTGAATTACCTCCTCCAGTTTAAATTTCTGGAAGTGTAGTCATTCAGTCAAAAGAAATGCCTGTTTAAAATATTTTAGATCAGTTGCCAAGCTGCTCAGCACAGAGCCTGCTCCATTTTACCTTTGAGGCAACAGTGTATGAGGGTATCTGTCTGCCTAACGCTCTCTGGACATCGCTCCCTATCTGCTGGCCAGCGGTGCTAGGAGAACAGATACTCAGGCCCTCACAGAACATTATACCCTGTGCTGTGCTAATGATGGGCATGACGATAGGATTGCGAATTGTACAGTCAGCAGGTTAGTGCTCTGAAGTCAACAAAGCATATACCTGTGTGAGAAAGGGATCATGTGAACTGAGCCTACACAGAGGAGCCTTCTGAGGCCAGTGTCCATATATCGTAAAGCCCAATAAAGAAGTGAATGAATGAACCTACCAAAGAACTGCAAGTGGTAAGAGTGATTGTCTAGGGTTTGATACCCTAGAACAGAGCCTAGAGGTTACAAAGTAATAGGTCTCATGTAGTTCAGAAACAAGGTTTGATTGAGCTGCAGTCTTGACCCCTGAGTGTTAAATTTTGATTTGTTGCCAACATCTAAAGTGAGATTCATATTTAAAATTCCAAGTTGTAGTTTGTAGAAAACATCTTAAGTTCTGAACGACCATCACCTGTAGGGGAGACGGAGCCTGTGTGCTCTGCTCTGCCGCAGTCCCCACCATTCCTTAGTGCTCTCCCTCCCATGCTGAGGCTGGCTGGTACTACTCACCACCTGGCCCACTTATTTTCTTTATCTGTTTGTCTCCTGCGTGCATTCAGTTCAAGGAATCCAGTGTAGCCACAGCACAGTAGGAATCGGAGCCTAACTGGTCTTGTAGGCTGGTTAAGAATTTGGGGATGTAATCCTATAAAGCAAGGAGAGCAGGGGAGTGGTGAGATTTGTGTTTTTAAATAAGCTTCCTGGGGAGAAAGGGGGAAACAGGAAGATCAGGTAGGGGCTAACGAACTAGTCAGGTGAGCGAGGAGAGAAGTAGACACAGTGAAGGACTATTAAGTAGGTAAAATTGACTGGACCTGCTGTCTCTCATCTTGACCAGTCTGATAGGTGTAAAACTGTTTTAACTTGCATTTTGTTGATTATTCTTCACATGTTCAACATCTTTTCTTAGGTTTATTGCACATATTTGTAATTTTTGTCTACTTGAATTTCCTGTTGTGTGATTGGATCATTTCATCTCTTGGTGTATTGGTTGAAGATAAGCAAAAGAAATGCCCGTTTAAAATTTACCAGACTGCCCTCCTCAAAGGTGGCTCTACTTTACTCTTGCATAGGTGGTTCTTGTACTCTCAGCAGTTCTGCGCATTGCCCTAGGTGCTGGCAGGGCAAAAGTGTCTCCTATCTCTTGTGGAGCTTAGAGTCTTCTGCGTGTGATGGTGATGGTGAGGGTGGAGGTGGGCAGGCTGTAGTTTAAGATCTAACTATCTGAAGTCGTACTATTTATGGAATGATTCTTGCCTCCCTGTTGGTATGTGATACCTGTTTGATCTTTCAGTAATTGTTTACATGCGCTGAGATCCGCTTGGCGCTTCCTGGTTACACCTGTCAGTCTCTTTCCACACTGATACCACTGGTCTGAATTAATCCTGTTTGTTAGTTCTTCCAGAAAATGATTATATAATCATGTCATATTCTATAAGAAATTCTCTTAATGACAATCCAATAAACCTGTGAATAAATTTGGGCAAAATTGATGTCTTTACAATATTCAGATTGCTTTTTTATTTAAGTCCTTTATACTACTAAGTAAAAAGTTGTAGCATTACTCATTTAGGTCAGATACATTCCTGGCTATTTTAATTTTTGTTGCTCTTAAGAGTAGAATCGGGGTGGCCAGATGGCTCAGTTGGTTAGAGTGTGAGCTCTGAACAACAGGGTTACTAGTTCGATTCCCACATGGGCCAGTGAGCTGCGCCCTCTACAACTAGATTGAAGACAACAAGCTGCCGCTGAACTTCTGGAAGGGCAGCCGGGTGGTTCAGTTGTTAGAGCGTGAGCTCTCAACAAGGTTGCCGGTTCAATTCCCGCATGGCGTGGTGGGCTGTGCCCCCCTGCAACTAAGATTGAAAATGGCGACTAGACTTGGAGCTGAGCTGCGCCCTCCACAACTAGATTGAAGGGACAACGACTTGGAGCTGATGGGCCCTGGAGAAACACACTGTTCCCCAATTTAAAAAAAAAAGTGCTTTTAAATATAGGATATATTTCTTGATGTATCTTCAATCTGCCCAGTTTATTAACCTTAATTTTTTAAAGTTAAATTCTCTTTTGATTTTCTAGGATTATCATCCCACTTTCCGTGTTTGTACTCTTGCCTATTTCATGCTGTATTACTAGGCTGGTGCAAAAGTAATTGTGATTTAAAAGGTTAAAAATAATTGCAAAAACCGCAATTACTTTTGCACCAACCTAATAGTTATCTGCTGCTGTGTAAAAAATCACCATAAAACTTAGCAACTTTAAAACAACAAAATTGTGTTATATCTCAGTTTTTGTGGGTCAGAAATCTGGGCTTAACTTAGCTGAGTGTGTCTAGCTTAGCATCTCTTACAAGGCTGCAATCAAGGTACCAGCCGATACTCACCTTGAGGCTTGACTCGGGGGAGGATTCATGTATTTGTTTTCTGTCATTGCATAGCAAATTCCCACAGATTCAGTGTCTCATTAGCTCACAACAGTTTTGTAGGTCAGAAGCCTGTGCATGGCTGATCTGGGTCTTCTGGTCAGTCTCACGGGGCTGTAACCAAGGTGGCGGCCAGGCTACTTTACAATCTGGAAGCTTAACTGGGGAGTCATCTGGGTGATCTCGGCAGAGTCCTCTCTTTGCAATTGTAGTCCTGGGGTCCTTGTTTTCTTGTTGGCTGTTGTCTGGGAGCTGCTGTCACTTCATAGATCTCCCTCAGTTCCTTTCCCACACGGTGTGGGTGCTCTCACACTGTGGTTGTCTGCATCTGCACGGCCAACAGGAAAACAGCGCTAGTCTGCCAGGGCAGTCTTAAATAAACAACGTAATCCTGGGAGTGACACATCTTTGACATATTTTCTTGACTGAAACAGACAAGTTCTACTTCACACAGAGGAGGGGATTGTACAAGGGTGTGAATACCAAGAGGCAGAAATCATTTGGGGGTCTCTTAAAAGCCGCCTGCTCTATGTACTTTTCTTTGTTTGTTTTTGGGGTTTTTTGTTTGTTTGCTTGTTTGTTTGGTTTTTATTAGTCTCAGGTGTACAAAGCAATGTGATAGTTCGACATTTATACCCCTCTCTGCTATTCAAGGTCTGACAATTAAATTCGCGAACTTATTGCACTGATGTTGCTAGCCTTTTTTGATATCAGAGGGATTACATGAATTTGTACCAACTGGACAAACAGCCAAGTCTACCATTTGGAAGTGCTGAAAAGGCTGCATGAAAAAGTTTGACGACCTGAACTTCTTGCCAACAATTGATTGCTGTTGCATCACAACAATGCACCATCTCCCACAGCACTGTCTGGGAGGGGGTTTTTAGCCAGTATTGGAACACCCTCCCTACTCACCTGATCTGGGGGCCAATGACTTCTTTCTTTACCTGAATATAAAGGAAATATTGAAAGGAAGACATTTTGGGGTGTCCAGTTAGCTCAGTTGGTTAGAGTGTGGTGCTCGTAACAACAAGGTTGCCGGTTCAATCCCCACCTGGGTCACTGTGAGCTGCGCCCTCCACAACTAGATTGAAACAACTACTTGACTTGGAGCTGATGGGTCCTGAAAAAACACACGTAAATAAAAAAAATTATTTTAGTGTTAAAAAAAAAAGGGGAAGACATTTGGATGACATTCAGTACATCAAGGATAATAAAATGACAGCTCTGGTGGCCATTCCAGAAAAAGAGTTCCAAAATTGCTTTGAAGGGTGGACTAGTCGCTGGCGTCGGTGCATAGCTTCCCAAGGGGAGTACTTCGAAGGTGACCGTGGTGATATTCAGCAGTGAGGTGTGTAGCTCTTTTTCTAGGATGAATTTGTGAACTTAATTGTCCTACCTTGTATGTGTTTATGTGTATTGACTATCTTCCAGTACAAAACTAAATGGTATTGGTTAAGGTTTATGCTTGCATCTAATCACAGTTACTTAGCTGTTAAAAATATATCATAAATTTTGTGTATATTTTGATAGACTTTTGGACAAGAACCAGTTGATTTTTGGATAATCACATGTGAATCGGATTATCAACAAGAGGTTTCTGTTTGCCCCTTTGTTTGGGTAATTGAATATACCTAACTTGTTCCTAGTATAATTTTATTCCTCCCATATTTACCATTAGTCTCCCTTATAAATTATAGAAAAGGTGTGCATTTACATTGATAATATTCCCTATAAAGACAACTAATTTAAAAATAATTATGGATGTTCTACAGAATTCTTTTTTTAGCTTAGTTGCCACCTTTTCCCATCATTCATTGTATTTTCATTTGGGTTCATCTCATAGATTAATAAGGTCCCGTTTTATAGGGAAGGAAACATCTGAAAATGAGTTATTTATCAGGTCACATAGCCAGTTACAGAATGAGTAAGTCCCACATCATCTTGCCCTTAAGGCAAGTTAATACAAAGAATTGAAGTAACAGGGGTCATAGAATCTAATTTTAGGCCTATAATTCAGGCACTCTCATGTTCTATCTTCTTTACATAAAATTAATGCATTTTGACAGTGTAAAACAAAAATTTAAAAATTACCTAATATAATATAGAGCAGAAATTTCCATCACCTTGCTGAAGATGGGGTACCAGGTGAGGTGTACTGATAGGTTTATTTTTTACATATACAGAGGGTGCCAAAAAAATGTATACACATTTTAAGAAAGGAAAAAACTATTAAAATGGTAATACTCAATATACGTATACCGATAGCAAAAGATGAATACCAGTCACGTGTATACATTTGTTTTGAAACGCCCGGTGTATACATCTAGAGGTAAAAACAGTATTTCAGAATGTATCTGTCTCATCAAAACTATGTTGGCTCATCGGTTACATGCAAATGCCCTGTTTCATTCTGTCATCTGCTTCTTCTGTGTTCTTTCCACAGCTTCGGCCTTTGTAGAGGACACAGAGACCCAGTATTTGGGAGAGGCTGTGGAGATTGCCTGCTCCCCTTCCACAGTGCTGAGTCACGGCAGCTCTTAGAAATACCACTTTCCTCCTTACCACAGCGCTATGTCAGTTACTCCTAAATGATTCTTTTGACAGAAGGAGTTAATTTCTCTTTTAAAAAATGCTGTAATCAAATGTCAGAAAATTTCAAAATCTTATAATGAGAGAGAACAGTTTTTGCCCTTCCTTTGGTCAGCATGTGTTTTCTTTGACTTTTCTGCTATTGAAGGAAAATGTGAAGGATAGACATAAAGAGAGCCCAGGGAGCTCAGTGTTCTCTATTTATTAGCCTTTTGTGTGGGGTATGGGGTGTGGCAGCACACGTAGTGCGCTGAGGCAGGGAAGAAGTGATTATTCCAACATTTCTCAAAGCACGCTGCAAAACATACCTGTGAGATGTCAGAACGTTGCAGAAAACCTTATCTGTAATTTGTATTTGTTAAAAAAAAGAAGTTAAGTACACATGAAACAAAATATTTCTGAATGGTCAGATGAATTTGGGAACTGGTAGCACCATGCTTTTAAATTAATTGATCTCGGGTGAAGCTCAGGCTTCATTCAGCCTTTTAAAAACCTGTTGTTGTTGATGTATAATACACACACACAAAAGTGCTCAGTGAAGTTTTACAAACTGAATGCACCTTGTAATGAGCACCCAGACAAGAAACCACTATATAATGGATTTTACTTTTTCCATTGACTGGAATTGCCCAAAATGGTAGTTATTTTGTCCCAGCAGTGGTGTTGACATGCTTTTAGTGTGAATATATATGCTCATTATTCCCTGAAGTTTTACTCTCATCCCATCCTAAAGAAAGATAAATTTGGATAAATGATTGTTTTGCCTTTTCTGGTTCTAAGACTCACCTGTTATGTAGAGCTAAGAAAGTTACATAATGTCTTCGTGCATAACTTAACTCATCTGTAAAATGGGAATGAGAACAATGCCCACTAAGTTACCGTGAGGATTAAATGAAATAGTTTACGAAAAGCTCTACAACAGTCTTGAGCTTTTAATAAATATCAGTTTATTATATCAGTGCATGTAGAAACATTATCATTGGTTTCTACACATGCTAAACAGAAATTACACGTTGATCCAAGCAACTTTCCATGACTTCTCCATAGTGGTTTACATGTGTTAGAACGGGGGTCAGCAGACTTTTTCTATAAAGGGCCAGAATAAATATGTTAGACTTCGTGTGGTTCGTGTATCTGTCACAATTACTCAGTTCTGTCATCGTAGTACAAAAGCAGCCGTGGGCAATCCTTAAATGATTGTTTTATTAGAACTTTATGGACATTGACATTTGAATTGGATACCATTTTTCATATTTCATGAAATAGTGTTTAACACGCCCCCCCCACACACACACACACCATTTAAAAAGAATGGTTTTTACATTCTTAGCTGTAAAAAAAGATACATTCAGGCTGGATTTGGCCCACGGGCCATAGTTTGACAGCCTGTTTTTAGAAAATTAAATAGGTTACTAGCCTGCTTTCATGAACTCAGTGTAACCTTTAAACTGGCATATGGAACCCACATTTCTTTTTTTTTTTTTTAATAAATGTTGCTGGGGAATGTTGGGGGACAGTGTGTTTCTCCAGGGTCCATCATCTCCAAGTCATCGTCCTTCAATCTAGTTGTGGAAGGCACAGCTCAGCTCCAACTCTAGTTGCCGTTTTCAATCTTTAGTTGCAGGGGGCGCAGCCCACCATCCCATGCAGGAATTGAACCGGTATCTTGTTGTTGAAAGCTCACATTCTAACCAACTGAGCCATCCGGCCGCCCCTCGGAAGCTCAGTGGCAACTCATTGTCTTCAATCTAGTTGTGGAGGGTGCAGCTCTGGCCCATGTGGGAATTGAACCTCCAACCTTGTTGTTCAGAGCTCGCGCTCTAACCAACTGAGTCATCCAACCGCCTGCCACATTTCTTTTTAATTGTATTCTCTAAACTGAGATTTGTGCCTTTATAGGACAGTATAATACTGTCTGCTAATGAAAAAAAAATGCTAACCACTTGTGTCCTTACTGTCCTAGGCACTGCTCTAATGCTTTTCAGAAACTCATGTAACCCTACTACAACTCTAATATGGAGTGTTGTTTCACCCATCTAACAAGGATGAGGAATTTGAGGCACAGAGAGGTTAAGTAACTTACCCAAGGCCACACAGCTGGTCATTGGTATAAGACAGATTTGGCTCCTAGCCGTCTAACCCTAAACCTCCAGCTCTTGACCACAGCCCTGTGCTGTAAATAAATTAAAAGAGAAATGTTAAAAGGAAAAGGTTTTCCTCTAAAACAAGAACTTTTTTGTGTGTCTGCTGTGTACTTCCTTGGCAGTGTAATGAAGTCTGTGGATTCCACTTAAGAATATGGTTTAAAGTCACAAATTAAATTCTATTACAACAGAACCCAGTTATATTGAAATGTAGTTAGTAAAATATTAAGGAACCAATTTTGATACAGTAATGTGCTTTTTTTAACTCAGTAAATATGCACTAGCAGCAAGCCTAATTTCATAAGATTATTATCTTAATTTTTAAGTATTGATGATTATAAATGTTATTTAAGATTTTTATGTCTGTAATGTGATATGAAAATACCTGATCCTTTTTGATGAAAAGTACACATACTAAAATTACTGTATTTTGTTGCCTACATTCCTAATTCAACGGAATATGAAATTTCAGTTACAAGTTAGTTAAAATAAAAATTAATATTTTCTCAGCGAAGTTTATGGACTGCCTGAATAGTATCTGTGGACCTCTACTTTAAAAGGTTTTTCAAATCTCAAATTAATCTGCATTACAGAATCAGTGTCTTAGAAGTGAAAGGAACTTTAGATATCATCTAGTAAAATTTGTGGGTTTTTTTAACCTGTGAGGAAACTAAGGTAAGCAACAAAACTAGTATCCAGTCATCTAACTCCTATTTACATACGTTCCATCATACCGTTGTGATATTCGATCTCACATATGTCTAAACATTTCCTGAGTGTTGCAATTAGATTTCAGTAACAAATAGGTTTGGCTCGTTTTCATTTATTTTGTTTAGAAATTTGTTGTGCCTGAGAGACAAAAGGTTTTCAGGAATTTGTTGATTTTGTGGCCAAGAACAGGTGGTGTCTTAATGGGTGTAGCAGTGGGACTCTCCTCTGCGCCTTTGTGTGATCTCCTACCCTGGAATGTGGGCAGGATCTGCTACTGACCAAGAGACAATGGTGGGATGTGTCACTCCTGTTGATGTTACGTCAAAGTCCATCCTGCTTTGAGGAAGTAAGCAGCCATGTTGGGAAAGCCCACATGGCTAGGAACTAGAGTGGCCTCTAGGGGCTGAGAACAGCCTGGTCTACACTACTGTGGATAAATCAGGCCCCAGAATAAGGTTGGGCGAATAAAGCAGATCACAGGGGCACTCATACCCATGATTGCATTTTTATAAATATAAAACAAGGAAAAGTAAATGAGGATAAATACATGTGAAAAACCTACAAAGAAAATCAAGGGAATGGATAGCACAATTCAGGAAAGTGATTATACCATGTAATAAGGGAGAAGGCTGTAGCTAGAGATGAGCGCAAGTGGTAATAACATCCAAGGCAGTGATTCTTAAACCTTAGGGACCTTAATCACCCAGAGGGCAAAGTGATTCATTAGAGAGTTGCTCTTTCAGCCCCGTCTTTTTTTTCCTTTGGGAAGTACCCACCATAATAGAGCACTAGATGGGAGACCAGGAGCTTCTGGTTTGCTCTCAGCTGTCAGAGTGAAGCCAGGGTTGGGTCAGTGTCTTGAGCAGTGGTTTAAACAGTACTAAAAAATTTCTATTAAATGCACATTCTGATGATATTTGGCCCCAAAAACCTTTTTTGTTTCTCCTTTTATCATCTTTAGTAGAGTGCTGTTTTGATAACCTGGACTAATTCATGCTTCATTGTGGTCTTTGCTTCCCTTTCCTGTGGTTTCCGCTCTAAGTAGAAATTTCGTAACAATTGTACATTTAACCTCTCAGGGTTAATTATGTATCTAGCATTCTATAATAGATTCTCTAGTCAGTTAAAAATATTTAGTATTTTGGGGTCCCATCAGTCCTTCGTAAAAATATTATTTACCTTTTTGGAAATTACAATACTTCTGTTTAAATATGTTCATTTAAACTCATCTTTATTAAGATATACTTTGGTTTGTTTTTTTATGCCTTTTATTTCTTTCTCTTGCCTGATTGCCCTGGCGAGAACTTCCAACACTATGTTGAAAAGCAGAGGTGATAGGGGACAGCCCTGTCGTGTTCCTGAATGTAGAGCAAAGGGCTTCAGTTTTTCACCATTAATTATGAGATTAGCTGAGGGCTTGTCATATATGGCCTTTATTATGTTAAGGTATTTTCCTTCTATACCTATTTTATTAAGTGTTTTAATCATAAATGGATGTTGTATCTTGTCAAATGCTTTTTCTGCATCAATTGATATAATCATATGATTTTTGTCCTTTATTTTGTTTATGTGATGTATCACATTGATGGATTTGCAGATGTTGAACCATCCTTGTGCCCCGGGGATGAACCCCACTTGGTCGTGATGAATAATCTGTTAATGCATTGTTGTATTCGATTTGCTAGAATTTTGTTTAGGATTTTTGCATCTGTATTCATCAGAGATATTGGTCTGTAGTTTTCTTTTTTTGTGCTGTCCTTACCAGGTTTTGGTATCAGGGTAATGTTGGCCTCATAAAATGAGTTAGGGAGTACTGTCTCTTCTTCAATTTTTTGGAAGAGTTTGAGCAGGATTGGTATTAGATCCTCTTTGAAGGTTTGGTAGAATTCACTAGTGAAGCCATCTGGTCCCGGACTTTTGCTTTTGGGAAGGTTTTGGATGACTGATTCAATTTCGTTACTGGTGATCGGTCTGTTTAGATTTTCCAGTTCTTCATGGTTCAGCCTAGGAAGGCTATATGTTTCTAAGAACTTGTCCATTTCTTCTACGTTACTGAATCTGGTGGCATATAGTCCTTCATAGTATTCTTGGATGATCCTTTGTATTTCTGTGGTGTCCGTGTAACTTCCCCGTTTTCGTTTCTGGTTTTGTTAATTAGTGTCTTCTCTCTTTTTATCTTAGTGAGTCTAGCCAAGGGTTTGTCAATTTTGTTAATCTTTTCAAAGAACCAGCTCTTTGTCACATTAAGTTTTTCTATTGTCTTTTTGTTCTCTATTTCATTTAGTTCTGCTCTGATTTTTGTTATTTCCTTTCTTCTGCTGACCTTGGGTTTCACTTGTTCTTCTTTTTCTAGTTCTTTAAGGTGTAACATGAGGTTATTTATTTGGGATTTTTCTTGTTTCTTGAGATAGGCCTGTAATGAGATAAATTTCCCTCTTAAAACTGCTTTCGCTGCATCCCAAAACTTTTGGTAGGATGTATTTTCATTTTCATTTGTTTCTATGTATCTCTTGATCTCGTCTCTAATTTCTTCTTTGACCCAGTCGTTCTTTAAAAGTATGTTGTTTAATCTCCATGTATTTGTGTGTTTTTTTCTGCTTTCTTTTTGCAGTTGATATCCAATTTCAAAGCCTTGTGATCCGAGAATATGCTTGGTATGATTTCAATCTTCTTAAATTTGCTGAGACTGATTTTATGTCCCAGTATATGGTCTATCCCTGAGAATGTTCCATGTACACTAGAAAAGAATGTATAGTCTGATGTTTTAGCATGAAGTGCTCTATATATGTCAATTATGTCCATTTCATCTAATGTGTCATTTAGGGCTGCTATTTCGTTATTTATTCTCTATTTGGATGATCTATCCATAGCTGTCAATGATGTATATAAGTCCCCTAGTATAATAGTTCTGTTAGTAGTTGCTTGGTATATTCCCTGATTGGGGGCATAAATATTGATGACTGTTATGTCTTCTAATGTCCATCTTTGTCCCTTGTTATCTTTTTCACCCTGAAGTCTGTTTCATCTGATGTCATTATGGCTACACCTGATTTTCTCTGGATACCATTTGCTTGGAGTGTCAATTTCCACCCTTTCACTTTGAGTGTATGCTTGTCCTTGTAGCTGAGATGTGTCTCTTGGAGACAGCATATGGTTGGGTTTAATTTTTTTGATCCAGTCTGCTATTCTGTGTCTTTTTATTGGTGAATTCAGTCCATTTACATTTAGGGTGATTATTGATATGTGAGGATTTCCTGTCATTCTATCTTTAGTTTTCTGGTAAGGCTGTGTCTCCATTGTTTCTTTACCTTTTTGTTGTTGTCTATTATTTCTGTGTGGTGGTATTCTATGATGTTTCCCTCTGTTTCTTCTTTTATTACAGTATATATTTCAGTTCTGGATTTTTTTTGAGTGGTTACCCTTAAGTTTATGTAAAAGAAAGTTTGATATTTAGAGTATTCCATTTTCTTCAGCACGCTTACTTTCTCCATTCCCATATTCCGGTTCAGGCCTTTATCTCCCCCTTTTTGATTTTTGGTTGCCACAAATTGTCCCTGTTGATGGTGGTCGAATAGCCTCCTTTAGTATTTATTGTAGTGCAGGTCGTGTATTAGAAAATTCCCTCAGCTTCTGTATGTCTGGAAAGGTCTTTATTCCTCCTTCATATCTAAAGGATATCTTTGCTGGATATATTATTCTTGGCTCATGATTTCTCTCTTTCAATAGTTTGAATATTTGGTTCCACTCCCTCCTGGCTTGTAGAGTTTCTGCTGAAAAATCTGATGATAATCTAATGGGCTTTCCTTTGTAAGTTACCGTCTTCTTTTCCCTGGCTGCCTTGAGGATTCTTTCTTTGTCGTTGATTTTAGACAGCTTCAATACAATGTGCCTTGGAGAAGGCCTGTTGGGATTGAGGTAATTAGGTGTTCTATTTGCTTCTTGGATTCGAGGGTCCAGTTCTGTCCACAAGTTTGGGAAGTTCTCATCGACAATTTGTTTGAATATATTCTCTGTTCCCTTCTCTCTTTCTTCTCCTTCTGGTATGCCCATTATTCTTATATTGTTCTTCTGATGGAGTCAGAAAGTTCTTGTAGAATTCTTTCATTTCTTTTTGGGAATTGCTGGGTCATATGGTAAGAGTATGTTTAACTTTAAGAACCAGCCAAACTATTTTCTAAGCAATTCCAACATTTATACTTATAATAGCAACATATATACAATCCAGTTGCCCCATATCTTTGCCAGCATTTGTTGTTTCTAATTTTACCCAGTTTTAAATTTTACTGATTCTGTTATATTTGTAATGGAGTAATTCATTATGGTTTTAATTTGCATTTGAATTGCATTCCCCTGATGACTAAATGTATAATGGGTTATGAATATTTTCACCTGATTGCTTTTCCATTGGTTTGACAGTGCGTTTTAAAGAATGACAAGTTTTAATTTTGTTCAAGTCCAATTCATCAGTTTTTTCTTAGTGTTTTCATACTTTTTATTTTCTATCTAAGAAATCAGGGCCTACCTCAATGTGAAGATTTTCTTCTAGTTTTATACTTTTAGCTTTTTGCAGTTGGCATTATGATGCATTTTGAGTTAGTATTTGCGTATGGTGAGAAGTAAAAGGTTGGTGTTCATTTTCTTCCTTATAAATACCATTTTTGTTCAATCCATTTCTGGACTCGGCCTTCTTCCACTGATCTGTATGTCTAATATTTATACAAGTACCAGATTGTCTTGAAATTGGATAGTGGAACTTTGCCACTTGTGGTTTTTTGGTTTTGTTTTTAATTGTTTTGACTACTCTTAAGTTCTTTGTATTTCCATATAAGTTTCTAAATCAGCTATGTTTTCCTCCAAAATTTCTCCAAATAAATAAAAAGCCTGCTAAGAGAGAATGAACATTTTGAGCAATATTGAATTTTTCTGTCTTTGAACATAATGTGTATCTCTCCATTTGTTTGTCTTCTTTAATTTCAGCAATATTTTGTAATTTTCAGTGTAAAGATACTGGATATCTTTCTGTTTATTCCTAGGTATTTCATATTTTTTTGGTGGTAGTGTAAATGGAATTATTTAAAAATTTTATTTTTCAGCTATTTACTGTTAGTCCATACAAAACACAATTGATTTTTATATGTTGACTGTGTTTCTATATAGTCTTCCTGAATACAGTTTACTGTTTCTGTTGTTGATTCTTGAGTATTTTTTAGGTTGTCTGGAATTAAAAAGAGGTTTGCTTCTTCCGTTCCATTCTGTATCCCTTGTACTTCTTATCTTACTGTACTGGGTAAGACTCATATATTTTTCCTGATCTTAGAGGGAAAATACTCAGTCTTTCATCATTAGGTATGATGAAGCGTTGTCCCTTTTGTATATTGTTGAATTTGTTGTGCTCAGGTTTTTGTTGATTTTTGCATATATGTTTATGCTGAATATTGGTTTGTGATTTTATTTCTTATAAATCTTTATCATGTTTTGGTACAGGGGTTGAGAAGTGTTCCTTCCTCTGCTTTCTGAAAGTTTGTGTAATTTCTTTCAAACCTTCCTTTGAGTATTTGAAAGAATTCTCCTTTGAGTTTGTAGTTTTCTTTGTGCAAGTTTTTGATTGCTTGTTATTGATTCACTTTCTTTAACAGATTAAGGTTATTCGGGTGTTCTGTTTCTTATGTCATTTTTGGTAAGCCATTTTGGCATTTTCCAAAGAATTTGTCTATTTTATCCAAGTTTTTGATTAATTTATTTCCATAATGCTGTTCATAATAATCTCTTATCCATTTAATATCTGATCTGCAATGATATTTCCTCTTTCAGTCCTGGTATTGTCATTTGTTCTTTCTCCCTCTTTATTCTTTCTACAGGTTTATCAACTTTTCAAATGTTCACTAAGGAACCAACTTTTTACCTTACCACTGTTGATCTGTTTTCTATTTCATTCATTTCTTCTGTTTTGTTGATTTCTTGTCTTTATTATTTACTTTGGTTTTTAGCTGGCTCTTCTTTTTCTTAAGTTACAGTACTGTCTGAGCCTTTTTTTTTTCAATGCAGGCATATAAAGCTATAAATTTCTTTCTAAGGAGTGCTTGGCTGTATCCCACAAATATTGATGTCCTGTGGTTTCTGTGTCGTTGAAAACGTTCTAATTTATTTTGTTATTTTTTTTTCTATGAGCCGTGGGTTATTTAATTTCTTGATATTTTAATGTAGTGATTTCTAATTCTATATGTTCAGGTAAGGTACTCTATGAAATTTATGTCCCAGCTTATGGTTTGTCTTGGTGAACATGTCATATGCATTTGAAAAATCAATATATTCTTCAGTTTTTGTGTACAGTATTCTGTAAATGTCAGTTATGTCAGGATGGTAGTATTTTTGAGACCTGTGTCCTCATTGACTCTTGTCTACTTGGTATATTAATTAATGCGAAAGATGTTAAAAATCTTTGGCTTTTGGATTTGTGCTTGTGGATTTGTCTGTTTTTTCCCTTTAGTCTGTCGGTTTTTGTTTCATGAGTTTGATCCCCTGTTAATAGATACATACATTGTTATGTATTGCTGGTGAATTGTCTGTCTTCACACCTACTTTGGTATTGAATCAAGCCATTCAGCTTTCTTATGCTCCTTTTGCACAGTATATCATTTTCTATGCTTTTTCTGTTTGTGTTTTTATATTTTAATTGTATCTTACAGACGATATCTTATAGTTAGGGCTTGCTTTTTTTCCACTCAGCCTGACAGTTTCTGCCTTTTAGTTGTGATGTTTAGTTTGTTTACATGAAGTGTAGTTATTGATACGGTTGGCTTTCCACTTGTTCCTCTGGGCCTTTTTTTTTTTTTTAAGTGTACAATTCATTGTTTTTTAATCACAAAATTGTGGTCATCACCTCTATCTAATTCTAGAATATTTTTATCACCCCAGAAGACACCTCATGATTAGCAATCACTCCTCATTTCCCCCAGTCTCCAATCCTAGGCTACCACTAATGTGCTCACTATTTATAGTTTGGAGTATTCTGGGTACTTCTTATAAATGGAATCATACAGCATTTGTCCTTTTTGTGTGTGGCTTCTTTCATTTAGAGGAATGTTTTCAAGATTCATCTATGCACTTCATTCTTTTTTACGACTGAAAAATATTCTGTTGTGTAGATAGACATTGTACCCATCAGTTCATGGACGTTTGCACAGTTCCAGCTTTTACTATTAGGAATTAGCTGCTCCGTATGAATGTCGTGCACACTTTTGGGTGGATGTATGTTTTCATTTTCTTGGGTATAAGCGTAGAATTGGAATAGTTGGGTCATAGCGTAATTCTGAGTTTATCTTTTTAAGTAACTTGCCACACTTTTCCAAAGTAGCTGCACCGTTTTAAATTCCTATCAGCAGTGTCTGAGGGTTCCAGTTTTTCCACATCCTGGTCAACATTTACTATCTTTTTTTATTTTTAGCTTTCCTGATGGGTGTGAATTGACATATCCTGTGGTAATTTGCTTTTCTCAATGACTGATGATGTTGAGCATCTTTCTTTTGGGTTATTTTTGTTAATATTTCACTTTATTTCCTCTGTTGGCGCTGTGTGTGTGTGTTAGTGGTTCGAGGACTAGTAGTATACATCCTTAAATCCTTAAGTCATTCAGCATTCTTATTGTATGTCTTCAAACCTTATACCTGACACCTCAGACTTCCATAAATTCATACAAATAGTATTTAGGGACCCATCTGGCTTTCGTTTTAGAAAGTCTTTAAAAATTATTACATGTTGGTTTCCAGTTGACTTGTAATATTTTTCTTTGTTCTCCTAGGTAAACATTTATATATATATATATGTAAAATCTATATTATGTCCATGTTTCCCAACTGAAAGATGTATTTTGTATCTTAGTCATATTTTACTTTCATTTGAAGTTGTCGTGATTTTTAACTTATCCTGGCTTTCAGATTGATTTTAGGATATGTTGGATATGGCAGCCACTATGCAGCCCTAGAGAAGAGGTGATATTTACATTATTTTGTCCTAGGTCTTTTTATGATCTTGAAGAATAAACACTATCAAATGTTCTTTTTTAAAAAAGAAAAAACTTTCTATTTATTTGTGTTTTTCCAGGACCCATCAGCTCCAAGTCAAGTAGTTGTTTCAATCCAGTTGTGGAGGGCGCAGCTCACAGTGGCCCGTGTGGGGATCGAACCTGCGACTTTGGTGTTAAGAGCACCACACTCTGACCAACTGAGCTAACTGGCCGCCCCCTCAAGTGTTCTTATAGAGCCTTTTACTTGTTGTTTCTTCTGGAACAGAAATCTTTATCTCAGTCCAGTACTCATGTTAAATGTGGTTTAACGGCGTACGTGTAGTTTTTTCATTTGCTTCACAAATAGCTGTAGCAAATGTGAGACTGGTGTTTTCTCATTTCATGTCCATTGTGCCGCCCACCATGCCATGTCTTAATGCTGCCCTGCAAGTGGACCGCGGATAGATGCCCTTGTGTGTCTCAGAACTAACACAGGCCGCAGAGAACTCAGGAGACTTCTTTTTATCTGTGATCTTCTAAACAGGTTGCAGATAACTAAAATTTATTGCCCTGCGTAGACAAGAGTTCTGCCAGCTCCAGCCAGCTGAGACTTGTGTTAACGTACTTTGCTCAGGTCCTGCCATCCTTGTCAACATGCTCTCACCGGTAGAAGCATGTTCTGTCTGAAGCAAACTGAGGAATTCTCTGCTGGGGTTCTAAGAAATGGCTAACTCTGGGAGTGTGGGAAGGTGGTTCGTTCTCATTTTCATTCCATTATTCTCTCTCTCTGTCCATGCCCCTTTGCCCTTTCCCCCAAACTGTTATAAGGGGAAAGTGGGTAATTAAGAGCTGCTCGTTTAAAAGCATTTGGAACTTTTTGGAACAAGAAAGAAGGTAGACCTGGTTGTGCTCAGAACGTGTAGTTCGATCTTTTTGTTATCATGTTCTGTTGAAACATTTCATTATAATTGAGTAATTTCAGAAAGATGAGAGGTATTTAAGTCATTAAGAGAGATTGCACTGAGGCGGATAGATGAGTGAATGTTCCAGGTGATCTAAACTCCAGAACTATCGCCTGAGACATTGAAAACATATTTTATCTGTTTTTAGCAACTTAGTGCCACTACACTCTTCTTTTAAGTAACAAAATACTAAAAGTTGCTGCAAAATGATGTGTGCACTCATTTTTCTGGAGGAGTGTATGGGCTTAATTAGATTCTCAGAGCTTATGTCCTATAGAAGATGGAGAGCTACTAAGCAGAAAGCATTGAGCCTGATTTTTGCTTTCCTGAATCCTTTTCGTTTCAAATTCCCTTGGCCAGATTGCCCTCAAACATTTTCCCCCCCTTGAGTTGCAGATGTTTTAAAGAAAAGGATATAGATTTATATGAGGTTTATCTGTATACAGGAAATGAACTGTCTTGAATTATAAGCCCTCAAGTATCTCTTGGTAAAGTGGTATAGAGATGCCTTCAGAAACTGTTAGCAAAAGTGATGAAACTGAAACTGGGTAGGCTAATAAGGCTATTGGAAAGGAATCTCAAACATGCAATTCTTTGAGGCAAGTAGGGGCTTTCAGGCAGATTGTAGGCACAAAGGCAACACTATTTGTACACACAGCGTTTGCTGGGTTGTATGCTGGTGCTCCTTTGCCTCACGTCGGACAAGAAAGTTCTCCCTGGCCTGGCCCAGCCTGTCTGCTGCCACATCCTCCTCCAAGGTGGGTCATGGCTGCTTAAGTGATGATGATCTCAGGCATTGATTCAGTATTTATTTTAGTGCAGGAAAAACGTGCCTCGTTGCTTGGGGCACTTGGTGTGCATTAGAAATTATAGGAAGGGAACAGCTAGGGGACTCAGTTGGTTAGAGCGCGAGCTCTGAACAACAGGGTTGCCGGTTCAATTCCCACATGAGCCAGTGAGCTGTGTCCTCCACAGCTAAATTGAAGACAACGAGCTGCCGCTGATCTTCTGGAGGGGCGGCTGGATGGCTCTGTTGGTCAGAGCATGAGCTCTCAACAAGGTTGCTGGTTCGACTCCCGCATGGGATGGTGGGCTGTGCCCCTGCAGCAGCTAAGATTGAAAACGACACCTGGACTTGGAGCTGAGCTGTGCCCTCCACAATTAGATTGAAGGACAGTGACTTGGAGCTGTTGGGCCCTGGAAAAACACACTGTTCTCCAATAAAAAATAATTTTTAAAAAAAAACCACAATTCTGGGCCAGCCCGATGGCTCAAGGCGGTTAGAGCTCCATGCTCCTAACTCCGAAGGCTGCTAGTTCAATTCCCACATGGGCCAGTGGGCTCTCAACCACAAGGTTGCCGGTTCAACTCCTTGAGTCCCGCAAGGGATGATGGGCAGCACCGCCTACAACTAAGATTGAACACGGCACCTTGAGCTGAGCTGCCGCTGAGCTCCCGGGTAGCTCAGGTGGTTGGAGCGCGTCCTCTCAACCCAAAAGGTTGCAGGTTCGACTCCCGCAAGGGATGGTGGGCTGCGCCCCCTGCAACTAGCAATGGCAACTGGACCTGGAGCTGAGCTGCGCCCTCCACAACTAAGACTGAAAGGACAACAACTTGACTTGGAAAAAAGGCCTGGAAGTACACACTGTTCCCCAATAAACTCCTGAAAGAAAAAAAATTCTAGAAAGTATGTGGCAGGTAAAGGGATTTACTACCAAAGATTGTTGTCTTCATACTCCTCGCTACTAAGACAGTTTTTTAAAAAACACCTCATTTTATTTCAAATTCACCATTGCCACACTATCTGCTTTTTACCACCAGTTTGAACTGCTCTTTGCCCATCTCCTCCCTCCTGAAGGGGCCTCACCAGCTAGCTTCACAGGCAGTGGAGAGACCCACTAGGGCCTAGATGCCCGGGCCAGACCCACTAGGATTCAAGCAGGTATTCACATGCTGTGATTAAGTCAGACTTGTGAGGGCCACGACATTTAGAGATATTATGCTGCATTTTGATAGGCTAACAGCACCCACATTTTCCTCAGTTGCGGTATCAATAGGAAGCAAATAAAAGTTTCTGCTCTCTTTGAAAAAGCAACATATTTAATTTCTTATTTGTCTAAGACCCTTTGGTCTTTGATCCATGAATATTTCATCTGACTTTTTCTACTAGTATAACAGCCATAGATTACAAGTAGACATGGTAGCATGCCTCTTTTAAAAATTACATTGACATATAACTCCTGTAGATCTCTTTGCATAGTGAGAAAAAAAAATTTATGTCAAGCATTAGGTGAAATTTATGCAGATTGTTTAATAATTGAGAAACATAATAACCATCTAATAAACACTTTATTATATACAAGGCACATTTAGGTATTAATCAAACTGCAGTGTAGAATTGCCAGTCAAATTCTACCAAAAAAAAATTAAAGTTGCCATCAAACTGTCTTAAATGTTTCCTAAAGAAAAATTACCTTAAAATTTAGCATATAGTATTTTGTAATATGGCCTAACAGAATATAAAATTATAGTTGCACATTGGAGTGAACTCTGGTGGAAAATTTTTTCCACCTTTGCATCTTAACCTTAAATGTAAGTTAATTAGGCTAGGCAGATACTGAGTTTCTTTTATGTTTGCCATCTAAGTTGTAGACCTAATTTTGAAGTGAATATCCATCCAAACTGTGTAGTCTCTCTAATTGTATGAGCAAAGGTAAGACTGTTGCCTCGGTTTCATAATCTATATCATCGATCAGTATAACTTTTACCTATTTCACCGGAATGTGCTGTTTGTGGTTTAAAGTAAAACAACCTATTCTGTGAGAATCTCTTTTAACATATTTATCCTCTTTGGGGTTTGACAATGTAAGGTCCAAGGAGATCGTATTATTGCAACATGAAGTTTCAGTGAGCGGCTTTTAGATCCTTCTTAATAATGTTTTTTCATTTTGTGGTTTTCATGAAAGATTTGTCAACATCAAACTGTCAGTTCTCGCTCCCCCACCCTACCCATCCTTTGTATTTTATATTAATGTATTTTTGTGTTTGGGGCTGTTTGGTTAGGCCTCAGACATTCCACAGCTATCTGGAGGACATCATAAACTACCGCTGGGAGCTGGAAGAAGGGAAACCCAACCCTCTGAGAGAAGCCAGTTTCCAGGACCTGCCTCTTCGTACCCGGGTGGAAATCCTGCACCGCCTTTGTGATTATCGGCTGGACGCAGATGATGTTTTTGATCTTCTCAAGGTGCCTACCTGGCAGGCCCTTTCCCTAGAGCGACACAGGCCAGCAGTCCCAGATGTACAGTGTGAAGATGCTGAGAGGCCAGAGTCTAGCTTGTGTTGCTAGTCTTGGGACTCTTGGTTGATGATAACAATGTATATAAAATATGATCTCTGTAGCCCAGGGAATCCGAGCCATCCATTTATAGGACTGTAGTTATTCTGGTTTCACTTCTATTAATAGTTTGGTTTTGTCTTCCCTTACATGTGCCGAGTCCCACCTGATAAAGGAGAACAATCAGAGTCACCCAGTTTTCTCTCTGTCGTCAGCCATATTGCAACTAAATTAGCCACTGAATTTGTTTCTCTGAAATTTTATTTAGCATAATTGAAATAAGTATTGACAACTGCAAGGACTTTAACCCATATATGTAAGTGGAGTTCATCCCTGCTATCACCTTACAAAAAAGGTACTGGAGAAGGAAGGTGTAGCTACCTCTTCCCTCTCCTTATTCTATTATTGTTACCTATTTTAAAAGGCTGTCTGTGAGGGAGCGTCAGGCTATGGCTTTTCACTCCTGGGGAGGTCAGTTTCTAATCCTGTCTAGTCAGAAATTATTAAATGTGTTGATGACTTCCCAGTTCAGCTTCACTCATGGACATGGTATAAAAATCACTGTGCACAATCTTTGCTGAGAACTCAGGGACTCTAATAGCAGTGGGAAGGCCAGTACAGGTCAGACCCTGGGGTAGATGGGAGCTGTATTGCTGAATCTCAGCTGGAATAAGAGGTTGCTGAAGGATATGATGGAGCTACAATAGAGAATCACGTGCAACAAAGCTTTCTTAACAGCAGTTTTACTCTGATTGCATTCTTTCTTTTTATGGATGCATACAGAAAATAACCAGAAGTCCAAACCAAATATATAATATGTTAATCAAAGTTCCTTTTTATCTTGGTGAAATGGGGACATTGATGGGTTTTGGAAGCATTAGAAATATTTCCATATCCTGTTCTTCAAAGAAGGTACCACTTCTCATTCTGTGTATTTCATTTGTCCTGATTGAAAATTACATGTTGATACTTGGGCATTGTAAAATATGAGCTATACTGAGTATAAATTTTGAATCCTTATTTTAATTTTCTCCTGTTTTGTTTTGTTCCCCATTTCCCCAAACCTCTTTTCGCTGTTCTCGGACCCAGGGTCTGGACGCAGACAGTCTTCGCGTAGAGCCGTTAGGTGAGGATAATTCCGGGGCACTGTATTGGTATTTCTATGGAACTCGAATGTACAAGGAGGACCCAGTACAAGGAAAATCCAGCAGAGAACTCTCTTTGGGCAGGTATGTTCTCTGAGATCAGAGCGGTGATAGTTCTGTCACAAGCATGTCATTAAAACTAAATCTGTAGGAATTCCTCAGCACAAATTTGTTTTCCTTATGAAAGATTTATTCATAGCTATAACAGCATACCTGTGAAGAGACAGATAGCAAGGAGTTATTCCATATAAAAGTGAAAAGGAATTGAATTGTGGTCTCTGCCGACAGAGTGATGAAGGGTGCTGTGTGTGTTGCTGTGAGGTTTTCCTCTGAGGAGCCGCACTTGCCTTCCCATAGATGGCTCTGCACAGCACGTTCTTAGCGGTCCAGTCATTTCACTGCCGCCCTTCCCCTCTTTCATGCTCAATTCTTGAGAACTCCTTTTTCCTACTAGAGTTGGTCTGCTCCATCAATACAAAACCAGAAGGACCTTAAAGAATGCCGGAAACATAAGCCTCACCAAGTGCTCCCTAATTGAGGAAGATCCCTCATTTTCAAGCATCCTGAATGATGCTACCTTCTTCTACATAGATTTTCTTATTACTGGGAGCAGTGCTCACTCTTAGGAAAGTGTTAGGTCTTACTCAGACTTTTATTTTGTAAGATGTCAGTGTTTCAGTGTTTCTCGGTTCCACTTCCAGTAATGGAAGACAGAATATCACCCTGCTCTTCCTGTGACTACTGCATTTAATCCTTTTTAGTAACCTTGTGGCCGGAAAAACTATACTTATTGTATATCCCTTGACAGAACATTTCTGTGTAATATACTGTTTCTTAGGGAAAGTGAAGGACAAAAAATTGTCTTAAATGTTCCTGGGAAAACAGGAAAAAGAAGAGGAAGACCCCCAAAAAGGAAGAAGCTACAGGAGGAGATTATAGTGAGGTAAAAAAATTTTGGTCGTTTGTGACAGTCATAGACCCTCTTGCTGGGTGGGGGGACCTTCATTGCACTTGTTCCTTCATCCTTAATTTTCCCTCGTGCCATGGGAAGGACGTAGGACTTAGATTATGGAGCCCCGGATGAGAATCCTCATGGAATGACTGAGTGTGCATGAGGGAATCTGGAAGCCCGAGCTGGGTGGCCTCTAGCAGGTTACCTGTTGTTTTATCGGCCAGTGCAGATGCTAATGGTAATGATGATCAAATCGGACAAGACAATGAATGTGACAGTGCAGCGGACTTCATGCCATGCATGTGCTCACTTAGTTAGCATGTGTTAACCTAAAATTTGTCGTGCCACATGTTGTTTCATAACAATGGGTAGCACATCAATTCTGTGATTGAGTGCTGACTAATAAAGCCTTTATTGTGTATTTAATTTTAGCAAAGAAGAAGAGATTCTGTTACATTTGGGAAATTTTATTTTATATGTCATTATCTTTTAGGAAATTCTATCATGTGAATCTTAATATAAGAGTTTTTAGACTCTTTCCTATACTGTATAAATCTATTTTTACTTAAGGATCAGATCTGTCATACACCTATGAAAGTCAGGTCATACTCTTAAAAATTCTAATAACAGAGGCCAAATCACTTCTTGCCTCTAAATTTTAGAACTACTAAATAATCTGAATGCTTGAAGTAAGCCAGATTTCACTATTGCTACACCACAAAACAATATTTCCAGGAATCAGATTATGAATAAATCAATCAGAATTTGATATTTTTTTACACTTAAGGATCAGCATTCCATTTAACTTTCCAGAAATTTTACTCCAGATTGCAGCTTTCCTTCTACCAGCACTTGTGAGAAATGGCTTATAATTATATATGTTCTGTACACATGACATCTGTTTCTAGATTTTGTTAGCAGTCTACATACACCTCCTTACATATTCAAAAAGCTGTTTTGTACCTATCTCGATTTCCCTGTAAGTGAAATTAAAGTACCATAGTGTTGGGAATATACAATTATGTTAACAAGCACACGTGGACTTGTGCTACCCTCTACTGGTGATTTTATTCTTTAGAGCTTGTATTCTATACAGTTTTTTACATATTTTTAAATGAAATAAAATGGAAAATTCAGTTTCTGTATCACACCAGCCACATTTCAGTTGCTCAGTAGCCACGTGTGGCTCACGGCTGCCGTGCTAGACAGCGACACTACAGCACGTTTGTTCTCACAGAAAGTTCTGTGAAGCAGTACTGCTTTAGGTAATTGAAAACAAAGCAAGAATGTCCAGGATGATTCCCAAATACAAATGACATGATCCTTAACACTTGTGCTGAGCACTTTTGTATTTTGTAAGTTATTCTCCAGCATCCCTATGAGCTGTGAGGTAAGCATCATTAACATCTCCATTTTATAGGAACGCTAATTAACTTTCCTGAGGTCCTGTGATACGTGGCAAGCCTGGGCTTAACCTATGTTCCTAACCTTCTATGAGGTTCCATTAAATAGGCTTTATCTTCAGCGTAGCCCTGAATCAGGGAGGAGGACGCAGGACTCTCTGCAGTCCTGTTTTTTCTTGGCGTTTAACTGTTAACACTTCACTCCCCTGACTTCAAAAAAATGTTTTAAAAAGTTAATATTTTCCTACAATTGGTTGTTATTGTATATCAGTTTTTCCCTCCTATACCAACACGCTGCATCCTAGTCTTCATTTTCTCAGCAGAATGATTCCTTCTAACCTTGCCTTCGTGATGCATACTCACACACACTCCTGTATCTACTTTATGGGGTAAACACAGAACAAGGTTTGAACATGTCTTTTAATTGTTACTTCCTTTTCCTGTGTTTCAGTGAAAAGCAGGAGGAAAACTCCTTGGCATCTGAGCCACAGACAAGAAATGGTAATGAACTCTACTAGATTTTTTAGAAGGAATAAGTAAATGCGATTGATTTATATGTTATGATGGTGATACTGTCGTTTTGCAGAGTCATACAGAGCAATTAAGATTATTGCAGTGGCCGTCTAATCATCCTCCTTGCCCTTCTTCGGTTCTCTCTTTCTTGCACTTTATCCTGTGCCCATCTTTCCTTCTGACCTGATAACCTGAGATCGGGAGTTGGTCTTTTCACTTGTGCTCTCTTACCTGGTCACAGTATAATAGACACCCAAACATTTGGAGGAATGAGCAACTTCTCAAAGAGCTGCCTTTTTCATGTAAAACACTACATGAAATACTTTACTACACTGGTTTCCAGTCTAGATTTCAGTTCTGCAATCCAAATTGAAAAGTAAATGCATGTAAGCATTTCTGGGATATTCACATCTGTCTTCTGAAGGTCACAATAGTTACATTTGTATTGCCTTTAGTCAGTGTTCACTGTTAGCTGTAAACAGTAGCAGGAAAATCAAAAGTACATATTATCAACCTTAAAATTAGAAAGTAATCGGTCTTTTATTCTGACCCCTGGTTTTGCTCATGACCCAGGGTAAAAATGAAATTGAGAATAAATACTAAAAAAGGTCCTGTGGGATCTATTTAATGAACTTACCCCTTTCTTTTCCAGGATCCCAAGGGCCAGGCCAAGGCACTTGGTGGCTCCTGTGCCAAACGGAAGAAGAATGGAGACAGGTCACCGAGAGTTTTCGGGAAAGGACCTCCCTTCGAGAACGACAGCTCTATAAGCTCCTCAGTGAGGACTTCCTGCCTGAAATCTGCAACATGATTGCCCAGAAGGTATGCGAAGGGACGATTCTTCTCCTCTATATTAGGTGTAAAGCTGCATCATTTAAGGCTTATTCATTAGAGGTTTTGAATACATTCCACTGTCCTGGAAGTGGTGTGACCATCATCCTGTGTCATCTGGAGAATTAAAATGTGACCTCATGCCACCCATTCTCCATCACTGCGGGCCACATAATTTAATTCTCCTTATCCAAGAAGTCCTCAAGGTCCCCATCCCCACCCAGTACTCACAGTGGCTTTTCACAATCTGGTACTAGCTTTCCTTCTTCCATAACCGTCTCATAAAATGTTCCCTGAGCCCCCAAGTACAAGGTTGGACAATTAAGTTCTCATCCTAGATAAAATGCTGCACACCTCATTGCTGAATATCACTACGGTCACCTTCGAAGTGCTCTCCTTGGGAAACTACGCACCAATGCCAGTGCCTAGTCCACCCTTCAAAGCAATTTTGGAACTCTTTATCTGGAATGGCCATCAGCACTATCGTCGTATTACCCTTGATGTCCTGAATGTCATCAAAATGTCTTCCTTTCAGTATTTTCTTTATCTTCAGGTAAAGAAAGAAGTCATTGGGTTACAGATCAATAAAAATTTAGCAACAAGTTCTTGAACTTAATTGTCAGACCTCGTGTGTCTCCTGTTGCCCTGTGCATACTTCCCTGTATGGTTTTTTAAAATTATTATCTTATTATCTCTCCCCCTAAACAACAACCTCTGGAGAGTTGTCTTTGTAGTTCCAGTGCCAGGCCTTTTTCCACCTGAGCCCTGTTTGCCCTTTTTTCCAACTTCAGGGCAAATTGTAGTTTCATAAACTGAATGTCCTGTGTTTTCATGTATATACACCCTAATTTGAGGCTTTCCAAACATCTTTCCCCGCTACTTCTCTACCCATTCAGAAACTGCTCTCTCAGAAGCCCCACTTAAGTCATTTGTCTCCGTTAGCTGTCCCCATTCCTCCCAGGCTTAGGGTGGTCGTCCCTAATGTGCATCCTCAGCGCTTGCTCATTCCATTGTGTGTGATTTAATCTTTAGGTTAGGGACCATGTCTTACTCATCGTTGTAACGCCCACAGCACCTGATATTATGCCTTTTCTGTGGCAGATGCTCAGTAATAGTTCACATTGCTTATTTCATTTCCATAAATCTAATACATGTTAATAGAAGACAGAAAAATTTGACCTCCTGCCAATGAAATCTGAAGAGAAAGTATTTATAAATTATTTCTGCAGTATCTTCAGGGAAGTACAAAATGACAGATATATACTTAATTTGTTGTGAATTTAATGATGTTTCTAACCCTAAAGCAGGCTGATGCTCTAGGGAAAATTCTAAAAAGTCATTTTTTGCTGATAGCAGTAACTCAAGAATTAGAGTTTCGTGTATGAGCAAAAGAATGCATTTCCCCATCAATGTACTTAATTCCATGTACTATAATTACACTTCGTTTTTGTGATCTGCAACTCACTGTGACAAATTTATCCAGGAATTAATCTAATTTTCTTAAAATAGCTATAATACAGTGATAGTTTTATAACTTTATATGACCTTGTCTGTGACTTTGTTAATATAACTAATGGTGATACATTAACTCTTCTGTAAGTCATGTACCTAATTAGCTTTTATAATTTCTGCTTTTTTACTGCAAGATTCAATCTAAGATTTTTGGGGGATAGAAGAACTAAGGGAAGAAACTTAAAAGCATAAAACTAATAGTTTTGATACAAAAATTTTCAAGAATTGATTCTTTACAAGAGAAGAAAAAAATAAAACAAGATAAATGTAATTCTTAAGAACCATGAAATTAGGAACCAAAAGAAGAAATAAAAGATTTGATATTTTGAAAGACATACAGAGTTCTAAGATTGCAAACTTCAGTGAAATGGGTTGTTGATTACAGAAATAAGAGACTCTAAATTGTGCAATATAAAATCTTAGCAGCCCTTGTAATCATAGAGGAGGTATTTTCACAAAAGGGTTCCGTAAAGCGTCAGAATCATTTGAATTTATTCACAGGTACAGTTTTCTAAACCTTCAAGAGAAGATGATTTCCAAACATTTCAAAAATGAAATAGTTACGTACCCTGTTCATTCAGATGTGAATACCTTTAACTCTATTCCTGATAAAATTAAACACAGTCTCTTAATTCATTATGATAAACGTTAAGTCCTTAATACTACCAAGTATAATATCTTCACCAAAATGTAACACATCGTGATCCATCAGGGTTAAGCTTATTAGGATTATTGTAAGTCTCGTACAGTGTAATATAACACAAAAGAAGAATAAGAGGCAACATTTTTAAATGTTTTTCCTGGAGGAATGTAAGTCTGCTGATGGAGTGTATGAATTAGAATTTCTCGGTAGTGCTGGGTTCCTAGACTTCCTGCCTCTCACTCACCTGGTGTGCTTACTCAAAGCTCAGATTCCTGCTTCTGGACGTGCCCAGTGCCCACCAGGACTGTTAGAGGCCATTTGTGTTCTGCAGTCACAGAAGCTCTTCAGGTGGTGCTTACGCATACTAAAGTTTAAAAAACCACTGAAAATAAACCACATTACAGTAGCAATAAAACAGATTTTGCTGTGAACCCAATTAGAGCTGTCCAAAGTCAATATGAAAAAGCTACAAAACGATTAGTAGATAGAATTCATATTTTTAAAGTCTCATGCACGTATGTTAAGACCTCTCCGTTTCTGAAAGAGTAAGTTTACATGTCAGCATTCACCAAGATAAATTGAGATTTATCTTAACTTTAGCCAAATCCCAGCATAGTAAAAGTTTTACTTCAAAATAATAGGTTAATGTAAATATTGTAAGGCAGGAGCAGTGGGATTCATAGTAGAAGCATCCTCAAAGGTCCATGGGTTCACTGACAAGCTGTCATGATGGTTTGCTCAGGCAGTCCGGGATACCAGCAGCCACAGTCTCTGCTCAGCCTTGACACTCGGTGCTTGAGTTACATGGTCATCACTGGTTAGTTCCACTAGCTTTACAAACCTGTTTGTATTTATTGTACTTTTTACTGAATTTATGCAAGTATGAAACCAATAAAATATGAGCATAAAAATGTCTATAAAAGGTTTTTATTTTTAAAAATGATTCAAGATGAGTTGTTTCTAAAAAGTTGATTGTTGAATTAGGGTAAGGCTTCTGTGTTTGGATAGCAGGTCTCCTCAACATCTCACTTTCCCTAAAAAATAAAAACCTGAAAGGACAGATAGAGGTTTAAGAGGGTGATTTAATGAAAAGAATCATAAGAAACGCTTCTCACTGGGGCTGTGCATTGAATATTGGTGAATGGCAATCCATTTATACATTAAAATAAGTGCTTGAAGTATATGTATTTTTTAAATTCTTTGATTATGTTAAACTGCTAGTACCCACCTAATTGTATTGGCCAGAAGGGGTTTATTCTAATAATGAAAAATGCCTGTGATTCAAATGTGAAATTGAAACATATCAGTAAAACAGAATGTCATGCTCACAAATAGACACCATCCAGTATTAAAATATAGTATATAAAAGAGGCACAGAACACATGGGACAGTGGACAAAGGATTAATGTGGTACAGTGGAAGTCAAGCTTTTCTTTCAAACTTTGAATTATGATGCTGCCCTCTTCTAGCTATCCCTTTGGATAAGTTACTTTATATCTCTGAATTTCACATTTCTTATTAATAAAATGAAATGCTGTAACTTCATACAAGTTTTTGTGGAAATTACACGAAAGGACCCATGTCCATGTAGCTAGCATAGTACTTAGCCAGCAATCAATAGGCACTTGGTTACTTCCATTGTTTATGGTGATGGGTAACTGATGGGAAATTTTGGTGGAAAACTAAATCCACATTTCTTAAATAAATTTAAGTCAGAAGAGAGGTAAGCAGATGGGATAAATCTTCGAGGGGTGGTACCCTTGTAGACTTTAAAATACTAAAATAATCAGAAGGTTGGGCTTGCTTTGACCATGTTAAACCTTTAAGGTAAAAGGGAATGTAGGCTAGCAAACACACTTTTGATGATGTTGCGGTCTGTTATTTAGATGGCTTATAACCATGAGGTCTTTAACAAATAAATTGACAAAGGGTACGTATAGTTAATGCGTACAAAAGGTGGTAGCAAAGCATGTAGGGAAACAAGTTCACCTTCTGTATCAAGAATACCACTTTCCTCATTAGTCGCTTTTATCTAATTTGGCAAATTTGGAGTCAGGGTGGTATTGGCCTCTTTTGCTACTAGCATGGTAAACTGGCCCAACCCCTTTGAAAAAGGGTTCCATGGTAAGTTTTTACCTTTCAAGTTCAAGAGCTCTTGCTATTGTGGTCTTGAAGCATATAAAAGAGTTGCTCAGGCATATTTGAGGAAACTACTGAGGTAGTTTATGGGGCAATGTGGGTCATGACATCATTTGACAGTTGGCCTGCATTTCGCTGAGGCCTAGTCATTCTCAGAAAAGCTTTCTAAAGTGTCTGTCTCGTTAAATCTATTGCCACTGTTTGCAGTGTGTTTAAGTTGTATAAAGCCCCCCTCATTGTCATTGAGTTTATTCCATCCTTTGTTCCTTTACCTTGTTGATGCTTCAAGTCCAAAGATTTTCCATTAAGTGGTGCCAAAAGCAAACCTGTGTGATACAGACACTGACACTTGAAGCCACAGAAATTACTCAGCTGTGAGGCCCTGGCTTACCACCTCTCTCATCCAGTGGTGACATTGTGGGGCTTGTTCCACAAAAATTCCAAAACTGGGTCAATTATATGGTAATGGAAGGGGAACTGACTCTGGGAAGTTACCACACAATGTGATATAGACGTGATGTATTATAGAATTGTACACTCGAAACCTGTGTAATTTTACTAGTCATTGTTATCCCAGTAAATTTTAATTAAAAAAAAAATTCCGAAACTCACGTTGGCTTCAAAATAATCACTAGCTTCAGAGTTCTCAGAGCTCCTTAGTTACAATTTCCTATAGTGATCACTTTCAAGCCTCTTAAATTTTCTCAGAGCTCTGATCTTCTCAGACAAGCTCTCTGATTCCTTGTCCCGAGTCTTTTCCTCACACTGTTTTTCTTTGGTTCCAAGCCTGTGCTGCTGCTCTTGTCACTGCTGCCACTGAACTGCCTCTAAACGGGAGGTTTGCCTCCTGCTACTCATAATGTCCTCTTCAGAGCCATTCCTGTCACCAAAAGGTGATAAAACATGGCTTCCCCTTAATAATGTGAAAGTTTAAACACTTACAGGAGTTTCTCGCCAGTGATAAACATTAACAAAGGAGACACTTCGTGTCTTAATAGTTTTTTGGTTTTTGTATTTTTAAGAGAATGAACTGGCTTGGTACCTTGGGTTCAGTGGTTGCTTTTACTGACTGTCCTATGGACACCTTTGGTCCTTGGCTTAGTAAAGCCATCTCCGTTGTGCCTTAAAGGCCACTCTTCTAATGGCAGCAGCAGTGGCTGAGAACACCCTAATCTATCTCTGTCTCACTGAGGGGAAAGTGTCCATAGCGCACAAAGGCAGAGTTGCATCCTAGGTGGACCACCTCCTGTCAAATCCATCGAGGTGAGTGTGTGTGAGAGCAGAGAGAAGGAATTTTAAGTGTTCAAAAGGATTGTTCCATCTTATTTCATGTACTCCTTTTATTCCTAACTATTTATCTTCTCTCCCCCTCCCCCCACCCCATCTCCGCCCCCCCACCCATCTCCGAGTCAAGCCACTGTTTCTCAGTCTAGTTGTGGAGGACGCAGCTCCCTGGCCCAAGCTGGTGTTATGAGCCTTGTGCTCCCCCGGCTGAGCCAGTCGGTTACCGGTAGCTCACAGCACTCTTTATTTATCTTTACCTCATTTTTAAAAATTTCAAACCTTTATGGAACATTCTTATACATAAGATGCATTTCTAAAAAGAGAAGGAATTTTAAAAATAGGCTATGAGGTCAAACTCTTGGTTCTTGCAATCTTCTGTGATGGTAAGCACATCCATATTTAATGTAGATGAGACTAATAACATACATATATAATAGAAGTTTATGAATATAAAGATGGAAAGAATTAGTGAAGAAGGGAGAATTGGGGCAGGCAGAACTGTCTCACCTGAAACCTGTAAGGTGGCTAATATTTTGATGGTGGACATTGGGGTGGAGGAGTAATAGAAACAAGCACAGAGGCAGGATAGTATGTAATGTCAGAGATGTCAGAGAACAGTGTTTATTTGGATATCGCTGGCATGTAAGATGTTGTAATATATAGTGGAAGAAAATGCTGGAACAATCAGATTTTGGAATCTTCTGACTATCATGCTTATTATTATCTTCAATAGGCGGGCAGTAGGAAGGGGCATTATGTCATTAGATCTTTATTTTAGGAAGATACCTCTTGTGGTGCCATGATGAATGATTTTTGTAAGGAAGAGCTGGACGGTAAGAAATCATCAGTTAATGAGCAGTACTTCCGGCAGGAAATAGTGGAATCACTGCTTTGGAAATGTAGGTCTAGAATGAAGACAATGAAACAAGTTTGGTGGGAGGAAAGTTTGATTTGAAAGTATGTAAGAGGGGCAAGTTGCAGGAAGTTGAGTAGTGAATAAAAGAAGAGTTCTTACTGATTATCATGCTATTTGTCGTTTTAAGTATAACAATGAAAGAAAACAAAGCAATCATGAAAAAGTAAAGAGGAAGTAGGATTGAGAAGAGCTGGTGGCAGGTTCTTGGGGGTTTTTTTGTTTTGTTTTTTAAAGATTTTATTGGGGAAGGGGAACAGGAGTTTATTGGGAAACAGTGGGACTATACTTCCGGGACTTTTTCCAAGTCAAGTTGTCCTTTCCATCTTAGTTGTGGAGGGCGCAGCTCAGCTCCAGGTCCAGTTGCCGTTGCTAGTTGCAGGGGACGCAGCCCATCATCCCTTGCGGGAGTCGAATTGAACTGGCAGCCTTTGTGGTTGAGAGGATGGCGCTCCAACCAACAGCCATTCGGGAGCTCAGCAGCAGTTCAGCTCAAGGTGCCATGTTCAATTTTAGTTGCAGGGGGCGCTGCCCACCATCTCTTGTGGGAGTCGAGGAATTGAACTGGCAACTTTGTGGTGGAGACCCCACTGGCCCATGTGGGAATCGAACCGGCAGCCTTCGGAGTTAGGAGCATGGAGCTCTAACCGCCTGAGCCACCAGGCCAGCCCTTGACCTTCTTACTCCAACTGTAACAGGCATTCTGGCATTGTAACGTTTTCTAATTCTTTTGGGTATTTTTAGTTCTCTAAATCTTAAGCTTTCTTCTTTTTTTTTTTTTTTTTTATATAATTGACATACATTATAGTTTTGGGAATACAACACAATGACTTGATATTTATTTGTATATATAGTATATTTGTATATACAGAGGGTGCCAAAAAAATGTACACTTCTTTTAAATTAAAGTTTATTGGGGTGACAATTGTTAGTAAAGTTACATAGATTTCAGGTGTACAATTCTGTAATATATTATCTATATCTCACATTGTGTGTTTACCAGCGAGTCCTCTTTCCATCACCATATATTAAAAATGTACACATATTAAGAGATGTTTCCTATGTATTACTCTCTGAAGTTGAATTACATAGCAATGTGTAGTATGGTGTTCACTCAAAAGATGGTGTTAATCAAATGAATGCTAGTGTCGTTCATTGTATTGCAATTTTAATACAGTTTTCCTTTCATAAAATGTGTATTCTTTTTGGCACCCTCTGTATATAAATGCTCACTGCAATAAATCTAACATCACTGCACAGTTACATTTTTTTTTTTCTTGTGATAGGAACTTTTAAGATCTACTCTCTTAACAACTTTCAAATATACAATATAGTGTTACTATAGTTACCATGCTGTGCATTACACTCCTATGACATATTTATGAGTTTGGTTTTTTTTTGGTTTTATTTGTTTTAGATTCCTCATACAAGTGAGGTCATTTGGTATTTGTCTTTCTCAGTCTGACTTATTTCACTTAGCATAATGCCTTCAGGGTCCATCCATGTTGTTGCAAATGGCAAATTTCCTTTTTTATGGCTGAATAATGTATATAGTATATGTACCACATTTTCTTTATCCATTCATCTATTGATGGACACAGGGTGCTTCCATGTCATGGCTATTGTAAATAATGTAGTACAGATAGATTTTTGATGAGTATTTTTGTTTACTTCAGATAAATACCCAGAAGTGGGATTGCTGGGTCAGCTTGTAGTTCTATTTTCAATTTTTTAAGGAACCTCCATACTGTTTTCCATAGAGTCAGCACCAATTTACGTTCCCACCAACTGCACAAGGGTTCCCTTTTCTCCATATCCTCCCATATTTTTGATAATAGTCATTCTGTCAGGTGTGAGGTAATACCCCATTGTGACTTTGATTTGCATTTCCCTAATGATTAGTGATGTTGAGCATCTTCATGTACCTGTTGGCGATCTGTATCTCTTTGGAAAAATATCTATAGAGATCCTCGGCCCATTTTTTTAATTGAATATTTTTCTGCTATTGAGTTGTATAAGTTTTTTTTAAGATGCTGTAAATTCAGGTTACTCAACTAGTACATCTTATGTGCTTAGCATAAATAGTAGTGTATTTATAAGACAACTAAGTAGACATATTATATGATTCCGTGTATGTGAACTATCCAGAGTAAGTAAATCCTTGGAGACAGAGCAAGTTGTTGGTTGCCAGGGGTTGGTGGAGTACCAAAAGAGAGTAGCTGGTTAATCATACAGGGTTTTATTTTGGGGTTCTAAAAATGTTTTGCAACTTAATATACGTCGTGGTTATATAACATCGTGAGTGTACTAAATGCCACTGAACTGTACGCTTCAAAATTGTTAACTGTGAATTTTACCTCAGTGAAAAAAATGAGAGTAATCTTTACCTGTTTAAATGGTGTCGAGCCTCTCTCTGACCAGAAATCATTTACATCTATAATTTTCCTAGGTTTTAAAATTCCTACTTCATGGTTACCAAAATATCCTAAACTGTTTATAGTCAATTTTGAATACCTCACCTTAAAAATCTGCAAATTCTAGGGGCGAACAGGTGGCTCAGTTGGTTAGAGCTTAGGCTCTGGGCAACAGGGCTGCCGGTTTGATTCCCACATGGGCCAGCAAGCTGCACCTTCCACAACTAGAATGAAGTCAATGAGCTGCCGCTGAGATCCTGGGTGACCAGATTGCTCAGTTGGTTGGAGCGTGGGCTCTCTACCACAAGGTTGCCGGTTGGACTCATGCAAGGGATGGTGGGTTCCGCCCCCTGCAACTAACAACGGCAACTGGACCTGGAGCTGAGATGCACCCTCCACAATTAAGATTGAAAGGACAACAACTTGACTTGGATGGAGCTGATGAGAGTCCTGGGAAGAACACACCACTGTTTCCCACCCAATTTAAAAAACAAAAAGTCCTGGAAATACACACAGTTTCCCAATAAAGTCCTGTTCCCCTTCCCCAATAAAATCTAAAAAAAATAGGGCCGGCCAGGTGGCTTAGGCGGTTAGCGCTCCATGCTCCTAACCCTGAAAGCTGCTGGTTCGATTCCCACATGTGCCAGTGGGCTCTCAAACACAAGGTTGCTGGTTCAATCCCTCGAGTCCCGCAGGGGATGGTGGGCTCCGCCCCCTGCAACTAAGATTGAACATGGCACCTTGAGCTGAGCTGCCACTGAGCTCCCGGATGGCTCGGTTGGAGCGCATCCTCTCAACCACAAGGTTGCCAGTTCGATTCCTCGACTCCCGCAAGGGATGGTGGGCTGTGCCCGCTGCAACTAGCAAAGGCAACTGGACCTGGAGCTGAGCTGCGCCCTCCACAACTAAGACTGAAAGGACAACTTGAAGCTGAACGGCACCCTTCACAATTAAGATCGAAGGACAACAACTTGACTTGGAAAAAAGTCCTGGAAGTACACACTGTTCCCCAATAAAGTCCTGTTCCCCTTCCCCAATAAAATCTTTAAAAAAAAAAAAAATTCATTGTTTAAAAAAAATCTAAAAAAAATAAAATAAAATCTGCAAATTCGAATCTTTTGGTGCTTTAACATAATTTAATTTTAGACTTTTAACAAGGATCACATAGTGGAAGGAGTAAAAAAAATTAATAAAGATTATGTCATTTTAGAACATGTAATACTAGTTGATTTTCCCAGTTTCTTGGGGAAGGAGTTGTTCCAAGTCCAAAAGAATTTACATTCTCTTGTAGAAAACTTGGGAGACTACATGTAGAAAACTGTAGAAGACAATAGTAATCTCACAATTCAGGAATCCTGCTTTTTATTTTTATGTATTTGCTTCAGGTCCTTTTTCTATGCATTTATTACAAAACGAGTCAAATTGAATATTAATTTGTGACCTGTTTTTTTCATTATTTTAAATGATGTTGACTTTAATCTGGTTATAGAAATGTTTTTGCCTGCCTATCTCATTTTTAAGATAAAGTCATAGAGGTAAAATTACTGTTTATGGTTTCTGATACATACATCCAAATTGTGCTCCAGAAGCCCTGTGCCCCAACAGATTAGTAACACTTACTTTACCTTGTCCTTACAAATGTATCACTTTTTGCCATCTTCAATAATTTTTTAAGTGAAAAGGCTATAGGCTATTTTACTCTTCCTTTGGATCATTGGTATGGTTTACCTGTCTTCTATGAATTTTGTATTCATGTCATTTGTTTTGTGTTAAGTGATTTGTAAGACATCTTTACATTCTACAAATAATAAACAGTCATATTTGTTTTAAAAAGATTTATTTTTTTAATATTTTAAAGATTTATGTAATTTAACTGTTTTTTCTCTTTCCCCCTTCCATTGACTATAAAGCGTGCAACATCCCCGTGTTTGTTTTCCAGATGATTCTTTAGTGACTTCAAATATTTCTATTCATGAGTCATTGGCTTGCATTTCTTTAGTCCTTATTAAAATGGTGATCCTATTTAATATCCCCTTATACTGGTCAGAGGAAGGATAGTTCCTGTTTTACCTTCTGTCCTTCCTCACTGAGGGGTAGAATGCACGCACATCATCATTTTATGTAAATGACACATATCTTTTTTTCTCTTTCATTGTGTCTGATGTATAGAAGGCACTACAGTCTTATTAGAGTGAAATAATTTGTTTAATAAGGCTTTGTTTTCTTATTTTTACTCCTTTCCCCCCACCCTATGAATTGATACATTAAAAGTATCTGTTTGGAGTCCCTATACAACTGAAAGGAGCAGAGGCTTTAGTTTGTTAACTGTGTTCCATCATAACTTCTCAACTGATTAAAGATGTTGCCAGGAAGATGGAATAAGTAAGGTCCTGGGGGGCTGAGGGGGTACAGGGAATGGTACTCATAGATGCAGAGGAGGTGCTGAACTGGCATCTAGGAGGCCATAACTAGAGGTGCGTTCTTCAGAAGGATTGCCCTTGCTTCATGCCAGGAGCACCCCCATTCCAGAAACAGTATCTAGCGTATCTTACTGACTAATCTTTCTGGTTCTAGGATAATGATCTTAGAAACTTGAATTCTGTTTGCAATGTTGAGGCTCCTTATGAGTACAGTGTTATGTATGCAATAATAATGGTTAATTCTTTTGTTTCATTTGTATCTCTTTTTCATTCCAGATTTTACCTTGTAGGTAGCTAACTCTTTTTTAAAGTCAGGCTCATAGAATTTGAATGATAAAAATGACTTTGAAAAGGTCTCCTCTCCAGGCAAGATAACTTCTGCAATCTGAGTCAAATGAGAATCTAAACAGGTTTTCAGAACTATAAAGGAAATAATATAAAATTTTACAGCAGTGTAGGTGTTTAATGATGACTTCTGTAAATGGTGATCTCTTATCCTTTTTTCCTCCCCACATTAAGACCACTTGAGCAATTCCCAGTATAAAACTTTAGAAAATATATCTGACATAAAAGATTATTGGGTTTTCTTCCTATTGAAAAGATTCTTTAAGAAAAGCTTCGCGTTCCTGATTAAGTTTCAGTTTATATACGTTCTCTATTGTGGGCAATAGTTATTACCTCTTAAATGAAAAATTTTAAAGTTCTAGCTTTCACATCAGCACAAAAGTCAAGGGCAGAAATTGAAAAACAATTTTCAGTCCTAGCTTCAGTGTTCTGCGCTACAGAATGGCTCAGAATGATATTGGAAAATATACAGAGTAAAACTTTCACAAATTATGTTGATTGTTCTTTTTTTTTCATTTGTTTGGTTGTTTACCTTTTATTTGGTTTCGTAGGCAAATTCCCGGTGTATTTAAGGCAAATGGTGGCCCTTCCTACCAAACCTCCAATTTTATACATTGTTTTATTAATAAAGAAAAGTGTAAAAGTTAAGGGTTTCAAAGTGATGCACATTGTTGAAATGGTGTTCTCTCTGGCGAATATCTTTCATCCTTTCACTTAGATGAGGGTACTTTGTAAGATTTCACTTTTATCAGATAGTCTCTATGAACAGTGTCTTTGAACTGCCTCAAGTTGTTCTTCTCTGGTTGGGCATATTTTTCACAGGATTACCTCCCAAAGACTATAATTATGTGACTCATTGGGCCTGAAACTCTTAACCTGTTTTAAATCTCTGTTGTGTTTTAATATTAGTTTTTACATATATATATGTAAATATATATGTAATATGTATATATATATATATTCATTCATATGTGTTCTTTGATAAGATGATAAGATGAATTTGTAGTTATGATATAAATTTCCTAGCTATCAAGTGTTTATTGAATAGATTGAATTCAGTAAAAATTGCATCTTAACTCAGAGTGAAGAACTGATCTTATATTGTTGTGTATTGACTCTATATACCTGTTGTTTCCTCACAGGAGACGCCTATGCTTACCAGAATAGAAAAACAGAAGCGCAGAGAGGAGGAAGAAGAGCGTCAAATTCTTCTAGCGGTGCAGAAGAAGGAGCAAGAGCAAATGCTAAAGGAAGAGAGGAAACGAGAGTTGGAGGAAAAAGTGAAGGCAGTGGAAGGTATGCGGGCTTTCTGCCCAGTCTAGAGAGGTACATGTGGTCTGAGAACAGCCCTCCTGCAGCCAGAACCACATCGCACTGGGTTCTGTCATTATCCAAGCTGTTTCTGGCAATTTCTGTCTTGTAAGTTGTGTTCTGTCTTTTTTATTCATCTGGATCCAATATCGTTGCCATTGCATTCCTGCTAAAGCACTTGTGTTTGTTATTTTGGGTTTTCCTTTCAGTCTCTTGCTGCTGTTCTCGTCTCTGCTGTGTCTCCTGTGTAGAAAATCAAAGCATTAATGGCAACAATTTCACAGATTATTTTAAATACAAATGAAATTTGCTTAAGAAAAGTCTTACGAGATTTTTTTTTTAGGTATGACACTATGCATATATAGGATATTGTTAATTATGAGGGCATAGTTTTCTCAGGTTGAGGTCCAAGTCTTAGTCTTGGTGTAATGAGATTTTTCTTTCATTTGTAGTGATAGCAAAGGATAACAACGGTCTCTAGATGTGTTAGGCAGCAGTTATATTTATAAGCTGAACCTGATATGTCATGTGATAATCATTTGGCTTAGTTGAATACCAACCAACTAATACTTAATTTTCTTTTAAAGTATTGAACTTTTAAAAAATTTAATAAAATAGCATAACGTGCATTTGACATTTAGGTGGTATTTCAATGCAAACTGTAAATAAATTTAGGCTATAAAACTTAAAGAATTCTTTCTAGTCTTATGTGCATTTTTACTCCATTCCTAAGTAGTCCCTTCTGTTTCTTAATAGGTTAACACCATTACTACCTTGCCTTCTTCATTCTAAAATCCATAGTGCATTTAATCTGCAGATTTAACCTATGTGGTATATTCACCTTGTAAGATTTTGCATATATTTTATTTCCAGCGCTAGATATTGGCTCTTAAGTCTTTTTATTTTTCATTGGGATTCTGTAATTTTCAGTGAAGTTATTATTGAGTACACTGTTGTCAGTTTGACTTTTAAATATATAGATAGGTCCAAAACTTACTGTTGTGGCTTAGTTTCAGTGCCTGTAAGATTAATAATACCTGTGTTATAGATTGTTCTTTAAATCAACGAATATTTTTTGAGCACCCATGCTGTGCCAAGCACTGTTGTAGGGACAAAATATTAAATTAAATAAGTTACCTCCATGGAGTTTACATTCTGATGGTGGAAGGACAGAGGGTAAACAAATACTTTAAAATCATAGTGTTGAGTGACCTACAGAAAAATAAAACCGGTTTAGAGATAAAGAGTGACGTGGTATGTATAGCACTTAAATAAGATTGTCAAGAAAGTCTTCTGAAAATGACATTTCATAATTAAATGAGTGGGTGCCATGTGGGCGTCTGACAGGGAATAGCGCTGCAGGCAGAGGGAGTGTCAGGTGCGCTGGGGTGGGATGTGCGGCAAGAAGGCTGGTGTAGCAGGGTCAGTGAGCAGAGCAGGACCACTGGCAGGAGCTCAGTGCAGAGGTGAGCCGGGCTCGGACCCGGGAGAGCCGTGCAGACCTTGTCAGGGGTTAAATGAGAGAAGGACAGTCCCTGCCTAACATACACACAGCAAGCTCTCGGATGAAAGTCCCAGGGAGGAAATGGGGAGAGAATTTTTGCAAGGTATAAAATAGTTATCACAATAAAATTTTCCTGATTTCTTGGCAGCTAAGTTTAGAAATGGGGAGATAATAGATTATTTACTAGTAGGAGAGTTTTAAGATAATACAGAGAAACAAGCTTTTTCTGACATTATATTCTAAGGATTTCATTATGTGGGTCCTTTTACTATAATGACTAATATTTGTGTTGAGGGTGAATCAGAACATTTTTCATACTGATGTTTAAAATCTGTCGATAAAAGGAGCAAACAACTTACTAACAAAGTTTGTTTGGTTATATGCTTCTACATAATGGTGGGAGTCCGTCTCTAGTAGAAGGGTTCCCAGAAGTGGCTGGAGGGAGGGCTTATAGCTTTCCTTTGTTTAAAGGAGTTTGAAAGGGGGGAAATTGATTAAGAAAGGTAGAAAGAAGAAGAAAGGTAGAAACAACTCAGATGTCCGTCAGTGGATGAATGGATACACAAAATATGTCATCATGTTTCCATTAAGTGTGGTGGTTATCATATTCGCCTCACAGAATGTGGTATAAATTTACAATGGATTTTTTTTTGGCCTTAAAAAGGAATGAAATTCTGACACATGCTACAACATGGATGAATCTTGAAGACATAATCCTAAGTGCAATAAGCCAAGGGAAGAGAGACATAGGAAGTTATTGTTTAGTGGATCCACAGTTTCTGTTGGGGATGATCAAGTTCTGGAAATGGATGATGGTAATGGTTGCACAATATTGTGAATGTAGTTACTACTGCTGAATTGTACACTAATTTGTTAAAAAGATAAGTTTTATGTATTTCTTACTAAAATTTTTTGAAAAGCAAAAAAGGAAAGGCCACATAAATGCACTGCTACTTATTAGTATTGCCTTTGTATAAAAAGGATGTTGCAAGACTGAATTATAAATATTCGTGGTAAGTCAGTATGGAAATGGACATTATTGAGATTTTCTCATTCTCTCACTATAGTTGATAGGAAATCTAAAAATTCTTGCCTCAAATATGTGTTTTTTCTATTTGTAATATGTTATCTATATGTTATTTATCAGGAACTTGTTAGGGGAACCGAAAACCAGCAGTAAGTTAGTGGGCAGACTGTTACTAGGTTGAATTGTGGGTATGGGAATCTCTTCCCCTCCCCATGAGTGATACCATCCATAAATCCCTGCGAAAGATGGATAGAAAATTAGACTTTGAAAGCACACGAGGAAGCACCACTGTGAACAATGGTTGGTATGTGCAGTGGACAAAAAAGAAGTATATTTAGCATGATTAGATACAAAAAGGAAAGAATTGTAAACGTAAGGGAAAAAAATAACCTTGATGAAAATACAGGCAGATTCAAAGGAAATAAATAGAGCTCTTAGAAATGTAAAGTATGGTTATCAGAATAATAATTCAGTAACTGGGTTAAATAGCTTAAGTGTACCATCAAAGAGAATCTGTGAATAGGAAGAAATATCTGGGGAATTCTATGAAATCTAGCCCTGAGATAAAGAAGATGTATGTAATGAAGAAAGAAGTTACCTTTGGTTAATCTAATCGTTCAGTGTCCAGTTGTGAAAAAAAAACTACATGGGTCTTTGGTTAAATGGAGTTAGAAAAATAAAAGTGTTAAAAGGACATTTTGAGTTAGCAACCCTAAAGCAAGGGAAACAAAGGGAAGAGTAGGTTGGAATTGTCAGAACCTGGAAATTGAGGAGGGACTCTGCAGAACTGGGCCTCAGACCTGGGAATATGGGGCTGCCAGTACCTCCAAAGAGAGACAGCAGGCCTGTGCTGGGGCTGGAAAGAACCTGGTTATCGGAGCCCACTGCATCCCCCCAGATGAAGACTGGTAGTGCTGCCACGGTGTTGAACAGCTGACAGCAAGCAAACGAGGACAGAAATCCCTTCTCCCCTCATCCTGCCTCTTGCTCTCCTGGTATCCCTTTCTAACAGAATCTGTAAAGCCGGCAGAAAATGGATGGATTTGGAGCTGACAGAAATAGCTTAATAATGGACTTGGGTGGGGTATAGCATGAAAGATCCAATATGTGTCTACTGTAAGTTCTAAAATGGAAAGAATTGAGAGAAAATAATCACACATAATGGTTGAGAATTTTCTTGATTAGATGAAAAACAAATCCTCACATTTAGAAAGCAAGAACAGATGTAAACTGGAAGAAATAAATTACATAGAGACACATGGCACTGAATTACAAAACATATGGCTACCGAATTTTAAATAACCGGTTTGGAAAAGACATTTCCTTAGAGGATGTTCTTTAACAGTGATAGCAGACTTCTCAGAAGCAACAGTAGGATTCAGGAGAAAATGGAATTGGATTCCATATTAGTTTCCTAGGGCTGCCATAACAAATGACCAAAACTAGGTGAAATTTCCTCACTGTTCTGGACACTCGAAACCTGAAATCTAGATGTTGACAAGGCCACACTCTCCAAAGGCTTGAGGGCAGTTCCTACCTAGCATCCCTTGGATAGTGGCAATCTCTGAAAACTTAGAATAGAAGTCAGCTTCCTTAATCAATATCTACAAGAAAAATCTAAGTAGACATGCGATTTAATGGGGAGACATAAGAACTACTCCCTTTCAGAGTTCAGAAGAAAGCAAGGATTTCCTCTCGTTGCTTCTGTTCCACATTGTATTGTTTTATAAGCCTTTCTTATATAGAAAGGAAAAAAATGTATGTGTATATATGTATATATATTTAGAGAATGTATGATTTACAACTCCAAGAAACAGTCAAGAAAGCATTATAGCTAATAAAAATTAAGCCAGGTAGCTGGATTCATTATCGTCTTCCAAATATCAACATGAATAATTTTTTAAAACACAGCATGATCCAGTAGCAAGGAGAATTTCCAACATTCAGATGGTGGTCTCTAAACATAATTTCCCTCCAGAGGAACCAAGACTCTTTGGAGAAATGACTGATTGCAGTACTATGGCAGTGAAAGTACTCAGACTGTTTTATAACAGAAAGCAAGGAAGCATCCAAGACTCCTGGAAGTTCTATCCAAAAATACAGAAGCCAACTGGAAGTGACTCTCACTGGCCAAAATAGGACATTTTAAGCATTGAAAAAACAACACAAAAAAAAAACCTCAATAGGTTTCAAAAAAAATCAAATAAGTACAAAAATTGATGAGCTCATGATAGTATGTTTTAAAAGTCAGTGATCACCTTAGGAATGTAATGGGATAACTTGCTATTCTAAAAATTGGTAAGATAGAAGAAAAGAATCCTCTTTACAGACAGTATTTCAGAATATGCAAATAACTGATGAAAAGAATTTGGTTACTGAATGTAGCAGGAATAATATAATTAGCATAACAAGTGATGAAAAAGTGGATCTAGGCAAAGCTTTCCTCAACCAAGGGAGACTTAATTAACCCCTAATGCCCTAAAGTAGAGATCTGCTAACTTCTGTAAAGGGCCAGATAATAAATATTTTAGACTCAGAGGCTATACAGGGTTGTGCTCCCATAAAACTTTATTATTACAAAAGCAGTTGGCTAGTTGCCCTTCATGCTGTAGTTGGCCGTTTGGCAAATCCGTGCCCTATAGCATCCATTGCATGCAATGAATTAACTTCTCTCCTATGCATCTTTAGAGGTATACCTTGAAATTACTGAGAAAATAGTCACACAAATAATGTTCTCTGCAGCTTAATTTTGTCTTGGAAATCTGGTTAATCCTTAGGTGAAAGAAACTTAGCATCACAAAAAGATAGATAACCAAATAACTGTCTCCTAATGTGATAAAAAAGAAAGTGCACAGCATCATCTGTGAAATAATATTGCCAGAACATCAAACTGTTTGTCTGATCAAAGCCTCTGGATAGAACAGCCAGTTTTACAGGAAATTCAAGTGGTAGAAGAACACATCAATGCCACTGTGAGGATGCTATCAGCTAAATCCTAATGCGGGAAATTCTGCACACACAAAATGATCAAGTTTCTCCAACAAAGAAATCGGAGGGGATGCTATTAGAAATTCAACTAGATGTAAGAGACATATCAACCACGTACAGTATATGGACCTTTTTGGATTTGATTTGAACAAACCAACTTTTTGAAAAAGTATTGAACATGTGGGAAAGTTTGACCCTGACTCAGTATTTGCTAATAAATCATTTTATGTTCCTAAAATTCATTCAGAAGAGCAGAAGACAAGCTATAGCTAAGGTAATTTCCAAAAAGAACATGGTAGGCAAGCTCATCCTACCAGATAACAAAATAAAAGCTATTGTGAGTGAGATCATGGTGTTGCCATAGAGACAGATGATGAGAACAGTAAACTAGAATGCCCTGAGACAGACCCTGGGGGGCATGTGGGTTCTCCAGTATTGGTACCAGTACAACTGCTTACTGATGGAGGGAAATGATACCTCTTCACAAATAAGTTCTAGATAGACTAAATGCCAAAACCTTTTTGAAGAAAATATAAGTGAATATCATAAATATCGAGATAAAAGAATTTTTAAGTACAAAGAGTTCAAACTATAAGGGGAAAGAGATGGATAAATTTGACTACGTTAATTGTTGAAAAACAATATGGCAGAAACACCTTAAACAAATTGAACAGACAAACCATAGAGTAGAAAAAGATAATTTTAACATGTAATCAACAAACATTCAAAGCACTTCTCCAAATCGTTAAGAAATCCAAAGCCCACAAGGAAAAAAGGCAAAGTATGTGTAACAGGAAATTCACAGAAGAGGATGCTAAATGGCCAATAAACTGAAAATCTGTTTATTATCACTCCAGTCAGAAAAATGAAAATGGAATCATCAGAATTACATGTCATACCCATCCATTAGGCAAAATGCTAATGTTTTATCAGTCCAAGTGAGAGGGAGGTGACGAAATTCATTATTGAAAGAATAGCTATAGCCCTTTGGGAAAGACTTTGATGATGTCTCATGAAGTTAACATACATGTACTCCTCTGTCTGGCAAGTCCACTGCTGGGTTTGTATCCTAGAGGTCTTTCACACCTGTACACAAAGAAACATGCTAAAAGAGTGGTCTTAATGTTTACAAAATGTAAAAATTTACAGTCAACAAGAAAATGGATTATTAAGCTGTGAAATACTGTATTAAAGTTAAGGGGGAAGTGTTAAGCTTTGACAGTTTGGTAGACACATGGGTATTTAATTATACTTTTCTTTAAGCTTGAAGTGGTTCTCTTTAAAAAAAATTGAGGGGTGACCGGATGGCTCAGTTGGTTAGAGCAGAGCTCTTAACAATAAGGTTGTTGGTTCAATTCCTGCATGGGATGGTGGGCTGCTCCCCCTGCAGCAACTAAGATTGAAAATGGCGACTTGGAGCTGGACTTGGAGCTGATCTGCGCCCTCCACAACTAGATTGAAGGACCATGACTTGACTTGGAGCTGATGGGCCCTGGAGAAACACACTGTTCCCTAATATTCCCCAATTTAAAAAAATTTTTTTTTAAAGTTGTTAACCGCTGAGTGCCTTTGATTAATTAAAGCAGGTATAGATTACTCTAAATTTATAAATGAAAATAATGTACAACAGAAACACAGATCCAAGGGAACTTGATGGGGCAAACACTGCAGAATCATGCTCTTAGCAGTGGAAGAAGACATGGGCCTATCCCTTGGAAGGAAACAAGCTCTGTCCTGGCCTCTCCCGTCCATTTTTGTGTCTTGCTATCTGACAGTGTTCTTCACCTCCCTGCCTTTTATCTACTCCTGACCTTCCTGTTCCCTACTGGCAGTGAGGTTCATCAGGGTAGTAGTGGAATGGCTGGTGAGTTTCTCATGGGTGTGACTGTGAGCCAGAAAGAAATCATCCCTGCCTTCCAGCTCCTCGCCAATTCCAGCTGGCATCTTTCCCTTGTTCCTAGCTACTGGCTTGGTAGAGGCTGGCTGCAGTGTGGGGGTGGGTGGAGAGCAAAGACGGTGGATATGTGTGGGTGCCTTTTTTTGTAAATGCCAAACCCGGCGAGCTTGGATGTGCTGTAAAATTCTGTGTTTGCAGGGAGAGAGTTTGGTCCTAAAAATGTATGTTGCTTTTTTGAAAGAGAAAGATAGGAAAGGCCTCCCGTAGTCAAAAAAGGATATTTCTCATTCACTTTTCTGTTGTTTTCTTTTTTCTGCAAATTCCATTTTTCTTCAACCTTGCTCTTTCCCGTCCCCTATCTGTTTACCTGCCCTACCACCCGTATCCCCCAACTTGAACTCAGTGTGACTAAGGGGAAACAATTCTACTGTTTCTATTTTTCACAAAGCATTCCATCCATAGAGGCATCCTACTTACTCAAAAGAGGATGGCGAAGGAAGCACAAGGAATTTCAAGATGTTACTTTCTTCTCTCACAATGAGTAAGGACATTTAATCAAGTAGAGACTACCTAACTCACTTGTTCCATAATGCTTTGTATTCATTGTAGATCGAGCTAAGAGGAGAAAGCTCAGGGAAGAAAGGGCATGGCTGCTGGCCCAAGGGAAGGAGCTACCCCCAGAACTTTCCCATCTGGACCCGAATTCCCCCGTGAGGGAAGAAAAAAAGACTAAAGACCTGTGAGTATTCCGTGATACTAACAGTAGCAAACTGTCGCATTTATTACGCCTTTAAGTATTGTGCTACTAGCAGGCACTTTCTCATTTCATCCTTAAAACAACCTTGTATGGTAGGTAATATTCAGTATTCATGAGCTTTTCATTCTACTATATGTTATTTTGGATTATTACTTCTACCACAAAAATATTCATCAGAGTAAAATAAAACCTGGGAAAGAATGTGCTATTAACTAACATTACAAGATCATAAATTGAGTTCTTGATCATCTAAGCCATCCCATCCCCATCATTTTATAGATGAGAAAAATAATGTTCCCTTTTTTGCTAAAGTGCGCTAACCCTCTTTTTCATAATTATTTTTTGAAGTGTTCTCAGTGTTATAGACATCAAAATTACTCTTAATTTCTTACTTTTTGTGTGATTTACAGCTTTGAGTTGGACGATGATTTCACTGCCATGTATAAAGGTCAGTTTCCATTCTCAATATTTTGTTTCTGATGGAAGTATTCTAAAGTGAATGTGTTAAACTCTCTTCTCTGGCTCTCAGTTCTAGATGTGGTGAAGGCTCATAAGGACTCCTGGCCCTTTTTGGAACCTGTGGATGAATCGTATGCCCCAAACTACTACCAGATTATTAAGGTAGTTATACCTACCGTGCAGTTACACCTGCCATGGCTTCATTCTCTCTTGCTTTTTGTTGTTGTTTTTTGTTTTGTGTAAGTTCATCTCTTGTCCTTGAGAGTCAGTGTTACTGGATGTACAGCAGGCTTTTGAGCAGCTCAGAAAGCGTGATCCCTTTGCTCCTAGCACATTGTAATTAAGTGTATCCTGTTTTAGGTGCCCATGGATATTTCCAGCATGGAGAAGAAATTAAATGGAGGTTTGTACTGCACCAAGGAGGAATTTGTAAATGACATGAAGACTATGTTCAGGAATTGTCGAAAGTATAATGGGGAAAGTAGTGGTAAGTAGGAGGGTTTTGTTCTGGATGCACATTGGCAGTACCATTTTAACCAAGAATAAAATGCCTTCTCTTTAAGAAATACATGTTCGAGTGGTTCAGACCTTTCTTCAGGACTATGAAAAGGATGTGTATTAAAAGCAGTGGGGTTGTCCATTCTAACCGCTTACGCAGTATATGCCAGGAACTCTCTCCTGTCCCCCACACCAGGAGCGTGAAGCGTGTGGCCACCTGGCTCATGCTCTCTCATTATCCTACAGACCAGTCTGGGACCAGTCTGTACTGTGCCACCTTAACACAGCTAACCACTGACAAGACTGAGCTAGACAGGGCTGATTCTTAGGTCACCTTGAGAAGCATACCTGAGTAGCTCTCATAACAAAGCATACAAGTATATGGCTCCAGGTGGAGAAACTTGGAGTCATTGATGCATTAGCTTAGGATGCCTTAGTTTAACACCTAAGCAGATTCAGTGATAAATACTTCTGCAAGTAAATTAAATTTTTACTGGTTTAGAGTAATGGTCCCAACCTTACAGTCTGGAGCTTCTTAGGACAGAAACCACGTCTTCATCTTGTGTGCATAGCTCTACAACATAGTAAAAGTTGACTTAAACTTAAGAGTTCACCCCAGTAGCATCTTTTGTTTAGTAGTAGGAGAGTTGTCTTTTGTAGCCCATGAAAGCTATACTGGAGCTCAATCCTTGTATCTTCCTATAGAGTATACCAAGATGTCAGATAATTTAGAGAGGTGTTTCCATCGGGCGATGATGAAGCATTTTCCTGGTGAAGATGGAGACACAGATGAAGAATTTTGGGTCAGAGAGGATGAAAAGCGGGAGAAGAGACGGAATCGGGCTGGGCGAAGTGGTGGAAGCCATGTTTGGACTCGCTCCAGGGACTCTGAAGGGCCCGGCCGGAAACAGCAGCCCATGGAGAATGGAGGGAAGTCCTTGCCGCCTGCTCGCCGTGTTTCCTCTGCTGGGGATGACCAGAGCAGCAGCTCTGGGCAGCCGCCTCGGGAGGTGGGCACGTCGAACGGCAGAGGCCTTCCTCGTCCCCTGCATTATGGGGGGATGCCCAACCAGGCTCCCCTCTTAAACCCGGTGGTAAGGAATAGCTGACATTCTGCTGAGGTTTCTCCTACTTGGTGAATTCAAAGGAAAGGAAAGTCTTTTTAGGTGGCTTCTCTTCTGTAATAATGTTTCTGTATATGGATGATTTTTACCTCCCCTCATCTGCCCTTCCTTTATTCTTCCTTTACTTTATTTTCTTACTTATTAAACTTATTGGGGTGACAATGGTTAGTAAAATTACATAGATTTCAAGTGTACATTTCTATAATACGTCATCTCTGTATCGCATTGTGTGTTCACCACCCAGAGTCAGTGCTCCTTCCATTACCATATATTTAAAAATATGGAATGCTTCACAAATTTGCGTGTCATCCTTGCACAGGGGCCATGCTAGTCTTCTATCGTTCCAGTTTTAGTACCTGTGTTGCCCAAATAAGCACCTTCCTTTATTTTAAATCCTCCTTTCTCTCAGTCATTTGAATGACTCATTCTCATTGTGGGCAAAACGTGGGATACAAAAAAATCTCAGTCTTTTTATGTATAAAGCACAGAGATGCATACAACACAGAAGACATGCAGCATATCTGTGGTATTAAAAGTTCATGATGGGGGGCAATTAGGGGAAAAGACTGTCTCAGAAGGCTCTCGGCAGGAAGCGGGCAGTAACGGCAGGCAGCACCAGTTTGTCTCTCCTGGAGAGGGAGGTTGCTTTGGGGGTGGGAGTTAGTCCTGATCCAGGTGAGCCCAGGTGCCAGCAGCCCTCCCTTTCTTGGCACTCTGTGCTGAGTGTTAGTGGTCTGTGTACATTCCTTCAGCAAAGTCCTTATTTTCTTCCTGTCTGCTTTCTTTTCTTGCCTCTTCCTCGCCTCCGCTCGATACCGCACAGAGACCAGCAGTACCGGGCACATTTGGCCCTGTTCGAGGATCAGATCCTGCCAACTTATATGTGTCCTCTAGAGTCCCAGAGCCACAGCCCGGGGAGCCTGTACAGCATCAGCCTTTTGCCATGCAGGTAAGCAGCCTGCTCAGAAGGGGCAGGTACACAGGGCTCACAGGTAGTTTCAGAAATAGTCTATTTCCGGGTTACAGTTCATCATCTCCTAGTCTGTAGAGCCTGTTACTATAGACAGAGCACAGCACAAGGTAAACCTTCTGTGTGTCTGCTGAATGTTGCTGTCTTCTCTTCTCTTGTTGCCAGCCTCCAGTTGGAATGAACCACCAAGGACCCAGGCTAGGCACACCTGAAGAGAAGCAAGTGCGTGGGGGGCTGGCACACCTCCCTACCATGGGGTCACACCCTGGATCCTTGCCTCTTGGGCAGATGAGTGGCCCCAGTCAGGATGGAAATACATATCCCCCAACTCAATTTCAACCAGGATTTATTCCTCCCAGGCATGGAGGGGTTGCAGCCCGACCCCCAGACTTTCCTGAAAGCTCAGAAATTCCTCCCAGCCACATGTACCGATCCTACAAATACCTGAATCGAGTACACCCTGCTGTCTGGAATGGGAATCATGGTGCTGCAAACCCTGGATCCTTAGGGCCAGATGAGAAGCCCCCCATGGTACCAGGGCCATCTCACCAGCCTCGCACTGTTGGTCACATGATGGATTCCCGAATGATGAGACCACCTCTTCCCCCAAACCAGTGGACTGAACAATCAAGTTTTCTACCTCATGGAGTTCCTTCTTCAGGGTATATGCGAACACCCTCTAAATCTGGTGGACATCGGTTACAGCCACCTCTCGCACCAAGTCCTCTGTTTGGAGCTCCCCCCCAGGTGCTGCGAGGGGCGCAAGGCGGGGACTCCATGATGGACAGCCCGGAGATGATCGCCATGCAGCAGCTGTCATCCCGTGTGTGCCCGCCAGGTGTGCCTTACCACCCCCGACAGCCCACGCCCCACCATGTTCCTGGCCCTTTCCCACAGGTACCTCACTCGGCATCAGTTAGTGTGTCAGCCCCCAAGCCTGCCATGGGGAACGCAGGGAGGACACAGGATACCAGTGAAACACAAGAGCCTGAGAACGACCGAGGTAATTAACACCATCACTTTCATATGACATCTGGCCCTTGAAGCTGTTAATTCTTGAATAAGCTTTTTACACAGTATTAAACCAAATGTGAAATTGTTTCCAGCCTATTTTTCTTGATCTACTCTGGGTTCCAATCATGGTGGATATTGGTCCAAATATCCAGAAGGACTTGTGGTGATGGTAATCACTACTCAGATGTAGGACTTACTGTGCCAGGCATGCTCTGAGACTGTTGTCTCATTAATTCATTTAATTTTTTAAACGCGCCTTTGTGATAGCTACACTCACTTTATTAGCCAAGACACAAAGATACTTGATTATTTCCCCACATCTACTTAGTAAGTGCTGGAACTGAGATTTGAACCCAGACAGACTGGATCTAGCATCCATGTTCTTAACCCTGTCTCATCAAACTGCCTTCAAAATTTCCTGTCTTGAAAGTTACCATTATGAAATAAGTTTTCAGTATTTTACCTAAAGTCTAATATCCTTTTATTCCTTGGAAACATATCAATATCTACTAAGAATGAAGAACTATGAGATGTAGTAAATCTTGAAGGAATTCCTTAGAAATGCCATTTAAGAGAGTGAGCCTGCAACTGGAGAAGGATGAGAACCTGGGGGTGGTCAGTGCTTATTTCTAGGACAGATGTCTAGTGTGTATTGCTTGTAATTGTTCAGCACACGACTGAAGAAGAGAGATTGGAGTTTCATAGAAAGGAAGAAGATTCCACGTAGGCCTAGAACTGAAGCTTCTTAGAGTTTCTGTTGAGGAAAGGCCTAATTAATGAACACCAGCTCCAACAGAATTTTTTAATGCTAATTTCAAACGGTGTCTGAAATTTGAAGCTTTAGAAGAGAACAGTTCAACTGATGAAAAAATCTGTTTGTTAGTTGCCATGTTTTATGTTGACTGAATAATAAAAAGCGCAGGTTTTAATGTTCATTGTACAGCTGGCACCTTTAATCTTTATTTCATCAGCAGCCTGGGATCCTAGTGGATCTTTTACAAGTCGTCGTGAATCCTTAACCTTATCCTTAAGACTTAATACCAGAATTATATTTTGATCACATCTGGGCAATAACTCTATTCTACTAGAAAGATGATAATACAATAATAAGACCATATTTACGAATTGATATTATAGGTAAAGGATTAATTAATTAGTAAATTAATTTCATTGGGTTTACTACATTTCTCTAATACATTAAAGATGGCTTAGGTATCTTGTTTTCGAGACATTCAGACAAGATGAGTGTTTTCATTCTTTTAACAAATACTGGTTCCCCATTTTGTGCAGGGATCGAGGATATGGTGGGGAACAAAACAGAGTATCTGCTTCCGTGGATCTTATGTTCTAATGGTGCTCATGTCAGGGATCAGCCTTCCTGAGAGCCGTCGTGCCCTGGGCTGCTCGTTGTATCAGGGCTTAGAGCCTCCCAGCTTGGCCTGCAATTCTAGTGACAACCATGTCTGCCTGCTGTATTCTACATGGATCTACTGGAAGTTCAGGAGCCATGAATCACCTCACACGCTGTCACTAATCTGACGGTGACAGCACAAGAAAAGGGAGGCGAGGACATCTCCATTCTCTGGCAGACCTTAGGAGGAGGTGTAGAGGTACACGGCCTTGCCTCCTGGTCTGTGACAGGGAGTGTGCCAGGGCCTCAACGTTGTGACCCTTGTAGGGACTCTGAGATGTTCCACAGCTTGAATGGCCACACACCACCTCAACACTGACCTCCCTTATCTGGCATCTTACCATGTTCTTTTCATTCCCACCTCCGTCGGTATTGTCATTTCAACTCGTGAATTCTTACTTTGTTCTCCATTTTTCTTGCCGCAGATCTCTTGCCTGGGCTTGAGGAGAAGCCACCAAGCATTGGTGCTTCGGAGGGGGTGTACCTCAAGCAACTACCTCACCCTGCGCCTCCCCTGCACACCAACTGTGCCAGGCAGAGCTCACCACAAGAAAGGGAAGCCGAGGATTCCTCAGCCTCTGGAGACAAGTGTCAGGCAGCACAGGGCAAGAACAGCTGGCCCTCAGAGAGCAGCTACAGCAGCCCTACAGCCCAGGGCTGTGTGAGAGACCTCTCCACTCTGGCACATAGGGGCGCTCTGCCTGAAAATGGGGTGATTGTTGACGCACCCACTTGTGGATCAGAGGGGAAAGGCCTTGGTGGTAGTGGTTCAGAAAAACCACTCTGCCCCAGAGGCAAAGTGTTGCAGGGAAGTGTGCCGTGTACAGGACAGAACCCGGCTATGCCTCCTAACGCAGACCCCAGTTTGATGGGTGGCGCTGTCAGCCAGTTTCCTCCCTTGTACATGCCTGGCCTGGAATACCCCAATTCAGCTGCACATTACCACATCGGCCCCGCCCTGCAAGGCGTGGCCCCTATGATGGGGGGTAAGCCCTCAGGATCCCATCCTCAGCATTTTTCCCCTCGGAGCTTTCATTCTAACAATCCTCATTCTGGAGTCTTTCCCCGGTACCGCCCTCCCCAAGGAATGAGGTATTCCTACCAGCCGTCACCTCAGCCTTCCTACCATCACTATCAGCGAACTCCTTATTATGCATGTCCACAGGGCTTTTCTGACTGGCAGAGACATCTCCATCCCCCGGGAAGCCCAGGTGGGCCCCCGCTGAGTCAGCCTCCTCCTCCAAGGTCCCTCTTCTCAGATAAGAGCACCATGGCTAACCTACAAGGCTGTGAGACACTGAATGCTGCCTTAACTTCCCCAACTCGAATGGATGCAGTGGCTGCTAAGGTCGTCACAGCTGACGGGCAGAATCCTGGTCCAGAAGAAGAAAAGCTAGATGAATCTGTGGAGAGGCCAGAGAGTCCCAAAGAATTTTTAGACCTGGACAACCATAATGCAGCTACCAAGCAACAGAGTTCGTTGTCAGCCAACGACTATCTTTATGGAACTCCTCCGCCACCTCTGAGTTCAGGGATGGGCTTTGGTTCATCTGCTTTCCCACCTCATGGTGTGATGCTTCCAGCAGGGCCTCCTTACACACCTCAGCGGCCGGCCAGTCATTTCCAGCCCAGGGCGTACCCTTCCCCTGTGCCAGCTCACCCACCGCACCATCCAGTGGCTGCCCAGCCCAATGGCCTCTCTCAGGAGGGCCCCGTGTACCGCTGCCAGGAAGAGGGCCTGGGTCACTTTCAGGCTGTAATGATGGAACACATCGGCACTGGAAGTGGAATAAGGGGACCTTTTCATGAAATGTACAGACCATCAGGGTAAGAGTACATCCGATTATTTTTTTTCCTGGAAAAAAAAAGAGTTGATGTTAGTTTTAAAATGAAAAATGGCCTTAGGAATGAAGATAAACTGTAGTGGTCTAGACCAAGAAAAGCATGTCAATCATTGATATGGGACACTTGGTGGAAATGTATTAGTCTTGGAGTTTGATCTTTGGCATTTTTTTCCCTCATGAAAATGAATTGGCATTTAAATGACTGTTGAGTTCGATTTTGATATTGGAAACGTGATAGCCACAGTGTGTGAACTGTAGGCAGGGGCTTCAGCATAGACACTGGCCAAGGTGAAACAGGACCCTCAGACTCGGCATGGGGGAGCATATTCACGTTTATTCCTCATCTCTCAAAGTCATGCAGCCGACTCATACAACCCGTACCATCCCATTTAGAACCAGTGTGCGTGCCCTCCCCAGTGCCAACCCCAGACAGCCTCACTCAGACTCGCTCCCCCATTTAACACTGCCATATTTGTTTTCTACCTCTTTAGGTATGTTGATATCTTTTCTTTGCATTTTCTCAAATCATTGGAAAGTAAGTTGGAGATATCATGACCTTTTGTCCCTAAATACTTAAAAACATGTATCTCCTAAGAATAAGGACATTCTCCTGGAGCACAATCTCAAACTATTATCACACCCAAGGAAAAGGGTGTCTAGTAAAAAGCCCTAATTTCTCCACTTTTGCCCAAAATGTCCTTCATAGCTGTGTTTCTTTGTTTTATTTTGATTTTTTTTCCCCATCCAGGATCTAGTCAAGATTCATGTATTCGGTTGTTGTATTTAGTCTCTTAATGTACAACATTCAACCCATCATTGTATTGTTTTCTTTTGTTTTTCAAAGAGTCCAGGCCAGTTCTCATGTAATTTGCCACATTCTGGATTCTTCTCCTTGTTTCCTCATGTTTAGAGTCAGGTTAAACGCTTTGCCGAGGAACACTGAACAGGTGGTATCGTGTATTTACTGCCTCATAGCTGGAGGCCGCTGCTAGTTTTGTTCCAGTGTTGAGGATGCCAGGTTTGATCACCAGATAATGAAGGCAGCATCTGCCTGAGATTTTCCTGATGGGAGCATCTTTCTTACTTTCTGGTTAATAAGCCCTCACTGACGGTTCACTTCCTCTCTCGTGCTCTAGGGTGCAAGTCCATCCGGCCCAGTCACAGTCCTCCTTCCCAAAGACCCCAGCACCAGCAGTGTCGCAGGAAGAGCTGCCGCCACATAAGCCCCCCACACTTCCTCTTGATCAGGTAAGAATTGCCAAACATTAGAGCTCTTGTTCCTCCCGGTGGAAGGAAGGAAGGACGCAGCCCCGATGCATGGTTGGGAAGCCATGTACACCGAGGCCCAGTGGTGGGTCAGCGCCCTGGGCCCCTTCCTGAGTCCCTCGCCGGTCAGCTGCACGTGACTTCACTGCCGTCCCACAGTCTTCGGAGGTGTCCTGTTAATGCAGGAACTTCTCCTGGAAGGAGCTTCGTGTCTTACAGGCAGGCAGGGAAAGGGCCACTAAGGCTCTGTGCTCCCAGCTGACTCAGCAATGGACAGTCAAGAGAAGAAGGCCTCTAGAAGTAGCTTCTTGACCATTTCCACGTGTTCCTTTTTCCTGTTCTTAGGGAAACCCACGGTGTGGGATTATTTAAACCTCATTTTTCAAAACTGGCTACCAGCATCTTATTTTGATACAGTCCTTTGTCTGTTTTATTCTTCCAACCTGTTTCATTTTAGAGGAACTAGGCCATCAGTTTTTACATAACAGTAGATGCCTTCGAGGGCTGTGTCTGTGCCGGCGCTGTGCTACGAGTGTCAGCGTGCAGTGCCGTTTTAGTCTCTTCCTCCCGCTGTGTGGAGTCCCTGTCCACAGCCGTGTTTCCGTTCCCTGCGGTGCAGGAGTCCGACGGCTGCTGAGCGGTAGGCGGGTCCTGGCTGGACAGCTCGCCCTCTGGAAGTAACCTGTGGCCGAGAGACAGAATCAGGACCTATTCCCAGATGAGAGCAAACATGGACAGCTCTTCAGCTTATGTAATTTTTGTCACTGTTAACACAAATGTGAATTTTATTTAAATCATCCTTGTTTTGGTTTTCTCAGAGCTAGTCCAAGGAAGAAGTGACCCCCCCCCCGCAAGGAAGCAGATAGCTGCCCATGAAGCCTGGAACGTGAGCATCTGGGGGAACGATGTCGCCCATCTGTCTTCCTACCCCGCTGGGCCCCTCAGTGCACCATTTCATGCCATGAGGAGCTGGAGCCATCCCGAAGCCCCCGAGGCTCACTCCTCAGAGAACTAACACAGTTTGCAGGGTCCTGGGTCAGCAACTTTTGCATGGCTGATAATCAAGAAGAAATGAATTGGGATTAGTAATGGCTTTTCCAAGTCCTGAGACTCTTGTTCAGGGAAGAATCATCTAGAACTTGGGGGAGGGACATACGTAAGAACGGAATGGTGCGTGTAAACTTTCATGAGCAGCTAAACTCAGGTATATATTTGGGGAAGGGACTACTCGTAGTATTAACTGTGTTTGGAGCTGGGTCCAGTTTACAGAATTTTCATGTTGCCTTTTAAAATAATTTCTGTTGTTGGTGGTGAATGTATTGTACATAAACTGGGTGGGGTGGGTGGGGATCCAGAAGAAATGGCAGTCCTAACTGTGGTGGGCGCACAGCACTAGAGTGATCCTATCTGTTTACAATCACGTCACACTGAATGCTTTGGGGAGCTGGAGAAGAGGGTAGGAAAGGTTTACTCTTGTAATATGTCACTGTGTGTCCTCAGCGGCCGGCTGACCTTTAAGAGTTAAAGGGCTCCTTTCCAATCAGCCCAAGAGAGTGCCGTCACCCTGCCCCCCAACCACTGAGTTTTTAGTTTCTTAGTTCAGAGGCAGAGTGTTCTCACAGCCTTCCAGAAGCTTTAGCCCAGAAGACAGGCTGCCCTCTCAACTGGTGGCTCACACCCTGAGCTGAGAGAGCAGTGCCCTTCCTGATTTGCCACCAGCCCTACCAGATAGTTGTAAACCAGTATCAGGAATTGGGATCATTAAGGTGTTTTGCTTATTAGATAAAATGAAGTCCCCGATCCAAACCTGTGGGACTGTGCCCTGGAAGGTGTCACACAGAGCTTTCTGGCACGAATCACATTTTGTGGCAGCGACTACTCAGGTGTGTATATGTTAGTATCAATAAAGAAATTGCACAGTTTTGAATAGGAAAGATGTATTCTATAGATTTACAATTTGAATTTAGGGATATTTCAGTATATATAGTTTTTATTCATTTTAAGTGAATCATAGTAAAATAAGTCATGGTGATTTAAAATAGCTATCAAAGACACGTTCTTGGGAATCATTTGTTGTATATGTGATAGGAAACAATTTTACAGTATTAAATTACTTTTATTACAGTTGTAGAAGTGAATTACACTGGATTCTCCCTGTTTAGCATTCTGTACTTGATTATAGCTGAGATACCACCAAAGTTAGGACTGATATGAATATTCCCACAAAGAAAGAAAAAAAAAAAACCTAAGGAAAATGCCCTGAAATTACAGGTTTTTGTGAAAAATAGCATATTTTTAAGCATGCCTTTGGGATAGTAGAAAAGCTACCGTGATATATTAATCTGCCCCAGTTACAAATTCAGCTGTGTGAGGGTCCAGGAGAACCTTTCCCTCTAATTCCAGCATCCTTGGTGAAATGTGGAACTGTCATGTTTCAAGTTTGCTAAACAGGCTCTATCAGTAGGAAAAGAAACAAGTTGGAAACATTCATGTTACACAAATGGACCCCAAGACACCAGCTCCAGTATAGAGGAAATTCATGCATGAAAGTGAGTGCTTGCTGACCTAGCAGTGTGGCTCACGGCTCAGGCAGGACTGAGAATCAGGTAGGGGACACAGATACCTCTTAAGAAACGATGCACAACAATGTGAATTTTTCTCTAACAGACTTTAATTTTAAATTTGGTGTGCTTTTAAGTGAGTTTTGAGGCTCTGTTCTCATTTGATCCTGATTCTTGTTAGAAACCTATTGTGGGCATAATGTGGTTTAGAAGAGAGACTTGACGTTTTCCTTGCAGGAGGAAGACGTTAGGCTTATGGACGGCTCCTGGTCAGCCCTTGTGCTAGCTGATGGGAGCCAGCTGGTGGGAGCTAGTGTGCTGGGAGCATTGCTACTTGTGCTTCTGTTTGTGCAGAGCAAGGGGAAGGAAAAGACTGGCTGGTCTTCACAGCTAGTTTGGGCCTGGCTAGACCTGGGGTAGGTCCAATGCGTTCTGCCACTGACACCTTTTTCTTTTCACATTAAAGCTGCTTTGAGTGAGAGACCTCTGTCCTCCCTGAACTGGAGCACAGTGACTGTTGGGCCTCCTGCCCTGGTGCTAACGCCGTGGGGTTGCTTGGTGTTGGCGCCCCTGGGATATGGGTAGGAGAGGGCCAGGGTGCTCCCTCTCCTCCCGTCTGGTGGCGTTTGAGCGGCTGTGTGCACACTGCTCCCAGTGACCCCCGTACTCCTCACTTTCCCAGCCCCTTAGCCCTGTTCCCTGTAGTCAGAGAGAAGCTGTGAACCATATAGGAAGAAATCAGTCCATTCTTTTATCCTTAATCTCCCTTCTTGGTATGTAGACAGGTGAGAAAATAATTAAGGAGGGAAATGGGAAATTGAACTACTGTATTATATTGTGACACTGTGAACAAGGGTAACAGAAAACTTGCCGGCCTTGTTGCATCCCATGGGGAAACTTGGTCATGTGTTGCAGGTACCAGTGCCCTGTCCCTGTCTGGTATACCCAGAGCTCCTGCTGGGGCACATCTGCTAGAGCAGGCAGAAGCTGCAGGAATGCAGGGCGCAGTGGTGTGCTGGGTGCTGCTCAGCCCCTCAGCCTCAAGCAGGCCTGGCCTTCCCTGCTTTCTCGCCTCTCCTTTCTCCTAGCACTCTCTCCAAGTGTCTTAAGCTGATACCTTTGCCGTCTCTGTTCGAGAGCGATGGTTATGTGGTGTACTGTAACTAGGCAGTGGTGTGTGAGGAAACCCTAAGATCTACGCTCAGGCCAGAAGGATTTGCACACTGGACCACTGCAGCCTTGTCACAGAGCCGCTCTCAGTGGGTGCCAGGGAGACGGCCGTGCTCCACGGATAATGAGAAGTGGTCTCACACCTATTTGATTTTACATTAATGGCCAACCTTTATTAGAGTTGTCATAAGTTAGAAGATCTTTCTTTCAAGACCCAAGAGAAATAAAAGATCCAGAAAGAAAAAGAGCCTTATGTAAGGTTTCCGGTTTGGGTTTTTCGTCCGTCAGAGTCTGTTTAAAAAGCAGCTATTGCCTAAAGTTTATTATGGTAGATACATGTGGAGAATAAATAAGGACAAAATATGCAGATTTGTATTCACATAACTCTTTCCATCACACTATTAAAAAATTCAAGCTACTCCATCTGTTCTTAATCGGGGCAGCTCAGTTCTTCCGATGAGCGTATTAACAGGTGTTTGCTCAGTGCGTCTGTCAGCAGCTCTCAGAAGGCAAACTGTTCCGTGCTCATCTTAAGTTTTACAGTTATTGGAAATCTTAAACCTTGTAGTTTGTGCCCCTGAGCTCCGTCAGACCTCAGCTTGAAGCCCAGGGACCTTGGAAGTACTTACCCTGAGTACCCATTAGGTGTCATGATCGCGTGGTATTTATCTCCTGTGTGGTTATTTATGCTAATCGCTACTGGAGTCAAAGCATGATGAATGCTGTCCAAAACACAGAATCCCAGTGCTGCGGTCATCACAGATAGCAGAACCAAGTTTGCACTTGGTTGAACTTTTCCTTACCTTTTTTTTTAATGGTTGTTCAAATATACATAATGTACCGCTCTTAAGACCTAATTTGAAACTTCACAGGCAGTCGTAACCCCACAGCCCCAGGCAGTGATAACTCCCTAGTGTCAGAATCCTGACATGCCTTCAGAGAAACTGCTGTCAAGGAAATGAAAGGCTTCAAGTTTTCTAGCATTCTTGTGCCCCCTTTGTGCCTGTCAGTCAGTTCACCCCCCACCAGATTCTGCATGGATCCCCACTGCGGAAGTTGGTTCCGTGTGCGTGAAAGTCAAAAACGTAAAACACTGGGGCTTTCTGGGACACAGTGTCCCTGGGCACAGCACTCTGCTCAGCACCCCAGTGAGGCACTTGGAATTTCGGTTGAGCCTGCAGAGGCTTTTCCTCCTGGGCTCACATCATCGTCTGGGAACTAAGACTGTGGTTGAGACTTGCTGTGGGAGATGAAAGCAGGCCCCCTTTTTCTTTCTTGGTGGGTTGGACTCTGTACCGTGCAGCCTTAGGACACTGAGCCAAGTACTGCTTGCCTTTTGGGAAGACAGGACTTACCACTTATGTCTGCGTTTCATTTCTCATATGAAGCTGTGCACACGCTTTATCTCCAAGCGGGGTATTTTTCCCTCTCTGCTTTGTAGGCCTTTGCTAAACAGACGTCTGGAGGGACTGTCTCCCGGCTAGCCTCTTTCTCATTCTGCACCAGGGGACTCACTGAGTCTTTCTGTGGAAATGCCTGATGACCAACTAATTGTCCTGCATGTGTTTTTGAAAAGGGTCGGGTAGGATGGGGTTTGAAATGGGTGTGGTTAGTGAGTAAGTTACTGGAATACTGACCCCCGTTCAGATTCTAGGTCCCCTTCTTTCCTAGTGGGGCGCGGGCACCTTCCCTCTTGCCTCGCACACAGCTCCTGAGGGCCCAGGCCAGCATCCACCAGCCTGTGGCACATGGGATCAGGGATTCTTCGCTCCTGCTGCAAAAGCTGTGTGAGCTTTCCTGGCCAGTACTGGAAAAGGGAATGCTATTTATTTTTATATTGTGTATGTTTTGTCGTGGTCTGCTGAGTCCCTGTTTCACTGAGAGCGACGCTTACCTCAATACTTAGTTCCATATTGTGTGTTGGATAATTTTTTAAAAGAACTTTTTAAAAAGCTTTTGATCCTTGGAGGTCTGTAGATTTATTTCCATATGAACTGGTTATTTTGTATAAAGTACGTTCTTAAAATAGCAAGGCTCTGATATGTGTGAGTTGTGTGTGTCCGTGTGTCACTTTTATCATCAGGGCGAACTCCCGTCAGGACAGGTTTGAACTGGGCCCCAGTGCCATTACCTAAGAAATGTCATCCCCTCCCACCCTCACTCAGTCAAGGTGGGTGGTGTTGGGGTGGGTGGGTGGTGTTGGGGTGGGTGGGCGGGGGGGAGCACTGGGCCCTGTGCAGTGGGTGACAGTGGTGTGTGCTCTGTAGAGGACTGCAGAACGCTAATAAAGCTAACTGCTGTTCTCCACAGTGTTAGAGATGAAACCTTCTTGCCTCATTCATCCAGCCCCACACCACCCACACAGCCCCAGCTCTCAGTACACCGTCTTAAACACGCCTGTAATACACGCATTTGGATCTCCTCCCAAACTCTAGGGTGGACTGGGGCCTGGTTGATAAAGAGTACAGTTGAAAATGGGAGAGCAGTTGGGCAGCTCCAACCTGGAGCCATCCATGTGTTACACGTAGCCAGAAGTGGTAGCTACAAAAATAAGCAGATACTTTTCTACCTGCTTATTCTAGTTATTTTTTATTTCCAGTGAGCATTTTAGTTTGGTGGAGGAAGCGAATAGATTAAAAGTAGCCATGTTATTATCAGGTAGCTCGTGTTCAGGCACCAAAATTCCTGGCCTGATTTAGTCTTTAGTAATTCACCTTTAAAGTAGTTATATTCAATAAAAATTGTACCACACATAGTACCAATTTCCAAATCTGTTGTTCTCTCTGGCCTAGCGTTTTCTAGGGCAATGACAGATATTTCCGTCTTGGCCTCCAATTGTTTGCTGTCAAATTATCCCCATTATTATTATTTGCTAACATAGCTTTGAGACTTCCATCCTGTTGCTGTTTTAAAATAGCGCTCACAGTTCATTCCTATAAAAAGCATTTTTCCTATAAAATATTATGTCGATTACATTTTCTAGTTTAGTAATTGCATTTCATTTCCATATAATTTTGAAGCAAAACAGAAAATGAAAATCAGTAGTTACGCCCCAGATTTGACGTGCGGGTCAGATTATGTAACGTGACTCAGTGCCTCCCCTTGTGACGCAAGGTGGGTGGGACACTCCTCGGGCCTGACCCTTTGCTGTCGCGGCAGCTGTGATACCGGCATAGTTGGCATTGGTTCCACTCCCTGCGCTATTGGTATCTCCCTTACAATATATGGAAATTTTGATTTCTGACTTTGGGATTCTCAACTGAAACTCCTCCTACTGTGACATGAATTCCTTACCAAAAGCCAAAACTTTCTGACGGTTTTAGCTAATGGTAAAGTTTAACTTTATTTTTTAATAGGAATTGAGCTCTTAGTTGAGTGCCAGGTTATTGCCAGATTTATCTCCTTGGGACCAAACAAAGTGTCTTCCACTGGTCAACTCTGTTTCAAAATGTGATATGGTAGGCAGTGTTAATCTAGCTCTATTTTTGGAATTATGTACACTTATTAAGCCCCAAGGATGACACAAAAATTACCTACTCAGTGAGCTCCCTTTAAATTGGAGCATGGAAAAGCTAGTAGGGGCAAGCTTTAGGGCAAGGGAGGAAGCCATAAATTGCTGGTGGGTGTTAGTCTCAAAATTCTGATGGAACTTGACATTTGGAAGCATCCAAAGATGCTTCTCTTTGAAACATTAATGTCTTTTGTCTCTAATCCATGTCACGGGAAGTAAAGGTCTTTATAAACAAGTAGCCCCCCCAGGGTCTCGGTTTTGCCATAATCTGCACTCTCTCTCTCAGAATGCCATTAACAGAACTGAGAAGGTGATCCAGAGTTGGTGCTTTTGGAGGCCGACTTTCACCCTGAAATCTCACTGGAGAAGTGAATGGCCTGTGTCATTAAACTGTTAGGCAAGAGTTGCCTTTAAAGTAATGTCACTGGCCTTTCCTCCTGTGAGTCCAAGCTGCAATAGCTTTCACTGTCCCTTCCCCCAGGGATTCTTGGTAGAATACCCCAGCATATCTTTTTCCTTGGCCTTATGATTTTCCCTTGGGTTTTTAAAAGGAGAATATCTGCATATATTGTAGTCCCCTTTCTGCTACCAAGGCGCACTCCTCTAATTTTAGCAAAAATCTTCAGTGCAAAATGGACTGAAATACTAGCCAAGAAGGCAGCTGGAAAATCCCGAGATTTGGATATTGTGGACTGAAATCCCACCCCTTCCACATTCATGACATGCATATAAATTCAGGTGCCCTGGAGAAGTCGTCAGGTTTGGAAAAACCCGATCAGCTCCGATACTCTTGGACTTGAACCACATTCCGGACAGCGAGTGACAAGGATGAGTATACCTATTCTAGCCAGTTAAAGCTGGACAGAATTTTTTAAAGCAGTGGAGTCAGTTCCTTGGATTGTATCCAAGGTTTCTGCTTTGGGAAAGGAGTTGCGTCTGTGGGAGGAAGACAAAGACATCCAGTGAAGCCTGGCCTCTGCGTACCCCAAGAACTAAGATGAAGACTGACTAGCTCGCAGTCAAGTTCTCTGTAAGTGTTTACTAAATGCCTGCCGTGTGTCTAGCCCTTGGCCTAGTTACTAACTAAGCAAAAAAAAAAAAAAAGCTTCCTCTGCTCAGACAATAATAAAGGGAGAAAAACTGGACTATAGTAAAGTGTTAGAAAGAATACATGGCTTAGCTAAAGTAGTACAGTAAGGAGAGAGATTTTTGTTCCCTGAAGTTTAATCTGCAGAAAGGAGTTTGTTCCGACTGTGTAATTTGGGCAGACCTACTTGCACAGGCCAGGTGTGGGGAGCTGGGACCTTGTCAGTTTGGGGCCTGCCATTTCATAACTTGTTCACGTCAGCAGGCTCTGGACCTAGTTTTCTGAGTCCTTCCAGCTGGAATTCCTCTTCCCTTTCACCCGGTTCTACTCTCAGTAGGTCAAAGTGACAACATAATGCAGAAAATTCAGCCTCTAGTAATTAACTGCAGTGCAATGCTTAACGGGACATTTCCTAGAAACAGCTTAAATTCCGGGACACTGCAGAAACAAGCTAGTGTTGGGAGGAGCCAACGCATGCCCCCCCACCACCACCACGTCCACAGTCCATCAACTTGTGTCACATGGTCTGTGTGCTTCTCAGAGTCCAGTCTCTGGACGAGCAGCAGCATCATCAGCTGAGAGTGTTAGAAATGCAATTTCTGGCAGTCTGTTGTGCTAAGCCTCCTGGAGGATCTGATGCAGACAGAAGCTGGAGAACGCTGACATCGGCATGGCCCCAGCGTTGACATGACCTAATCTAAACTGAGTGTCTCATTACAACGAGGTGCATGTCATAGCGCTCTGACGAGATGTGGGGACCTTACCCTAGGGAAGGCTTACAGAGCAGGAGTGGCTGCAAAGTGGAGAAGTGCTGGCCCTGCACTCCTGAACACCCTGCTTCTGTTTTCCCGCCTCCTCCATCAGACCCCATTCCAAGTTTCTGCTTCCTCTGTCCATCTTCTGGACTGTTGGGTGTTTGGGGGAATCTAAGCCCAACACAGCACAGCTATTCCAGCATCGTGCTATCTGGTCATGTCGGGGCCTCCCTGCTGTTTAACAATCTCCTGTTTGCTCCCAGTGACATCTCCTGCAGCTGCTGTTGTGATTTACTCAACAAATTTTAGTGAGCTTATGTTTGGCTTTGCAATGCCCTAAACCAGTGGTTGCCAATCTCGGCTGCCCATTGGGGGTTTGCAAACCAGGGCTCTAAAAACGGCAGATGACTTGGCTCAACCCCCAGGGAGTTTCCATTGGTCTGGGCTGCAGCCTGCTCATCGGGATTCTTCAAAGCTTTCCTGCTGATTCTGTTGTGCAGTCAACATTGTAAACCACTCTGAAACCAGTGGCATGCAAACCTTAATATGACATGAATCATTTGGAGAATGCTGTTAGGATCAGATGCTGGCTCGCTAGGTCAGGAGTGGGTCCTGAGAGTCTGCATTTTTAACAAGCACTTTGAGTCCTAACGCCTCAAACTCATCCTTTCCAACTCTCTCGTGACCGGATCTTGTTATGTAAAGGAGGCTGCCTCACAGAGTCCTCTGTCTTTCATGTGTTCTTTCAAATCTTTACCTTTTTCCTTTTCTACTGGGTCATGTCCCCTCACCAAAGCTGACCCGCCCTTGTGCTTTGGGTTGCAACCTCTAAACCCTATCCCAACGATTAGCCTCTCCCTTTCTTCTCTCTGTAAATGTTGCTCCAGTTTCCTCTATTTAAATAGAACATATTTCTGTCTTCATCCAAACTCTACAGTAGAATCTGATTTGTGTTTGTTTCTCTTGACCGTCCCCCTGCAATTTGGCTTCCTCCCTACACTCTTAAGATCTACTGCCACACACAGCCTCAGCCAACTCCGTTTTACATCCCTTATCATCCTCTGCAGCCTCTGGCAGTTGGATCAACCCATCTTGGAACTGGTGCTCGTTGGTGTTGGGGCCTGGACCCACATTCGCCCTGTTGTCTCCCATCCTGTCCTGTTTACTTTTCTTCTCTCCCCAAAGGTGTGCTCTTCTGACACTCCATCCCTTTCTTCTTGATGCAACTTCCTCTAGATAATTTCATGTTTACCTGCAACCTCCATTATCACTCTATGCAGTTGCCTCATATCCCATCTTCAGTTCAGAGTTTTAGACATGCTCTAGTCAGCCTTTCCAAATTCCTACTGGACCTTGACACCCACCCATATGCCCTGCTGACATTGTTTTGTTTGCCACTGTTTAAAATTTTTTATTACTAAAATGATTTGCAATTTTATTTCCTACACCTTGTCTATTTTTAAAATCCTTTCTTAACTATTATAATTCACATTAATAATGACACCTTTCCCTCCAAATGTCATGTATTTATGTTTAAATGTAATATACTAGCTTCATTGTTCAATTCTCCCTTTTACTTGTGTAGTAAAATATACAAGAAAATTTACCATTTTAACCATTTTTAGGTGTATACTTCGTTGATTAAGTACATTCATATCAGGCAGCCATCACCACTGTCCATCCCAGAACTTATTTATCTCACATGAAACTGTCCCTGTTAAACAATGACTCCCACTCCCGTCCCCCGCAGCCCTGGGAATCACTTTCCTACCTTCTGTGTCAATGAATATGACTACCTGGGTACCTCAGATAAGTGGAGTCATACACTATTTGTCCTTTTGTGACTGGCTTATTTCACTTAGCAGAATGTCCATGTTATAGTATGTATCGATTTTCTTCCTTTTTGAGGCTGAATAATATTCCACTGGATGGATAGACCACATTTCGTTGATCTTTTCATCCATCGATGAACATTTGGGTTGTTTCCCCCTTTTGGCTATTGTGAAACACCTGTTCGAGACCCTGCTATCTGGGTATATACCTGGAAGTGGAATTGCAGGATAAATGGAATATAGTAATTCCATTTTTACTTTTTGAGGAACCACCATACAGCTGGACCATTCCACAGCCGTCGGACCATTTTACATTCCCATCAACAATGCACAAGAGTCCCAGTTTCTCCACATTTTCACCAGCACATGTTGTTTTCTGTTTTTTGATGATAACCACCTGTCATGCTGGGTGGCCCGCGGGGTCTCTGCTCCCGCTCCCCACACAAGAATGCAGGATATGGTGAGGCCAAAAAGGAACACCCACGGAGCCATAGGTAGGGGAGTCATACCACTATATTCTCTCTGGCGGCACTATACTCTCACTGGAGGCTGGATCCACACTGTCCGCAAACCGCCATCCACACTTGCCAGCCCAGCCGCCATCTTCTTGCTAGCCCCCATTCTTCTCTCTTCTCTCTGCTAGCGTAGCCACAGCAGTTATATTAGTGGCCAATGGCTCACTGGTTACAGCTGACGGCCAACTAGCCACAGCTGATGGCCATGCAATCACAGTTGGCCATTTACTACCTGAGCCAGCACCTGTCTATGTGAGGCCGAGAGCCTGGAAACTGCTTTCTGGGGCTCTGCCCCCACACCACCCAGCTGATGTGAGGTTATAGCACTCTACCACTCTTTTCTATACACACTGCTGTCCCCTCTTGTGGCTGCCACTTCAAATTCATGTCATCAGCCAAACATTTCTTCGCTCTCCTCTACTTACCTACCGAATCCTTCTGATGTTCTTAGTTGGGGTGATAACATCTTTCTCCTGCTGATCTGTTTCAATCTGGTATCTGTCCCTGGCATTTAATCAGCTGCCAAGCCCCACTGATGCTTCACAGAAATCTTCCTTCCTGTGCAGGCTCTCATTTTTATGTCTTGCCAGGATTGTTGTAACCTCCCTGGCCTGTCTAAACCATTTGCCGCCATGAACCTTTTGTGTCCCTACTCACATCCTGTCTCAGCCTCTCATTGCCCACGAGGAAAGGGAAGAAGAAGCTCTCAGTGAGCACCTTCTGTGCGCCAGCCGCTGTACTAAGTGATCTACGAGGTCTGACAATTAAGTTTGCGAACTCATTCTAGAAAAAGTGCTGCACACCTCATTGCTGAATATCACTATGGTCACCTTTGAAGTACTCCCCTTGGGAAGCTATATACCAACACCAGTGCCTAGTCCACCCTTCAAAGCAATTTTGGAACTTTCTGGAATGGTCCTCCTATTATCCTTGATGTCCTGAATGTCATCAAAATGTCTTCCTTTCAATATTTCCTTTATTTCTGGGTAAAGAAAGAAGTCATTGGGGACCAGATCAGGCGAGTAGGGAGGGTGTTCCGATACAGTTATTTTTGACTGGCTAAAAACTCCCTCACAGACAGGGCCGTGTGAGCTGGTGCATTGTCGTGATGCAAGAGCCATGAATTGTTGACAAAAAGTTAAGGTCGTTTTTGTCTAACTTTTTCATGCAGCCTTTTCAGCACTTCCAAATAGTAAACTTGGTTAACTGTCCAGTTGGTACAAATTCATAGTGAATAATCCCTCTGATATCAAAAAAGGTTAGCAACATCATTTTAACTCTTGATTTGGACTGATGGAACTTTTTTGGTCATGAAGAATTGGCTGACTTCCATAGTGCACTTTGACGCTGTTTCAGGGTCATATTGGTACACCCAGGTTTCATCACCAGAGATAACAGGGCCCAAAACATCATCTTGCCTCACCCAAAGGTCTTGGCAAATGTCAACTCTCCTTTGCTTTTGTTCATCAGTGAGCTCCTTTGGGACAATTTTTGCACACACTTTTCTCATGCCAAGATTTTTAGTTAAGATTTTCCTGTTTCTCTATTGATGTTTACTTAGTCTGCTATGCTTCTCACAGTCAGCCGACGATTTTGACGCGCAATTTGACAGATTTTTGCAATGTTTTGTCAGTTCTGCTCGTTACTGGCCGCCCTGTCCTCTCTTCGTTAGTGACGCATTCTCTCCCAACAGAAAGACGTTTAATCCATTTGTACACTGCCGTTTCTTCATGGCATTATCCCCATAAACATGTCCCTAATTTCACTTCCACTCTTGCCAAGTGATGAAATATGGGTGTACCAATACGACCCTGAAACAGCGTCAAAGTGCACTATGGAAGTCAGCCAATTCTTCATGACCAAAAAAGTTCCATCAGTCCAAATCAAGAGTCAAAATAATGTTGCTAACCTTTTTTGATGTCAGAGAGATTATTCATTATGAATTTGTACCAACTGGACAAACAGTTAACCAAGTTTACTATTTGGAAGTGCTGAAAGGCTGCATGAAAAAGTTAGAGAAAAATGACCTTAACTTTTGCCAACAATTCATGGCTCTTGCATCACGACCATGCACCAGCTCACACGGCACTGTCTGTGAGGGAGTTTTTAGCCAGTCAACAAATAACTGTATTGGAACATCCTCCCTACTCATCTGATCTGGCCTCCAGTGACTTCTTTCTGTCCCCGAAGATAAAGGAAATACTGAAAGGAAGACATTTTGATGACATATTTGTTCATTGTTCTAATTCAGGCTCAGACATTCTCGCAATATCACACAAAAACACAACAGTAATGAACGCCACTCAGCAAGACACCGCCATATGTCGACACGAACACAGCTGTGAGACACTGATACACCAAGGTTATGAAACCTTAACGAGCTGTTTGTACAGTGCTGCCAATTTAAGTGCACAGGCAAATTTGCAAACTTAATTGTCAAACCTCGTACATCTAAGTACAATTCGTTTCATAGATGCTGAAGCAGGCACAGAGAAGTTAAGTAACTGGTTTAAGTCCACACAGTAGGTGGTAAATGAGAATTCACACAAACTCAAGAGTAGTCTTACTCTAAAGCCTATGCTTAGCCATGACCCTCATATAATCCTGTGAAGTAGATCTCTCAATTCCTCAATCCTCTTGATGAAGAAAAGCGCCCACTTGAGAAACTTGCCTAAAGTGAGATAGTTATTAACTTGGGAGCTGGAATTTGAACCCGGGTCTCTTGACACCAAAGTCTCTCCCAAATCCTGGGCCAGGCAACAAGATCCTGTACTATCCAGACCCAAAATGGCTGGCCAGCTTTATTCTCCCCCTACTGCCTAGCCCTTTGCCCCAAATTAGAGACAGTTGGACCCTAAGAAGAAGCCGGGTTTCGGTTTTACCTCTCCACCTTTGGTCTTCAAGCCCCAAATGATCACTCCTTCATCCCTGAAAACTTTTTAAGTTCTGAGCTCTAACCTGGAGCACTGGAGTGCGGTCCTGCCCTCACAGCCCAGATGTAACATGGTGCCTGCAGGGAGCGCGCCATCCTGCCGCCCTCCCGCTGCAGAACCCAGGCCTGAAAATCCATGCCAAGTGGACAAAACCATATCCCTGAAGAGAAGGCTCTGCCAAGTACTGAAGATACAGAATCTGAAGCAGTCAGCCACCTGCAATTAGTTGGGAAGTGTGTGAGTCTGAGAAACAGCTTAGCTCCTGGCACCTAATGTCTGGCTGAAGTCTTTGCATGACATTGATTTTCTGTTGTTTGTCCTCCCTGATGTCCAGGTCTGAATGGGGGTGAGTCCCATTCACCCCGCCCCACCCCCACACTGCCTTGAGCAAATCTCCAGCCTGAATTTTTGTCCCAGTCACACGAGCAACCTAGTCAACAGCCACCTGCCGCCACCTGGGGAGGCAGGCTGGCCTTGCCTCTGGGGTTACATTCGAACCCAACCTGTTTGAAGGTGAAAAGGGCTGCTGTGGGCACGAAGGGGAAGGGGGGATACTGACAAAACAAGGACTGTAAACCAAACCTTCCTGCAGGGCCGCAGGAATCGGGCCTGTATCTTGGCGTCTAGAAGTCAGAAGGTTCTTACTGGAAGCCGGTAAGTGCTTGTTGTTTTTTGTCTGTGTCAAGCTTAGAGTTGGTAGTTGGTAGGAAAAGACTCTCTTCTAGCAAATGAGCAGCTGTGGAGGAGGTCAGAGCAGCAGTGGGAAGAGTCTTGTCTCTCCTTTGCTGTACCAAGAAGGAAGGGGTGGCAAGAGGAAGCGGCCTGTCCAATTCCGGGCGTCTCAGGCACCTTCCAAGTCGGAAGCAGGTTGTTTCCTTGGCACTGCTGATGTAGGGGGCTCATCTCTGGGATGCTCTCCTTGCCTTACTAGTTAGCAGAGAGTGCCAGGCAACGGTCCTCGTCCCTGAGCGCCCCCTCACACCGTGAAAAAGTCATGGCAGCTGAAGAGTAGAACTGTCTCATGAGAAGACTGACGGCCACGTGGAAGGCGGTGCAGTGGCTGCCCTCTTCCTTCAGCGTCAGCATTGACTGCCTCTGCACTGGGCCTCCGGGATGCAGCCCTGAGCTTCTCCCCTCCCGAGTGACTTACCATTTTGATGGGGATGTGGCCCCACAGACGGACGGTTGTAATACAAATGTGATAAGTGCTGAAATCACAGAAAGGGCTCCTAGCCAAGATTTGAGGGCCTTGGGAAGGGCTTATGGGAGGAAGCTGAAGGCCAAAGAACAATTTGTAATTCGTCAGGTAGAAACAGGCAGAGTGTCCTAGTCAAGGGGACAGTACGTGCAAGGCTCAGACACACGAGACCACGTATTCCTGGGAGGAGTTCAGAATGGTTGGCAGGAAGTGCAGTGGGGGAGTGATTTGGGAGACAGCCACTGGGAAAGGAGGGGCCAGGTCGGGCTGAGGGTCGGGTACTGTCCGGACAGCGAGACATAGTTGCAAAGCACGTTAGGCAGGGAGGGATATGCTTAAATGGCAGGCTGAAAATCTCCCGGATGTGCCCTTTTGCTCTGTTGGCCTTGTCGTAGAGAACAGAGCGGAGAGTAGCCCACTGAAGGCGGGAGCAGAGTTAGGCTGGTGAGAGCCCCGGGCAGTGGCTAGTGGCCAGGAGACACTTAGGACAATGGTTTTCTACCCATGGCGTAGGACCTGTTGTCCCCCCAGCCCACTGTGGATAAAGTTTTCTAAAACACAGTTAAAATGGATTACTAGAAGAACAGATATTTTTTTTTTTAAAGTCACATTTTATTTATAGATTCTAAAACATGATATTACTCAAGTTGCCATAAAGTTTTCTAAACTTTACTTGTCACAGACGGGCACTGAACCATATGCTCTTGAGTAGCACTCACTTCAGGAGGACGAGCTGGCAACACGCTGCTGACTAGTGGGGGGCAGAAGGGGAAGGTGGGCCGAGGCCGGCTGCGTGCTCAGCCTGCATAGTTGGCAGTGCTGTCCTCAGAGCTGGGGACGGGGAGGAGGCGCAGCGGGTCTGGGGGGCTGAGGCGAAGAGCAGGAAGTGCTGGGCATATTGCGTGTGGCTGGGCCACTAGGGGAGTGGCCGGCGCCCGGCGGCATGGACGTGTGGGGCTCAGGGCAGAAAGCCTGAGCCTGACAGACCTGGGCGTCCTGACCAAGCGGACAAATCACAGCCCAAAAGGAGGCTTCCCCCAGATGGGTGTGCGGAGCAAAGGGGTCGAGAACCTTGGGCAGGATTCTGTGGGCACCAGTGACCCAGGGACACTGGCCACAAGGGGCTGCTGAGCCACTGGGGAGAACGCACGGAGCACCAGAAGTCAAGGGAATAGACTGTTTCAATCTGGTGGAATGAGAGGTGTGATCTGAGGAAATCCCTGGCCTGCTCGGGACCCTGTAGCTCACCACCTAGAGTCACCCCTCTAAATTGATTTGTCTCTGAACGGCCTCATTCGAAATACGGGCCTGAGAAAGCATGTATTCACAGTTTTCTGTGCTTTCCAACTTTTCTAATTTTTTTCTTTTATTCGAAGTACTCTAAGAAATAGAACAAACATTCATTCTTAATGACAAAGAACTGACCACTGCCTGAACATATTAACTATCATCTCGTAGGAAAGCAGATAGGAGAGATCACAGATCAGTTTTGGTGTTGGGGTGGGGGCCCCCGTGGGCAGGGAACCTGAGCAGCCCCTGGAATGTTGCCATCGGTGTGAGGCCCTGAGGGTGACACCTTTGGGCCCTGCCATGCAGGCGTCCTCCCAGCCCCACCAGGCCCTGGCTGCCTCTGACTGTGCCCAGGACAGTCCTCAGCCAGCTCCTTGTTTTCAAAATAGCCTGGGGGGGCGGGGGCAAGCAGTGCTTAGTGTACACACACACACACACACACACACACACACACACACACACACACACGGCAGCAGTACTCTTGGAAACACGGCACCTGAGGCTGAGGGACAGTCCCTGGGCCAGGCGCCAGCAGCGTGGTGCCCACAGTTGAGGGGCTCTGCCTGCAGAGCCAGCTGTACCTTCTCACTGACTTTTCACAGTGCTGGAGAAGATTCCGGAAGCGTGGCCTTCTATTCTCGCATCCCTCCCTCCCTGCAGGCAGCTTCCTCTCCTAACTTGCCCTTCTCCTTCCTCAGCCCCCCCTCAGATTGCAGACCTCCCACACTTCTATGGCTCTTTCCTGTCCCTTAGCCCTGGGCTGGCACCAAGTCCCTGCCCTTTTTCCTTTAAAAAGTTCTCTCTTAGCTAACCCTGGTACTGTGCACCCTCTCCACTGCCCTAATCCTGCCTTCTCCACGTCACTGCTTTACTACAGTGGCCTCCTAACTGGCCTCTCACCAAAATTGCCTTTTCTCTACCCATTCTTCTACAATTATTGTCTTCATACCTCCAGATGGGTGTGCGGAGCAACGGGGTAGTTTTCCCCTTAAAAGCATTCAGTGTTTTCTTATTGCCCACGGGATCAAATTTGCAAAAAGTTCCTTACCTTGGGGGTGGGGGACACATGCAGTACCTGAAAATCCCAGGGACCTCACACCTGGCCTGCCCCTACCCTTGCAGCTTTCCTTCCCTCAGGCCTACTGAGCGGACCAGGTGGTATGCTGTGCCCTCAGCCCTCTGGCCCACTCACATCCGTGCTGCCCACCTCTCCCTCTTCTCTGTATCAGCCTTTCCTTCTAGCTCCTTCTCTAGGCCAGCCCACAATGACTCACATCTGTGAACCCAACACTCATTGCCTAAGCAGTTCAGTTGCTATTAAATGAAATGTGAGGGATTTTTTAAATGTTTTGTTACATAGTACAGAAAACAACTTCTTGAAAGAGGCTACGCAGTCTCTTTTAAAATTCCCGTGGAGGAGACTGAATAGCCCAGCTTAAGTCAGGTGCCCATCCTCAGACCATCAGCATTCCCCAGGGGACAGCGTCCCATTTTAGCAATATGGCAGTTCCCACTGCAACCAGGTGGGATGTTGGGAGGGAGGGAGGGAACTCCTGGATGTGGGGTAATGAAGAAAAAAGACAGTGGTCCACTGTATTCCACCCTTTCGTGCCTGAGGACATGCAAACACTATTTCCTGTACATCAAAGTTTCTCCCTTCTAATAAGGCTCAGTCATCCCCTGTAAAAAGGAAGTGCACTTGTCTGCCTCCTCATGTGAAATAATTAAATGTCAGGACCAGAAACTGTCCAGAAGCAATGGCATGGAGCCTGTCACCAGGTCAAAGTTATTTTTTATATATATCCAGTCCTTGTCCCTTTTGGTCCCAAAGTTCCAAATGTAGCTCCTCAACTCTGCGTCTCAGAGCTCAAATGGTTTGTTTTACTACCCCGTACTCCCAAAGTACTCTTTTTCCTAAATTCCGTTTGGAAAAGAAGTTGGGGCAATATTGTTTATTAGCCAATAATCTAAAGCATGGAGCACACCGTAAGTGATAAGACTGGGTAATTTAGTGAGTGTGTTTGTTTACTGAGCTTTTGCCTGCTTGCTGGAAGAGTGTCCCTTGCTTTCAGTCCCAGTGGGAGGGTGGGCTGTGTCACTTTAGAAGCCTGTTCCTCTCAGTGCTGGAACCAGTAGAATTTAAACTCCATCAAGGCAAGGACCTTGGTTTTGTCCTCAGCGATATCCCTGACATCCAGAACTGCAACTGGCACAAGTAGGCACCCCCAAAATATCTGTAGAATGACTCACACTCGGGCCTGTGGATTGCCTTAGGGATTGAGTAACAGGTTGGGAATTTTCGTGGTGATACGACTCCTTTAAAACCTTGGCTAGCTGCCTGTCAGTTTCTTCTTTGTTGACTCTTTACTAATACATTCACTTGTTCCAGAAATTTTGTCAAGTCATAGTGTTTGAATACCAAATCTGCACAAGGGAACTGCTAAGCCTGGGACTTGCAGTGGCTTGGCACGGTCGGACTGGTGAGGCTGGTGCTCTGAGATGCACACACGCACGTCTGTCTGGTGGAGGTGCAAGGCAGTGGCCTGGGATTGAGCTGTCCCTAATTTCTCTGGCTTCTCTTAAATACCCCTATTCCAATAGCCGGTGAACTGCAACTTATAAAGTAGAAATTTAGTTGTAAAAATAGCCGGGACTATGGCTGCAAATTCTCAATTATTTGATTCTCTGGCTTTAGGCAGTAAGGGCTTCCTACATGTCCTGTTGCTTCCTATCTTTTTATTTTTTCCCTATTCCGCCATCTTGGACATTCTCCCTGTATCAATTTTTAAGGCGGCTATGTGGAATTACAGTGTTTCCTTCTCTCATAACAACACACTTTAATTTCCTGAGGTAGTATTAGAAACCAATCCTAGCAAGTTAAGCAACCATGACCTAATTCATTGAAAGAACAGGAGTGCACCTGGCAGTCAGGAATGAGCTAGAAGCAGGGACTTAAATGTTAGGAATATTTCCATCCTCTGTTTCTCCTGCAGATGTGCTTGCTTCCCTTTTCTGTTTCTTTCCCTACAGTCCAGCTTCCTGTTTCTCCAGCAGATCCAAGTTTTACGTGTTTTAGGGCCAAACACCATGTTACAAGCCCATTCAAGTTCTCACCGAAAACTTTGTTGTCCCCTTTTCCCAGGAAGTCCTGTTGGTCTTGCCTTCGACATGTACCCATAATTAAACCATCTCTCAGCACGACCCCCCCCAAAACCCCGACAACCATCACCTCTGGTCTAGATTACTAGAATAATTTAATTGGTCTTTTTGTTTTTTTCTTTGACCCTCTGCTGTCTATTCTCAACACAGCAGCTGAATGAATGGTCCTGTCCAGAGCATGTCACTTCTACGCTAAAACATTTCCCATTGTTTCTCTTTTTATTCAAAATAAAAGCCAAAGACAGTCTGAGGCCTTAGCTGGTCAGGCCTCCACCCCGTTATCTCTATGACTTGGTCTGCACTGCTCACCCCGTGTTCACTCTTCACCTGCCGTTCTTGTAGCTCACCAGTCTCCCTGCTCTCAGGCCTTCGCTCTGCCCGGAATGCTCTCCCCCAGACCCCTCACTTCCTTTGGAACCTCAAGTCGCCTCAGTGAATCCTTCCTTGGTCAAGCCACCATCACCCCCACCCCACTGACATTTCCTATCTTCCTTCCCTTCCGAATTGTTTTCTCCAGAGTATTTATCACTATCTGGTGTCCTTAGGATTTCCTTATTTCATTTATTGTCTGTCGCCTCTAGAGTTGAAGTCCCTGCGAATTGCTGTTAGTCTTTTGTTCACCACCATATCGCCAGAGCTGGAATAGTCAGTGCCTGGCACTCAACAAAGTTTTTCTGACTGGATCAATATGTACCGGGGAAAGACTGATCTCTCTTTCCTTCCCCACAACAAAATACCTGGACACAGCAGAGAATTGCTGAGGAGCGAGGATGCAGAGGGAGGGAGCACTAAAGCAGCCTGAAGGGACCTGGAGAGGAGAGACTCCCAAAGCTCGAGCCAGCCTCCAGGAGGCAGCAGAGCTCTTCCTGGCCCTGCTCCGCTGGTTCAACCAGGCCCCTTCAGAAGCTGTAATAACCATTGTTACTGTGGCTGCCACTTCCTGACACTGTCCTGGTGCTTTCTTTCCATATGCGCCAATTACAAATGCAGCCCAGTCTTTCAGCAGGATCATACGAAGTTCAGAAAACACATTTTAAGAGCCAGAAAGTAACTTCAGAACCCCTCAAACGTTTTACTGTGCTTCTTGTACACTCTGTGTGGGATTCCGAGACTATAGCAGCTCTCCTAGAATCCTTCTTTCAGATCCCATCAGCTCCCTCACCACTACTCCAGGGCTTCTCTCCAAAACGCCCTGAACACACACTTTCCCTGAGCCTTCATTTGGGCCTGTTATCCTTCTCTCATTCTCTTTCTTCTGATCTCAAGTCCCAAAGTCCAAAAGGTCCAGGAAGGGAGGGTTCCAGATCACGTTGACCGTGTTAACACATGAATGATGTTCTGTCCCATTACAGATGTGCCTCTCACACCATGCGGTGACTGTTGTTCTGACCTCTTTATAGAGGACACTGCACCCCAGGAGGTTGTGACTTGCCAGGAAGGTGTCTCAGGCCCCTCTGACACCGCGCTCAAACCACTCTGCTACGGTGGGCCGGAGTCAAGGACAGGCACCGTCCTTCCTCTTCAGCCAGCCATCTGCCAGCCTGTGTCCTGGGGTGCACCGAGTCCTCGGCCCCTGCAGAATGGCCAAGCAGGATTTGAGGTAAACTCTGGCTGAGACAGGCCTTGTCTCTGGGCCGTGTAGAAGGGAAGAGTTGCTATGTAATAACACATCATTCAGCTTCTGTTCCAGAGTCCTGGAGTTTAAGCTGAGTCCTGGGCAGCAGCAAGACAGACCCATTGTCCTGTATACAAAAAGAATTATTTATTTATATATACATACAAATATGTATAATTTAAATATAATTTGTAATTGTTTAGACTGCGTCTCCTCAGATTGCAAAATTTATGTCTTTCATCTACTCTTACCGCTTGCAGGTAATCTACCCCCAAATATTTTGCTCACAGTCTGCCTCTGGCTGGAAGGATAAGAAAATTTTATTAGGCTCCAAGGAGTCTGAGAAAGCTTTATTTTCTATTTTCAGTGTTTGAAAACTTATCCAGGATGAGGGGGCCCACATTATGTAAAGTGAGACTTTACTTTTGGCTAGAATCAGATAATCTCAATAATTTAACTTTGGTTATCTCATGCTGACTAGAAACTCTCATTGTAAGAAATGTGTGTTCTCTTATTATTAATAATAGCTGTTTACCAAGTGCATTAACTTATTTAATTTTTTTTTAAAGATTTTATTGGGGAAGGGGAACAGGACTTTATTGGGGAACAGTGTGTACTTCCAGGACTTTTCTCCAAGTCAAGTTGTTGTCCTTTCAATCTTAGTTGTGGAGGGCGCAGCTCAGCTCCAGGTCCAGTTGCCGTTGCTAGTTGCAGGGGGTGCAGGCCACCATCCCTTGTGGGAGTCGAACCGGCAACCTTGTGGTTGAGAGCCCACTGGCCCATGTGGGAATCGAACCGGCAGCCTTTGAAGTTAGGAACATGGAGCTCCAAACACCTGAGCCACCGGGCCGGCCCCAACTTATTTAATTTTACAGAGGGAAAAAGAAAGGGTCAGAAAAGTGAGGTAACTTGCTTAACTAACAACATAGCCGGGATTCAAACTCAGTCCTGACTGACCTTAAGTCGGAAATAAAATTTCAGTTTGTTTGAAAACTGGTCCATACATGGCTCCAAGGGTGGGGACAAGCCAGAGAACAAGCCAATGGTGGAAGCTCTGAAGGGAATGCTCTAAGGCCCAGCTCAGAACCTCCTGCACCCTGGAGAGGATTTGGGGGAGTGGCTAGGGGGTAGAACTGGCATCCGGCCTCCTTCCCAGAGGCCCTTGCAGTATCCTAGCTTTGTGAATGTTTCCCTATGGGGGCTCATGGCTGGCATCTCAAGTGGGGAGGTCGTTGTGCCACTTGCCTTGCAGTTTTCAGAGCTGTCCCCAGTGGGTCCAGGTGTGTGCTGACCACAGTGGCGGCCCGTTCACATGCTGCTCTCAGACCTTGTCCTTCCCTTGAGTCCCGGCTTGTTCCAGGCCAGGCGGGGATATCCCCATGACTTACCCAGTAGTCAGAGTCACAGCTGGGGGCTCTGCCTGGGGGGGTAGCTGGCCCCTCAGTGAGGACCCATTGCCCTCGGACTGCCACACCAGTGCACTTTGGGGACTTGGGGGTTGTACCTCTCAGGCAGGATGCCCACTGGCTTTTAGAAAAATTATTAGGGCAAGGTGCTTCGGCCCGGGGAGTGCAGTGCCCCTGAAGGAAGTGGCCAGGCCCTCCTGGCTCCTGGCCCCTAACCTGTCTCTGGAACTGGACCTGGGGAGGGAGGCACACAGGGCAGCCAGCGGGGCTGCTGGGGTGAGGGTGGGAGGCTGAGGAGCAGGTCCTGGACACGATGGGGCTGAGGTCCCTTGAGTCGCATGCCTACCCTTGCTCCGCTCTGTTTCCGCTCTCCGGCCCTCCTCTCCCCATTCCCGTCCAGTCCTGACTGTGTAAGCTCTCTGCAGCCAGCCTCCCTCCTTCACTCTGGGTCTCCTTCCTTCCCATGGCGTAGTGTCACAGCCAAACTCATCAATGGAGGTGTGGCAGGGCTCGTGGGGGTGACCTGTGTGTTCCCCATCGATTTGGCCAAGACTCGACTTCAGAACCAGCATGGAAAAGATATCTACAAAGGAATGTAGGTATTGGTGAGGGGGTGGAAGGAGAGGGTCTCCCAGCGGGCAGACGCGAGGCCTCACTCCTTCCATAGTCTCTTTAGGGAGTGTGCAGATGAGGGTGTGGGGGAGAAGAGTGGGGGTGGTAAACTAGGATGAGCCAGCAGGATCAGAACCTGGGGTGGGGGGCAGGAGGCCATGCAGCAACCCCCTGTTCACCACTAATTTCCTTTTCTGGCCTGTGCTTCTAGGATAGATTGCCTGATGAAGACAGCGAGGGTGGAGGGCTTTCTGGGCATGTACCGAGGTAGGCTCACCAGGCGTCCTGGGGAGGCTTGGCTTGGGCCACCTGAGGACAGAGGGTGTGGCATGGAATGTAGGACATTGGGAATCGGTGTCCTTTCTGCCCAGGGGACTCCTGGATGGGCCTGGGCTGCCGGGTGACCCCTGACCCTTGACTGGGTGACCCAAGGCTTCACACAAGCCTTCTTGTTCCTTGACAGAGACAGAGGTAGTTCTGGTGAGGTTTGCAGGGGCGCCAGGGCACCAGCCCACTGGGGGGGCTCAGGAGCCCTGGGTGCCATCCTGTACCTCCACTACCTCCCCCATTTTGTGCTGGAAGTGAGTGAGCCCCAAACCCCTTCTCCCTCCCCTCCTGTCTCAGGGCTGTCAGGACGCCTGCCCGCCACCAATGGCAGAAGAAGTGGCTCACAGGGACAGGGCATGGGAAGCACGCTGCACTAGGTCCTGGAATGGAGATACTGCATGGCTCTTCCCTGACACAGCCAGTGCTGTCCCTGGCTCCTGCAGTGACCCCGGCCAGGGTGACACAACCTGGAAAGTGGATACAAAGCTGAACTTGAGAAGCAGCCGATATATTAGTGCCCCTTACAAATAAAGTATGAATCTGAGACCTGCAGAGCTGCCAGTGAGCCTGGGCTAGCACAGCATAGAGGAATTGAAACCAATCCTTGGCCCCCAGGACCTTATTATCGGTGTTTAATTTGGGGAACTGCTCACTTATCATCAGAGATGGGCAGCAGTAGCAAGGACTGAAATAACTTCCTAATAACTGCACCAATGAGCCCATGAAGAAAGCATATACATGAGAAAGAAAAATGGTAGGCGGAGTCATAGCAGGAGGAAAGGAAAAGTATGTTTCCATAAAATCGGTAGACGAACCCTCACTGACACCCCTCCAGTCCCCATTTACTCCCAGGAACTTACCTGGCTAGGGCTGAGAGTAGCTTGTCTGCATGAGGGGCAGGCTCAGGGCATTGTGACATCTGAGATGGCCTGGACTCCCATCTTCATTGTTTACTTCCAGGGGCTGCAGTGAACCTTACCTTGGTCACTCCAGAGAAGGCCATCAAGCTGGCAGCCAATGACTTCTTCCGGCAGCTGCTCATGGAAGATGGGTATGGCCAGGTGCGGGGTAGGGGTGGAAACCCTTCACTGCATGTCTCTTTGGGTGTTTTTTTGGAAGGTGACAGGGAGAGAATTAGACCTCTGCCTCAGTTTACCTGTCTGCATATGTATAAAGATGTGCACACAAATGGCTGAGGGTTAGTGCATGTTTGGCAGGTGGAAAGTGAAGGAGAAAATGAGCTGATGTAATTTGGAAGTTCGAGAGAGAGAGAGAGAGAGAGAGAGAGAGAGATAAATAGACTGACCATGTAGAATATATACACATATATATTCATCAACTAGGTGATGAATTTTTTTTTCAGTTCTGACATATTATTGACATACAACACTGTAAGTTTAAGGTGTACTGCATAGTAACGTGACACACATGTATTGTGAAATGATTACTGCTTTATTAACGTCCGTCCCTCATAGAGTTACAAAAACAATGTTTTTCCTTAGAATGAGAACTTTTAGGATCTACTCTCTTAGAAACTTTCAAGTTTACAGCAGTGTTAACTGCAGCAATCACACTGTATATCACATCTCCAGGACTTACTATCTTGTAACCGGGAGTTTGTACCTTTTGACCACCTTCACCCAGTTCCTTTCCCCCACCCCTATAACCACAAATCTGATCTCTTTCTGAGTTTGTTTCCAAGTCTTAGCTGTTGTAAATAATGCCACAATGAACATGGGGGTGCAGATATCTCTTCAAGATACTGATTTCATTTCCTTTGGGTAAATACCCAGAAGTGGGATTGCTGGGTCATAAGGTGTTCTATTTTTAATTTTTTGAGGAACCTCCGTGTTGTTTTCCATGGTGGCTGCACCAGTTGACAGTCCCGCCACTAGTGCCCTTTTCCCCACATCCTTGCCAGCATTTACTTTCTGATTCTCTGTGCCTCCCACTACCTTAGTGACATTGCTTAAAGGACCAGAGAGAAGTTTCATTGTACTAGTTTTAACTTCTATGCAGGTGCTACCTCCCTTGTAGCCTGTTCTAAATTTAGTGTCATATCTTTAAGGAGACTGAGCCTGAAGACCAGGTAGTTATTTACTCAGCTGGGTGAGTGACAGACAATGGGAACAAAGCTAAATACCAAGCATGGAAAGTCCCAACCACTGAGGGAGAGTAAACGCCAGGGTGGGACGGCAGGGTCAGCCTGTGACTGAAGCATCCCAACTCCTGGTCCCACAGGATGCAGCGGGACCTGAAGATGGAGATGCTGGCCGGGTGTGGAGCGGGAATGTGCCAGGTGGTGGTCACCTGTCCCATGGAGATGCTGAAGATACAGCTGCAGGATGCTGGGCGTCTGGGTGAGGCCTGTCCCAGCTCCATTCACAAGGGTTGGTCAGTAAGGGTTGTGATCAGAACACATTCCCCACATCTGCACTCATGTACCAGACTGTGTGACCAACCATCTAGGGCAATGGATGTCTTTGTGATCGCCATTCCAGACCGCAACACTCTCAGCTCAATTTCAGCCCACCAGAACAAATAGCAGCAATGAGAGTCTTGATTCAGGAGGGACAGAGAATATACTCCCTTGATAATCTCTATCATATTGCCTTCACATTTAGGCTTGATTTCCTGAAGATCTTGGGAAATGTTGATCTCCGGCTCATGAACACGTCAGTTGATTGAAGCTTTACGAGGTGTGATAAAAAAACACAGTGAATGTTTAAATAAAAAAAATGTATTACAGTAAAAGACACATTGCCATTAATCCCCCTTGCTTCGGACACACTTATCCCATCATTCTTGCCACTTTCTGAAGCAGTTCTAGGAGTCTTCTTTCATGAGTGTCTTTACTTCACCCTCCATCATGACAACGCTCCATGTCACAGATCGCTTCTGGTAAAAGGCAATTTCTGTCAAATAAAAACATTACGATGTGTCCTCATCCACCTTAATCACCAGACCTGGCACCTGTGACTGCTGGCTCTTCCCCAAAGTCAAAATGAGTCAGGACATCGGGGCAGCCACGACAGCACAACTGAAAAAACTCATGAAAGAGGATTTCCAGAACTGCTTCAGAAAGTAGCAAGAACAGTGGGATAAGTGTGTTTGAAGCGAGGTGGGTATTTTGAGGGGGACTAATGGCAGTATGTCTTTTACTGTAATAATTGTTTTTTATTTAAGCATTCACCGTATTATTTGATCACACTGTGTATTATGCTATATTAAATTATGCTATAGAAGAGGGGCTTTCATGGGAAGGCATAAAAAGGGAGAAGAGAACCATTCCTATTTTTTTGGTTTTCTCTGGAAGGGAAGATTGGCCCTTTGCTAAATCTTGGTCCTCTCAAAAAAATACAGTGTGTGTAGGTACCAGCACACATAGTAAGGGCAAAGATTGGCCATCTAGGGGAGGGAGCTAGCCCTAGTGGGGTGGGACAGACGGCTTCTCCTCAGGGCTAGACTACAATGTCTGAATTTAGTAAACCAACGTGCCATGGGCCTAACAGCACCTGGCAAGGTCCTCAGTAAACATGGGTGCCCTTCCCCTGCTCAGACCAACCTGAAGGTCTAAAACTGTAGAAAGAAGAAATTTCAGGCCCTAGAGAGCCCCCACTGTGTTTTGATCTGCAAAGTGTAAAAAGCTCTGTAACATTTTGTTTTTCAATCTGGATGAGTTCTACTATTCCTAAAATATGTGAAAAGAAGTAAAAGACAGGCTATGGGTGAATTGTGTGCATCTAAAGAAGACACGGGGAAAATAGTGGTGACTGATTAAAGCTACTTGTTTGAGGCCTGTCATACCCAGCTAACTACCATGAAGAAAACGTGTGCAGTGCCCAGCTCAGTATGAAATGCTGCCCTCTTGGACAGCAAACAAAACTGAGGCATGAAATACGAGCTTCCGCTCAGTGAGAACTTGTAATCTAGGCAAAGCTTCTCAAACACTGAGAATTAAGAAAATCAACATCCACACAATTTCAGTGCATTGAATCCTGTGCTCATTAATGGGACTCACCCACGTTTGAGATGCTTGTATTTGATATGCTCGGGGGGAAATTTCCATTCTCTTTATTAATGTTTAACTCATCATAGTACGAACTCTGACTTATTCAACTAAAATGAGCTGACATCTCAAGAATCAAATTCTGTAGAACAGTGGAGGTTAGGGAGGATATGTTCACCTAATCTGGGAATACTAGAGGAGGGAGACGCCACTGCAAGTCTGAAGGAGGCAGTTTTCCATCAAGGAGAATCTGTTGCTTTATGCATCAGGGAGAAGATACACAGGATTCCTACTTCCCAAAGTGCTCACAGGAGGACACTATGTAAATAGGCTCAGAGATGGTTTAGAAATGGAATACTGATCAATCAGAAGCACAGTTTTAACAGGAGGGTAAGGAGTTGGGGTTCGGGGGGCTACTGTAGCTTCCTATAGAGAGCAGCAGGGAATGGCTGGTTTCTGGGGGGGCATTGACGTACCAGGGACAACTCATTAGGTAATACAGAGCTTAGAAAGATGTCCTTGGAGCAGAAGATTGATGTTCTAACATTAGAGCAATCATAAGAATTCTGGTAGGGTGCCCGCCTGTCTAGTTGTCTCAGAGACAGACTTGGGGAGCCATACTCCTGCACATGGCGCAGTGCCTGTTCGGGCCCGTTGTGATGGGGAGTCTGTCCTTTCCCTTCAGCAGCCCAGCAGCAGAGCCCGGCCCCAGCACCTGCCTCCTGCAGGCCCCACAGCGTTGGCTCAGCTCCTGCCCACAAACGCCCATCTGCCACCCTCATCGCCTGGGAGCTGCTCCGCACACAGGGCCTGGCCGGTCTCTATAAGGGCCTGGGTGCCACTCTGCTCAGGTGAGCTTTCTCCCCCAACCTGGCACCCAGAAGGGCCCCAGTGACCAGACAAGAGAGGGCATGGAGGGCCAGGGCAATAGCTTCCCTGGTGTGCGGAGTCCTTCCTAACACTCAGACCACCTCGCTTCAGATTCTGCACAGAATTGGGCAGCATTACCCAGGATGGGTACGTGGAAGGCTAGATTCAGGCCCCTTCTCCAGTGAGCAGGCCCACACGAGCACTGGCTGTCCCTGACACACAGGCACCTGGAACGCCCTGTGTACGAAAGACTGGGGACCATCTCTAAGTACATGAGTGCTGCCTGGCTCAAATCCTCCACGTGGGTTACATGTGTCCTGGGCAAGGCCTCCTTTTCTATTACCTGGGCAACAGATGAATGAACTTCACCTCCTCCCCCCTCACAACTTAGCGCAGCGCTCTTCACCAGCCCCTCGCTCACCCTGCTAGAGCTTCCCTCAGCCTGCCTGCCTGCTTTTACAGGACGTGGCACCAGCCTTGGAATCTGCACCTGGCTCCTCGGGAGGGCAGAGGAATGCGGGAGGGTGTGCGTTTGACCGCTCATGCTGTTGATCGCCCATTATGAGGGGGTGCCGGGTAGGAACACAAGAGTTGTGGGCTCATCTTGGACCCAGACGAGGATCCCTGCAGCTCACGGGCAGGTCGTGGGTAGATGCCCCAGAGCAGATGAAGCTCAGTCTTTCCTCCTCTACTGCAGAGACATCCCCTTCTCCATCGTCTATTTCCCACTGTTTGCCAACCTTAACAACCTTGGGTTCAACGAGCTTGCCGGCAAGGCTTCCTTCGCTCACTCCTTTATGTCAGGCTGTGCTGCCGGTTCCATAGCTGCTGTCACAGTAACACCTCTGGATGGTAAGTGCATCAGAAATGCAGGGGTTACAAGAGGTGACTCGTCTTACAGATTAGGCACCTGTGAATGTTTCTAGAATAGTCATTTTGCAGTCTCAGTATAGAGATGCAACAGCCCCAACTTGAAAACTCAGAAACTCACCAAAGGTCCTCCCAGAGAAAGTGGGGACAAGGGACCTTCACTCTATTTCTTTTTTTCAGTCTATTTCTTACCACTGACAAATCCCCTCCCCCTCTAGGTACTGATTTCATTAGCTCTTTGTCCCCCAGTAGAGTTGTGAGAATCAGTGATAGAAGATTGCTATTTTAAAATTCAAGTCTAAAGCCAGGAGCTAAACAGTATGAGGCGCTTCCCCTCGCCTTAGGGCAGCAGCCGCCCCTCCAACACGGGCTTACGTCTCCACACGTTTCTAATTCCATCATTTTATACATGAGCCCAAAGAGGGCAAGATCTTCAATTACAGGCGCCCCAAGGGCAGGGCTGGCCTCAAGATTGTTTCATGTATGCTGGTTCTGAAAGGAAACATGACCACTTCAGGTTGAGGTGAGAATTCCAAAAGCAAGACGTTCCCTAATTATTTTAAGTTTTGCGGGGTTTTGTTTGTTTGTTTTGTTTTAGTTTTGAAAACTCGAATCCAAACCCTCAGGAAAGGCCTGGGAGAGGACAGCTACAGCGGGATCCGTGACTGCGCCAGGTGAGAGCCGTCGCCCTTTCCAGAAGTGGCTGGGAGTTCCCTCTGCCCTGTCCACCCGCACCTGGTCTAGAGAACAACTTTATCACTGTACTTACTACAGTGAGTTCTGGATTTGAAATCTTTTCCTTTCCCTTACTTGTCAACAAGAGCAGGCTGGACTGAGAGCTTTGTTCTTTCTCATATCCCTATAGCATCTTTCTCCCAGTGTGGCAAACTGAGCCCGGTTCTCACAGCCCAGACCCAATTGCTTAGTAACCAAAGTGCACACGTAATGGGGGTGTCATGCAGGAGACTCTGCTCACTGCGCCATTTGTTGTGCAAGGCAACCTGCGGGGTCTCTGGTCCTGCTCCCCACATAAGAACGCAGGATACGGTGAGGCCAACAAGTCACACCCACGGAGCCATAGGTAGGGGAGTCACAGCACTATAGTCTCACTGGAGGCTGGATTCACACCACCTGCGACCTGCTGTCCGCTTCTCTGCCTGCCAACCAACCAACTCTCCAACCAGCGCAGCTGCGGCTGTTATATCTGTGGTTAATTGGCTAACTGGTTACAGTTGATGGTCAATTAGCCACCGCTGACGGCCATCTACTACCGGGTCAGCACCTTTCCATGTGAAGCCGAGAGCCTGGAAACTGCTCTCTTGAGCTCTGTCCCCACAGGGGGGCATGGCTCCCACTCCTCCACTGCTGTGGACAGTGACACCGTCTCTCAAGGAAGAGACGGACATGACTTCTGCCCAATCATAGCACCCTTCTCTCTCCCCAGGAAAGTCTGGATCCAGGAAGGACCGTCTGCCTTCATGAAGGGAGCAGGCTGCCGCGCCCTGGTCATAGCCCCTCTCTTTGGGATTGCCCAAGGGGTCTACTTCCTTGGCATCGGAGAGCGCATCTTAAAGTGTTTTGAGTAGGTGCAGCTGGAGCTCGGTCCCTTCACTGGCTGCCATTCCTCCGGCCATTGGAGGACAGCAAGCGGGCCCAGCACACAGCATTGTGTCCTCTAACTCGTAGCACTACCTCAGCCTCAGAAGAAACCACCTTAATCTAATAAGCTGGCTACAGCCCGTCCTCCCTTCAGAAGCCCGACCGCCTACTTGTCAACAACAAAAACCATACACGCTTTGGTTGTATTAACTGCAGGGCCTTGAGACAGCAGAGATAGAAGGGTTGTTTCTGTTTCTGTTTTATATTTCTATTTCACACTCAATCAGCATACCTGAGTCAGTTGGACAATTCGTTTTGTTAATTCTGAATTAAATTACTTATGGTTAGTGCTAGTACTCATTTTGGGGAAAAGGAGGATCAGAAGTTCAAGGGGCCCATGAAAGCCCTCAAACTCAGCACCTAATCTAAAACCACGCAAATACTTTCAAAGTGTAGATGGTCGAGAGGTACGGTCAACTAAGACTGAGCAGCCGGCAGTCAGGCCGGGCGCCCTGACACTGTCTGAAATAGTCAACTGGTTATCTCGTCTTGTAATTAGTGGGAGAAGCAGACAGGCTGCAATGAACAGTCTGTCATCTACTTTTTGTGTTCATTTCAGAACCAAACGACATGAAAATTAGCACGATACAGGCCTCTATCACTGCAAACTGTTCCTTAGAAGGGGGGAGACCACCACAGGGATGCTTTGTTTTGGCACAGTGGCTTTTGTCTCGGTTCTATCACGTCATAACCCATCGCCTGGAGGGCCTGAGTTCACTGTGACCGAGTTCCCATGTGCCTTTGTTCCTTCCCCACAAGGCTGCTACAGACAAGAGAAACAGTATCCGATGTAGGGGGTCGAGTCCTGAGGAAAAAATGCCTCTCCAGGAGTGGGTATTTCCATTAGTCCCTACCTGATCTAAAGTTCATGGTAATGAAAACGGTCCGCCTTACTAGCCCCCTCCTCAAGCACTGCATTTGAGCACAGGCTCTCGACAGACCCGAGTGAAAACGCCAGGTCTTCCAGTTACTTAGCTCTAAGACCTTGGGCACCGCGTAGTCACCTGAGGAAAGAATAAATGAGGAGCGGGGGGGCAGGGAGAAAAGGACGTTTGTGAGATGGTTCAGACCTAACACAGTCATGTGGAAGACCCTGCTCGCTGCGCCATGTGTCGTGTGGGGCGGCCTGCGGGGTCTCAGCTCCCGCTCCTCACGTATGAATGCAGGACATGGTGAGGCCAAAAAGGAACGCCCACGGAGCCATAGATAGGGGAGTCATACCACTAGTCTCGCTGGCGGCTGGGCCAGAGACACAAGAAGCAGGAGCCACATGATCTGCAATCTGTTGTGCTAACTGCAATCTGCTCTTGCTAGCTCAGCCACCATCTCCTTGCTAGCCCCCATTTGCTGCTAGCATAGCCACAGCAGTTATATTAGTGGCCAATGGCTCACTGGTTACAGCTGATGGCCAACTAGCCACAGCTGATGGCCATCTAATCACAGTTGATGGCCATTTACGACCCGAGTGAGCACCTTTCCACGTGAGGCTGAGAGCCTGGAAACTGCACTCCTGGCTCTGTCCCCACACACAGCAAAAAAAAAACCCTTAAGTTTCGTTTCTTTTCTGACTCTGCCACAGCTAGTAAAACTACTTCCTCAATAAAGCTGTTGAACCCTCTAGAGGGCGGGAATACTGAACACTGCATGGGTGGTGCGTGTGAAGACCATAGGGGCTGGAAGGCACACTTGTGGGTAAGGGCCTGGTGAAAGGAGCCAGAGGACACAGGGAGGCTTACTGGTTTCCAGGACTGACAGCTGTCCACCAGCAGATGCTGTAGGCACTTGGAAAATGGTGTCTTTTCTAGAGATCTCAGTA